>NC_044400.1:36026987-36626987 GCF_006542625.1 Nomascus leucogenys | reverse complement strand
ACCCGCACGCCCGACACCGTCCGGGTCCACCTGGGATCGCCATCCCGGCCCGGGTGGGCGGAGGGCCCCCGACGCCACCCCAGAGCCCAGCTTTGGAGCTCCCCAACGCCACAGCCAGGCACAGTGCGACCCGGGCAGCAGAGGGGGCACTTGGACCATTTGTTCATGGTCTGGGACCTCCTGTCCCGGAGAGCGGCTGCGAGAAGGCGACCGACTCCCCTTGCAGCTCCGGGGCCGAGCCTGCCGGGTGGGAGCTCCGGAGAGGACAGGGCCTTTCTCCAGGTGAGGAGGCGTGGGGCGTCTGGCCAGGACTTCCCCTACGGGTTCCTGGCAGGCATGAACCTGAAACCTGAAACCAAGAAAGGACTGGGAGAGAAGTGGATGAGTCCCTTGTAACTCCACCATTTCGGAGTGCAGTTCTTTCTAAACCTTAAAACAAAGCCCAAAAGCCATGAAGGACATGGCTGAGAAGCTGACCACGACATTCACACCAAATTTATCTTCCGCAGTGCGACCAAGCCAAAGGACAACAAGCGGATGTGGGCTGCAGTTGTGCAAATATTTGTGTAAGAGTGTCGATTTCAGGTGGGCTCAGTGGCTGTGCCTGTAATCCCAGTGCCTTGGGAAGCTGAGGCAGGAGGATCGCTTGAGGCCAGGAGTTGGAGACCAGCCTCAGCAATATAATGAGATCCCATCTCTTAAAAAAAAAAAAAAATGTCGATTTCAGCATTACTTACCATAATAACAAAAAAAAAAAGAAAGAAGAAATAATAGGCATTAAGAGGGACCTACTTAAATAAATCCTAGTACATCCATACAATGCAATACTATGAATTTATGGAGTTTTTAAAATAAGGTAAATGTTGATGAACTGTTAAATGAAATACTCTTTCGCCTCACTCATACAAACTAACTGCAAATGGGTCACACACTTAAATGTAAAACATAAAACTATTAAACTTTAAGGGAGAAATTCTAAGAGAAAAATGGGGGACCTAGAGCTGGATAAATATTTTAGGCTTGATACCAAAAGCATGACCCATAAAAATTTGGATAAATCAGAGTTCATCAAAATTTAAAGCCTGGGTTCTGTGAAAGACTATCTTAAGAGGATTAAATGATAAAATACAAACCAGTAGAAAAGACAGACATTCCTGGGTGACATTGCAGGTTCTGTTCCAGACTACCACAATAAAAGCAAATAGGGAAATAAAGCCAGTTACACAAGCTTTTTGGTTTTCCAGTGCATACAAAAGTGGAGTTTACATGAGTTTACATATATTATAGTCTATTAAGTGTGCAATAGCATTGCCTCTAAAACAATGTACATTCCTTAATTTTAAAATACCTTATTGCTAGCCAGGTGCCGTGACTCATGCCTGTAAATGTCACTTTGAGGGTTGAGGCAGGAGGATCACTTGAGCCTAGGAGTTCAAGACAGTTTGGGCAACATTGTGAGACCAAATCTCTGCCAAAGAAAAGTTTCTTAAATTAGCTGAGCATGGTGGCACACGCCTGTAGTCCCAGCTACTCAAGAGGCTGCGGTGGGATGATCACGTTAGCCTAGGAGTTAGAGGCTGGTGTGATCTATGATTGAGCCACTGCACTACGGCCTGGGCGACAGAGCGAGACTCCATCTCAAAAGCAAACGAACAAGCAAAGAAACAAAAACTAAATAAATATTGCTTAAAAATGCTATGGAAGATCTGAGTCTTCAGTGAGTCCTACATAATCTCCTTGCTTACTTGATGCTGATGACTGCTGATGGGTCAGGGTGGTGGTTGCTGAGTGACTGGCAATTTCTGAAAACAAGATTCATCAAGGAAGTTTGCCACATTGACGGACTCTTCCTTTCACAAAAGACTTCTCTGCAGCATGCAGTGCTGTTTGATATTTTACCCACGGTAGAACTACTTTCAAAATCATCTCAAACCCTGCTGTGGCTTTGTCAAGTTTCTGTGCTATTCAGAGTCCTTTTTGTCATTTCAGCCATATGCATAGCATCTTTACCAGGAGTACATTCCTTCTGAAGAAGCCACTCTCTTTGCTCATCCATAAGGAGCAACTCATCTATGCAAGTTTGATGCTGAGACTGCAGCAATTCAGTCCCATCTTCAGGCCTCACTTCTATTTTTTTTTCTTTTTCTTTTTTTTTTTTTTTTTTTTGCTCTGTCACCCAGGCTGGAGTGCAGTGGCACAATCTCGGCTCACTGCAACCTCCGCCTCCCAGGTTCAAGCAATTCTCCTGACTCAGCCTCCTGGGTAGCTGGTACTACAGGTGCGTGCCACCAAGCCCGGCTAATTTTTTTTCAGTAGAGACAGGGTTTCACAGTGTTAGCCAGGATGGTCTCGATCTCCTGACCTCGTGATCCACCCACCTCAGCCTCCCAAAGTGCTGGGATTACAGGTGTGAGCCACTGCACCTGGCCACCTAACTTCTAATTCTAGTTCTCTTCCTATTTCTTCCACATCCACAGTTACTTCCTCCACTGAAGTCCCGAACCTCTCAAAGTTACCCATGAGGGTTGGAATCCACTTCTTCCAAACTCCTGTGCATGTTGGCATTTTGACCTCATCCCATGGATCACATATGTTCTAGATGTCTAACTACACCTAGGATGGTGATTCTTTTCTAGGTTTTGAATTTACTCTGCCCAGACCCATCAGAGGAATCACTATCTGTGGAAGCTATGGTCTTACAAAATGTATTTCTTAATAAGAATTCAAAGTCAGAATTACTCCTTGACCCATGGGCTGCAGAATGGATGTTGTGTAAGCAGACATGTAAACAACATTCATCTCCTTGTACATCTCCATCAGAGCTCTTGGGCGACCAGGTGCATTGTCAGTAAGCAGTAATATTCTGAAAGGAAGCTTTATTCCCGAGCAGGTCTCACAGCGGGCTTAAAGTGTTCAGCAAATCATGCTGTAAGTAGATGTGCTGCCATCCAGGCTTTGCTTTTCCATTTGTAGAGCACAGGAAGAGTGGGTTTAGCATAATTTTTAAGGCCCTGGGGTTTTTGCAGTGGTAAATGAGCACTAACTTCCACTTCAAGTCACTGGCTGCATTAGCCCCTAACAAGAGTCAGCCTGTCCTTTGAAGCTTTGAAGCCAAGGCATTTACTTTGGTTCTTTATCTATGAAAGATCCAGATGGCATCTTGCCCAGTAGAAGACTGTTTCATCTGCATTGAAAATCTGTTGTTTAGTGTAGCTGCCTTCATCAAAGATCTGAACTAGATCCTCTGGATAATTTACCGCAGCTTCTCCATCAGCACTTGCTGCTTCACCCCGCACTCTTATGTTATGGAGATGGCTTCTTTCCTTAAACTTCATGAGCCAACCTCTGCTAGCTTCAAACTTCTATTCTGCAGCTTTCTAGCCTCTCTCAGCCTTCATGAAATTGAAAAGCCTTATGGCCTTGCTCTGAATTAGGCTTTGGCATAAGGGAATATTGGGGCTGGTTTGATCTTCTATCCAGACCACTCAAACTTTCTCCATATGAGCAATAAGGCTGTTTTTTCTTCCTTTTTTTTTCCTTTGCCCACTTTTTGATGGGGTTGTGTTTTTTTGTAAATTTGTTTGAGTTCATTGTAGATTCTAGATATTAGCCCTTTGTCAGATGAGTAGATTGCAAAAATTTTCTCTCATTCTGTAGGTTGCCTGTTCACTCTGATGGTAGTTTCTTTTGCTGTGCAGAAGCTCCTGGGATGCAAGGCTGGTTCAACATATGCAAATCGATAAACGTAATCCAGCATATAAACAGAACCAATGACAAAAACCACATGATTATCTCAATAGATGCAGAAAAGGCCTTTGACAAAATTCAACAACCCTTCATGCTAAAAACTCTCAATAAATTAGGCATTGATGGGACGTATCTCAAAATAATAAGAGCTATCTATGACAAACCCACAGCCAATATCATACTGAATGGGCAAAAACTGGAAGCATTCCCTTTGAAAACCGGCAAAAGACAGGGATGCCCTCTCTCACCACTCCTATTCAACATAGTGTTGCAAGTGCTGGCCAGGGAAATTAGGTGGGAGAAGGAAATAAAGGGTATTCAATTAGGAAAAGAGGAAGTCAAATTGTCCCTGTTTGCAAATGACATGATTGTATACCTAGAAAACCCCATCGTCTCAGCCCAAAATCTTAAGCTGATAGGCAACTTCAGCAAAGTCTCAGGATACAAAATCAATGTACAAAAATCACAAGCATTCTTATACACCAATAACAGACAAACAGAGAGCCAAATCATGAGTGAACTCCCATTCACAATTGCTTCAAAGAGAATAAAATACCTAGGAATCCCAACTTACAAGGGACGTGAAGGACCTCTTCAAGGAGAACTACAAACCACTGCTCAATGAAATAAAAGAGGATACAAACAAATGGAAGAACATTCCATGCTCATGGGTAGGAAGAATCAATATCGTGGAAATGGCCATACTGCCCAAGGTAATTTATAGATTCAATGCCATCCCCATCAAGCTACCAATGACTTTCTTCACAGAATTGATAAAAACTACTTTAAAGTTCACAAATTTCTTATAAGCATTCAGTCACTTCATATTTTTGGCTAAGGTTGATTGTGGTTTTTGATAACTGTGGGAGTTTTTTTTTCAAAATAATATAAAGATTCCTTTTTCTCTTCTTGGGAATTCTATTTAACAGCCAGTTTCCCAAATTTCCTAATTTGTGTCTCTTCTTCTACCATTTTATCCCACTTCTGCCTCTGTCATCAACTGGCTTATGATTTCTAAGAGAGTTACACAGAAGTGACAAGCATCTCTGGTTTAAGAACAACAGGTTGTCAACATGCTCCAGGACAACAGTAGCAAAATATGTGAGGTTAGAGTCTAAAATCATTTCTGCAGAGCAGAATAGATGAGGAAGCATAAAAGATAAGCACATTTAAGTAAAATTGTTCACTTATATATAATTCTTCAGTAATAAAGGGCAACCACAGAGACATTCTCACTATATGTACATCTCCCTCAGAATCCATATAATTCATGCTTTTTTGCATTATAACCATTTTTATTTAAATATAGACCCTATTCAGTAGACACCCATCTACTCAAACATAAAACCATCTCCTTTTAATTTTCTCATTTGGTAGATTCACTGGACAATATATATCTAAGGAGAGAAATATAATATGTGGAATATATATGTATATATTAGACACATAGAGCGAACATAAGATCTGGAAAATAGTAAAGATTTTTTCATTTCTTTATAACATGAAACACTCCATTTCATTATTTTTAACTCCAAAAAAGTCTGCATCTGATTGCTAATAGTATATCAATTCAACTTAAAAACTCCATTTAGGTGTTCAGTAAACAAAACTCAGAAATACTACTTTCTTCCTAAAGGAAAGCAAAAAAACATGGTCATCCACTTTAATTACATGATCTCTATCACATAATTTATGGAACCTGTGGGTTTTAACTGTGCAAATTTGGTATAAAAAAATTGACATGGGTGAGATTAATAACTAGAAGTCTTTAAATAAGATGAGTTTGATTTAACTGCTGCTGCTTCTGCTTCACTCACTGTAAGTCCATCAACATCCTCTTCTAGTCTTACAGTTAAGTCTGAAGCCTTTCAGCATTAAGAAATACAGATATAGGACCGGGTGTGGTGGCTCACACCTGTAATCCCAGCACTTTGGGAGGCTGAGGTGGGTGGATCATGAGGTCAGGAGTTCAAGACCAGCTTGGCCAACATGGTGAAACCCCCATCCCTACTAAAAATACAAAATTAGCCAGGTGTGGTGGTGCACACCAAAAATCCCAGCTACTCAGGAGGCTGAGGCAGGAGAATCGCTTGAACCTGGGAAGCAGAGGTTGCAGTGAGCCAAGATCGCACCATTGCACTCCAGCCTGGGTGACAGAGCGAGACTCCATCTCAAAATAAAAAGAGAAAAGAAATACATATATAAAAGACTCGTGTAACTCTGTGTCCCATAAGGTTGAATTCTAAGGGACTTTCATTAGTAATGAATGTATGCAGTATATATGATTTCGAACCTAAATGACATTAACTGGTTGAGAAAGGATAAAGTGCATCTTCTATGAAATCAATCCAGGCCAGGCGCGGTGGCTCACGCTTGTAATCCCAGCACTTTGGGAGGCCGAGGCGGGCAGATCACGAGGTCAGGAGATCGAGGCCACGGTGAAACCCCGTCTCTACTAAAAATACAAAAAATTAGCCGGGCGTGGTGGCAGGCGCCTGTAGTCCCAGCTACTCAGAGAGGCTGAGGCAGGAGAATGGCGTGAACCCGGGAGGCGGACCTTGCAGTGAGCCAAGATCGCGCCACTGCACTCCAGCCTGGGGGACAGAGCGAGACTCCGTCTCAAAAAAAAAAAAAAAAAGAAAAGAAAAGAAATCAATCCAGAAGACCTTAGAATTTCACATGCTAGAGATCTTAAATTTTAACTCATTTGACAGATCCTTCTATGTGACAGATACTATTATCCTGGGTCACAATCTTGCCTTATGTTTTTTTCTTTTCTTAAAAAGAAATCAGACTTTCCCCTACAGGAAGGCATTCCACCAGTCTTTTTGAGATGCAGTCTCACTCTGTCCCCCAGGCTGGAGTGCAGAATGCGATGGCACGAACACAGCTCACTGCAACCTCCTCCTCCCAGGTTCAAGCGATTCTCCTTTCTCAGCCTCCCGAGTAGCTGGGATTACAGGTGTATGCCACCTTGCCTGGCTAATTTTTGTAGTTTTTTAGTGGACATGGGGCTTCACCATGTTGACCAGGCTGGTCTTGAACCCCTGACCTCAAGTGATCCATCCGCCTCAGCCTCCCAAAGTACTGGGGTTACAGGTGTGAGCCACCACGCCTGGCCCACCAGTCTTTTTACTACAGTACTCTCCAGGATATTTTCAGAGATGAAAAAGGCACTTAATACTCCTATTCTCTGCAGCATTTTTTAACCCTCCTCAGAGAGTCTGATCCCTCTATTCAAATGCTCTGCCTGATGCTGAGAGAATGAGGAAATTTCATCTATTGAATACCTATTAAAATGTATTAGGTACCTACCTATAAAGCACTCCATTTAGCTTTAGAGATGCAAAGATGTTCAAAAGAAGCTTCCTGGAACTCGGCAGGTGGGGAAGGCAGAAATAGACACAATAAATTATAGAACAGTTTATTACAAAAGTACAAATCAAACATTGTGAAGAAACAGAGAAAGCAGCTGGAAATAGATTCTAAACAGAAAAAAGCTAGAGGGATAGTCTTTCCCTTGCACTAAGGTACAATAGCATACCGAGGAGAGAAATACAGAGAGACACTAAACAAAAACAAGGCTATAACCTGAGTTAACCAATATGAGAGGAAGAACAAAGAATGAGGCTCTCACAAGGTCATTCCTGAGTTTTAACATAATCATATAGGAAAGCTTTCAGCAGAATGCAAGGGGAATCAGAAGGCAACATCATCTCCCATTATCCCTTATCAATTAAATATGTACATGTTCTTCCGCCCAGGCTGAAAACATGATCCTCAAGGAATATAAAAAACCCAGTGCTGCTTTAATTGACAAAGCACTGAAACAGACTGTCCCTCCCCCATGTAATGATAAAAATGCTCCAAAGTCGGCCAGGCGTGGTGGCTCATGCCTGTAATCCCAGCACTTTGGGAGGCCAAGGCAGGTGGGTCACGAGGTCAGGAGATCGAGACCATCCTGGCTAACACCGTGAGAGCCCGTCTCTGCTAAAAATACAAAAAATTAGCCGGGCCAGGTGGCGGGCGCCTGTAGTCCCAGCTGCTGGGGAGGCTGAGGCAGGAGAATGGCATGAACACAGAAGGCAGAGCTTGCAGTGAGCAGAGATCGCACCACTGCACTCCAGCCTCGGCAACAGAGCCAGACAACGTCTCGGGGGAAAAAAAAAAAAAGCCCCAAAGTCAGAGTTAAGGGTAGGAGGTAGGCACAGTTCTTTACTTCTTCCCTAATTCCATCCACCCTCCCTCAGCTACCAAATTATGGTTTCTGATCCTGCAAGAGTCAAATTTGCAAAGGGTGGTTGAGTTCTTATCTGACTGATACAGTTATAAGATAATTTCCAGCAATTTTTATATGGCATTGAAAGGTGACAGTGTGCTAGCAGCCCTTGCTCGCTCTCGGCGCCTTCTTGGCCTCGGCGTCCGTTCTGGCCACGCTGGAGGAGCCCTTCAGCCCGCCGCTGCGCTATGGGGGCCCCTCTCTGGGTCTGGCCGAGGCCGGAGCCAACTCCCTCTGTTGGCGTGGAGGTGTGGAAGGGGAGGCGCGGGCGGGAGCCCAGGCTGCGCAGGGCGCTGGAGGGCTGGCGCGGTTCCAGTTCCGGGTGGGTGCGCCTCCGCGGCCCTGCACTCCGCGCCGCCGGCGGGCGCCCGCTGGGCTTGATTGGAGGACGAGCTCCCTCTGGGCTGCAGGAGTGCCCGGGCTAGGTGCCGCAAAGTCCCGCAGCCAGTGCCATTGAGAGGTGAAGCCTGCTGGGCTTCTGGTTGGGTGGGGACTTGGAGAACCTTTCTGTCTAGCTAAAGGTTTGTAAACGCACCAATCAGCACTCTGTGTCTGTGCCACCGAGCCAGCGGGGGCAACCCGTTTGGGTTTCCTTCCTTGCTGTGGAAGGTTTGTTCTTTTGTCCTTTGTGCTAAATCTTGCTGCTGCTCGCTCTTTGGGTCTGTGCTGCCTTTATGAGCTGTAACAGTCACTGCTAAGGTCTGCAGCTTCACTCTGAGGCCAGGCCCGCGAGACCACGAACCCACTGAAAGAAAGAACAACTCCAGAGGCGCCGCCTTTACGAGCTGTAACACTCACCGGGAAGGTCTGCAGTTTCAGTCCTGAAGTCAGCAAGACCACGAACCCACCAGAAGGAAGAAACTCTGGACGCATATGAACATCTGAAGGAACAAACTCCAGATACACCATCTTTAAGAACTGTAACACTCACAGCGAGGGTCCGTGGCTTCATTCTTGAAGTCAGCAAGACCAAGAACCCACCAATTCCAGACACAACATTTATTTTAAAACCAACTCTCTCAGGAGTACTTCTCTGCCTACAGGTGTCCTCACCTCCAATTGCTTTAACCTGAATGAACGCACTCCATCCTGGCCTTTATTTTCTCATAGCTCCTAAGGCATGCAGAGATCCGCTTTGAATTATACTCTTCTGAGGCCTCTTCACACCTTTAATAGGCCCTTTCACATGGGATTTAAAATGGATCCTCCCTCCCCTTAATGGCTCACTGTCTTTTGCCCTTGACCAACATCTGGACCTCTGTAAACACTCAAGCATTCTTTGCCAAAACGAATTCGGAGAGTGCACAGTAAAAATTCTCCCTTTCTCAGACAAAGCAGCTCACCAGCCCTTCTCTCAGCCTTGATTTCCTGGATGAGTCAAATACGTGCTTCCAGAAGCAGAACATTCACATCGAGCTCTCTGAAGTAGGATTTATTTAAGAAATAAGTGTCCTCCCACCCTCCCTGTTTGGCAACTTAGTAAGTTTTTTAATGAAATGCATTCTCACATTCATAACAGATTAGCTACCCGTTATATTGTCATGGTGATGGAAGATGGAAGTAGTTCAGAAAACATCGCTTTTATATATAATTTAATTAAGTTTCTGTTGTGAAAGGGGAGGAAAGATTATATTCCTGACTAAGGATTCATGTGTAACAGAGTGGGGACAGAAAGGTATTTGCATAGAAATAAAATATTTGTTTCAAAGGTACCAACTCTCCAAATCATGTCCACTACTCAGTATTATTTTTTCCATCCAAAGTCTTTATTCCAACATATTTTATTAAAACATGACACATTAAAATTAAGAAATATGCTCATAACTAAATGGATGTGGTTTTCAAGGTGACTAGAATTTTTTATTCTAACAAGCAGTGTATGAGGGTTATAGTTTCTCCACATCTTTTACGGTACTTCTTATGGTCTGCCTTTTTTATTGTCCATTTTAAAATGTTACAGCCATTTAAATTTTGATTGTAACTGAATTACAACTCTCTACTCTTAGATTTAAACATTTTATATGCAGCTAATTCGAAGCATAATTACTGCATCTTAAGTTTCCATTGATGTACATAAAATTATGATTTACCAACAACCAAATAATATTTTATTAGATAAATGGTAATATCAAGAGATAATGGATATCCTTCAACAATTTTAGCTTGCAAATTAAAAGTGCTTCCCGAGAGCTAAGGGAAAAATTTTTATTCGCATCTAGTAGAGTCGCCAACCATAAAATCATTTCTTTCAACTTTATGACTGACATTTCTCAAAAAAGCTGTTCTAAATCCTGATTGTTCTTTTTTTAAATATGCGTGCTGCAAGGTTGCTAACTTGCAATAGGTGTCATCATGACAATAGACTGAAAAAGTATCTCATACTCTTGAATTATACTAACTCAAGAATGGATGGGAAAGCACTGCCGAAGAGACCAATGCTTCCATTCTTCAGTGAAACTACTAATACATCCCTATCAAGAAGAGAGTTATCTCACTTCCAGTTTCTTTCTTCCCCTCAAGAACAACTTGAATCTCTTTGGCATCCAAAGTCTCAGAGGCCAATAAAGCCTCTGCTAGATTCTTACACTCTTTTGCGTGAGCGTTCAAGATATGTTTTGCTCATTCATATGAGTCCTGAAATAGAAAAGCAGATACATAAAAAGCAGAAAATGTGGGCTGGGCGTGGTGGCTCATGCTTGTAATCCCAGTACTTTGGGAGACTGACGCAGGTGGATCGCTTGACCCTCAGGAGTAGGAGACCAGCCTGGGCAACATGGCAAAACCCCATCTCTACAAAAAATACAAAAAAAAATTAGCCAGGCGTGGTATCACACTCCTGTTGTCTCAGCTACTCAGGAGGCTGAGGCAGGAGGATCACTCAAACCTGGAAGACAGAGGTTGCAGTGAGCCGAGATCATGCCACTGCACTCTAGTCCAAGTGACAGAGGGCAGACCTTGTCTCAAAAAAAAGGAGGAAGGAAGGAAGGAAGGAGAAAGAAAGAAAGGAAAGAGAGAAAGAAAGATGAAAGATAAAAAAGGAAGGAAAGGAAAGAGAAATGTAGGGGAAACAAAAACCAAACTCAATGGGTAAAGCAATAAAAACTTTATATATCCTTAAAAATGTGAAATCTATAGATTTAAATTTATAAAAGCTTGGTTTTGTAGTGTAAATAATTTGTGCATCATAAATAGTAAGGAAAAGAGAATATGCATTCCAGAAAGGCAGAGACCTCATCTTCTGACAGTCCCTAAACCTTTCCATTATACAAACTTTCATATCCTTAACTAGTCTAAAGCTTTCCTTCGACCTCCTCAAATTAAAACCTGGCTCTCTCCTGCCAAGACTACCTTTCCTAAGTCCTCCCAAGTGTTACTTCTTCACTGGAGGAGTAACACTCCAAGATGGCTACAATTCAACGTGTATAAAACTGAACTCATGAAGCTGGGTACAGGGGCACACACCTGTAGTCCCAGCTACTCAGGAGGCTGAGGTGGGAGGATGGTATCCTTTCAGCCTTGGAATTCAAGTCCAGCGTGGAAAGCATAGCAAGACCCTATCTCCAAAAAACAAAAACGAAACAACTACCCACTTCCAGCCCAGTTTAATCTCCAGTTTCTGCAGTGAAAGGCACAAACACTTGCATGAGGCAGAAATCTGGAAAACAGCTTTAATTGCTCTTTCACCCCTCACATCCAAAACACTGCAAAGACACACTAATTTTCCACTACATCAGTAGCTCTTGAACTCACCTACATTTCTTCATTTCTACTTTCACCAACCTAACCCAACCATCACTGCTCTGCAAAGCCAGTGTCCCAGGCTTCCCATTCCTGAATCAACTGCATGACCTCCTTGTTGGGGGTCTTAGACAGGGCAGGAAGAAGGTGTTCCCTCCCCTTTGATTTATTTTTTATTTTTTGTTTTTGTTTTTTTTGTTTGTTTGTTTTTGAGACGGAGTCTCGCTTTGTCTCCCAGGCTGGAGTGCAGTGGCGCAATCTTGGGTCACTGCAAGCTCCACCTCCTGGGTTCAAGCGATTCTCCTGCCTCAGCCTCTCCGAGTAGCTGGGACTATAGGCGCCCGCCACCACGCCCAGCTAATTTTTTGTATTTTTAGTAGAGACGGGGTTTCACCATGTTGGCCAGGATGGTCTCGATCTCTGGACCTCGTGATCCGCCTGCTTCGGCCTCCCAAAGTGCTGGGATTACAGGCATGAGCCACCGCGCCCGGCTTTCATTTTTTTATTAAGCACTGTGCCAGCGGTCTCCGTGGGTGTGAGCCCTTGTACTGCACGGGGTTCGAGGGACAAACTGCGACAGCATCAAGGCAGACAACACCGTAGCAGTCTACAAATACAATCAAGGACTCGCGGGATGCCGTGGATCCCGGAAGAGGCTGCTGGTGCACCGACCCCGTGAACCACCAGGCCCTGGGCCGTCCTGGCAGTGCGGTCTCCCGCTGTAAGGTGGAATGGGCCGTAGAGAGTGATGGTGTTGCCAGCCATGTGTCCGCGTTGCCTGAGTGGCTACTCAGCCGGCTCCATGGCACCTGGAGGAGAGCCACACCCCCTCCTCACTCCTTGCCCGTTTCTGTGGAGTCTTTTGACAACCAGAAGTAGCCAATTAATTTGAGCTGCCCGAAGCTCTCGATACCTTGGTTTAGGAGAAACTCGAGATGACTCAAAGTTTCACAATTTGGGAATGAGATTCACCAGACACCCCTTAGACAGCAAAACGTAGCTGTGCCCCGGACTGGTGCTGCCACCTGGTGGGGCCAGTCTGTAAGAAAGGGCGGCCTAGCGGCTGTCATCGTAGCCTGCTTGCTGGGGCCGCTGCTTTGATAGGTTTTATTATTATTTAGGTAACATTATTCAGATTAGGAAATGACTGATATTGAAAAGATAAGACATGAGTGACGCTGAAACATTTTACCCACAGTTCCCGAGACAGCATGTGTTGTGGGGTGGGGAGGGGTTTGATTAGCTCAGAGTGAGAGAGTCCAGTGTTTGCAAGTAGGAACTTAATTGGGTGCCCAAGAAGGGAAACGGGCCTCTAGCCAGGGTCTCAAAAGTGGCTCAAGGCAGCGTTTTTAAAACTTTGTTATAGGAATCCACTTGTTTTGCAGTTTGTTGCTCCAAGTGCTCTGTCTTGGGTTGAACAGCGTCTTCCCCATAACAAATTTAAAAAAAATCTTGTCTACCCACAACCTCAGAACATGATTTTATTTGGGAATAGAATCTTGCAGATGTAATTAAGTTAAGGTGATTTGTACTGGATTAGAGTAGGCTCTTTTTTTCTGTTTTTTTGTTTGTTTGTTTGGAGACGGAGTTCCGCTCTTGTTGCCCAGGCTAGAGTGCAATGGCCCTATCTCGGCTCACAGCAACTTCCGCCTCCTGGGTTCAAGTGATTCTCCTGCCTCAGCCTCCCGAGTAGCTGGGATTACAGGCACGCGCCACCGTGCCCAGCTAATTTTGTATTTTCAGTAGAGACGGGGTTTCTCCGTGTTGGTCAGGCTGGTCTCCAACTCCCAACCTCAGGTGATCCACCTGCCTCGGCCTCCCAGATTGCTGGGATTACAGGCGTGAGCCACCACACTCAGCTTAGAGTAGGTTCTATATCCAGTGACTGCTGTTCTTGCAGGAGGAGGAGGGGACACATGGATACATATGGAGAAGATGGTCACGTGAAGGATGGGGCCAGAGATGGGGCCAGAGCGATGTATCTACAACTCAAGGAATGCCAGGGACTATCAGAACCACCAGAAGCTGGGACAAGTAGAGAAGCGTTCTTCCCTACAGCCTTCAGAGGACACACAAGTCTGCCAGCACCTGGATTCCAGACTTCTGACTTTCAGAACTGTGAGAAGATAAATCATGAAGTTTGTGTTAAATTACTGTGGCAGCCTAGGAAACCAATACAGACATTGGTGCCAGGAAGTAGGATGTTTCTGTAACAAATACTCAAAACGTGGAAGGAGCTTTGGAATCAGGGAGAGGCTGGAAGAAGTTTGAGGCACGTGATAGAAAAAGCCTAGAATCCATTGAGGAAACAGTTGATGGAGATGTGGACAGTAATTCTAATGAAAGCTCAGAAGGAAGTGAGAAGAGCTGTAGAGAAGCTTCTATCCTCTTAGCAGGGGTCCCCAACCCCCAGGCCAAGGACTGGTACAGGTCCCCGGCCTGTTAGGAACCAGGCCACACAGCAGGAGGTGAGCGGCCAGCAATCCAGCATTACCACCTGAGCTCCGCCTCCTGTCATACCAGCGGGGCATTAGATTCTCATAGGAGCATGAACCCTGTTGGGAACTGTGCATGCCGAGGATCGAAGCTGTGCAGTCCTAATGAGAATCTAACTAATGCCTGATGATCTAAGGTGGAACAGTTTCATCCTGAAACCATCCCATCATCCTCCCAGCCCCCCAGCTCCCATCCCTGGTGCCAAAAAGGTTGGGGACTGATGCTCTTAGAGAATACATATATTGTCATGAACAGAATGTTAGTAGAAACATAATGTTAAAGGTGCTTCTAGTGAGGTCTTAGAAAGAAATGAGGAACACGTTCTTTGACAGCTGAATAAAAGAGATCTTTGCAATAAAGTGGTAGAGAACTTGACTAAATTGTGTTCTGTTGTTATATGGAAAGTAGACATGATAAATAATAAGCTTGGATATTAAAAAGCTTGGATATTTAGTTGAGGGAAGTGTTGAAGGTACAACCTGCTTGCTGCTAATAGGAACTGTGAGAGGAAAAAGGTACTTCGAGTAAAGGTCAAGCAGAAAGGAGCTGGCACTTAATGATTTAGGGGCTCTCAGGATGTCCAGATTACAAAGACTACAAAAATTAGGAAACTCACTGTTAGAAAGTGTACTCTGGAAAGAGGACCAAGGGTGTGGCTGGACAACATTTTGCTAAAGAGATTGGACATGTGACTCATGGAACCACTCCACCATCTCAGCAGAAGCCAGAAATAGAGGTGGGGTTACCAAGGAAAGATCTGTGCAGGGCCCCTTTGTCTGTTGGCTGAAACCCCATGAATTATGCAAGAGACAAAGGTTTTGAGACTCTGATAGCAGTAGAAACATGGCAGCCTGGACTCTAAGGGACAGAGATGGAATGGAGTAAAGGAAGGCCATGGGGCTTCCAAAATTCCACAGGCAGGCAGCTGGCTGATGGAGGCATTATGCTGCAGAAATGTTCTAACTCCCATCTTGTAATTTTCTGTTGAAAGCCAAACATGCATAAGGTGAGAGGAACTGAGGTAAAAATAGGCTTTTAGTGTGAAGTTTTATATTTATCTAAGGAGCAAGGCTGTGTTTCTTGTTTGCTGTAGCTGTAAATGTCAGAGGCTAAAATTTCCGCTAGTGTCCTTGTTTTTGCATCCCCTGTTGCCTTTGGGTTTCCCTAGAGACTGCTTCTTACATAAATTCTGGGCCTTGAAGTTCTTTCAGCTGCAATCCCCTATTAATATATGGGAGCCCTAAGTGATGTGGCAGTAAGATGTGGGGACAGCAGGGAGTGGTCTATAAACCCATGATCAGGGCCCAGTCTTGTTGTGAACCAGTGGTCCCTAGGCTGTGCCACTTACAAGTGCTTCTCAGCTTTTTTTTAATGTGAGTTGGAAGACTAAAGCAGACTGGAGGTGGATATTTTCCTTCCCTTGGGTTGGGTAGGCTCTGGTAGTTGCTCTGACTTTAAGCCTTTGTTAAAGAGGACAGGACATTATGTGTGTACTTCAAAGTGGTTACACTTCCCTCCCCTTGCCAGAAGCTCCAGCAGATTTTTCTCTGATTTTCACCCAAGAACATGATAGAATTCCTGGAGATAAAACCCATGGGACTGTGGGGGGCCCCTTAAGGCTATGTCCCCAGCATTTTTTCTCTCTTATGCTTACATGCCCAGGCTCTAGCAGTTACTCAGTTACCCCTTAAGTTACCCCTACAAGTTGCTGGCTGCAGCAGCAGCTTCTGTGCCTGGCAAGCTGTAGCTCTGTATTTGCCTTTCCTTCTAATTTTCAGGGGAGTGGTTTGCCGCATGACCTCAATTTTCTGAGGAATCGAAGAGTTGTTGATTTTCCAGTTTGTTCAGCTTTTTTCTTGTTGTAAGGATGGAAGTGATGATTTTGAAGCTCTTTATGTGCCAGAACGAAAATTTTCATTGGTATGCTTACTAGCGATAATTATAAAAAACAAAGGTATGAATGAATGAATGAATGAATGAGTGTGGCAGTAATTCCTGAAGACATGACCTCAGCCCTACATATAATCTCCCTGGATTAATTGAGCAAGCAAGCTAAAAAACAATGTCTTTTTTAGGTAAGAGGTCTGACTCTGTAGCCCAGGTTGGAGGGTACTGGCGTGATCTCGGCTCACTGCAGCCTCAACCTCCTGGGCTCAGGCGATCCTCCAGCCTCAGCCTCCTTAGCAGCTGGGACTGAAGGTGCCGCCTCACCCAGCTGGGTTCTCCTTTCCACAGGACGTGTGTGTGTGTGTGCTGGCACGAAGGCATCATTGAAGTTTGAAGTTGGTTTTCTGCTGGGGGAGTGGAGTCAAGCCTGGACTGTCCCAGTGAGAAAACAGGAACCCTGACTACTGGACAAAACAAAGCAGCAGCAAGAGAGAAAGGTAAATTTTTCCAGAGTGCTATGCTCCCAGTAGACTTCCTAGGACTTCCTATCCCTGCCTTGCAGAGGCAGCTCACGGACCCAAGGTGGCCCCTGCCAACCTGAGCAAGTGCACTGGAGCATGATGGGGGCTAGTGGGGATCTGCCTTCTGCTGGGGGTTCCACAGCAACACATTTTGAATATTTTCACTGTTATCGGGTGTTTCACTACTTCTAATATTCACACCTGCGATGCATATGGCATCTAATATACTCAGTAAGCTATTGATGGTCAAAAGAACTAGCTAATGCCATGATGAAAATGGTCACTGCCATCAAAACACACAGCGATGGGACCCGGATCTCCCTGGGTTTCTCCAAGTCCAAATGAAGAGGAAATACCCAATCTGGCCTGGAGCATTCTAGTGGCGAAGAGTCAAAGTTCTTCTGGCGAACATTTTCAAGTCGAAAGAAAAAAAATACACCCGCAAGGAAAAAAAAAACTGCCTGTGTTCCCATACCGGGAGTCGAACCCGGGCCGCCTGGGTGAAAACCAGGAATCCTAACCGCTAGACCATATGGGAACTGCTGAAAGGAGGAGCCACGGTGTCTGTATACGTGACATGAGTCAGCTTCGCCGCCAGCGTCTCCCGAGTACCACTAAGCAGCACTGAGCTCCTGCTGTCCCTGTAGAAACTCGTTTGACTGCAACCGTGCCAGACTTGCTGCATGAACCCTGTCTCCCGACTTAGCCCTGGTGGGACAAGCCACCTCCCCTCGGCAGCCAGAACCCCCTTTCCTGGCGGTCTCCCCAAGATCTGGAGTTAGGGCAGAAGGTCAGCGCAGCGAGTTAAGGATGCTTTGCTAAAGATTTGCTGTCTTCATCAACCCCATTTGCAGAGCCCACGGCCTCCCCGCGACAGGAGGATGGCCACCTGTGAGTCCAGCCCCAAGCCAGCAGTGGGAGGCACGTGCCCACCCCAGTGCCCGCCCACAACCAGCAGCGAAGGGCGTGCTAAACGGGGTCGCACCTCCTCCTGGAAGAATTTGTGGCCCCAGCAAAATTGACTTATTTTTTTCCTTACTTTGGCTTCAGAATCTCACTAACTGGAACCTTGTGGATAGGATCTTGTTATGAAAGGCAACCTTTGGTGAGGTTTGGGGGCAGATACCCGTTTTTCCTGCAGTCACAGGTGTTCCATTTGAGTTCCCCCATTAGTCTTTTCCCTGGCAACTCAAGGTCAACAGGGCCAATAAACGACCCCTCAACCCAACGCAAATCTGCCCTACAGGGATTATGTTAAAGTTCAAGAAGTAAAACAATGTGGTACTGGTGTATTGACAGTAATGTTCTATGAAACAGAATGAAAACCCCCAAATTACATTAGGTTTACACTGGGAGTTAGCAAAACAAAAGGGCAGCATTAACCGACATACAGCACGTGGGCGGACGGTGGAAAAGCTGGACATGACTCACTGGACATTTCAACTGAAACCACAGAGGTTCTTGAAAATGCTGGAGAATTCCCTGATTGCCTTATCAGTTACAAACTTAAATTCAGAATCATGTGACAGCTGGATACATTCAACTGTACATACAAATAATGATCAAAAAACACAAAAGTTGGGTAGTGGTTACCATAGCTTTTACCGTAGTTATTCATTAAGCTATTCAACTGTTCTGTGCAGTTTGATGTAATGTTTTATTTTACAATAAAAAGTCAAAAAAACATAAGCAAAAAGATAAACTGGAAAATAAGACTTACATCTCATATATATGGACAAAGGACCAATTACCTCCAAACATAAACAGCTCCTAGAAATTATTGCAAAGATCAACAACCCAGTAGAAAAATGAATGAAGTTCCCAGAGCAGAAAACACAAGTGGCCCTTCAAAAAAATGAAGAGAGCCTCAGCCTCTTATGGTAAGACAAAGAGACAGGATTTTAAAAACCTACACCTCTTCCTAGAGTTCCCTTAAAAATCTAGGCCGGATCGTTTTTACCTCCTGGCTTAGACCCTGCCAAGGGCTGCCCAGGTGTTTGTGTCCTTGTGGACTCAAGTCATATTGTCCTGATCTTTTGGCCGAGTACGGTTTTCTCCTCCAGCAAAGACAATTTGGAGGATGTACTAAGCATGAAGCGCTACTTCCGGTCCACACCCATCTCTCTTCGCACAGTGTTCCATCATCTAGCCATGAAAGCACAGCTGAGTGATCCAAGAGGCAGTTCCAATTGTTGACTAACGTGTACCTGCCTATGTGAGTGTGTCCTATAGGAACTCAGGCCTTGGAATGGTTTCAAAGTAGTGGCTTTCAAAATTACTGTTTGCCTCTTCAAACTTCACACCTAAGGAAGATGGAAACATGCAGAGCAGGGACACAGAGGGGGCATTGGCTGGCGTGGGGTAGGGGCAAGAGCTATTTGTGAAGGAAGAAGGCCTGAGATCAAGTAGCCGTGTTGGAGAACAGCTGTGCTCCCTGCCCTGCCTCTGTGCACGCATGTCAGGCAGCCCCAGGCTCCAGCTGCTTGAGTTTCTCTTGGAGTCCCCGGAGCTGGCTTCGACCCCAGTCAATGCGGTTCTGGAGGCTGGCTATGTCTGCAGCCAGCTGCAGGCCTGGAGGAAAGGAGAGAAGGTCACCATGGTATCTGTGGTGTAACACACGACCCAGGAGGATCTGGATATCCCCAGAAATTGGAAAGGCTTCAGGCCTCTCTGCCCCCAACCTTGTCCCAAAACATTCCAGGTACGGCCCTGCATTGGCTGCTCCAGAACCTCTGTGGCCTTACACCTCCTTCAGGTCTTTGCTAAAATGTCAGCTCCTCAGACTTCCTGGACCCATTATATCACCCACCAGGAACTACAAATTCACAGATAGTAATACCATCTCATGCCCTCATTTCCTTCCTTCCCCCATTATTACAGCCTCTCGCTGCCCTCACCTGCTCTCCCTCCACTTCTTTTCTCTGCTAGTCCACACTCTGGATCCACCTCTAGATGGCTTTTGCTGATGTCTCTGCTGGAACAGCTGCTGCCCAGTCCTCCAAGCAGCTCTCGTCTTCAGCCTCCTGTTCAGCAGCAGGGCTGACCACACATTGGATCACTTGCTCCAGGAAACACTTTCTCTTCTTGGCCTCCAGGACACCTGCCCCCCAGGTGTTGCTCCTCAGTTTCCTTGACTGGCTTCTCCCCTCCTCTCCCTCACCTCTTGTCCATACTCCCCAGGCCCTCTGCTGATCTCATCCTATCTCAGCTTTAAACCAGTGTTTGTGTCAAAAACTTTGGAATTTGAACACCAGTGCTATGCAGTGGACTCCCAAATCTCTCTCCAGCCCAGGCCTCTCCCAGACTCCAGATATATGTACCCAAGTGCCCACTCAGACTCTCCAGCAGGGCGTCAGTGGACACCACACAGAACACACCAACTCCTGCCTTCCGGCATCCCCTCAGCTGCCCACAGCCGGTGAGGGTCGCTCCATCCTCCCAGGGGTTCTGGGTGGAGACCACGGGCTCTCCTGGACTCCTTTGCTTCCCTTACTCCCATATCTTATCTGTCAGCAAATTCTGGGGCTTCTGTTCTTAAAACCTGTGCAGGTTCCCATCACTTACCTCCTCCTCCAGTGACGCTATCTGCTTCTTACACTGGCTGCTCCCTGACACCTGCTTCCTCCCTCTGCTCTGTGTCCCTGCCCAGCACCCAAGCATTCCTGTGACCGTGTACAGCCAGTTGCACCATCCTCTGCTCAGAGCCTCTCTGTGGGTCCCACAGTCTTCATCAGGGCTTACGTCACCTGACTCCACTCTAGGCCACCAGCCTCGGCACGTACCAGATATATCTGGCTTCAGGGCTTTTGTCCTGGCTGGTTCCTCCATCTAGAGCACTGTTCCCCAAAATCACCCACAAAGCTTTTCCTTCGCCTCCTCAGAGAGACCTCCCCTGGCCCACTCCTGTCCCACTCCATTATGTGTTTTTCTTAACAATTTTCACAGCCTGACTTATGTTAAGGGCCTACTTATTTGCACATTGCCTTTCTCTGCTTCTAAACATTACATGAAAGGTGTTTGTCTCTTTTGTTCCCTGCTGTATCCCCAGCAGCTAGCATGAACCCGAATGCTGCCAACAACCAGTAAATGCTTTTGGAAAAAACAATGGGTGTACAACAGAAGTTTGCATGGAGAAAAACCTGCAAAGCCTTTCACAGACCAACCCCAGCCATGGCAGAAGTGCTCAAGTGTTCCCCGTGAATAGAGGGTCTGAGGGCCACAGAGCCAAACGACAGGGTCCACTCACCATCCCGGAAGCTTGCTTGAGCCTGACGTAGACTGTGAGGAACTAGGATTCCAAACCAGTTCAGGGGGTCCTGAGGGGCCTCAGAGGACTCCGGTTCTGGGGTCTTAGTGGGGCCCTTGCGTCTCCGCAGAGCTGAGGAAAGAAAGGTTGGAGGAGGCTGGGATCTTACCCCCTGACCTTTATCATCTTGGTGACAATGTTGAGCTTGATCTGAGCTCATAATTCTATAAAACACTGTTGGTTGGAAAATTCCAACTTTGGGGTTCTGGGAAACAGCTTACCACAAAACACAGCCTTTGCCCTTGTGATTCAGATGAGACTGTTTGTCCACTCTTTCCCGTGACTCCTGTAAGACCCACTGATGACCCTGTTTGCCTGTGACACTGACCTTAGCCATTGTACCTGAACATGCCAACAGACCAGACATAGACGTTCCAACTCCCCATTCTTTGTCTCAGGAATGATTAACTGGGATTAGAAGTTTGTCCCTCTGAAACTAGCTAGACACACAGATGAATATTTTCTGTTCAGCTGACTGAAACTTATGTGATTGTAAAACTATTCCTAGTGTAAAGCAACTCACCAACAATTTCTCTACTTCCTATAAAAGTCTAAGGCAAAACCACTCTACAAAAACATTCTGTTCTTCAGCTCTGGGATGCTCTCTCTTATCGCAAAAACCTAATTTAAATCATCTCCATAATTTGCATTTTGTCTTTGACATTGGGAAGGGGTTCTGCAGAAGGAAGAGGGAGCTCACCTGCTTCGCGAGACCCCACCTCCTCTGGGGCGTGGACACCAGCTCTCACCACCTTGAACTTCTGGAGTCCCTCCTGGGCCTCGCTGAAGGACGAGAAGGGAGGATGGAGCTTTGGCAGCCCGGGCCTAGAACGCGGCCGCCCACCCAGCCCAGCATGGAAGCTTCCTCACCTGGCGTGGAGGCAGACCTGGGGCTCCATGTGGGAAGCATACTGCAGGGGCCCCACGGACTTGGCGCCCATCGCGTAGCGAGCCTTGGCAAGCGAGAGCCAGCCCTGCAGGGGGAGGACAGCAGTGAGACTCAGTTTACGCCCGTGTACCCTCCTGCCCGCCCCAGGCGCCTACCTCCTCCACCCGGGCGTTCAACACCGCTCGTTTCCCCTCCAGCTCCTCCAGGTCCCCAAGCAGCTGCAGGAGCAGCGAATCCAGCTCCGCTCGCAGGTCAAGCACCGCCATGGACACACCTTCAGATCTGGAGCTACCGTCTTCCTTGTCACCATCCGCGGTTTGGCAGGACAGCCAATCGGCACACGAGATCCTCCATCAAGGGGCGTTCCCAGCTGGGGATCCCCACGCAGGCAGCACCAAGGCCTGTGGGTCAGCTCCTTTAAGGGCAAGCGCCCTTAGAGAAGCAGCACGGAACCAACCAATCAACTGGTTTCTCCAGTTAGCCCCCAAGTGGATCAGCCAGCTGAACTGTCGGCTAGAGTTATAGGTGGTTCTGAATCCCTCCGGAAGCTGCGGAATCTTAGAAGTCGGGCCACTGCTGTGGCGATGGAAGAAAGCGAAGCTGTACAGAAACCATTTTGGTTGAGGGAAGAGTGGTTTTAAAGTTAATTTGGAAAGGAGCCGGCAAGCAACCTCCAGATCAGTCGGTGTGAGGTTTTTACAGTGGAACTGTTTCCATCCGCTAATGATTGTTTTAGCGGTTCATCATCTGAAAACTGTGCATTCTGCACGGCGGTGGTGGGGGCAGGGCGGGGATGGAGGAGCCTCGGCGGACATATTTATTAGCTGCAGTCCTAAGCCACGTGTGACATTCTGTATCCAGTCTATTGGTTGTCCCAAGGAGAACGCCCTGCCGGAATGGCCAACCACCTTGAGATGCCTCCGCCCTATTCGCCATCTTAACATAGGGCATTCCCCACAGCTGCAAGCACCAGGGAAGCGTCTAAGGGACCATCTTGGTTGGGGGCGGAAGTCAGGACTGTGTCGCGCTGGAGGAGCCCACAGAGTCTTTCGGACCCACGTGGAAGCGGCACTGAAGATGGTAGGAGAATGTTTGAGCTCCTGTTTCGGAGGCCTGGGGCGCGTGAAGTGCTGGGGATGTGGCTCTGGGGCCTTGGAGGCTCGGGGGCTCCGGAGCGAGTAGTGACTGGGCCCGCTCTTCCCACAGCTGCGCCGCGAGGCCCGCCTGCGCCGCGAGTACCTGTACCGCAAGGCCCGGGAGGAGGCGCAGCGCTCAGCCCAGGAGAGGAAGGAGCGTCTGCGGCGCGCGCTGGAAGGTACGGCGTCGGCCCCGCGGGCGTCTGCGCGGTAAACCACCCCCGCACGCATTTGTGTTGGGATATCCGAGCGTCTTTCCAAATGCTTGCCGGCCGTTTTCCTTGCCCATTGGGTTCTCCTGTTGGTTTTGAGAGTGTTTGTTCCATGTGATGGTGTTAATTACTTGCCACTGACGTTGCAGTACCCGGGTTTTGCAGCTTGCCCGCTATGTATAGTGTGTCAAGTTCGTCCCAAGTTTTAAAGACTTTACCTTGTCCTATAGAAATTCTCTCTAGAGCGGTGGCTCACGCCTGTAATCCCAGCACTTTGGGAGGCCGAGGCGGGCGGATCATGAGGTCAGGAGTTCGAGACCAGCCTGACCAACATGGTGAAACCCCCGTCTCTACTAAAAATACAAAAATTAGCTGGCCGTGGTGGCACGCGCCTGTAATCTCAGCTACTCAGGAGGCTGAGGCAGGAGAATCGCTTGAACTCGGGAGGCGGAGGTTGCAGTGAGCCGAGATCCTGCCACTGCACTCCAGCCTGGGCAAGAGTAAGACTCCGTCTCAATAAAAAAAAAATTCTCTCTAAAGACTATTTGAATAGCGCTGGTGCTACAGACTGCGCTGCCCATCGTCCCTGCAGGAGTTCCTCTGAGCTCCGTGGAGAACAGTGCTGGCGCCGAGTGTGCACCTGGAGTGCTGTGCTCTGCGGTGGGCAGCCTGCGGTCCAGGGCCCGCTGAAGCCATGCCTTCGCAGCGCTGTGGGCATCGTGACCAGCGGTTTTGCTGTTTGAGAGCTTAAAGGTCTCTGGTCCACCATCATACATACAGAACAGTCTATTTCTTTTCAAAAGTAATTTTTAAGGCCGAGCGCGATGGCTCGCGCCTGTAATCCCAGCACTTTGGGAGGCCGAGGCGGACGGATCACTTGAAGTCAGGAGTTCGAGACCAGCCTGGCTAACATGGTGAAACGCTGTCTCTACTGAAAATACAAAAATTAGCCGGATGTAGTGGCGCGTGTCTCTAATCCCAGCTACTCGGGAGGCTGAGGCAGGAGAATCGCTTGAACCTGGGAGGCGGAGGTTGCAGTGAGCTGAGATCATGGTACTGCACTCCAGCCTGGGCAACAGGGTTAGACTCTTTCTCAAAAAAAAAAAAAAAAAAAAAGGCCAGGCGCGGTGGCTCACGCCTGTAATCCCAGCACTTTGGGAGGCCGAGGTGGGTGGATCACGAGGTCAGGAGATCGAGACCATCCTGGCTAACACGGTGAAACCCTGCCGCTACTAAAAATACAAAAAATTAGCTGGGAGCGGTGGCGGGCGCCTGTAGTCCCAGCTACTGGGGAAGCTGAGGCAGGAGAATGGTGTGAACCCGGGAAGCGGAGCTTGCAGTGAGCTGAGATGGCACCACTGCACTCCAGCCTGGACGACAGAGACTCCGTCTCAAAAAAAAAAAAAAAGTTGCTGGGTTTCTACCTGATTATAAAAGCAATACAGTACGTTAAGATATTTTAGGAAGTCCTGAAGTCATGAGACTAAAGAAAATGAAGTCCTAGTAACCACTGTTTATGGGGGTTGGCCCATAGAAAGTTTTGTCACCTCTATCCATGCTGTATCCAAGCCCAGAAAGGGCTGAGGTATTTTTATTTCAAGCATGTACAGGCTTGTAAGCTGTGGTGTATTGGATGAGCTGAGGTCTCCATGCTTGTGCCTCACTCAGCCCCCCTCTCTAACCTCTGCAGAAAACCGCCTGATTCCCACTGAGTTACGCCGAGAGGCTCTGGCCTTACAGGGGTCCCTGGAGTTTGATGATGCCGGAGGTGAAGGTAACTATACAAGGTAGCCCTCCCCAACACTGAGCTGGCTGGTCTCCAGTCCTTCCTCAGACACACCAGGCACGGTCCCATCAGAGGAAACTGCTCCTGGAACTGTCCCCCATGCCCTTGTCACTGCACAGATGGCATCGCAGGGCTCTCCCTGAGTGTGCCCTGTCCCACTTACATGGCACACATAGGAGTGCCCCACTGACTCTGCGCCTGGCTTGTTAATTACCTCCCCCACTGGAGTGCCTGCCAGGGCAAGACAGTGTCCCTCACACATCATTGGTGCCCATACGTTTATTCACTGCATTATTCAAGAAACAAGAAAGGAATCCCAAACATTATAGATACTTGTTATAAGGAAAAGGAGTTTGTCACCGTTGGCCTTAGCAGAGCGTGGACTTCGTTGTGTCATAGAGTAGCTGCTTAGCCCCGTGTGACTAATACAGCTTAAGCGAACTACAATTAAACAAAAGATTCTGTTCCTCAGGCACACTTGGGCTCAGCAGCCAGAGTAGTTGGAGGCTGCTCTCTTGCCCAGTGTGCATGTGGAGCATTCCTATTGTTGAAGGCTTCAGCAGACAGCGCCATCCAGGCAGTCTTGGCTGCCCCCAAGTTAGCATTTCATTCCCAAGACTGTCATGTTCTTGCCCCTCGTGCTTCTGACAGGCGTGACCAGCCACGTGGATGATGAATACCGATGGGCAGGAGTGGAGGATCCCAAGGTTATGATCACTACCTCCCGAGACCCCAGTTCCCGCCTCAAGATGTTTGCAAAGGTACTGGTGAGCAGGGAGTGAGGGGGAGACACCCAGGACACACAGCCCCAGTCCTGACTATACACTGTCATCCATGCCCAGGAGCTGAAGCTGGTGTTCCCGGGCGCCCAGCGAATGAACCGAGGTCGACATGAAGTGGGGGCACTGGTGCGAGCCTGCAAAGCCAACGGCGTCACCGATCTGCTGGTCGTTCACGAGCATCGGGGCACACCTGGTGAGGCCAGAGGGAGGGAGTCTGGGTGGGAGCCGTCTGAGGGCAGACGGGGTCTCTGACAGCCACCTTTCCCCACCAGTGGGGCTCATCATCAGCCACCTGCCCTTTGGCCCTACTGCCTACTTCACGCTGTGCAATGTGGTCATGCGGCATGACATCCCAGACCTGGGCACCATGTCGGAGGCCAAGCCCCACCTCATCACACACGGCTTCTCCTCCCGCCTGGGCAAGCGGGTGAGTCTGGGGGCCTTCAGGCTGGGGCTGTGGGCCAGGTCAGGCATTTGCCACTGTGTTTCCCTCTCTTTCCTTGTGCCCCAGGTCTCTGACATCCTCCGATACCTATTTCCTGTGCCCAAAGATGACAGCCACCGGGTCATCACCTTCGCAAACCAGGACGACTACATATCATTCCGGTGGGTCCATAGGCCATGCCCCAGGAGAGCATCCCCACCCTGTGTACCTCATGCTGCTTGCCGTTGACCCACAGCTGTTCCCTCCCAGGCACCACGTGTACAAGAAAACAGACCACCGCAACGTGGAGCTCACTGAGGTCGGACCCCGCTTTGAGCTGAAGCGTGAGTTTGAGGCTGAATCCCGTGTCTAGGGTAGGGAGGCGAGGTTGGCTGTGCCGGGGCTGATGCCATTCCTGCCTGCAGTGTACATGATCCGTCTGGGCACGCTGGAGCAGGAGGCCACAGCAGACGTGGAGTGGCGCTGGCACCCTTACACCAATACCGCACGCAAGAGGGTCTTCCTGAGCGCTGAGTGAGCCCACTCACCACTCAGTCAGGACATGGACTTGGAACTCATATGGGGCTGTCATAGATGGACCCGCCAGTAGGAACTGTCACAGAATAGCCTGCCGAACTGGGATGTGGAACTGTGGCGGGTGGAGAGGTCTGAATAAAACATCTGTGTCATGACCCCGCTTGCCTCTGAGTGGTCAGGCCAAGTGTGCAGGGCAAAGCCCATGGGGTCCCCTTGGGTGGGGACCTGATGGCTGTGGGACGTGCTTAGGCCTGGAGTCAATGTGGGGGTTACCATAGTCAGAGATTTGATGCTAAGGTCCCCTCAAGGGTCAGGGTCCTATGAGCTCTTCAGCAGGCAGATGTGGGTAGCAGGGCCAGCCCATGTCAGGGGCAGCCCACCAAGTTAACTCACTGAGTAGAAGCCGCCAGTGTGCCAGCGCGCCAGCGCGGAAGGGACGGGCCACACCCGGTGCTCAGCAGCTGATTCCTCATGTAAGTGGCATCATGTGGTATTTGTCCTGTGACTGGCTTATTTCTATTAACATAGTGTCCTCCAGGTTCCTCCATGTTATTGGAAATGATAGGATTTCTTTCTTTGTAAAAGATACACATGCCACATTTTCTTACCGATCCATCCACCAACAGACACTTAGGTCGTTTTCATAGTTCGGCAGTTGTGGAAATGCTGCAGTAAACATGGGAGTATAGCTATCTTTTCAAGATAATGATTTCATTTCCTTTTTATATGTATACTCAGAAGTGGGATTGCTGCATCAAATGGTGGTTCTATTTTTAATTTTTTGAGGAACCTCCATACTGTTTTCCATAAAGGCTCTACTAATTTCCATTCTCACAACAACAGTTCACTAGGGTTCTCTTTTCTCCACATCGTTGCCAACATTTTTTATCTTGTGTTTTTTAATAACAGCTATCCTAACAGGTATGAGGTGATCTCTGTCGTTGCGGTTTTGATTTGCATTTCCCTAACAGTTGGTGATACTGAGCATTTTTGCATACACCAGGTCATTTGTTCTTTGTTGTTGACTTGAGTCCCTTATATAGTTTGGATACTGCAGTGGCCTGAATGTTTGTGTCCCCCAGAAATTCATATATTGAACTCTCATCCCTAAGGTCAACAGTTTAGGGAAGCGATTAGGTCATGAGGACTCTGCCCTCATGCATAGAATTAGTGCTCTTCTAAAAGATGCCCGAGGGAGCTCTTTTGCCCCTCCTGCCATGTGCGGACACAGCTAGAAGCTACCATCTGTGTACCAGGAAGCCCCCCTCACCAGACACTGAATCTGCTGGAGCCACCATCTTGGACTTCCCAGCCTCCAGAGCTGTGCGAAATAAATGCCTGTTGTTTAAGCTACCCAGTCTGTGGTATTTTGTTATAAAAGCCCAAATTGAGACAGGTAGTAACACTTTATCAGATACATGGTTTGCAAATAGTTTTTCCCATTCTGTAGATGCAGCCATTGAGAAGCTCCTCAAGACAGACGTTAAATACAAAGAAGCATGGTGTGAAACGCCATGTGTGCTATGCTGTCAGTGTGCAAAAGAGGCAGGAAGGGCCCTGCACTTGTGTGTATGTGCTGCATCGTCCCCAGAAGGCTGGACGCCTTGCTGGTGCACTGGGCACCCAGGGAGGAGGGAGGTTCTTTATTGTAATGTTAGCGGGTGAACATTGTATCCACTTGACCACGGAGAGCTGCCTTCTGAGTTCTCTGCCCGTTTTTCTTTGGGGTACAGTTCTATGTATATCTCTAAAAGATAAGGACTCAGCAAAAAAAAAATTATTACACTTAAAATTATCAATGATTATTCCTTTATATCATCAGATATCCAGTTAATGTTCAGCTTGCCTTGATTAGAGTGTGTTTGTTTCGACTAAGATCGACATCAGGTTCATTCATTGCAAATGATTGACAAGTCATTTTTTAAAAACAGCTTTATTGCGATAGTCAACATATTATACAATTCACAGCGCAGGTTGAACTCACAGCCTTGTGCGCCCGTCCCTGTGCATCAGTGATTTTTTAAAAATCATTCACAGGGCTGTGTAACCATCACCACAATCTAATTTTGGAACATTTTTTGTCCCCCTCTGCCCCCCCTGCCCCAGGGAGAAACCCCATACCCATTAGCTGTCACTCCAATCCCCTCCCTCCCACCAGGCCCCCAGCCCCTCTGGCAACCACTAATCTACTTTTGGCCAGACTCTGCTGAGACATTAGAACAGGAATTTTTTTTTTTTTTTTTTTTTTTTTTTTGAGACAGAGTCTTGCTCTGTCACCCAGGCTGGAGTGCAGTGGCGCAACCTCAGCTCACTGCAAGCTCCGCCTCCCAGGTTCACACCATTCTCCCGCCTCAGCCTCCCAAGTAGCTGGGACTACAGGTGCCTGCCACCACGCCCGGCTCATTTTTTGTATTTTTAGTAGAGACGGGGTTTCTTGACAGCCAGGATGGGCTCGATCTCCTGACCTCATGATCTGCCCGCCTCGGCCTCCCAAAGTGCTGGGATTACAGGCGTGCGCCACTGTGCCCAGCCTTAGAACAGGATTTTTTTTTTAAATTAATACTTTTGGTCTCTATAGATTTGCTACTTCTGAACATTTCATGTAAATGGAATATGTCTTTTCTGTCTGGCTTCTTCCACTTAGAATAATGTTTTCTAAGCTTATTCACAGTGTAACTTATGTCAGCACTTCATTTCTTTTCATTGCCAGATAATATTCCATGTATGTCCCTATACATGGGGTATTATTATATGCCACATTTGATCCATCAGTTAATGAAATTTAGATTGTTTGCCACGTTTGGGCCATTGTGAACAATGCTGCTATGAGCATTTGTGTGTTAAGTCTTGAGTCTCTTTATAAGATTGTCTGTTTCTTTGCAGTTTACTCAGTTAGGAAACTGGTTTGTCTTAATAGACCTTTCACCTGTCTGGATGTTGCTGATCTTAACACTGTGGTGTCATTTAACATTTTTGTCTGCCGTTGTGTTTCCTCTGAATTAATATTGAGATCTAGAGGCTCCATCAGATATACCTTCAAATTTTTTTAGCAGTAATACTTGATGAGGGTGTTATGTTCTTTCATTAGGAGTCTCAGTGCCTGCCTGGGAGTCATTTTTGTGATGTCAGTAGGCAGTATTATTGCTTAGCTCCATTAATTTATTATGGGTTCAAACTTGGTACCTGTTTCTCAAGAAATTAATATGGAAGCTTTTTGCATTATAGTTTCAAATTTATTAAACTGGTATGTGTAAGTACTTAGTGTATTTTTTTCTTTTTTTTTTTGAGATGGAGTCTCGTTCTGTTGCCCAGGCTGGAGTACAGTGGCGCAATCTCGGCTCACTTCGTCTCGGGGGTTCAAGCGATTCTCCTGCCTCAGCCTCCCAAGTAGCTGGGACTACAGGCGCCCGCCACCATGCCTGGCTAATTTTTTGTATTTTTAGTAGAGATGAGGTTTCACCATGTTAGCCAGGATGGTCTCGATCTCCTGACCTCGTGATCCACCTGCCTTGGCTTCCCAAAGTACTAGGATTACAGGCATGAGCCACCACGCCCAGCCTAGTTAGTGTATTTTAACTAGCTACCTTATTAAATTTTCTCGTAAGTCCTTACAGTTTTTCATAAGAGCTTCTAAAACTTTGTAGCTGATTATGCTATATGCCAATTAGCATTTCTGATGGGCCCCTCCCTCCTTTCTCCTTGCCACCCTGCATTGCCTAGGACTGCAGAACACCCTGGTCAGCAGCAGCAGTGAGGGTGCCCCCTCATTACAGGAATCCTTCCAGAGGTGTTTACACTCACCCAAGTATGGATGCACACTCATTTCTCTCTGGTGTTATAATTGATGGGCAGACAGCAATGCACACGGATCCATGCATCCCTTTGGTTGTCCTGGGAACTGCGCTCAGCCGTGACACATGGGCTGTGCAATCAGGGCCCGCAGACTGTGCAGGACCCTGGCCAGCATTTGCTGACAATAACGTGGCCAGTTGGTCTTTTCTAAATAAAGCACCGCATACAGAGGAAGTATGCTGAGGCTGGGCTAGCATCAGGTGTAGAAACTGCAGGCTGAGGAGGCAGCAACCTGACCCAGCCTGTCAGTCACAGAAGTCCCAGAGCGCTGCCAGCGTTGCTGTTAGAGCACTTGTCTGCCCAAGTTTATTTCCTCCAGGGGCACATCAGGGGCCTGCTCTGGGCCATGCAGATGCCCAGGCTCTGCCCTGGAGAAGTGGGGGAAAAGTTGGTACAAGCATTTTAAAGATGGGGAAGAGGGCTTCCCCCTCTATTCCTAGTGGTTTCCCCCTCCTTTCTGAAGCAGAATTGCAGGACAGCTCCCGAGGGCAGCAAGTCAGCCTCCACAAAGAGCTGGGGGTTGTGGGGTTTGGTGGTAGCACTGAGAAGGGGTAGGGTGGCTTTCTCTTTGGCCTGTTTCCCCCGCGTTGAGCTGCTGACCCTTTCCCATGGAGGGACCAGGAGGAGTCTTTGATTCAGAACACTGAAACCTGGCACACCTGAGGAGAGTTAGAGGCGACAGGAACAAAAGCTCTCCCAGAGGACTTAGAGCTCTCAGGCATCGGATGGGAGGGAGACACAGCCACAGGCTTCCTCCTGCACTGAAGAGGGTGCCTTTTTCCTGTTTGCTGAATGCCAGACTTGTGGATGGACCAACAGGACAGCTCGCCCAGCTTGAAGGTTTTTAACAGAATGAAGCAATGGAAAAATGTTTTCAAATTTCTGACCCCCTCCCCTCCACTTTTGTTTTAACTTAGAGGAGGGAGTAAGGAGGTGGGCGCGGCAGTATCAGAAAGGGAAACTAGCAGTGTAATAATAATAGCACCAAGTGTATACTGCAAGCCAAGTGCTGTTCTGTCTAAATGCTTTATATACAATGATTTCCTTAAATTCTCACAATAAAGCAACAAGAAGAGACACAGTCCTACAGAGAAGGAAATTGAGACATAGAAATTAAATGACTTGCCCAAGGTCATACTGAGAAAGTCATGGTGCCAGAATTCTAACTCAAACATTTTGGTTCCAGTCTTCTGCCCTTTTTTAACTAAGCAAAAAAGGAAGCTGGAGAAGAACTGTACCCTGGAGATGCCAGCAGTCTCCAAGGAGCTCCCCGCAAGCATCCCAGAGGAAGGGGTGTCTGCCAGGGGTCTCCACTATAGTTTCTCTTTTCCCCTTTGCAGCCTCAGAGCAGGCTGAACTCACAGCCTTGTGCACCTGTCCCTGTGCATCTTCCTGCACCTCGTCCTCTTGGCTCTTGAGCGGCCCCATGCAGCCACACTGATGGTGGGTAGGTGACAGACTGGCACGTGGCACGTGGGCTTTGGCACGCTTGGGGTCTCTGCAGCAGTGCCAGCTGCTCCCACTGTGCAAGACTGCTGCTGGCAGCATGAACAGGAGGGCCACCGGCAGCAGTGAGTCTCATTGCAAGAACACAGCTGGCAGTCCTCCGGGAGAGAAATGCCGGGGTGGGCCAGGGCCTCTGGAAGATGTGGGGTCTTCCCATCCCCCACACCTAGCCTGAGCTGAACAGAGGGCAAGCTAAGAGTTTGGATGTTTGAAGAGACATGAGGAATGGTCAGGTGTCAGGAGGACAGGTGGGTTAAACAACAAGGTGGGGCTTGGAGTGAGGGTGAACACGAGGGCAGAAAGACACTCAAGGCAGCTGGAAGTACAAATGGCAGACCACAGCCTCAGCCACTTAATGTTCACAGGCCACAAGGCAGCATCTGGCTAGTCACTCAGATCCTCTAATAGACAAACCACCAAACACACACACACACACCCTGGCTGGACAGACTTCCAGATGGACAGAATCCCAGGGAAACACCCAGCTGGACAAACAGATGGATTACTGACAGATGGGAAGACCCTCAGCCAGACATCCAAATAGGCCTTTGGCCAGAGAGACACCTGGGCCCCCCAGCCAGGCAAAGGTCAGAATCCCTCAAGGACAGGCTCCCTTCCCAAAATGGACAAAGACATTACCCCAGAGGAGAGAACACCCCACCCACCTAGTCAACCAGACCTTCAGCTGGACGACATGCCCTCCACCAATCAGACCTCAGCCTATGAGGACAGACCCTCAACAGGATCCCTGCTGCTGGACAGAGATCCTATAGCCCATAACAACTGCCCTTAATAACCATGTGTGCTCGGGGGCTCGGCCTCCATAACTTTCCCAGCAAATGCCCTTATTTTCTGAAAGCTCACTGATGCTTCTGTATTCTACCTCCCTGGATCTCCATGGCCATCCACGAACTCTCAGTGATTATACTGAGAGTCACTATCGTGCACTGAGCAGAGCTCTCAATGACTTCCCAGACTCTTCTGACCCTTCAATTACTAACACTCCAAATCCCAATGGCCCCACAATTACTTTCACTTCTTGTCCCAAGTATCCACTGGCCTCCCAATGACTGTCATTAATATCTACTGACACCCCCCCCCCATGAACATCCAAGGGACCCTGACTGACTTCCAATGAATTCCCTATCACCACCATCCTAAACGATTACTATTGACCTCCGACCTCCCTGAGAATGCTCAAAGATGAAACTGATAAATGATGAACATGGATTTCACAGTGACCCCTGCGGACTCCACAATAAATCAAACAGCCCTAGCTGCTGATCCCCACAGAGCCACTTTGATCTCTCCATCAAAGCAGACTATATTGTCTGCTTTCATGCTGCCACAGCTGAGTTAAGCAGCTGGGGCAGAGATAGCAAAGCCAAAACCACTTCCTACCGGGACCTTTAAGAAAGTGTGCCCTTAAATACTCTGATGGCCCCTAGTGAATTAAATTGACCACCTGACATCATGCCCCTGTTGACCCTTCAGAGACTCAGGCACACATCCAGGCCCCAGTGCTACCTTTCAACCCCTCAACGACCTCAAACTGGTGTCCACTGACGCCCCTTCCAGTGACACCCCTCTTAATTCTTCCGACCTCGGCGAGAAGGGGGCTAACCTAGGCCTGTACCTGAAGAGACCCAGGTGCCAGTCCATTCTCACCAGCCTCCCCTCGGTGATCCCGGAAGCTGGAACGGCGGCTCTCCTCTGACCTCTGCACACTTTCTGAAGATGGGAGTGTCAGGGCAGGCAAAAAAGAGAAACTCTTCGTTCCCCAGAACCCAATTCCAGTGCCTCAGTTCTGTTTCCCAGCAGGCTTGTGCAGGTCGAGATGCTCACACAGGACTGACCCTGGTGCCCCAGCGCATCCGGGAAAAGGAGGAACCACAAGTTCCTGGGGAAATACACAGATAGAGAAGATCCCGCTGCCACCTAGCCTTTCCCACGGCGTGGCTGCCCCTGCCCCGGCCTCCCTTGGGCCCGGCTGGGGCGCACAGCGCGGGACGCCCCCGACCCGGGGCCTCTGGCACGAGGGGCAGCCTGATCTCGGCGACTGTCTCCACCCAAGGCTGCTGCTCGCCCCAGCTCGGACTCCGCGCGGCCTGGCTCCCAGGAGACCGGCGAGAGGGCCCGGCGAGACCGCTCGGCCGTCCGCCCAGAGCCAGCCCCCGGAGGTCGGCCCCGGGGCGCGGATCCCGAGCTGGGGGCGGGTCCCAAGAGGCAGGGAGCGTACCTGGGGCCGTGCCACCCCCCACCAGTGGGCGCGGCAGCCGAAAAAAAGGGGAAGCGCCGGCGCTGGACTCTGCTCAGGGCAGCCCGCGAGGACCGAGGGCTCCCACCACAGCAGCCCGAGCGCCCGGGGTGGAGCTACGCGGGCTCAGAACATGGTGGCTGGGGCGCCCTGCCTGCCGCTGCGCGCTTCCATTGGCTGCCGAGGCCAGGGCGGGGGCTCAGTCACCGGCCTCCGCCTCCCGCGGCGTCCACACTCGCGGCGCGCGCGGCGGCCGGGCTGGACTTTGCCGGCCCGCGGCGCCATGAGCCGCAGCCTGGACGCGGCGCGGAGCTTCCTGGAGCGGCTGGAAGCGCGGGGCGGCCGGGAGGGGGCAGTCCTCGCCGGCGAGTTCAGCGTGAGTGGCGCACGGGGTCCGCGAGGGGCGCGCCCCGGCCCTGGCCCCGCGGACGCCTGTCCTCCGCGCCCGGCGGGCTCTGCCTTTCTGTCTCGGTGTCCCCGGTGTCTCCCCGCCTTGGGGGGGGTCTCTCCGTGTTTCTCTCCCCAGCACTTCTCTGTCGCTCTCGCTGTCTCCGTCTTCACTCTTTGCCCACCGGCCCCGGAGCGCGACGTCCACGGCCAGGCCGGGACGGACCGTGCACACCCTCGCTCCCGGTGTCCTCGTCGCGCTCCCGGAACAACCTGGCTGCGGGCGGGACAGGCGGGGCGGGCGCCGCAGGAGAGGGCGGGCGGCCCTGCTGCGCTGGACAGCCCCGGCCCCGCCGTTTCTGGCGACCTGACTGTCCCCTGTGACCACAGGAAGGAAGGGGCTGCAGCAGGGCGAAGAGGAACACGGAGGCCGTGGCGTGGTGAGGGTGTGAACGCCGGGCTCGAATCCGCGTCCGGGCCAACCGCGTGTGGTCCAGGAGGTCTACCTGGCCCCTCTGACCTCGGCTTCTTCCTTGGTGAAATGGGGACATGAATGACCAAACTGGCCTAAGGATTAAATGATGTGGGTGAAAAGCGCTTAGCGCATATTGGGCGCGCACTTCGTAGGGGCGTTCCTCACTGCCTATAAAGATTATAAACGTGGGCCGGGTGCGGTGGCTCACGCCTGTAATCCCAGCACTTTGGGAGGCCGAGGCGGGAGGATCGTTTGAGCTCGGGAGTTCGAGACCAGCCTGGGCAACACAGCGAAACCCTGTCTCTACTAAAAATACAAAAATCAACTGGGCATAGGCGCACGCCTGTAATCCCAGCTACTAGGGAGCAGAGACAGGGGACTAGCTTGAACCTGGGAGGCAGAGGTTGCAATGAGCTGAGATGGTTCCACTACACAGCTGAGATGGTGCGACTGCACTCCAGCCTGGGCGACAGAGTGAGACACCATCTCAAACGAAACAAAACCAAACAAAAAATCTAAACGTTACAATACAGGTAGTGAAACCCAGCGTCAGGAAGGCTCACGCAGCATCATAGGCACTGTACATTACAGTCGATGACGCGTTTAAAGTGTAATAGCTTAGGTACCAGACATAGAAACATACCATACAAACGCATAAACTGATATATGGTGATGCATATCAAGTTTAGAAATATATGACAAATATATAAAAGTATTATAAATGACTGTTTATACAATAAACATTGTATAATTGCATAAAACAATACAACAAATGAATATAACAAAGATTATAATTTGTAAACTGACCAAAGTTATTTGATAAATTCATAAGTAGACATAAAATGTGTAACAGATGGCCAGGCGCGGTGGCTCACGCCTGTAATCCCAGCACTTTGGGAGGCTGAGGCTGGCGGATCACGAGGTCAGGAGATCCAGACCATCCTGGCTAACATGGTGAAACCCCGTCTCTACTAAACATACAAAAAATTAGCCGGGCGTGGTGGCGGGCGCCTGTAGTCCCAGCTACTCGGGAGGCTGCGGCAGGAAAATGATGTGAACCCGGGAGGCGGAGCTCGCAGTGAGCCGAGACCGTGCCACTGCACTCCAGCCTGGGCAACAGAGCAAGACTCCGTCTCAAAAAAAAAAAAAAAAAAAAGTAACAGATAATTATAAACCTAAGTAATTTACACACGTAGAAACATTGTATATAAGAAACTAAGAAATGCATAATAAATGTAAAATATATAATTATACAATATAAGAATGTGTGTAACAAACGTAAACATAATACCCATGTGATATATGACATCATGCGACTGGGTGGGTTCTGAACCATGTACAGTGCTGAGGGCCTCACATGCGGAAGGCTGGGTGGTGAGGGCACCCCTGCTCCCCAAGCCTGCCTCCCGCATATGCAGGAATCACTGCGCTCTTCTAGGTGTTCCCACTACACAAGGGCATCATGAGGGCTTAAATGACCCGATGGACATAAGTAAAGCACTTTAGAATAGTGGCTGGCACACAGTGGTGCATGGGTGTTACTTATTATCATTGAGATTACGAATACCTGACTAAGATGGTAATACACGATTCACTAATTATTATTATAATCTCCCAGTAACACAGTGCCTATAGTATCTTGTACATAGTATGTTATCCATTATAATGCCTATGCATTCTACATTGTCTTATATGTTTAGCTACATAACCCATAATATATTTCATTACAGTTATTGCTTACAAGACAATGTCACAGATTGAGTGTGCAGGGGGTGGATGCCGAGAGGTCTGAGTTCAACCCTCACCTTGTGACTTCCTGGTTGGGACCTTCCACAAGTCGCTGAACCACGTGGTGCATAAACTTTCCTGCCTGCACAATGGGGACGTCAATAATAGTACCCATGTCCTAGGAACCTGTGATGATTACATGCCCTTAGCACAGAGACTGGCACAGGGAAGGTGCCCTGGGTCGCTATTTCTGTATCATTATTATTAGGCAGGCCCCGTGCCGTCGGGGTCTGCACTCACCTCCCCAGGCCACTGGCTTTGTATCCTGCAAGCGTGCCTAGGTGGCCCGGGACTCTGACCTGGCTCCTTTCCTGTCTCCTCCCCTCCCCGGCCCACTCATAATGCTCTACCAGGACATCCAGGCCCGCTCGGCCGCCTGGAAGGCTGACGGCGTGTGCTCCACCGAGGCCGGCAGTCGGCCAGAGAACGTGAGGAAGAACCGCTACAAAGACGTGCTGCCATGTAAGTCGGGGCTTCCGTAGGGAGTCGGTGCAGCCTCGCACGCCCTGCCACTGTCCAGGCATCAGTGTGCACTGGAGTCACCCACTGTGCTCTCCTCCCAGAGCCTCACCCTCTTCACTGCTCAGCAGCCCACAAGGGCACCTTGGTGGGATCTCTGCATGTGTGTGGTCCCCTGCTGGCTTTCAGCCACGGGGCTGTCAGAGCCTCAGTCCTACCCTATCCTCCCCAAACTCCACTTTTCTCACCTTATCTGCTGACAGATGATCAGACGCGAGTAATCCTCTCCCTGCTCCGGGAAGAGGGACACAGCGACTACATTAATGGCAACTTCATCCGGGTGAGGGTTGGGGTCACGGAAGGAGGTGGACTGGGAGTGGCCAGGGGTGGGCATCAGAATCTCAGTAGTGAATTCGGCCTTCACCAGGGCGTGGATGGAAGCCTGGCCTACATTGCCACGCAGGGACCCTTGCCTCACACCCTGCTAGACTTCTGGAGACTGGTCTGGGAGTTTGGGGTCAAGGTCAGCACTTGGGGGTGGGGCACAATGGTGGGGTCAACATCTAAGTACCCCCTCGACGGTTTCCCTGGCCCCCTCACCCAAATCACCTTCCTCTCCCCTGACCCTCCTTGTCTAGGTGATCCTGATGGCCTGTCGAGAGATCGAGAATGGACGGGTAGGTGTCCTCTGCCCCCAGGTTTCATGTCCTTGTTCAAGGAGGAGGGAGGAGGGATCTTGCTAGCTCCTCCTTGACCCCAGGACCCGAGGGTCCAGCTCTTGGAGTGACCTTACTGTGGCTCTGTGGGAAGCCCCATTGTTCCTCTAAGTTTTTGTTGATATGTTATTCATCCCCCAGTGTTGGCAACCCCTCTCCTGCTGGGCTTTCCAGCCATTTCACACCTTAGACCATAAGGCCCTATTCTGACTGCTTCCCCTGTAGGCTCTGATCTCTCTTTCCACCTCGCTTCCCTTTATTCACTCCACTCTAATAACTCTGGTCTCTGCTGTTCCCCACATGTTCCAGGGATGGCTCTGCCTCAGGGCCTGTGCCTTGGCTATTCCCTCAGCCTAGGACATCGTTCCCTGTGGCTTGCTCTATCACCTCCTTCAGGTCTTTGCTCAAGTGTTAATTCCTCAATGAGACCTTCCTGGGTGGGTCTTCACACCGTTTTAAACTCTCAGCACTTCCATTCTCCCTCCCTTGTCCTACTTTTCCTTTTTTCTTCACAGTTCTTATGAACTCCTAACACACTGGATAATCTACAAATGTATTACGTACATTGTTTATTCTTAATCTCCCTGATTTAGAAGGTAAGATCTACAAGGCCAGGGATTTTTGTTTTGCCTGTTAACATAAATTAGTTACTAAATAAATAAATGCATGTCAACATTGAAGGCTGAAGGCACATAGCTTCATGTGGTTTCTACATTCTTGCCTGCTCCATGGATGGGGTGGGGGTTCCCTGGGGTGACTAGCTGATGGTGGAGCCTGTATGATCTGTAGTCATGTCTCTTTCTCATTCCTGATTTTGGTAATTTGTGTTCTCTCTCTCTCTCTCTCTGTCTCATCTCTCTATCTCGCTATCTCTTTTTTCATGCTCCTGCCTGTTTTTTGTAAACAGTGTATTAGAACACAGCCACACTCATTTATTTGCATATTGTGTATGCCTGCTTTTATGCTACAGTGGCAGATATGAGTAGTTGCAAGTTGAATAAATTATATGGTCTGTAAATTCTAAAGTATTTATGTGACCCTTTATAAAAATAGCCAATCTTTGGACTAGAGGTTTATCATTTTATTATTTTTTCAAAGAACCTACTTTGGTTGTATTCATTTGCATTCATTTTCTCTATTGATTTTTTCATTTTCCACTTTTTTTTTTTTGAGACAGAGTCTTGCTCTGTTGCCCAGACTGGAGTGCAGTGGTGCAATCTTAGCTCACTGCAACCTCTGCCTCCCAAGTTCAAGCAATTTTGCCTCAGACTCCTGAGTAGCTAGGAATACAGGCACATGCCACCACGCCCAACTAATTCATTTTCTACTTTAATTTCAAGTGTACTTGAAAACAATGTGTATTCTGCTTTGGTTGGCTGGAGTGTCCTGTAAATACCAATTAGGTCAATTGACAGACTTTTTTAAAAGACACTTTTATATCTTTACTGTATATTTTATATTTTTACTGATTTATTTTCTCTAAATGTATGGATTGCTTAGAGAAGAGTGTTGAAATTACCAACTGTTCAATAAGTATTAATTAGGTCAAGTTTGTCAACAGCACTATTCAAGTCTTATTTCTGACAATTCTTTTTGTCTGCTTGCCCTATTATTTGCTGAAAGAGGAATGTTGAAATCTGTATAACTATTCTTTCAGTTTTACTTTTCATGTTTTAAAACTTTATGATTGAGTACATATACATTTAGGATTATGTCTTCCTAATGATTGGATCCCTTTCTAATATGTAATGACTCTCTTTATTTCTGTTAATACTTTTTTCTGAACTGTACTTTGATATTAATACAGCCATTTAAATTTCTTCCTTCCTTCCTTCCTTCCTTTCTTTCTTTCTCTCTCTTTCTTTTTTTGAGATGCAGTTTCCCTCTTATCGCCCAGGCTAGAGTGCAATGGCGCAATCTTGTCTCACTGCCACCTTTACCTCCCAGGTTCAAGCGATTCTCCTGCCTCAGCCTTTCGAGTAGCTGGGATTGCAGGTGCCTGCCGCCACGCCCAGCTAATTTTTGTATTTTTAGTAGAGATGGGGTTTCACCATGTTGGCCAGGCTGGTCTCAAACTCCTGACCTCAGGTGATCCACCCAACTCAGCTTCCCAAAGTCCTGAGATTACAGGCATGAGCCACCGCCCTCGGCCTTAAATTTCTTTAGAGTTTGCATATGTCTTTTCCCATTCTTTTACTTTATATCTATGTTCATCTTTATTTTTTAGTGTGCTTCTTGTAGGTGGTGTATTGTAGGGACTTTTTTTTTTTTTTTAAGACAGAGGGGAATGCAGTGGTGCAATCATAGTTCACTGTAACCTCAAACTCCTGGGCTCAAGTGATCATCCTACCTCAGCCTCCCTAAGGAGTTGGGACTACAGGCATACACCACCATGCCTGATTAATTGTTTTTTATTTCTCGTAGAGATTAAGTCTCACTGTATAGTCCAGGCTGGTCTCGAACTCCTGGCCTCAAGCTGTTCTTCCACCTCTGCCTCCCAAAGTGCTGAGATTACAGGCATGAGCCACTGCATCTAGCCAGGACTTACTTTTAAATCTAATCTCACAGTCTCTGCCTTTAATTGGAATATTCAGCCTTTAATGTAATTATCAATAATGTTGGGTTTAAACCTACCATCTTGCTATTTGTTTTCTATTTGCTCTGTTTGCTCTTTTCTTCTTTTTTTCTCTTTCAGAGTGAGAATTTTTTATTAATCTATTGCATAGTAATTATTCCCTTATTAGCTATACATCTTTATTTTAAATATGTAGTTGTGGCTTTAGAGTTTACAATATATGTCTTTAACTTATAGTCTATATAGTCAAATAATATTCCACATTTCATGTAAAATGTCAGAACTTTACTGTAGTATATTTCAATTACCCCTTTCCATGCTTTGTGCTATTGTTACTATATATTTTAGTTCTATATATATACTCCACAGTACACTGCTATTATAGTTGCTTTAGAATATCTTTTTAAACAGCTTTATTGATATATAATTCAGTCATTTAAAGTGTAAAATTCCATCATTTTTCTATATTCCTGAGTTATGCAACTATTACCACAGTAAGATTTTTGTTTTTGTTTTTGTTTTTTTTTTTTTGAGACGGAGTCTCGCTCTGTCGTCCAGGCTGGAATGCAATGGCGGGATCTCAGCTCACTGCAAGCTCCGCCTCCCGGGTTCACGCCATTCTCCTGCCTCCCGAGTAGCTGGGACTACAGGCCCCTGCCGCCTCGCCTGGCTAATTTTTTGTATTTTTAGTAGAGACAGGGTTTCACCGTGTTAGCCAGGATGGTCTCGATCTCCTGACCTCGTGATCTGCCCACCTCGGCCTCCCAAAGTGCTGGGATTACAGGCGTGAGCCACCGTGCCCGGCCTACCACAATAAGTTTTTGAACATTTTCATCATTCCATAAAAAAATCCAGGCCAGGCATGGTGGCTCATGCCTGTAATCCCAGCACTTTGGGAGGCTGAGGCCGGTGGATCACGCGGTCAGGAGATCGAGATCATCCTGGCCAACATAGTGAAACCCCGTCTCTACTAAAAATACAAACATTAGCTGGGCATGGTGGTGGGCGCCTATAATCCCAGCAACTCGGGAGGCTGAGGCAGGAGAATAGCTTGAACCAGGGAGTTGGAGGTTGCAGTGAGCCGAGATTGTGCCACTACTCTGCAGCCTGGCGACAGAGCAAGAAAAAAGAAAAAAGAAAAAGAAAAGAAATCCTATATCCATTAGCAGTCACTCCCCATTTCTCAGCAACCTCTACAGCCCTAGACAATCCCTAATCTATTTTTGTCTTTATAGTTTGCTTACTTTGGACATTTCATATAAATTGAATCATATAATATGTAGCCTTTTTTTGCTTAGCATGTTTTTTTTGTTTTGTTTTGTTTTGCTGAATACTATTCCATTGAATGGATCTACCACATTTTACTTATTGGTTGACAGAATTTGGGTTCTTTCTACTTTCTGGCTATTATGAACAATGCTGCTATCAACACTGATATACAAGTCTCTGTGTAGATGTGTGTTTTCATGTCTCTTGGGTATTGCTGGGAATTGCTGGGCCATATGGAAACTCTATTTTTAACATTTTGAGGAACTGCCAAACTGTTTTCCACAGTGGCAGCATCATTTTACATTTCCACGGCAATGTTTAAGGGTCCCCATTTCTTCTCCCTGATGCTTGTTACTGTCTTTTTTTAAAATTATAGCCATCCTAGGGGATGTGAAGTGGTATGCCATTGTGTCTTTCTTTAAATGATGTGGTAAAATATACATAACATAAAAGTTGCCAGTTTATAGGTGCTCAGCGAGGAATGTTAAAAATAATTTTGCCATTTAAACCATTTCAAGTGTAAAATTCTATTGAATTAAGTACATTCACAATGGATTAACCATTCCTACTGTCTATTTTCAGAACATGTTCATCATCCCAAACAGAAATTCTGTACTCATTAAACAATAACTCCCATTCCCCCCATTTCTAGGTAAACTCTATTCTCCTTTCTGTCCATATGAATTTGCCTATTCTAGGTACCTCATGCAAGTGGAATCAGGAATACACTAATATGCAATACTTGTCCTTTTTTCAAGGTTCATCCATGTTGCAGTGTGTATCAGAATTTCACTGTTTTCAAGGCCAAATAATATTTCATTGTATGTATATATCACAGGATGTTTATCCATTCACCTGTTGGACATCTGGGTTGTTTGTACCTTTTGACTATTGTAAATAATGCGGCTACAAACATTGGTATACGGGCTGGATGCAGTGGCTCACTCCTGTAATCCCAGCACTTTGGGAGGCCAAAGTGGGCAGATCACGAGGTCAGGAGATCGAGACCAGCCTGGTTAACAAGGTGAAACCCTGTCTCTACTAAAAATACAAAAAATTAGCCAAGCATGGTGGCAGGCGCCTGTAGTCCCAGCTACTCAGGAGGCTGAGGCAGGAGAATGGCGTGAACCCATGAGGCGGAGCTTGCAGTGAGCCGAGATCGCGCCACCACACTCCAGTCTGGGCGACAGAGCGAGACTCTGTCTCAAAACAACAAACAAAATGGTATACAAGTATCTGTTTGAATCCCTGTTTTCAGTTCCCTGGGTATGCACCTAGAGTGGAGTTGCTGGATCATATGATAACTCTATGTTTAACATTTTGTTTTCCACAGTGGCTGTACCATTTTACGTTCCCATCAGCAGAGAGAGAGAGAGGGAGGAACATGTGTAGTTTAATGACAGGGATATGGTCTACATTGTTAGACTACCTTGTCATTGTGTAAACATCATAGAGTATACTTACACAAACATAGATAGTATATACATTTTTTATTTATGTATTTTTCATATGGAAAACCAAATGTCCCAGCACCATTACTGAGTATCAATCATTTCCCCAACTTAATGTGCAGTGTCAATATCGAGTGCCATGTATCAGGTTTCTACATATGCTCCATTATAATCTATGGCATCACCGTCGTATATGTGGTCTGTTGTTAACCAAAACATCATTATGTGGCATATGACAATGACATATATGCCATCCTAATGAGTGGGAAGTGGTACCTCATTGTGGTTTTGGTTTTCATGTGCTTATTCGTCCATTTGTATATCTTCTCTGGCCAAATGTCTATTCAGGTCATTTATTCATTTTAAAATTGGGTTATTTGGGGTTGTCTTTTTATTATTGAGTTGTAAGTGTTACTCTGTATATAAGTCCCTTATCAGTACATGATTTAAAATGTCTTTCCCATTCTGTGGGTTGTCATTCCACTTTCTTGATGGTGTGTTTTAAAGCACAAACATTTTGTGAAATTTTAATTCCAATCTATTGTGTTGCTGTGCTTTTGGTATATCTAAGAAGTCATCGTCTAATCAGAGATCATAAAGACTCTGTTTTTTCTTCTAAGTGTTTTGTAGTTTTCTTGCTTACATTTGGGTCTCAGATTTACTTTGAATGAACATTTTATGTGATGTGAGATAGGGGTCCACATTCACTCCTTTGCATGTGACTATCCAGTTGTTCCAGCACCATTTGTTGAAAAGACTATGCTTTGCCCATTGAACGGTCTTGGCCCCTTTGTTGAAAATTAATTGGCCATAAATATAAGGGTTTATTTCTGAACTCTCAATTTTATTAAGTTGATTGATGTGTTTATCCTTGTGCCAGTGTAACAGTTTTGATTATTATACCTTTGTAGAAGTTCTGAAATCAGGAAGTATGAGTCTTCCAAATTTGTTCTTTTTTCCAAGATTGTTTTGGCTGTTTTGGGTAGGTCCATTGCTGTGCAGAAGAGTTAAACATGGCAAACATAACTGTTTATGCTTAGAAAGGCCTTCCTGTAAGGTTGACTCTTGGGTGGCCTCTAGAAACCTAGGTTTCTGATAACAGTGGCTCACTATGCTTGAACTGTTAATACAAACAATATGCTTTATGCAGAACACCTGTTCTCCTGCTGGTAGTCTGACATTTTGGTACAGGCTAGGCAGAGTGTGCCTACATTCTGTGCAGAAGGTGCCCCAATAAAAATCCTGGGCACTGAGTTTCTAATGAACTTTTTTATAAAAGACTGTTGGGTTTTGGCAAATTTTGTTCTTTGCATCTATTCAGATGATCATTTGTTTTGTATTCTACTAATATGGTGTATAACATTGACTTTCATATGTTGAACCAATCTTGCATTCCTGGAATTAATCCCACTTAGTCATGGTGTTGAACACTTTGCTAGTATTTCTTTTTTTTTTTTTTTTTAGACGGAGTCTCGCTCTGTCGCCCAGGCTGGAGTGCAGTGGCGCAATCTCGGCTCACTGCAAGCTCCGCCTCCCGGGTTCACGCCATTCTCCTGCCTCAGCCTCTCCGAGTAGCTGGGACTACAGGCGCCCGCCACCGCGCCCGGCTAATTTTTTTGTATTTTTAGTAGAGACGGGGTTTCACCGTGGTCTCGATCTCCTGACCTCGGGATCCGCCCGCCTCTGCCTCCCAAAGTGCTGGGATTACAAGCGTGAGCCACCGCGCCCGGCACACTTTGCTAGTATTTCATTGAGAATTTTTGTGTCTATATTTGTGAGATATTGGCTAGTAGTTTTCTTTTCTTGTGAGGTCTTTGGTTTTGGTGCCAGGGTCATACTTGCCTCATACAATATGTTGGGAAATGGTTCCTCTCAGTTTTTTGCAAGAGTTTGTGAAAGGCTGGTATTAATTCCTCTTTGTTTGATAAAATTCACTAGATTATCTTTTAAAGATGTTTAAAATGAAATATCTTTTACATTTAGCCACTTACTTTTCTCCCTGTTATTTTGTGTAGATCTGTATTTCCATTTGTATCATGTTCCTTTTGTATGCAGAGCTTACTTATTCTATTTATTTAAGAGATAGGGTCTCACTCTGTCACACAGGCTGGAGTGCAGTGTGCAGTCACCACTCACTGCAGCCTCAAACTCCTGGGCTTAAGCAATCCTCCCACCTCAGCCTGCCAAGTAGTTGGGAGTACAGGTGTGCCACTGCACTTAGCTAATTAAAAAAAATTTTTTTTGGATGCAGGCTAGCTATGTTGCCAACACACCTAGCTAATTTTAATTTTTTTTTTTTAAGATACAGGCTATGTTGCTCAGGCTGGTGTTGAAGTGGCCTCAAGCAATCCTCCTGCCTTAGCCTCTCAAATAGCTGGGATTACAGGCAGCAGCCACTGTCTGTAAGCATCTGAAGAGCTTACTCTAATATTTCTCATAATGCAGATTTGTTTGTGATGAATTCCCTCAGCTTTCATTTGTCTGAAAAGGTTTTCAGCATTTTTAGGATATCATACCATTGACTTGCTGTTTCTGACAAAATGTTGCTATAATTCTTAACTTTGTTCTTCAGTATGTGATGTGCCTTTTTGTGCGTAATGCTTTTAAGATTTTCTCTTCTGGGGCCGGGTGTGGTGGCTCATGCCTGTAATCCCAGCACTTTGGGAGGCCAAGGCAGGTGTATCACTTGAGGTCAGGAGTTCGAGACCAGCCTGGCTAACCTGGTGAAACCCTGTCTCTACTAAAAATACAAAAAAAAGTTGGACGTGGTAGTGTGTGTCTGTAATCCCAGCTACTCAGAAGCCTGAGGCAGGAGAATCGCTTGAACCCGGGAGTTGGAGGTTGCAGTGAGCCGAGATTGTGCCACCGCACTCCAAGCCTGGGCAACAGAGCAAGGGTCTCAAAAAAAAATTTTTTTTCTCTTCTTCATTCTTTTTCGGTAATTTGATCATGATCTGCCTTGGCATGACTTTCTTTAGGTTTAGGTTTATTCTCCCCCTGGTTTCTTGGATTTGTGGGTTTATAGTTTCATCGAATTTGGGAAAATTTTCACCTATTATTTCTTCACATAAAGAAGTTTTTTTATCCCCCTTTCTCCTTTCCTTCTGGACTCCACGTGCACATACACTAGACTATTTGGTATATTTCTACAGAGAACTGATTCTCTTCATTTTTTTCATTTTGAATTATTTATATTGCTATGTTTTCATGTCTATTGATCTTTTCTTCTAGTGTCTACTCTGCTATTAGTGGATTTTTCATTTCATATATTTTATTTTTCCTCTTTATAAATTCCATTCAGGTTACTTTTTGGATCTTTCATTCCACTCTGCATCATGTTCATGTTTTCCTTTTCATCTTTGAGTATATTTGTAATAGCTATTTTAAGATTTTTGCTTCTTTCCTGAACTGTTATTTCTGGGCCCTTTCCTATTGACTGATTTTTCTCCTGGTTATGGGTCACACTTTCCTGCTTCTTTGTATGTCCAGCAAAATTTTATTGGATGCTTGATATTTTGAATTTTGCACAGGTAAGTGTTGGATTGTTTTCTTTAGTGTTTTTTGCCTTTTCAGGAACTTTTGGATGATTGATCAAGTAGCCTTTGTTCTAGAATTAATTTAGCCATACTTCTAATGCGTGGTCATTCTAGGTTCCCTACTAAATGCCCCTTATAATTGATAATGCCTCTACACTCTAGCTAGAGGGAATGTGAATTCTTTCTCATCATGAGCTCAAGGAAATGTTCATCCTACAGATCCCTACTATTCTTTCATGGTAAGCTATTCTTGCCTGGCCTCATGGGGTTTCATGCTGTATATATTCAGATTATTCAACCAAAGAATCAAGGAGGGGACTTCTATGCAAGTTATTGTTTTGTTTTTATTTGCATACCTCTGTTCCTTCCAGGACTCTGCCCTGCAAATTCTAGCTGCCTTGGCCTCCTTGAGCCATGGTCTCTGGCTCAACTCAGTGGGATCATTAGACTCATATCTTACAGCCTGGTGACACTTCCATGCAATAAGCCAGAGTGGTCTCTGTTCAGTGACCACAGTACTGCAACGCCTGCCAACCAGTGTCTGAAAATAGCGGCTCATGTATTTTGTCCAGTTTCTAGTTGCTTACAGTGGGAGGGTATCCTGGACTGTATTTCCCCTGCATGGTCAGCAGCGCACCTCCATTGAGTCTGCATGTGTTTAATCTGATGGCTCTGTTGGCTGGCCTCTGTTATAGGTTATAAGTACAGCTGCCTGTGCTTCCACCAGGAGCAGTTGGGGTGTCTTGTGGCAGGATTGAGCTAGCTCTGAAGCTGACTCCCTCTTCTCACTCCCTGCCTTTTCTCCCTTACCTTTTGCAGAAAAGGTGTGAGCGGTACTGGGCCCAGGAGCAGGAGCCACTGCAGACTGGGCTTTTCTGCATCACTCTGGTGAGCTGTGGGAGGTTTCAAGGAAGATTCCCAAGGGGGAAAGGCTTTGGGTTGGGCCTAAAAGGATGAATGATTTAACCCACAGTCCACTCATACTGCAGGAAACCCTCTGGTGTTAGCCTGCAAATAGTTATAACTTAATATAGGGATAGCCTTTGCATTTTTATTTTGGCTACAATCACAGTTATCTCTGTCATGTAAATGTGCCTGGTTAGGTTCTTGAAATTCTTACTTCTCTTACCATTTCAAAAGAGCTTGGGGAACTCTCTCAAGTCATACATACAGTTAGTACTTAATAAATACAATAAAAGTTTCATTTTAGAACGAAAGACATCTCTTTTCACTGCAAAAGGGCTTGAGTTTTTAGAATAGTTCCTCTTTTTCTCCTGTGTCAAATGTTTCCTTAATGAAAGCTTTGGGGAAAGTTTGGGCTATATGAATTTTTAAAATGTTTTCTGTATTTGATTTTTTAATCAGGAATGCTTTGCTTTCTATAAATGTCTTCTGGTACCTATGATCTTTGTTCTCCTCCCTCTTCTTACTTGCCCCACCCGCCCCTTACTCAGTTAAAGGAGAAGTGGCTGAATGAGGACATCATGCTCAGGACCCTCAGGGTCACATTCCAGAAGGTACTGTGACAGGGGAGGAGGAGGTAAAGGGGCTCCTGAAAGGGGAGCGGTTTCCTCCCCTGTAAAAATGGGCATCATACTAGTACCCACCTCCTCAGTTATTATCTGGTAGACATAAACGGAAGATGCCTAGAAGTGGGCCTGGTGTATAGTAGATGCCCAATTAATGCTTTTTTTCTTTTTTTTCTAAGTCTTTTGCTCATCTTTTTCTGTGTTTCAGGAGTCCCGTTCTGTGTACCAGCTACAGTATATGTCCTGGCCAGACCGTGGGGTCCCCAGCAGTCCTGACCACGTGCTCGCCATGGTGGAGGAAGCCCGTCGCCTCCAGGGATCTGGCCCTGAACCCCTCTGTGTCCACTGCAGGTTTTGGAAATGGGCTTCAGGAGGGTCTGGTGAGGCAGAGGGGACAGAGCATGGAGGGGAGTACAGGGCATGGGGCTAGTCTTGTAGTCTGAGTGCCTATTTTGAGAAACCTTGCTCACCTCCATGGACTATAATTGTGAGCACTTGTTCAGCACAGACTCAGCTGGGGAATAAGCACACAGCTGCTGCTCAACAAAATGTAAGTGATTAAAAAGGTTTTCCTTGTTCAGATATAATCTGGAGATTCTGGGAATCAAGAGGCTCTGCAGGGGATCCATCAGGACCCTCACCCCCATCCCTAAATGCCCCATCTAAAAGGGGTTGTGGTCAGGACCTGACCAGGCACACTCTGATTCTCTTGTCAGTGCGGGCTGTGGGCGAACAGGCGTCCTGTGCACCGTGGATCATGTGAGGCAGCTGCTCCTGACCCAGGTACGATGCAGGCATCCTGTGTGTGCAGTGTGCTGCCCATGACCACGTGTCCTGCTCAAGTGCCTTGTCTGTCTGCCCCAGATGATCCCACCTGACTTCAGTCTCTTTGATGTGGTCCTTGAGATGAGGAAGCAGCGGCCTGCGGCCGTGCAGACAGAGGTGAACCCTGGGTGTCCTAATCTTCAGGGACAGTGGCCTGCTGTTGTCATTTGCCCCCGCCTTCCCTTCTTGATGGTCCCTCACCCCAACAGGAGCAGTACAGGTTCCTGTACCACACGGTGGCTCAGATGTTCTGCTCCACGCTCCAGAATGCCAGCCCCCACTACCAGAACATCAAAGAGGTACAGAGGCCCCTTTCCCACTCTCCTGTCCACCATCAGCACCCTCAGAGACCAGGACCCCGAGCAGGGTCCAGCCCCCAGGACTACTGGGAGCAGGCACTGACTGTGACATCCACCTGTGCCCTCCTCCGGACATCCTTACCGGGCTCTCCCGTCTTAAGCTTTCTCCCAGAGCCCCGTGAGAGGCCTAGCCAACTTCCTCCCTCAGGAGCCTCCCCTCCTGTTTTTCTTCAGAATTGCGCCCCACTCTACGACGATGACCTCTTCCTCCGGACTCCCCAGGCACTTCTCGCCATACCCCGCCCACCAGGAGGGGTCCTCAGGTACCCGGCTCCATCCCCGCATTCTTCCTTGCCCAATTTCTCAGGCTAACCCCTTTTTCATCCTTGGAACACCAGTCCGTTCCTTGTTCACTTTGCCAAGTGTTCGCTGGCCCCTTCTTCGAATTGAGCACTGGGAACCCATCCCAAGATGATTCATTTATCCCAGTGGTCCCCTTGCCTCTGTCTCTAAGGCTTGCCCTGCCTTCTGAGTTAGGCCTTTCCTGGATCCTCCAATCAAACCTTAATTCAGGTGGCTCACGCCTGTAATCCCACACTTCGGGAGGCCAAGGAGGGCGGATCACTTGAGGCCAGCTGGAGACCAGCCTGGTTAACATGGTGAAACCCTGTCTCTACTAAAAATACAAAAATTAGCCAGGCGTGCTGTAGGGAGCCTGTAGTCCCAGCTACTCCGTTGGCTGAGGCAGGAGAGTCGCTTGAGCCTGGGAGGTGGAGGTTGCAGTAAGCCGAGATGGCACCACGGCAGTCCAGCCTGGGCGACAGAGCGAGATCCTGTCTCAAAAAAACAACAACCAAAAAATTCAGCAAATAATTCTAGACGCCGCCTTCTTGTCAGGCCGCACTTTGGGTGCTGCGGCCATGGGATTGAGCCGCCTTCGCAGCGGAGATGTAAGGCCCTTGTCCTTGCGGCCATCCCTTCTTGTCTTCTATGCCACTTCCGCATTCTTTTATTCAGTAGACATTTACACAGAAATGACCACCCCTCAAACCAACACTCTGCCCCAATTGCCTTCCAGGTTGACCCCGTTCTTCCTTCATCCCTCTAACTTGCAGGGCGCTAGGGACACAGAAGAGAGGCCCCCCACCCAGGGAACCCTCCCTCCCATCTAGCGCACCGCCTCGGCGGGAAGGAAGCCCGTGGTTTGCGCGCTGAGCAGCCTCCCCACTCCCGCCCTGCCCAGCGCCGCCGTTTCACTTCCTCCCGGCCCTCCCTGCCTGCAGGAGCATCTCTGTGCCCGGGTCCCCGGGCCACGCCATGGCTGACACCTACGCGGTGGTGCAGAAGCGCGGGGCTCCAGCGGGCGCCGGGCGGGGGACGGAGACGGGGACGGGGACGGGGGCGCGCAGCGCGGAGGAGGTGCCGCTCTACAGCCAGGTGACGCCGCGCGCTCAGCGGCCCGGGGCGCACGCGGAGGACGCGCGGGAGACGCTGCCTAGCCGCGGTGAGTCGAGGCTTGCTCCCTCTCAGGGCATCATCCTGCTGTGATCCGCAGGGCGGCACCATCCTGCAGTGGTCCGCAAGGCCCTGGCGGCCGCGGGGACCCCAGCCGCTAGCCTGGCCACGCCCCGACGCTGACGTCCAGGCGTCCCTGGCCACGCCCCGGAAGCGCCCCCTGGCGGTCGCAGTCGCGGTCCAGGGGCAGGGTTCCTGGCAATACTTGGCCGCGCCCAAAGGCTGGAGGCCACGTCCGGGGTGTGCAACTTCTCCCGCCCGGCGCCCTCGGCTCTCCCCTTCGGGCCTCGGGGGAAGCGTCCCGGCCAGGGGTGGGGTCTTGGGACTCCCTGGGGCTTCCGGAGCTGACCCGTGGGGGGTCTCCTGCCCTCAGTTCCTGCTGACCAAAGTCCTGCCGGATCTGGCGCCTACGAGGACGTGGCGGGTGGAGCTCAGACCGGTGGGCTAGGTAAGTCAGGTAGAGCCTGGGTTGCTGGGACTTTGCTGCTTTGAGTGAACCCCAGGAGTCTGGGGTTGATGGGGCATGGAGCTCAGTCCTGTGGATGTGGCTGCAGTGAACCAGGAGGACCTGGAGGCGGGGGGATGGTCTTCTTCATGTCTGCCAGCCTCCACACACCTCAGCTTCTCCATGAGACCCACGGCACCCTTCTTCTCCCAGGTTTCAACCTGCGAATTGGGAGGCCGAAGGGGCCCCGGGACCCGCCTGCTGACTGGACCCGGGTGTAAGTCTACGCCAGCTCCTGCTTGTTGCCTCTTGTGAGCTCGGACTGCTGATGCCCTGGCGCTGCTGAGCGCCGTGTGCAGAATGGAAACAGTGGGCCTGGATCAAAGTAAACGTTTCTCAGGGTGGGAAATGTGGAGGCTTTGCCCCAGTGACTGTAGCATTCAAGGCTTGAGGCTGCAGGAGGTAGCTAGTGTATAATGGCTGGTGAGGCTGCACAGAGCAGATTCAAGAAAGAAGATCAGGAAGGGGCATGACCCCTGAGTTATGAAGGGGAGAAGGGACAGATGAGCTTTCAGAGACTGCTCTCCTCACCACATAGCACTAGTCCATCCTCAGCACCTGAGCCTCCCTCACTTGGACACTCGGGGGACCACACAGAGAAGTGGATGGACACTTTGCCATCCAGGGAGAACTAAGCCAGGCATAACCACAGCCAAGCAGGTTAACCCCAGGCAGACCGATAAAAAGACCTCCAGATAGGCAGACAGACAGATGGACCACCAACCTGGACAGACAGCCAAACCTTCAGAGATACAGTCCACAGGTGAACAAAGGGACCCCCAGCCAGCGAGAGAGAGAGAGACCAGCCAACAGCTTGATAGACCAGTGCAGCCAGAGAGACCACCAAACAGAGCCCCCAAAAGACAGACACCTCTGCTAGCTGGACAGCCAGGTGGACCCCCTAAGTTAGACAGATTACTAGACAGATATAAACAGATCCCCAGCTGAACAGACACACAGACTTCTCAGACCCCACCCCCACCCTCAGGTGGGCTAGCTGGCTGACAGACCTTCTGGCCAGACAGACTCCTAACCAACCAGATGGACTGCCAGACAGACAGACATCAGCCACATGGAATCCTGACATCCCAGCTAGCCGGCCAGACTCTCATCTTGATGGATGGACCCCAGCTGGTCAGACATGATCCTCCAGATTGACAGACAAGTCCCCCAAATGAGTACACATCTCCAGCTATTCAGACAGATGGACCCCCAGCAAATCAGGCCCTATCTAGACAGACCCCAGCCAGACAGACTCCCAACCAGACTGGCCCCTTGCTGTTCACACAGCCTGCCAAGTAGCTGGGACTACAGATCTAATTTTTTTTTTTTAAGAGATGAGTTTTTGCCATGTTGCCCAGACTGGTCTTGAACTCCCAAGCTCAAGAAATCCTCCTGCCTCGGCCTCCCAAAGTGCTGAGATTACAGGTGTGAGCCACCAGGCTCAGCCCCCTAAGATTTGAAACACTTTAAATGGCGCATGGTAGGGTTCCTGCTAGGATAAAACATTAAGCAGCTGTTAAAAGAAAAAAAGGAGGACGCGTCTTTGTGCGCTGGTGTGGACAAATCTCCAAGTCACTGCAAAATGGAAAAAGTATAAGATGCTCTTTCCCTGAACCTCAAGGGTCCCGCCCCTCTCACTTTCAGGTCTCTGGACCTCTGACTGACACTGTGCCTGCCCAGGTCCCTGTATGCACTGCTGCAGTGCCCTGGGCCCTATGTCCACCCCTGTCCTGCCCTTCTCTGTGCGAGGGCCGGCCTTCTTCTGCCTCTGCCTGGCTGCATCCGTGGTTGATCTCAAGTGCCTTGGCATGAACTCCACTCTCCTGCAGCCTTCAATCAGGGAATGATGGGGATGTGTACATACTCCGTCCCACCCCTTGGCAAGGTGATGCTGAGGTGTGGATTTTTAACAGTTCACAGACTTTCCCAGGAGGCTTGGGTTTGGGTGCCCACAGTGGGAGCTGGTGTGATGTCATACCTTTGCCGGCCGCCTTTCCTTCCTGTTCTCTGTGCCCCTACTTCCACTGTAGAGCTGCCCTGTTTCTCTGTTTTGGTGAAAGAGCTGACCCTGTGCTGCCTCCCACTCTCCCAATGCCCCTGCCACTCCTGTGAGCCTGCTGCTGGTGAGGTCGGTGCTGACCTCTGTGTTGCTGGATAATGAGTCATTTATCTCTGGAGGAGAGGAAAGGCAGGTCCTCCACAGCCCTGATAAAATCTCCAAGTCTCTCAGTTTCGGGTCCCTCTCCTGGGATGCAGACCCACTGCCTGCCCAGGTGGCATGATCCACATCCCCTCTTCTTGGGAATAGGGGCATGGGAAAGTGGCTAAAGATACTGTTCTGGCTGCTGTGTTCACTGTGAGTAATAAACTGTCCATTTCTCCGATTCAGAGGTCTGTTTTTTTTTTCCTTTTTTTCTTCCCCAAAGATGGAGTCTTGCTTTGTGTCCCAGGCTGGAGTGCAATGTCGCAATCTTGGCTCACTGCAACCTCTGTCTCCGCCTCCCAGGTTCAAGCAATTCTTCTGCCTCAGCCTCTCAAGTAGCTGGGATTAAACGCATGTACCACTATGCCCAGCTAATATTTGTATTTTTAGTAGAGATGGGGTTTCACCACATTGGCAAGGCTGGTCTCGAACTCCTGACCTCGTGATCTACTTGCCCCTGCCTCATGAAGTGCTGGGATTACTGGCGTGAGTCACTGCACCCGCACCCGGCCTTGGTCTGGTGTTTTATACACATGTGCATGTGATGTGGAGCTGTGCAGGCCACCTTGTCAGTGTGCAAGGAGAGTCCAGTCTCTGCGCCTTCTTGGATTCTGCCTCTAATATATTTGAACATTTACCTCTTAATATTGTTTCCTATCTGTCTGTCCTGATCAGAATGTAAGCTGCCTGAGGGCAGGAGTTCTTGTTTGGTTTACAGCTACTGTCCCAGCTCCTAGAACAGCGCTGACACTTAGGAAGTGTGCAGGCTGATTTATCTCACACCATTTACTCCAGGCTTCCTCACTTCTAGTAAAGTATGATACCTTGTCTCAAATATTCTCTTCCCCTTTCCAGACCCATGTCTTTGCTCATGCAGATCACTACTTCAGGCTGATATAAAAACCATTCTCTTGTTAGGAAAGCTCAGCAATGGGAGAGGCAATCTTCCACCCGTCTCTTGCTCTCCTACAGGTCTTTCTTGGAGGTAGTGGGTTGAATGGTGGCCCCCAAAAACATAGGTCCAAGTCCTAACTTCTAGAACCTGTGAATGTGACCTTATTTGGAAAAAGGGTCTTTGCAAATGTAATTAAAACACCTAGAGATGAAATCATCCTGGATTTAGGATGGGCCCTAAGCCCAATGACTGATGTCTTTATAAGAGAAAGCAGAGGGAGACGCAGAGACGGAGAGAAGAAGGTCATTGGAGATGGAGGCAGAGATGGGGATGAAGCGTCTGCAAACCAAGGAATGCCAAAGATTGCCAGCAAACCGCCGGGGGCCAGGAGAGAGGCCTGGCCGATTCTCCCTCACAGACAGCGGAGGGAACCACCCTGCTGACACCTCAGTTTCAGGCTTTAGGACCTCAGAACTGTAAGAGAATAAACATCTGCTGTTTTGAGCCACACGGTTTATAGTCATTTGTTATGGCAGCCACAGGAAACTCACGCACTGGATATCCAGGAGTGCAAAGCCTGGCTGCTCCTGAGCTGGGCATCTCAGAGCTGTGTTTGCAATAGGACACTGCAGCAGGTGATGTTTCCTTCTGGATATGCCCTGAGCTCAGAGCTCCTCTTCTGCAGCGCAGCCCACAGGGTGCACAGCATCTGTCTGGGCTCTCACAAACCCCCATGGGACGTGGGGGTCAGCGGGACCATTGCAGGCACCATACTCGTGTTGCTTTGTTTCTTACCCAGCAGAAACAGTGAAGGCTCAGCTGTCAGTTTCCAAGTAGGATCCGATCTGATGATGCCTCCTTTTCACAGGAGTTAGTTACTTCTCCTTTTCTGCTTTCAACATCCCCTGCCTTGACTTCTCTCCTTTCTATGGCATTCATTTGTCTTAGACCATGATGTCCCGAGAGAAAACTAGGCCCCATTTGTGGCTAGGTTTGTTTTCAATCTCAGGGGCAGAGAGCTGCTTTACATAATTGATGAAAACTGTTTCTGTTTTCTTACTCTCGATTCAGTGCTTTTTTCACTTACTCCCAAGCTTACATGTCCTTGCTACCTTCAGAAACAAAACATGGTATTAAAAGTTGCTGCTGGATATTGGGCAGCTGATATCTGACCTCATGCAGCAGAAGGGAAGGTGAGGAATTGCCACTTGACATAGGGATCCCCTGAGCTTCTCTGATATTAACATGGTGCGGGGGCTTGATAAAAAACAAAGTGCAGGCCCAAGAGCTCAGGGCTGCTGCTGAGAGGCTAATGGCTTCTCAGTCCCTGGTAACCTTACCCTCCAGGCCCTGCTCCCGCATCCTCTCCTGCCTCCCACCCACAGTCAGTGCTCCACCAAACTCCACTGCCTTCCTAGAGTGCTCCTCCCTACCCTCTCCTTCGGCCAGTCTCCTTCATCCCGGGAAACCCAGCTCACATCTCACCTGCCCTGGGGATGTGGGGCCTTCTCCCTCTCCAGAACTTCTCTTCCCCGACACTGCTCCTCAGAGCACTTGGTGTCCACCTCATCACACCCCTGCCCTGGGCCGGCAGGATCCGGGGGCTACAGGCAGGTTCTGTGGGTCAGGGATGGATCTTGCTCCTCTTTGCCACCTATGTGTTTGGAGCTTCCCCTGCACAGAGCAGTGCTCTGCAAATGCTTGTGGATTTCAGCTCAGTCAGTGTAACTGCTCAGTTGTGTACCAGAGAAATGGTCTTGTTGGAAAGAGCCTGCAGAATGCCAACTGCAGCCTCAGTGAAGATGATAGAAAATATCACTAAGCAATGATGGCTTATTCAATTATAGCTAAGTTCAGCCCAAACATAAGGTCAATATCTGAATAAACTATGCAGTAAGTGGAAATTGTTTTATTTATTTTATGGCATAGTTATTTTAGAATATACAAAATGGTCGAGGAGACATGAATCCTTAAGAATATATGAAAAAGACAAGTGTTTATAAAGCCATACCAGCATCCAATCAATGTCAGAAGCTTTAAGAGCTGAGAAATGTCCAAACATAAAGTGTACTTGAGAAGTGATTTCCATTGGATTCCATTGCTCTCAAGCAGACCCTGGCCCTGCAGCCTTACTTTTGAGGATGACTTCTCCAAGAGGTCTGTCTACCTGTCTGGGGACAGATGATTGATGAGGTCAGCAAGCTGAACGATGTCACCTCTCCAGCCCTAAGCCTTTTAAAGGTACCAGAAATAGGAATTTTTATATTATCTCATTTAACATGTCTTGGAGAGCAGGACCCCAGGTTTTTAAGTCTTTGGGTTCTCCCATAGGTTTAGCACTGAGTTGTTGATCAATAAACATTTTTTGAATTTAATAAGAAAAGAAAACTCTTGGTGGGAAAGAGCTCTAAAGTTGAACTTTTTCCACCCTGACCTTCAAACCAGTCAAAGAGCCCCACCAGGGTTTGGGATCAGTAGCTCTGCTGCTACCAGCCAATGTTTCAAATTTGCATTGTCATATGTACAGTGGATGCCTTTAAGTAAAGCAGTCAGCATCCAGAATATCAACAATTACTTGGAATATTTTGGTGAGATAGCCGACTTCCCCAGAAATGTGCCTGCTGTATACATACCATCCCCAGTGTTGACATTTGGAAAATGGGAGAATCTCATGTTCTCCTTGAACCTGGGACAAATGTGTTTGGTCCCTTCCTCACTGAGGCTGAACAAAGCCCATTCCAACCCTGCAATACAGAAATGTGGCCCAAGTTGCCGAGTGAGTGAGGAGGAAGTAGTCGCTGCATAGGCCGCTGGCAACTATTCGTTCAGAGGCCTTTCTTCGTTTGTCTTCGCATAGACAAACCTGACCCCATAGGCACACTCAGTTCATCAGCTCATGTGTCCCACGTGCCAGCAACAGAATAATGTGCCTAAGACATGTTCTCTAAGTGACTGAACTTTCCTGCTTTTCAGGCAGTCTAGTGATGGGTCAAGAGAGCCTAAGAGGTATTTGAATTGAGGAGGATTTTGATTACACTAGAATAATCAGACTTCAAGAAATTTACCATTAACACCAACTATGTGCAGCTCACACCATTAGTGTCTGTCTTCCTACACAAGTTTATTGTTAAATTATATTTGTCTTTTTTTTTTTTTCCTGGAAAGGCAAGTTAGATGTCTAGGGGATTTTATGTCTGATAAATGCTTCTAGTTGGAGATGTATTACAAAGAAATTTAGACTCCCCAGGACTGAGTGGAGTAATGAGTGTATTTCTAGAATGGCTTCACCATTTGCTGGAAGACAGAATATGCTTCATGGCCATCTCCTACCAATTTTTGGCTCCTCCTTTCTCCTCCCCAATGCCCCACCCCTCCTCTTTCCAACATCAGCTATTTTTATGTTTTCCCCAAGTCTGAAGCTTCTTGATATATGCAGTTTTGAAGAGAGATGCACAACACTGTTTTCTTCTTGACAGCTGAGTTCTGTGGTTCTAAGATGAATAGCTAGTTTTAGCTTTAATGTGGAATTGAGGACATGGTGTTTTGGGTAGGTGAGAGACAGAAAATCATGATATGTTAGAACTAGAAAGCACCGTGTTTCCTAGATGAGGGAAAGGGGAGAGGATGCAGGTAGTGGTGGTGAGGAAATCAGTCAGGAGACAGTTACCAGTGGATGTGAAGAAGGATAAGGGCAACAGAAATGGAGGTGCGACTACAAAGTGGTAAAAGAACGTTGACTACCTGCTCAGGGCCAACGACCTTCAGGCAAGCAGGTCAAAGGAGGGAGTTCCTCGCAGGTGAAATTTATAACAAGATAGAGTGCTTGTTGCAGTGTCTGTTCTTTTTTTTAGGGACAGGGTCTCATTCTGTCACCCAGGCTGGAGTGCAGTGGCTGGATCATGGCTCACTGCAGCCTCGGCCACCTGAGCTCAAGCAATCCTCGCATTTCAGCCTCCCAGGTTGATGGGACTGCAGGCACATGCCACCATGCCCAGCCTAATGTATGTTCTTCAGGTTAGCAAGAGCAGGGTGGATCTAGGGCTCTGAGCAGGACTGGCTGATTAAATGTCTTATTCACACTGGGAAGCTGTTCCCCTGCATGAGGGCAAGAGATAAGCCCACATCCTGTGTGGCCTCTGGATGCCCTTTGAAGCTGTATCTGGGTTTCAGCTTAGGGAGCTAGAGTCACTGGGAGGGCAGAGCAGGCACAGGAGGGTCAGAGTTGCCAGTCTTGCTTTGGTTCCACAGGTTTAAGGGACAGAATTTGCTTCAGTGGCTTTGTCCCCACCAGGTCTCATTCCCACATTCACACCCACAGGGGTGACACTCGGAATGAGTGGAAGGAGGAGCCAAGGTGTTGGGACAGGCAGGCTGGGGGCAAGGCCAGTTTTCGACCCCATGGACCTGCGAGGAGGTGGCATGCATTCAGCTCCTGCCTGTGTCTCTGGTCTGGAAGGAATTGTTGGCATTAAAGGACATGCCAAGGGGCTAGGCACACTCAGGGAGCAGGGTGCAAGTGGGAGGCGAGGAAGGAGGGGATGCTGTGCAGGGTGCTGAGTGCACGTCCAGCCACTCACCTGACCAGGCCATGGCTCAGGCACCGGCCTGCAACCAGCACGGGTGGATCAGATTGGTCTCCCAGTCAGGAGTTGGGAAGTTGAGGGCCAGGAGTTACTGGATTACCTAGAATACTCAGACTTAAAAAGCAAGCCAAGAAACTTGCTGTGTATGCTTAGATGTGGACATGGAAAGGCCTTGCTGGAAAAAAAAGAGCAGAATGTAAAGCATACGTTGCAGGAGATGCATAGACCCAGACCTGGGGTTGTACTGTGCCTGAGATGCCATGAGACACCCTGTTCTGGAGGACCCCAAATAGCCACACCCAGATTCCTGACTCAGGGAAGCTGTGAGATAAGAAGTATTGTTGTCAAGCTTCTGAGATTGGGGATAATTTGTTTTACACAGTAGATATGAACTGTAAAACATGTCACCTGAAAGGACATGGCCTGTTTGGGGACTCACCCAAAATCCATCCTTTAGATCAGGAGCCCGCCCAGGATTTGCTCTCACCCTCTGGGGCCTGGTGACTCTCGTCCAAGATGCTGTTTCTCACCTGGCTTTAATTCCAGGGCCAGCCCGACCCCTGCCAAGGCCGAATCAGGTCTTTCTGCTACCAGAAAGTTCCTGAGCACGACTGAGCTGTCCTCTCACTGGAGAAGTCGTCCCCAGCTGGCAGTCAACAGAGAGGATTTACAACCGTGCCCACGCCCTCTTGGCAGTCACCAAAACATGAACTCGGTTGTCATTGTTTGGTTCTCAGAAGCGTCATCAATTTGGAGTACATGGGGAAAAACGTCCAATTTCTGGACCTCAGCAGCTGGTAGTTAGGCCTCATGATGCCAGGTCCAGGAACTTAGCCAGTCTCCCTCTAGGACATTCTGTGTCATCTCCCTATACCATCATCATGAGTCACAGAGAAAAGACAGTCCTCAGGAAGTATTTGTTGAATGAATAAAGATTTTCCCTTACATGACTGATAGTATGCTGTATTTATAGTCGTATGTCTCACTTCTCTATTTAGCACTATCCTTGAGTGTCTCTGGGCCAGTGAGCCATCTTTGCAGGGCTTCATCACACACCAGCTTATGGTGGCCGCTCGTGGTCATGCCATCCTCAGCCTTATCTGCACTCTGCCCTGCCCAGCATGGCCTGTGGCACGTATTTACTTTATAAAACTTCTTTACTGCACCTATATTTGGAGGGCATTTTTTCTATTAATAATAATGGTGAGATGTACATACATTTTTTCTTTCTTTTTTTTTTTTTTTTTTTGAGTCTGTCGCCAGCCTGGAGTGCAGTGGTGTAATCTTGGCTCACTGCAACCTTCGCCTCCCAGGTTCAAGCGATTCTCCTGCCTCAGCCTCCCGAGTAGCTGGGATTACAGGCATGAGTCACTGCACTCGGCCTTACATTTTTCATTTGCGTGTGTATCTATTTGCTTATGATTGATGCCCAAAATTGGACTCCTTGGGTTAAAAGGCAGTGAGAAAGAGGACAGCAGCCCCTGACATGCAGGAGCTGTGCCCTGGTATTCTGCTGAATGTAAACTATGTCATGGAACATAACATGTCAGGCAAGTCCACCCCGACCATGAGGGATCGAGACAGGACCAAGCCCCTCCGGACTCACATCTGAGCACAAATGCACCATCCCACCACAGAAGCCGCGATGCCCTGTGCTGGCTGCTTGAGCATGGTGGCTGCCTTACTGGGCAGCTCTCGCCTGGCTTCCTTCCTTCTGCTTGTAAAGAAAGACCCCCAACCCTAGAGCTAGTCCCACTTCCTGACAGCATCCATCCAAGCAGAGCCCGGGTTCCTCAAACCCCCTTGCAGGTCACCCAAGCCCTAATCCTATCATCGTTTCTTTCTAACGACCTTACTGAGTGGGACACACGAGGCTCCCCAGGGTATGTGTTCTTCCTTGCTGCAACGAGGAACAAGCCCAGTTTATTAGCCTACAGTGTATTCTGGTGGTCTCTGACTGAGGGGTAGGGGAGAACATGATTAAGACATGTTAAGCCAAACTCTTTTTCCAAAAGGTTGTACCAATTTACATTCCCACCTGCAGTTGAATCTGCATTGTCTTCCTTCCAGAATTGTTGAGAAGATCAAATTAAATGAAATGATGTGGTGTTGATCAAACAAAGGCCTTTCTCTATGGGGAAGTTGCTCTTCCTCAACAGAGAGCACCTTCCCAGGATCTTACACCTGGAGAGGAGTTAGCCCTAAAGACCAAGGTTGGTGTTCAAATGAGATGGCAAATTTCACATCTCAAATGCCATCACTCCAAATTCACTCATTCATTCTATGAACATTCTGTGTCTATGATGTGCCTTGGGGATAGATCAGTGAATAAATCATTGAGAGCTCTGCCCTTTTTAACTCAAAGTTTTCACTTATAGAAAGAAGAGATGGACGATAAATCTAAAAGATGCATAAATAATGTTGACATATTATTTGGTGCTGACCAATGCCATAAAGAAAACTAGAGAGTGAGGGAGAGGAAGGCCTCTGGCATGGGCAGAGAGATTGCTCTTGGCCAGTGACCAGGGCTGCATGTCAGAGGGAGGCCATGTGGAAATGGGGGCTGTTTGGGGAGTGAGGGAGGAAAACCCATTGACTCACCTCCACCTTCAGACTATATTATGTTGTCAGCTTAGAAAATACTGCATATTTAATCAAGTTACCAAAATAATTTGAAAATGAAATTTGACAAATAGATTCTACTATTCATCTATGAGAGAAAATGTCCAGGAACAGCTTTAAATTTTAAGAGCTATAGCAATTAAGGCCAGGTGCAGTGGCTCACGCCTGTAATCCCAGTACTTTGGGAGGCCAAGGCGGGCAGATCACGAGGTCAGGAGTTCAAGACCAGCCTGGCCAATATGGTGAAACCCCTTCTCTACTAAAACTAAAGAAAATTAGCTGGGCATGGTGGCGGGCACCTGTAGTCCCAGCTACTCGGGAGGCTGAGGCAGGAGAATCGCTTGAACCCGGAAGGTGGAGGTTGCAGTGAGCTGAGATCGCGCCACTGCACTCCAGCCTGGGCGACAGAGTGAGACTCCATCTCAAAAAAAAAAAAAAAAAAAAAAAAAGAAAGAAAAAAGAGCTATAGCAGTTAAAATGGCAGAGATGGAGCAATGGAACAAAATTTAGGTCTGAAAAAAAGCCCATGTATATTGGGGATTATGGGATGTTTTGAATGGGTGGGAAAAGGGAATAGATTGGTGTTTAGAGAACTGATTACAAAGGTGGAAAAAAATAATTTGGCAGCTCTGTTTTTAACCATTAACAAACATACATTTCACAAGGATTTTTTTTTTTCTTTTTGAGATGGAGTCTCACTCTATAGCCCAGGCTGAAGTACAGTATGGCACGATCTTGGCTCACTGCAACCTCCGCCTCCCAAGTTCAAGCAATTCTTCTGCCTCAGCCTCCCAAGTGGCTGGGACTACAGGTGCACACCACCACACCCGGCTAATTTTTTTATTTTTGGTAAGGACATGGTTTCACCATATTAGCCAGGCTGCTCTTGAACTCCTGACCTCATGATCCGCCCACCTCGACCTCCCAAAGTGCTGGGATTATAGGCATGAGCCACTGCACCTGGACAGATTTCACAAGGAATTTTTAAAAGCTAAACATTTAGGGCCGGGTGTGGTGGCTCATGCCTGTAATCCCAACACTTTGAGGCCAAGGCGGGCAGATCACGAGGTCAGGAGATTGAGACCATCCTGGCCAACATGGTGAAACCCCGTCTCTACTAAAAATACAAAAAATTAGCTGGGCGTGGTGGCGGGCACCTGTAGTCCCAGCTAATTGGGAGGCTGAGGCAGGACAATGGCGTGAACCCAGGAGGCAGAGCCTGCAATGAGCTGAGATCATGCCTCTGCCTCTGCGCTCCAGCCTGGGCAACAGAGTGAGACTCCATCTCAAAAAAAAAAAGAAGCTAAATATTTAAAAAATTATAGAGGTATATTTGAAAATATGGAATATTACATACCTTTGGGGTAGAAAATGCCTATCCACATATCTAGCATCTATCTCTCTTACGACTATATTTGGAAGTAATACATGTGATCAAAATAAATGAAAAGAATGGAATAATTTTTTTTTTTTTGAGACAGCGTCTCACTCTTGTTGCCCAGGCTGGAGTGCGGTGGTACGATCTCGGCTCACTGCAACCTCCACCTCCTGAGTTCAAACGATTCTCCTGCCTCAGCCTCCCAAGTCACTGGGACTACAGGCGCCTGCCACCATGCCCAGCTTTTTTTTTTTTTTTTTGGTATTTGTAGCAGAGATAGGGTTTCACCATGTTGGCCAGGATGGTCTCGATATCTTGACCTCATGATCCACCCCCCTTAGCCTCCCAAAGTGCTGGGATTACAGGCGTGAGCTATCACGCTCAGCCAGGAAGAATTTTTTAAAGGTTAAAATATATATATATGTGTGTATATATATATATATATATATATATATATATATATATATGTGTGTGTATATATATATATGTGTATATATATATATGTCAACTAAAATTGGCTTATAATTCTAACTCTCTTTAATAATTATAGAACACTTAACTAGGGTCCCTAGATGAATTATCAGGCATTGTCAAGACTATTTGCCTTGAAAAGGGTCCAATATATTGCTCCCTTTGGGAAACGCTAGTGCACAACACAGATGGTGCAGGAAACCACTGTCAGAGTGGCCACCCTCTCTCCCATCCCCTGTCATTGGCATGACAAACAGCATCCCCTTTTATTACACTAGACCAGATCATGAAGAAACTAAGCTATGCTTCATTTTGTGCAAATCCATTGCATCCAGATTTACAAGCCATCATGTACGAGGTAATGATTTGTTTTTACTAAACTACACAATAACATTTTTGGTTCCACATGTAAGAGCCAGGAACAGCCAGAGAGTGTTGGTTAGCTGATCCAGCTGTAAGGCACAGTCCCCTGCTCCGGTTCTGACAAGTGCTGATGGCCACACCTGGGACCTGAGGCAGCAAAGACCCTTCTCGGTGGCCACTCAGCCAGACTTCACGCAGGTCCAGGGTGCTGCTCCTGGCCATTGAGATACAGCTGCAAGGCCTGGAGGCCACACTTCAAAAATGGCAACAGGCAATTCTCATTCTTCTCTGCCTCTTCCCACTATTTCTCTGTTTTCAATTCCTCTTTCTTGTTTTGCACACAAAGTTCCCTGAGATGTGCTTAACTCAGCTGGCTTAACCACAGCCCAGCATAGGGCACTCAGCTATGCCATGTTCTCAAAGCAGACCCATCACAGGCTGCTGGGCTTCCTAGAGCCAGCGTCCTTATGCAGGTGTCACTTATCTAATACAGGTGCCACTAGCCATGTTTGGCTATTTCAATTCGTTTATTAAAAGCAAATAAAAATTTTAAAAATCCAGTCCCTCCATCGCACCAGTCACATTTCTTTCTTTTTTTTTTTTTTTTTTGAGACGGAGTCTCGCACTGTCACCCAGGCTATAGTGCAGTGGCGCCATCTCAGCTCACTGCAAGCTCCACCTCCCAGGTTCACGCCATTCTCCTACCTCAGCCTCCCGAGTAGCTGGGACTACAGGTGCCCGCCACCACGCCTGGCTAACTTTTTGTATTTTTAGTAAAGACAGGGTTTCACCGTGTTAGCCAAGATGGTCTCAATCTCCTGACCTTGTAATCTGCCTGCCTTGGCCTCCCAAAGTGCTGGGATTACAGGCGTGAGCCACCGCGCCCTGCCTCCACCAGTCAGATTTCAAGTGCTCAGTAAGCACACGTGGCTTGTGGCAGCCATGCTGGATCCAGGTCCAGAACATTCCACGGTGGCAGGAAGTGCTACTGGACAGTGCTGCTGTCCCCAGCACTGAGAACAGTGGTTGCCAAGTTATCCTCCCCTACAGCTTTGTCGATTGACATGTCTGCAGAGCATAATGACAGTGACTGTTCCCCAGACCTTACCATCGGGGCTATTACCAAACTTTTCAGTCCTTGCTTATAAGACTTTTTTTTTTTTGCTTGAATTTGCAAGTTTTTAATTATCAGTGAGGTTGAGCATGTCTCATATGCTTGTGACCAAGTGTATTCTTTTTTTCTGAGGTAACATTCATATCCTTCATCATTTTTCCACTTTTTTTTTAATCTCATTCTTTGAAAAGTTTCTTTGATAAGTTCCTTCGCATATTGAGAAAAAAGGTCACCATTGTTTCTATGAGCGAAGAGGCCTCAAGCTTAGTGGGGTGGGCAGTTAAGAAGTGTGAACATTTATGTGCTTTGACCCACTTGCAATAATTTATTCCCCAAAAAATAACTGAAAGTTCAATAGAAGGCAAGAGCTGTGTGTCCAGTGGTATTCATTTAAAAAGAAAAAAAAAGGAAACAGGCTGGGTGGGGTGGCTCATGCCTTTGGCAGGCTGAGGCAGGAGGATGGCTTGAGCCCAGCAGTTTGAGACTAGGCTGGGAAGCACGGTGAGACCTCGTCTCTACAAAAAATTTAAAAACTTTTAAAAAACAGGAAACAACCACCCCTACAGTTGAGAATTATTTTGGGATGATATGCACCATGGAAAATGCTTCCGATACAATATTGAGTGAAATAGGCCAAATGCAAACTCACTACATGAGAATAACAGCCACAGAGAAATATGCAAATTTCCTCATGCAAATAGGCTCTTCCTGGAAAAGAATATGGAAAAATAGAAAGCGATGTGTAACAGGTGGAGTTGCAGGAGACCCTTTTACCAAGAAACTTAAATTAATCAAGAGATAATGTGCCCAGAGGTGGAGAGGGATGGAAGCAAGTGGGCAGAGGTGCACGTGTCCTCCAAGAGAAGACATTCACTGGGCATTGCCCCATGGTACTGGAAAGGAGCCCTCTGCCCTATCAGGGTGCCCCAGCATCAATCACAGGGCACAACTTTATGATGTTTGTCGTGGCTGTCTCTGATTTTTTTCTGTTTTTCTTAACATTTTTCTTTGGATGTCATCTGATCCTTCTTTTTACTTTTTACATCATAAATACCAGTACAATTAATAAAATAAAAAAACTTTTCATCAGAGTACTCTGTAATTATTACATCACCCCCAGAAGTGCACACCCCAGGGTCTGGGGAATGCAAGAGACTAAAGGAACTACATGTTGGCTTGACACTTCTGTTCTGTTGAACGAGCTCAGTTTAGATGGTGCTCAAGCCAAGAGAGGAGCTTCCTGGACACAGCCTGTTTGTGGCTTTGCCCTGAGCCCCCTGCCAGGTCAGCAAGGCTGCAAATGCCTGGAGCCACACTGAGCAGATGCTGGGCCTCCAGCTCGGCAGGGCTGTCGGCAATGGACACTGGGCGGAGAGCCTGGTGTTAGAGGCCACTGACGACTGATGATGATTTAGCAAAGTACAAGAAATGGTTTCTTTCCAGAGTCTCTTACCCAAAATTAAGCAGTGGGTGAGATAAATATTCTTAAGAATGAACCACCTGGATAAAAGCACCAGCTCTGGGAGAACTCTGACAAGCAAATGACAAACATGCTGGGTGACAACCATGGCCCCCAAGCCTGGTTGCAGCTCCCCAGCATCCAGAGTACACCTACTCTCTAGCTGGAAAAACTTAAGAAATCATTACTACTGGAAGTGGGAGTATGAGTCTCCACTTTACATTTCCATGTTCCCACGTTATCTGCCTGGCTGCTCTCCAGAGAGTGGGTGGACATGGAGAAACAGGAGCACAGCATTCAAAAGGGACCAGCTCACATCCAAGGTTATCCATGGACATGACTTACCTTTTCTTTGGGTTAGCACACACTGTTTCATTGCCAGAGATATTAAAAATAGGATCAGGGAAAGAGGGGCCTAGTTTGCTAGTTTGCATGGCAGCAGCAGTGAGCACAAGCTCGTGACTTTTTGCTCACAGCGGTTGCTGTGGTTGGTTCCGTGACAACTCGGAGGTTGACTGTGTGCTCATGCCATGGGCACCTCACACACAGATGTGAGTGCCTCAGGCAGGCAAGCGCTGCCTGTTGTTCCCGAGTTCGCTGTTGATCTCAGACTGTATCTTCATGCCTGCTCTCACTCCCTATCTTAGCTCTAGGTCAAATGTCTGGTGTGTTGTCTAGGCCCCCGATTCTCTCCCGAACATGCGGATGCCACACTAGACATTTGACCTGGGGATCAGAAGTCCCGCATGCATCTCACTGGACTAACTCAAGGAATCAGCAAGGCTGCTTTCCTTCTGGGGGCTCTAGGGGAGAATCTGTATCCTGTGTCTTCCAGCTTCCAGTGGCTGCAGCAGTCCTTGGCCTGTGGCCCCTTCCTCCATCTTCAAAGCTAGCTGCATAGCATCTTTAAATCTCTCTCTGACCTTGCTTCTGTCATCATCTCTCCTCTGACTTCCTTCCTCCCTCTTCCACATTTGAGGACCCTTGTGATTCCACTGGGCCAATGAGTCATCCAGTATACCCTCCTTATCTGGGATCAGCTAGCTGGCAACCTTAATCTTACCTGCAACCTTGATTTCCCCTTTGTTATATAAACCACTATAGTCACAGATTCCAGCAATTGTGACAGGGACATCTCTGAGGGGCCGTTATTTTGCTCACCACAGATGTTAATTAATATTACATGAATAAAAGGAATGGAGTTTTCTGTTAAAGAGTTTTATTTTCAAAGGGACATACAGCTGTTGATACATGAAGGTGACATGATGTCACCACAGAACCTCCTTCCACAGAGTTGCTCCCAGGCCCAACTGTTGGGAGGAACATACTTTGGGAAACACTGTGACAAAGCCAGAGTGCTCCAGGTTTTCAACAAGGCACGTACAAGTTTCCCTCATGATAGCTCTGTGTGTGACAAGGAGAAACGCGCTGGATGACCTTATTATTAAGTGGACTTTCAACTATTTGAGAGCCAATAAACAGAACGATGGCAACCTGGGAGCAGGGTCTACAGTGCGTGCCATGGGGCTTCCTCCTTGTCCAAGGGATGAATGAGGACTTTCTCTTTCACTTAAGTATTTTCAGTTAGTGCAAACAGCAGGCTGTGAATGCTCCGGGTAACTAGGATCTTGACAAGTTTGGGAGACCATGGCAGTGCTCCAGCCCCGCAGCACCACTGAGTATAGTGTAACTCACCCACCTCTAAAGCCTTTGCCCTTAGATGGTGTCCTGCCAAGCGGCTCGTTTGGGAAGAGTTTAACACGTGCTTGGCTCATGTGGGGTGGTTAGCTGGGTGGATCGCTCCTACCTCTGAAGGCTCAAGCCCTGCTGAGGAGCCCAAATCTTTCATGCTTTTCAAGCTTTTTACTTAGGAGGAAAAAAGGCTAGAAGATGAGCTAACCTGGTACTTTAGAATCACTTCAGTTGTAACTGGGATCTTTCTCCAAGCCCAAAATGTGAGTGTTCCCATTTCCCAGTCCCAGAAGCCCCAGTAGTGGACTGCATACTTTCTGCCCAAATGACAAGCTCCCATCGACTGAGCGTCATCATCGTTTAACCTGTGTTTAAAAGCAGATTCTTTGCCGGCATTCTAGGGCACTGAAAGACTGTGATGAGCAATGCAGACTTCCTACCTGGAGTGCATTGCAGTCTCTGGGGTCACTGGTGACTCAGGCCCTCACAGTGTCCTCCCACCCAGCCACCCCCACTTGCTGACATACCTCCCACCCATACTGCAGCAACCGTGCCAGCCACAGCTGGGAATCGAGGGTGTGCCCATCAGGGCTGCCCATTCTTCTTGCAGCTGAGAGGAGTCAAGTGACTTAGTTCTGGTCTCCCAGGGAAGTGGTTTCTTCCACAGAAGACAGGCTTGCAAGGCGGCCCGTGCTCCTTCTCCTTCCTGGTGGAGTGCAGCCATCTGTTGCCATGAAACGACCAGTCTCAGGGCAAGATGGCTTCCAGCTGTTCCCTGCCAAGCAGGAAGAGGGAAACACACAAGGTGCTGGTGGCCTTGGGCAGCTGAACACACCCAGGGATGTCGGCTTCCAGCTGTTCCCTGCCAAGCAGGAAGAGGGAAACACACAACGTGCTGGTGGCCTTGGGCAGCTGAACACACCCAGGGATGTCGGCTTCCAGCTGTTCCCTGCCAAGCAGGAAGAGGGAAACACACAAGGTGCTGGTGGCCTTGGGCAGCTGAACACACCCAGGGATGTCTGCTTCCAGCTTCCTTGTTTAGGGCGGCTGAGTGGCTGGGGGAGCTACACAGACCTGCGGGGGTTTAGGGCTGCAGCAATGCGCCCTGGCCGGGGTCTCCCTTCAGACCCACACCCACCCTGGCCACCTGCCTGAAACCCAGGAGGCTGGCTGGGAAACCTCCAGGGTGTACAGTTACACGCTGTACTCTGGGGTAGGGGACAGGGAGTCACTTGCACTCTGTCCCCAGGGTACCCGTGCAGTCCCTGCCCTTCTGGCCCGGGGTGGGAGTGTGCTGCAGCCTCGGGCGCTGACTGACTTGCAGCCTGTCACCTGCGCCAACGCCCCTTAACGCCCTTCTTCTCATCCCCATTTTCCGGTGCCCACCAGTCCCCTCGTGCTGACAGACGACTCAGTGTATCTCCCCAGAGCTGCTCTGCGAACTGCACCCGTGGAGGAGCCCGTACTTTCTGAACAGCCGCTTTGATCTACTTAAGCACTGCCTGTTTTCATAGCTATGGCCCAGCTATATCATAGGACATATGTCCTATATCATAGGATAGCGGTGACAGCAGCAGGCGGCGTCGGGGCGGGGCGGGGCCAGAGGGACGGGCAGCCCCGCAGGCCCCTGGCCCCTCCACAGCCCCTGAGACTTGTGCGGCCCGCAGGAATCTTCTGGCGGCCTCCGGGCTCGCGGGCAGCACTGTATCAGTTTCTACATGGCTCCTCTCCCAGCCCCTTACGTGGCTTATTTCGAGTCAGTTCTAGGGAGGTTCTAACGTTTCCGTTCGCCGGGGGTCTGGAAGGCGCATCGGCCCTGGGCGAGCCTCCCTGAGCGCCGCCACGTCCGCCCTCGCCGTCCTCCCACCCGGACCCCGCACCCCCGCCCTCCCTAGCGCTGTGCTGGACGCTTCTCTGTGCGGAGGGTTCCTCGCTCCTTCTTCAGATTTGGGAATGGACTCTCGGGCACCTGAAGCGCCTGCTCAGGATCAGGCCGGCACCTGGACATGAATCCCAGACAGAAAGCCTGAGCCCTGCCTGGCGCTCTCGCGGCTCCTGGCACGGCCGCGCAGAAACGCCAGCGTCCCTGGACTGAGCGCGGGGAGGGGCAGGCTTCCAGCAGCGCTGTCCACTGGGAAGAAGACACAACCCACATTTTTAGATTTTCCAGTTTCCACTTTGAAAAAGCAAAAAAACATGACATTGATTTGTTACCCAGTGTATCAAAAATATTATCATTTAACCGATTAATCAATATGAACAATTGTTCATTAGATATTTTACTTGTTTTTAGGACTACGTTTTCAAAATCCGATGAGAATTTTATACTCACAGCACATCTCAGAGCTGCAGCTAGCTCACGCAGGGGCGCCTCCAGCGTCAGGCTTTCTGGGCTCCTGGCTGCGTGTTGCTGGGCACGTTGCTTAATATGGCAAAGTCTCCATTTTTCTCATCTAGAAAATGGAGATCAAAGTACAGGTGCCAATTTCTTTTTTTCTTTTTTTTTTTTTTTTTTTTTTTTTTGAGACGGAGTCTCGCTCTGTCGCCGAGGCTGGAGTGCAGTGGCGCAATCTCGGCTCACTGCAAGCTCCGCCTCCCGGGTTCACGCCATTCTCCTGCCTCAGCCTCTCCGAGTAGCTGGAACTACAGGCGCCCGCCACCACGCCCGGCTAATTTTTTGTATTTTTAGTAGAGACGGGGTTTCACTGTGGTCTCGATCTCCTGACCTCGTGGTCCGCCCACCTCGGCCTCCCAAAGTGCTGGGATTACAAGCGTGAGCCACCGCGCCCGGCCAACAGGTGCCAATTTCATAGGACTGCAGTGAAGATCAAATGAGAGAGCTCAGCCAAGAATATAAGACCCATGCATGGTCTGTGGAAGCCTCGTGGTCTTTAAGGTAATTTGCATGATTTGGGGATTCTGAAAGATTTTGCAGTCAGGACAGATAGATTACGGCACCACTCTGCCACTCACCAATCACTTATTAGGCTGGTCACCTCCTCTAGCCTGGCCCTTCCATCTGCACAGCCTTTGCCCCTGGGCAGTGAGCAGTGGGTCTCCTTCCCAGCCGTGGCTCAGGCCTGTAATCCTAGCACTTTGAAGGGCAGAGGCGGATGGATCACCTGAAGTCAGAAGTTGGAGACCAGCCTGATCAATATGGTGAAACCCTGTCTTTATTAAAAATACAAAAATTAGCCGGGCATGGTGGCATGTGCCTATAGTCCCCGCTACTTGGGAGGCTGAGGCAGGAGAATCGCTTGAACCTGGGAGACAGAGGTTGCAGTGAGCTGAGATCGCGCCACTCACTGCACTCAAGCCTGGATAACAGAGTGAGACTTTGTCTCAAAAAAAAAAAGAATCATCTAGAGGTGGCTCAGGAAGGTAACTGCATTCTGACACCCACTAGCCTGCTCACCTGGGCCTTCCTAGCCCAGGCTCCTCACCTGTGAACAAGGACAGTGGGAGCAGTTCCTTACAGGACTCTAATGAGAGCTGGTGGGGAGACAAATCCCTAGCAAGGCAGAGTCCTCTCCACAAAACAGAAAAGGAAGAAGGCAGTTTCATTAACGACTAAGCATATCTAACTACAGTGTGTGCAGTGTGAAGAGAGCACACACAGACAGAAAACCCAGCAACTTTTTTTTTTTTTTTTTTTTTTTTTTTTTTTTTTTGAGACAGAGTCTTGCTCTGTCACCCAGGCTGGAGTGCAGTGGCATGATCTTGGCTCACTGCAAGCTCCACCTCCCGGGTTCACGCCATTCTCCTGCCTCAGCCTCCCGAGTAGCTGGGACTACACGCACCTGCCACCACGCCCGGCTAATTTTTTGTATTTTTAGTAGAGACGGGTTTTCACCATGTTGGCCAGGATGGTCTCGATCTCCTGACCTCATGATCTGCCCGCCTTGGCCTCCCAAAGTGTTGGGATTACAGGCATGAGCCACCACACCCGGCCCTAAATGTTTAGCTTTTAAAAATTCCTTGTGAAATCTGTCCAGGTGCAGTGGCTCACGCCTATAATCCCAGCACTTTGGGAGGTCGAGGCGGGCGGATCATGAGGTCAGGAGTTCAAGACCAGCCTGGCTAATATGGTGAAACCGTGTCCTTACCAAAAATAAAAAAATTAGCCGGGTGTGGTGGTGTGCACCTGTAGTCCCAGCCACTTGGGAGGCTGAGGCAGAAGAATTGCTTGAACCTGGGAGGCGGAGGTTGGAGTGAGCCAAGATCGTGCCATACTGTACTTCAGCCTGGGCTATAGAGTGAGACTCTATCTCAAAAGGAAAAAAAAAAAAATCCTTGTGAAATGTATGTTTGTTAATGGTGAAAAACAGAGCTGCCAACTCATTTTTTTCCACCTTTGTAATCAGTTCTCTAAACACCAATCTATTCCCTTTTCCCACCCATTCAAAACATCCCATAATCCCCAATATACATGGGCTTTTTTTCAAACCTAAATTTTGTTCCATTGCTCCATCTCTGCCATTTTAATTGCTATAGCTCTTTTTTCTTTCTTTCTTTCTTTTTTTTTTTTTTTTTTGAGATGGAGTCTCACTCTGTCGCCCAGGCTGGAGTGCAGTGGCGCGATCTCAGCTCACTGCAACCTCCACCTTCCGGGTTCAAGCGATTCTCCTGCCTCAGCCTCCCGAGTAGCTGGGACTACAGGCGCCCGCCATCACGCCCAGCTAATTTTTTGTGTTTTTTTAGTAGAGACGGGGTTTCACTGTGTTGGCCAGGCTGCTCTCAAACTCCTGACCTCATGATCTGCCCACCTCAGCCTCTCAAAGTGCTGGGATTACAAACACGAGCCACTGTGCCCAGACCAGATTAGATTTTTTTAAAAAACATGATGCAGACGGTGGCTCATGCCTGTAATCCCAGCACTTTGGGAAATTGTGGCAGGAAGATCACTTGAGGTCATGAGTTCGAGACTGGCCTTGCCAACATGGTGAAACCCCACCTCTACTAAAAATACAGAAAAAATTAGCCAGGAGTGGTTGTGGGCACCTGTAATCCCAGCTACTCGGGAGGCTGAGGCAGGAGAATTGCTTGAACCCAGAAGGCAGAGGTTGCATTGAGCCCAGATTGTGCCACTGCACTCCAGCCTGGGCAACAGAGCAACACTCCATCTCAAAATAAATAAACAAATAAAAACATGATCCATCTATATGCTGCCTATAAAACATTTAGATACAAAGACATTCAAAGTAAAATGATGGAAAAAGATATTACATTACAAAGGTAAACAATGGAAAAAGATAGCTGATAGAAAAAGCTGAGTAGGCCAGGCGTGGTGGCTCACGCCTATAATCCCAGCACTTTGGGAGGCTGAGGTGGCTGGATAACCTGAAGTCAGGAGTTCAAGACCAGCCTGGCCAACATGAAGAAACCCCATCTCTACTAAAAATACAAAACTTAGCAGTGCATGGTGGCACATGCCTGTAATCCCAGGCATGTGGGATTACATATCCACAAAATCCAACTCCTTTTCCCCAGTTACTCAGGAGGCTGAGGCAGGGGAATTGCTTGAATCCGGGAGGCGGAGGTTGCAGTGAGCTGAGATCATGCCACTGCTCTCCAACCTGGGTGACAGAGCGAGACTCAGTCTCAAAGAAGAAAGAAAAAGCTGAGTGGCCATATTGTAATCAGACAAAATAGATTTTAAATCAGAAAGGTTACAAGAGACAAAGACTCATTTGATAAAAGTTTCAACCCACCAAAAAGATATAGTTATAAAATATAAACACCTAGCAGCAGAGCCCCAAAATATATGAACCAAAAATCAACAGAATTGAAGGAAAAAAACAGACAATGCTATAATAGTTGGAGACTTCAATACCTCATTTAAAATAATGGATAGCACAACTAGATAGATCAGTACAGAAACAGAGGACTGAACAACATTCTAATCGATTAGACATAACAGAACACTCCACTCAACAATAGCAGAATATACATTTTTACTCATGTGAATTCTACAGAACAAACCACAAAAAGATAATAAATCTTAAAACATTGAAATCATAAAGTATTTTGTCTGATCACAGTGGAATGAAACTAGAACTCATTCTTAGAAGGAACACTCACAAATATGTGGAAATTAAACAACATATTCTTAAACAACCAGTGGGTCAAAGAAAAAGTCACTACAGAAATTAGAAAACCCCTCAATACTAATGAAGAAGAAAACACAAAGTACCGAAACTTCTGGGATGTAATGAAAGCAGGGCTAAGAGGGAAATGTACAGCTGTAAATGCCTACATTATGAAAGAAGAAAGATTACAAACCAGTAATTTAATTATATACTTTAAGAAACTAAAAAAAAAAAAGAACAAACTAAACCCAAGCAGAAGGAAGGAAATAATAAAGATTAGAGCGGGCCGGGCGCGGTGGCTCACGCCTGTAATCCCAGCACTTTGGGAGTCTGAGGCGGGCGGATCACTAGGTCAGGAGATCGAGATCATCCTGGCTAACACGGTGAAACCCCGTTTCTACTAAAAATACAAAAAATTAGCCAGGCGTGGTGGCGGGCGCCTGTAGTCCCAGCTACTCGGGAGGCTGAGGCAGGAGAATGGCGTGAACCCCAGAGGTGGAGCTTGCAGTGAGCCGAGATCGCACCACTGCACTCCAGCCTGGACAACAGAGCGAGACTCTGTCTCAAAAAAAAAAAAAAAAAGATTAGAGTGAAGATTAATGAAATAGTGAATAGGAAAACAATAGAAAAATCAATGAAACCAAAAGTTGGTTATTTGAAAATATCAACAAAATTGGCAAATCTGTAGCTATATTTACTAAGAAAAAAATAGGATACTTAAACTACTAAAATCATAAATGAAAGAAGAGACACTGTTACTGATTATACCGAAACTGATAGATTATAAGAGAATATAATGAATAACTGCATGCTTACACACTGGATAACCCAATGAAATAGGCAAATTCCTAGAAATGTACAAATCTACCAAAACCAATGTGAAAAGAGTTAGGAAATGTGAATAGACCTATAAAAAGTAAGGAGGTTGAATCAGTAAGTCAAAAACCTCCCAACAAAGAGAAGCCCAGGAGAAATGCCTTTACTTTTAAATTATACCAAACATTTATGTGAGGATTAACACTAGGCCTTCTCACAATCTTTCAAAACAATGAAAAGAGGGAACGTTTCCAAACTCATCTTATGAAGCCAGCATTATCCTAATACCACAGTCAGACAGAGACACTATACTGTCTGACTGTGGAGACATGAATGAAATGAAAACTAGAGGCCAATGTCTTTTAGGAACTCAACAAAATGCTAGCAAATTCAGTGCATAATAAAAGGATTAAACACCATGACAAAATGGAATTTATCCCTGGAATGAAAAGGTGGCCCAGTATGTGAAAATCAAGCAATTACTCCCATATTCACAGGATAAAGCAGGGGACCATGAACGGAATGCAGAAAAAAAGCACTTAAAAAAAAATCCAACTCCTTTTCATGATAAAAAGCATTAAATTGGCCAGGCGCGGTGGCTCACGCTTGTAATCCCAGCACTTTGGGAGGCCGAGGCGGGCAGATCACGAGGTCAGGAGATCGAGACCACGGTGAAACCCCGTCTCTACTAAAAATACAAAAAAATTAGCCGGGCATGGTGGCGGGCGCCTGTAGTCCCAGCTACTCGGAGAGGCTGAGGCAGGAGAATGGCGTGAACCTGGGAGGCGGAGCTTGCAGTGAGCCAAGATTGCGCCACTGCACTCCAGCCTGGGCGACAGAGCGAGACTCCGTCTCAAAAAAAAAAAAAAAGCATTAAATTAGGAACACAAAGGAATGTCCGAAACATAAAGTCCACATACAAACAGGAGCTAACATCATACTTAATGGTGAAAGACCAAAAAATTTCCCTGTACAGTCAGGATCAGGACAATGAAACCCACTTTCACCACTTCTATTCAACATAGTCCTGAAAGTTATGGCTAGAGCAATTAGGGGAAAAAGGGAAATAAAAGATAACCAATTTGTCAAGGAAGAAGTAAAAGTATCTCTCTTCACAGAAGACATATTATGTGTAGAAAACCCTAGAATTACTTTCACATGAGCGCGCACACACACACAGAGCTAAGTAAACTAAATCAGCAAAACCAATACCCATAAATGAGTTGTATTTCTACACACTAGCAATAAGCAATCTAAAAAGGAAATTTAAAAACAATTTCATTTACAGTAACACCACAAAAGATAAAATAGGCATTTATTTAACCAAGGAGGCAGAAGACTGGTACTCTCAAAAGTACAAAAGAGTGCTGAAAGAAATGAAAGAAGACTTGAATGCATGGAAAGATATTCTGTGTTCACGGACGGGAAAACTTGATATAGTTAAGATGACAATACTACCCAAAGTGATCTAAAAATTCTGTGTAATCTCTATCCAAATCTTAATGGCATTTTTTTTTTCAGCTTAGAAAAATCCATTCTAGCCCGGGCATAGTGGCTCATGCCTGTAATCCCAGCACTTTGGGAGACCGGGGAGGGTGCATCACGAGGTCAGGAGATCAAGACCATCCTGGCTAATACAGTGAAACCCCGTCTCTACTAAAAATACAAAAAATTAGCCGGGCATGGTGGCGGGCGCCTGTAGTCCCAGCTACTCAGGTGGCTGAGGCAGGAGAATGGCGAGAATGCAGGAGATGGAACTTGCAGTGAGCCGAGATCCTGCCACTGCACTCCAGCCTGGGCGACAGAGCAAGAGTCTTCCGTCTCAAAAAAAAAAAAAAAGAAAGAAAGAAAAATCCATTCTAAAATTCATTTGGAATTTCAAAGGACCCTGGTTAGCTAAAACAATCTTGGAAAACGGAGGATCCAGATTTCTTGATTTCAAAACTTACTACAAAACTACAGTAATCAAAAGTGTGGTACTGACATAAGGACAGAAATATAGACCAATGAAGTAGAATACAAAGCCCAGCAATAAACCCTCACATTGATTTTCAATTGATTTTCTACTATACTGTCAAGACCAATCAATGGGAACAGTCTTACTAACAAATGGTGCTGAGAAAACTAGATATCCATACGCAAAAAAATGAAACTGGACCCTTACCTCACCTCACATATAAATATCAACTCAAAATGTATCAAAGACCTAAACGTAAAAGCTAAAACTATGAAACTCTTAGGAAAAAATAAGAAAGAATCCTCATGACTTAAATTTGGCAATAATTGCTTAAACATGACCACAAAAGCATGGCAGCAAAAGAAAAACTAGATAAATCAGATTCCGTCAAAATTAAAACCATTAGTGCATAAAAGGATACTACAGTATCAACAGAGTAAAAAGATAATTCATGGAACGACGGAAAGTTTCAAATCATGTATCTGATAAGAGATTAATATCTAGAATATACAAAAATTCCTACAGCTGAACAAAAAAAATTCAACCAAATTAACACCGGGCAAGGGATTTGCACAGACATTTCTCCAAAGAAGATACACAAATAGACAACAAGCACATGAAAAGACGCCCAACATCATTAGTCACTAGGGAAATACAAAGCTAAATCACACTGAGTTACCACTTCATATTCACTGGGATGGCTATTACAAAAATTACAATAATAGGAAAAGGAAAATAACGAGGTAACAGTGTTGGTGAGGAGGTGGAGAAATTGGAACCTGCACGCAATGTTGATAGAAGTTTAAAATGGTGCAGCCACTGTGGAAAATAGTTTGGCCATTCCTTAAAAAGCTGAACATAGAATTACTCCGTGACCCAGAAATCTCACTCCTAGGTATGTACTCAGAATAACTAAGTTGGATGTGGTGACACATACCTGTAATCTCAGCTGCTCAGGAGGCTGAGACGAGGATGGCTCGAGCCCAGGAGTTTGAGACCAGCCTGGGCAATATAATGAGACCCTATCTCTAAAAAAAAAAAAAAGAGACCAGGTGCAGTGGCTCACGCCTGTAATCCCAGCACTTTGGGAGGCCGAGGCGGTCGGATCACCTGAGGTAGGGAGTTCAAAACCAGCCTGACCAACATGGAGAAACTCCGTCTCTACTAAAAATACAAAATAGCCGAGTGTGGTGGTGCATGCCTGTAATCCCAGCTACTAGGGAGGCTGAGGCAGGAGAATCACTTGAACCTGGGAGGTGGAAGCTGTGGTGAGCTGAGATCGTGTCATTGCACTCCAGCCTGGGCAACAAGAGCGAAACTCCATCTCAAAAAAAAAGAAAGAAAGAAAAAACTGAAGAAGATACTTGTACACCAATGTTCATAGCAGCGTTATTCATGATAGCTAAGAGATAGAAACAACCCAAATGTCTATCAACAGATGAATGGGTAAACAAAATGTGGTATAGCCATACAATGGAGTGTTATTCAGCCTTTAAAAAGAAGAAATTCTGACACATTGCTACGGATGAATCTTGAAGGCATTACGTTAAGTGAAATAAGCCAATCACAAAAGGACAAATATTGCATGATTCCATTTATATGAGGTATCTAGAATAGGCAAATTCATAGAAACAGAAAGTAGAATAGAGGCTACCTAGGGATGGGGACAGCATAGTATAGGGTTTAGTGCTTAATGAATACAGAGCTACTGTTTGAGTTATGAAAAAGTTCCAGAAATAGTGGTGATAGGTGCACCACATTTGAATGTACTTAATGCCACTGAATTCTACACTTTAATATAAATTGAAATTTACACTTAAATTTAGGTCTTTGATCCATTTTGAGTTAATCCTATTCTCAGCAACTGATAAAACAATGATGCAGAAAATCAGCAAGGAGAGAACATCAGAGCAACACAATCAACCAACAGAACCACTCCACGCAACAATAGCAAGCTACACGTTGTTTCCAAACATCTATGAAACATCCACCAAGGCTGATATTGTCCTCCTGCGCCATAAAACAAGTCTCAACAAATTTTAAAGTACAGAAATCTGCAGAGTACATTCCCTGACCATGGAATAAAACCGTAAGTCCATGACAGAAAGAAAACAGAAAAACTCCAATCACGTAAAAAGTAAGCAACATACTTCTAAATAATCCACAGGCGAGAAGGGAAATCTCAAAGAAAATTAAAAATACGTGGAACTCGGCCAGGCGCAGTGGCTCACGCTTGTAATCCCAGCACTTTGGGAGGCCGAGGCGGGCGGATCACGAGGTCAGGAGATCGAGACCACGGTGAAACCCCGTCTCTACTAAAAATACAAAAAATTAGCCAGGCGTGGTGGCGGACGCCTGTAGTCCCAGCTACTCGGAGAGGCTGAGGCAGGAGAATGGCGTGAACCCGGGAGGCGGAGCTTGCAGTGAGCCGAGATTGCGCCACTGCACTCCAGCCTGGGCGACAGAGCGAGACTCCGTCTCAAAAAAAAAAAAAAAAAAAAAAAAAATACATGGAACTGAGTGAAAATTAAAATAGAACATATCAAAATATGTGGGATGTACCAAAAGCAGTGTTGAGATTCTTATATCACTGAATGCTTACATTAATTAAAGAGGAAAGGTGTCCAGTCAACAATCAAAGTCCCTACTCAAGAAACTAGGAAAAGGAAAACTAAATAAAGCAAACATGGGAGGGAAATAATGAAGAGGAGAAATTTTCATCTTACTGATTTCTCCTCTTCATTATTTCCCATTTTCTCCTCTTCATTATTTCCCTCCCATGCTTGCTTTATGTTTGTTTTCTACTGTTCTAGTAAAGAAAAGTTAAAAAAGAAAAAAAGCAATTAGCAAATCCTTTTTAAAAGCTGACAAAAGAGAAAAGACACAAATTACCCATGTCAGGAATGAAGCCGAGCCATGACTGCTGCTCCCGTGACCACTGAACAGCTGATAAGGAATATCTGGAACAACTTTGCACTCACAAATTCGACAACTTAAAAGGGATGGACCAATTCCTCTAAAACCACAAATGACCAAACTCAAACCAAGATAAAATAAATAATCTGAATGGTCCTAGAACCATTAAAGAAATTGAACAGCTTTTTGGAGCAGGGGGAAGAGTCTCTCCCTATCGCCCAGGCTGGAGTTCAGTGGTGCGATCTCAGCTCACTGCAGGCTGTGCCTCCTGGGCTCAAGCAATCCTCCCACCTCAGCCTCCATCCATAGTAGTTGGGACCACAGGCATGCACCACCACACCTGGCTAATTTTTTGTATTTGTTGTAGAGATGGGGTTTTGCCATGTTGCCCAGACTGGTCTCCAATTCTTGAGCTCAAGCAATCAGTCCACCTTGGCCTGCCAATTGACTCTTACCTAATGCATTAGTTCCCTGTTACTGCTGTGGCAAACTATCACAGAGGTAGTGCCTTAAAACAACACATTTATTTACTATTTACAGCTGTGGAGGTCAGCGATCACAGTGTGAGCAGTGCTGCATCCTTATTGGAGCTTCCCAAGGGAGCACTCAGCTCCTCCTCTTTCCAGCACCTGGAGGCTGCCTGCATTCTTTGGCTCTGGGTTCCTCCCTCATATTCAATGTGTATCCCTCCTACCTCTGCTTCTATCAACCCACCTCCTCCTGACTTTGCCCTTCTTGCCTCCCACTTAGAAGGACCCCTGTGATGACATCAGGCCCACCTGGATAACCCAGAATAATCTTCCCATCTCAAAGTCCTTAATTTAATTGCATCTGCAAAATCACTTTTACCATACAAGGTAATGTGTTCACAGGTTCCAGGGATTAGAACGTGGATATCTTTGCAGAGGGCATTTAACATTGATTTTATGCTAATATGCACAGCACCACTCACCTGACTGTTTTTCACTCAGCTGTTATGATCTTCATGGTCTTCATTTACTTCCATTAGTTCTGAAATGATTCTTTGTGCCATGATTTACTTTATTCCCATTATTGGACATTTAAGATGTTTCCAATTTTCAGCTAGGTATGCATGATGAGCAACTTTGTGTAGGAGACGTTTTTCCCTTTTGGGGTTATCTTTTTTGAGACGGATACCCATAAGGACATGGATGCACATTTTTAGGGATTTCTACACATACTGTCAAGCTGCCCTCCAGATAGATGGCAGTGTGGGAGGTGTCCACCACGCTACACCCTCAAAACTGACCCAGATCTCTGCATTCACAATCCCTGAGCAGAGCAAGGCTGGACTGACGGGAGGCTGTGAAGGCACATTCAATGGGGAGTTCCTGGGCCAGGAGATCCAGGAGGGGCACTGACCTGGCACAGTCACCAAGGAGCCCATGGGGTAGCCAAGAGCAGGCACATCATGTGGCCAGGTAGAGGGCAGGGCTTAACCACGAGCAATAGGTGGGCAGGAGGGTGATAAGGGAGGTGGAAAGAATGGAGCACAGGTAGAGGTCTGGGCGGCTGGGCCAGGGGGTGGTGGGAGCTCCTGGGCATGATGGCGGGGTGTCCCTAAGTGTGAATCCTACTAGAGGATGGGACAGCCCCTAGATGACAGGCCACAGCCAAGGGCCTGGCTATAGGAGGCCCGACTGCCTGGGGTGCCTCATGTGGCTGTGGGGGTTGTTTAGGGAGCAAAGAAGCCCAGCAGAGGTCCAGCGGGGATGGGGTCCGTCCAGGTGCACTCTGCTTCCAGCCCATCACCCAGCACAAGGAGATTCACTAGAGGAAGGGGCTCCGTTTTCTGACTCACGCACAGCTACCAGACAAGCTCCTAGCACCTGGCCATGCCCAGCCCAGTACCAGGTGTGGAGCAGTTAGTTGCTCAGGGCATGTTTGATGCGGGACTAAGGGAATGAATGAATGCAGAATGCCCTAAGACACTGCACAAAGAAGCCCCCACTTTACTTTTGGTCACAGCCGCCACACAACACAAGGACCGCTAAGTCAAGTCTCTCTTCCATGGCTAAAGTGAATGAATGTCCCCACCCCCAACCTCCCCGGGGGTGCTGTGCCCATCCAGCAGGCCCGGGCCTGGCCAGCAGAGGGCTGGCCTCATGTCCACGGGCTGCATGAGGTGAGGAGGGCAGGCTCTGGAGTCACACCGGCCTTGGGAAACCCCGCTCCTCTTGTCCTTGCTGTGTAGCCTGGGGCTGCTGAGAGAGTAAGGCCGATGCATATGGCAGAACAAGGCCAGCCTGGTGCCCACACCCACTTGCTCAGCTCATCCTCACATTCCACTGAAACCCATGGCCCAGGCCCACTGAAGGAGACCCTCCAGGGCAGGGCTTGGAGCACGGTGTGGCCGCAACACCCCAGGGGGTTTGATCAGTAATTTGGAGGAAACAGAGAAACTGAAAGTGTAGCTCTTCTGTCTGCAGCCGGTCCACCCCCACCTCCCCACAGCCTTCCATCCTCTGCCCCAATCTCACAGGGTACCCCAGGTGTCCCCTCATGCTCAGGCATGGTGCCACCCCCTCAAGGGCCAGTCTCCACCTCCAGCCTCCTAGGGGCTGAGGGCCTGAGGACCAGCACAAAATCCTTGGCCTTTCCTGTTTCCTAGTAACAGGGCTTCGGCTGCATTCAAGGTGTGTCCCGGGAAAACCAGCCAAGCCTTCAGCCCTGAAGTCAATGCTGCCCCCTGGAAGATAGCCTGAGTGTTTGCCACAAGTGGCATGCTTAGGGTCTTAATCAGGCATTACTTTCCAATCCGTGAACGTGGGACAGAATGTTATTAATCAACTCCACAGCTGCGGAGAGCAGCGTCCAAGCTGGCAACGAGGTCCGTTGGGACCTGCCTCTGGCAGAGGGTGGCTGAGAGCCCCTGCTGTACTGGCATCTCCCGCTCTGAGTCTTCATCTGTAAATGTGGTCCTCAGAGCAGCACTCAGCACTCTGCGCCCAACAGTCTTCTAAGTGGGTCCCGTGTGTGTTCCTTCCTCACCCCAGCAACTCTGAGGCGGACGCTGTCATTGTCCCATTTACAGACGCGGTTGCTGAGGCTCAGGGAGGATGTTGGGGGAGGTGGAGGCAGCTCGGCCTTTCTCTCTCTGGAGCTCTCCTCTGGAGACCCCACCCAGCAGGGCGCTGCCTCCCAAGGCTGGTGGCACGGCTTCTCTTATAGACCCGGTGTTGTGCCACGTGGCACACAAGACCCGGGACAGCCAGGCCTGGACCACTCATGTAACTGACTCAAGGCCAGGCGTGAATGAGAGTGGAGATGATAATCACCTCTCTGGACATTAGATGCAGGGTGCAGGAGTGAGGCTTTGGGGGCAAAGAGCGCGCGCGCATGCACATGCACGCGCACACACACATGCACACGCACGCACACATGAACACGCGCGCGCGTGCAAGGCCAGCTGCGCAGTGTCCACGTGGAGCCTCCTGAGGGCAGGACCGTGGCCCCCCTGGCTCCCTCGTGCTCCCGGGCCGGCCGCAGGGCCACTGGCGGGCACCGATGACTGAAGGATAGCCCCGCAGAGAGCGGAAGTAACGGGGGCGGACTTCGGGGGGCTGGACCCTCAGCTTCCACAGCCCCTATGCTCAGGGCCTGCGCTGCGCGAGGGCCCCTGGGAGAGGCCTGGCCCCTGCCAGGAAGGGTCTGGCGAGGGAGGCTCCAGAAGGTGCAGGGAACTGGACTCACGGCCTCCCCCATGCCCAACTCCAGTCCACTCCGCTTTCCATTGAAACGTGGCAGGGCCACCGATGCCCTCCACGTGCCCCACCCGCCTTGCCCCCGCGCCCTCTGTTGCTACCCCTGTGCCCAGGCCTCTGAACTGACCTCCGGACATTCCCACTCGGATGTTCAGGAGAAATCTCGCCCTTCACAACCACACTCCTAAGTCTCTGCCCCCCAGCATCACCTACGAGCGCCCCCGCACAAGGCCCAGGAGCTCTGCCAGAAATGACTTCCCCGCACCTGATAGCCGCCCTGCAGCCAGCCGTCTCAAGGGCTCCCGCGGTGTGGCCACACAGCTGCCATCCCCAAATCACTTCCCAAAGTTCTCTGTCCCCGCAGCCCACGGCCCATAGCCACTCCCGCCTGAGCCCGCCTGCGGGCCTCACACAGCAGCTCCTCGCCTGGAATCCAGGGCACGCCCTTCCGAGACCCGGGCAGTCCTCCCGATGCTCTGCCCAGCCCCGCTCGGAGGATAGCCGCTGGGTTGGTGTGGCTGCAGGCAGAGACCTTGCCTACCCTACTCAGCCTCCTCCACCGGCGCCCTGGAGGGTGTCCAGTGCGTGGGAGGGTGTGGGCTGGCCTTGAACTCAGGGGAGCTGGAGTGGGCAAGCTGGGAGGGGACTGTGGGCAAAGCCTAGTGGGCTGTGTTCAGGAGGAGGCTTTTGGTCCACCAAGCCTGTGGTGGCAGTTAGGGACGTGTAGTTACAGGGCCGGGCAGGGCCTGGACCAATAGCCCAAAGTCGGCCTCAGCATTGGCAATGCAGGACAGGCCTTCAGAGGCCCCACTGTGAGGACTGGACTGGGTGGAGGGTCAGAGGCCCTGGCCAGGAGTCACAATGGGGACAGTGCAGGGTGGTTGGAGAAGCCTCCTAGGGCAGAATAAGAGTGAGGACTCGGCAGTAGTAGAGGAGGAGTTGGGCGTGCCCCGCAAATCTCACAACATCCCACTAGGTGCTGTGGGGCTGTCCCTGTCCCCACCACACAGGACACTGACATATCTGCCGCCTTCGGGCCCAGATGACTCACCCTGAGCAGGCAGAAAAGCACAGGGAAGCATTCATCCTGTGAGAAGCTCAGAAGCCCTTTACCCTCTTAGGACCTCTCCTGAGATGCAGCAGGGGCCAGGCTGGCGGGGGAAGTGTGACAGCCAGAACATTCCTGAGGCTGCCCTGACACCTGGTGGCAACCCTCAGAACCAGCAGCTGCACAGAGGAAGTGCCATTGAGCAGGAGTGAGCGCAGGAAGGGGGAGAGAGAAAGGGGGAGTGGGAGACAGGGAGTCCATGCTGGACCAGTAGTCCTCAAATTTGAACCTGTAACGGCATCACCCTGAGGGCTGTCACTGACTCAGGAGACCCGGAACTGCTGGAAAATCTGCATTTCTAAGAGGTTCCCAGAGGCTGCTATGCTGCTGGTCTGGGACCAAGCCATGGGTCTGGGAAATTAATGGAGGGATGTCTGTGCTCCTACTGGGTGCCTACTGGATGGTACTGTTACTACTATACTTTCCTTATAGAGGAGGCCACTGAGGCTGGAGAGGCCACGTTCCCACGCTATCCACGTCCATGCCCACAGAAGTGATAAAGATTTGAATTCAATGCAGCCCCAGAGTCCTCCCTAGGGGTCCCTGCCGCACATCTGTTGAGCAGGTCATAGCCTGGGTGTGTCTGCACCAGGTAGGCAAGATGGCTCCTGAGAATGGGCCCTGCCCAGCACACCGGCCAGGGGACTGAACCAGGAACACACAAGCTGCTCACCTGGCCTCTGATAGGTTAGTGAAAGAACTGGGCAGGGCCTGCCTGGGGTGCTGCCCAGGAGCACATAGCTCACTGCCCTTTGGAGATGACCCTGTTTGAGAAATGTCATTCTGATGACATAGCATGATGGAGCTCCCCTGGGGCCCAGGAGGAGGTGCCTCTCACCTGATTCCCACTTCCCAGGCAGGGGCACGCCCAGAGAGCCAGGCAAAGCCAGTGCAGGACCCCTTCCTGCCTCCCACTGGCCAGCGACTGTCCCTGGGCTCAGCAGCACCACAGGAGAGGAGGAGGCCGTACTGTCCAGTGTCGCTCCTCTCAGCATTGCGCTGAGCTGGAGGGAAGGCCAGGAGGCCTCCTAGAGGAGGGGACACCTGTCCAGCAGCTCAGTGGAGGTCAGTTAGGTGAGCAGTGAGGGAGAGGAGAGAGGAAGGCAGAGGCCTCAGAAAGGGCAGGGCTTGGAGGCCAATATCAGGGGAGTCAAGGCTGCACAGCATTACCGGAGGGCAGGCGGAAATGCAGACTCGGGCCACCCCAGACCCCCTCAGGACATTGTGGCTTTAAGTCCCAGGAATAAGCATTTTTTTTTTTTTTTTTTTTTTTGAGACAGAGTCTCGCTCTATCGCCCAGGGTGTAGTGGCACAATCTCGACTCACTGCAAACTCCGCCTCCCTGGTTCACGCCATTCTCCTGCCTCAGCCTACTGAGTAGCTGGGACTACAGGCGCCTGCCACTGCGCCCGGCTAATTTTTTTGTATTTTTAGTAGAGACGGGGTTTCACCGTGTTAGCCAGGATGGTCTCTATCTCCTGACCTCGTGATCCGCCCACCTCAGCCTCCCAAAGTGCTGGGATTACAGGCGTGAGCCGCCGCGCCCGGCCGGGAATATGCATTTCTAACCTGCTCCTGGCCACTGGAGTCTGGACCTCAGGATTCCTGAGACCTTGGCAAGGTGGCCAACTTGTGCCCCCAATACCAGGTAAAATGAGAGCAAGGTGGCAGGGTAGCCTTTGCCCCAGCCCAGCCCACACTGCCTCCTCCCTGCCTGCTGGGGTCCCACAGGTCCCAGAGCCAGCCACCAAGACAGGCAGGACCTCAGGGCACACCATGTCTGTCACCTCATCTGTAAGCCTGCATCATAAGAAACAATTTATTGTCAGTAGTTACAAAGGTTCCCAGCACCACTCTCCGTGCCTCCCATCTGTGCTGACTCAGTGAATGCACATCACAGTCCTTAGGGGTGCTCCTACTGCACCTGTCATAAACGAAAGGGGAAACACAGAGGTGAGCCGCCCCCCAGAGCACGCAGCTGGTAAATGCCCAGTGATGGCTCCGGCCAGGCATCACTGCCACCATGCCTCATTACCCCCACCTCCACCAGCTTAGGTTAGTGGTTGAAGGGAGAAAGTTCTGCAAGAAGAGTAAAAATGGGGGATTATGCAAAGACCAATAAAGGGTCCTGGGAACACAGAAATGCCAAGACCCCATGTTTACATTCCCTGGAGGGGCAGAGGAAGCCCTTCCCACCTGCAAAGCTCAGGCGTGGCAGGGCCTTCCTTGGCCATGAGAACGAGAAGTGAGTGGTCTCATCTTTGAGGGCTATGGAGACACCAACTGTCACCCAGTTTTACAAACAACAGAAGAGAAGCTCAGGAAAAGAGCAACAGAGGGTCAAATCTGCAGAGCACTCAGTGTGCCCAGCACTGTGCTCAGCCTTCCTGCACACTGAGGTCACTTAGTCCTCTACCAGCCCTGTGGGTTTGGTGTCACCCCCTTCCCTCCAGCCATTCAGACATGAAAAGGCTCAGAAGGACAAGCCCCGACCCTGCGGCCCCACGTGGTGTGGTATAATCTGGACCCCCACGAAGTGTGGCATTATCTTGACCCGTGGCTCTGGTGAGGCCTCGGCAGTAGGAGCACTGCCCCCCTCCCCAAGTGTCGTCTTGCTGACTGCTGTGCCCCCTCACTTGGCACAGTACCCAGTGGCAGCTCATCCTGGTCAGCTTTGCTGTGTGGCAAACAATGCTCCCCTTGCCTTCCATGACATGGAGCCCGAGGGGCAGCCGTGAAGGCTCTGCCCCATGAGCCTTATCTGGGACCACAGAGGAGGGGCAGCTCCTGCAGTGGGGAAAAGGATGAGGCTGGAGAAGCCCCCTCTGCTTCCTAAAGCACCTGCTCAAACATGACACACTCACACCCCCTGCCCCCAGGCATGGCACACCACCTGTTAGGCTTGGACTCTGTTCCTCCAGTGGGCGAGATGACATGGGCAGGCGCTCAGCACCAGGCAAGAACTTACAGGCCACTCACAGGGAAGGGGGAGCAGGACAACCAGGGGCAATAACGCGGTCATCCTCAGCATGACTTTAATGTAATAAAGGACAAATGGATGGAGGAACTATATTCCTTGCTGGAAAGGGTGAATATCTTCTCTAGGTCCATCCACACCAGTTGGTAAGTAGGGAAAGAAACGATTTAACAGCAACAAAAATATCTGTGACCAAATGACATTTGTGTTGTGTGAACTAACAATTTGCTTGTAATTTGCAACCACTGGCTTTATTAATCAGTAAAAACTGTGCAAAGGAAAGTTAATATAAACTCAACTTCCACCGAGAACTGGCAATAGTTGACGATCATGATCTGTCATTAACTACGGCCTGTTATCAGCAGCTGAGGCGAGGGCCATTTCTTCCTGAGCTCAGCCGATACCTCCCAGACCTCAAGCACTGAGCCCAGGCCACATGATTAGCTCTCACCACTGGAAGGGGAGCGCCACTCCAGAGCTGAGGATGGGTGTCTTCACTGTCTTTTCTTCCAGCAGGCTGTGTAAGTTCCCACAGCAGATTCCAAGGCGAAGAGATAAAAGCAGTTTTGGTCCCTGAATGACAGCCTGGAACAGAAGCCTCTCATCCCTTATGAACCCACAATGGACTGCGACTTGAACAAGAAAGAGCTTTTCGGTCGGGTGCGGTGGCTCACTCCTATAATCCCAACACTTTGGGAGGCCAAGGCGGGCGGATCACGAGGTCAGGAGATTGAGACCAGCCTGGCTAACATGGTGAAACCCTGTCTCTACTAAAAAATACAAAAAATTAGCCAGGTGTGGCAGGCACCTATAATCCCAGCTACTCGGGAGGCTGAGGCAGAAGAATGGCGTGAACCCGGGAGGCAGAGCTTGCAGTGAGCCGAGATCACACCACTACACTCCAGCCCGGGCAACAGAACAAGACTCCGTCTCAAAATAAATAAATAAATAAAAATAACAAAAAATACAGCCATGTATCCAAAGACACTGGAGAAGTTATTGGACACACACTGCCAGAGAGATCTGGTTGGGAAAAATAGTGTCCGTTTTCTCACAGCCATCCCAAGAGTGTGACTACACAGGCCACTGCTGTTTGTGGAAATCAAATTCTCATACGCACATGGCACAGGGAACAAGAAGGCGTTTTAACATCAGATGTGGAGACCTACTACCTGCATGCTCCTGAGTAAATTATTTAACTTCTGAGCCTCGGTCCCTCCAGTGGAACCTGGATAATGCCTCCCTTACAGAGTCACTAAGAATCCAGTGAGCTGTCTCTGATGTGACAATATACTAGCATTTGGTAGGTCCTCAATAAATGGCATTCTTATGATCCAGGACAGCAGAAAAAGCTGAGAGTATGTTACTACAAAGTAATTTTTTAAAGACAACAGAAGTCACAATGAAACATGCTTTAAGGTTAATGCTTTAATGTATTGACATTTTCACTTACAAATGTACAATTTGCGTATGTAGGAAAAAACCAGTTCTCTAGACACAACAGAATACTAGAGACGGGAAAGCAATCACAAAAAGATCAAGTCTGGGGAGAAAGTGGAACTGCATTCCATGCCTTGTATCTACATACACTAGGGAAGGAAAAAGAAATATTACAAAGGATCAAAACTCGTGGAAAAGACACTTGGGTCATCTTGTCTCAACTGCAGGACCTTCTTATGATCCAGATGGCTACCTTGAGTCCTGGAGAGCCTAAAATGGGCAGTCTGGCCTTGTTCACAAATGATGATCCAAAACATTAACCACAGTTCTCCTTCTTCTCTTTAATATCCAAGACCCTGAAGTTGACTCAAGGAATGAAAAGAACAATCAGATCAGCATGTATATAATATCATTGGCCAACTTCTTCAAGGTATGGATTACTTAAAAGTACACATGGAAGTAAAATGCTTACTCAAACCTGAATAAGAAGTTTCTTCTAACTCAAGCACTTCTTGACTTATACTAAGTGTAGCACTGTAAACAAAAGCCATCGTTGAGAAACTGAGGCTATCAAAACATTGGCATCTATGGGAGTTGTGGCCAAGGAAATAAAGTACCTGGGCAACCTTATCCCCAGTATGCATTGCATACCAGGACCAAGTCACTAAGGACAGTCCAGTTCCAGGCTCATCTAGGGCTGCCTAATGAGACTGGCCCCACTGGAATGGGGGACTGGGAAGGGGACACATGAGTGCCCAAGCTTCAGTCTACACCTCCCCCCTTCAGCCAGAAGCAGCCAGGGGAGCACAGGGACATCTGCCTCAAGAGCATTTCGGCAGCAAAAATCAATACTCTGTGGTTCCTAGACTTCCCACCCAGTAATTCCAAGTTCAAAATTACCACCAGTGCAACATGAAAAACTGTTAATAGTTTTTAAGTAAAGTGTACATACAGCTTTAATAACGATTATAATCTGAAGAAAGCCATTTTTCTTATACAGGATGGAAAATCCTCAAAGCAACATTTTAAACCATGGACACCAGAGTTGTCATACATCTATTCAGAGATGAGAGAGAGACCTCCTTCCATGTGGGAACAGACACTCCCATGTCAACAAGTACCCTAGGATCAGAGAGAAAAGCAGACCCGTGGCCACCACTCGGTTTCTCTGGTGTCTGGCTTCAGATGGAGTCCTATGTAGGTTGGCCTAAGTTGGCCTCAGAGGGAGGTGGCTGAGCAGCAAAGCAAGACAGCATGTAACCAGCCAGGCAAAATAACAAGTCTGTGCTACCTGGAGTGTATTTTCGGGAAAACAGGACCATATGGAGTGTGGGGCAGGGACATTCACTGTGCTAAACTGCCTCTTTAAAACCACACTGTTGAAAGCATGCAGGACAGAAAACTGCAATAATTCAGAGCTTGAAAACAAGAAATAAAAGAAATATGAATATTTCAAATACACACTTCATATATTGAAAATAAGCATTTGAAGAAAGGCTGGAATGGGTTTTCCAAAGACTCACACATTTTGAGGTTCCAAATGCAATGTTCTAAGCTTCTCTATCACAAAGAGATCAAGAACAAAAGCAAAGCTGGGGGTCCTGGCCAGGCTGAGTGGTACCTTGAGCCGGTCCCTGTGTCCTGAGGGTCCCTGGGCCCCATATCCCATCCATAACCCAAGTCTGTTCAGCTACGGTCTGCCCTGGTGCTCAGTGAACTGCCACAGAGCCCCACTTCTGCACAGGATGGGCCTTCAGAGTGATGAGAGAGCATCTCCCGCACAGTGCAACCCCCCGAAGGCCTGAAATGGGAACGCTTTAAGGCTGTCCTTCCACTCCCTCCCTGTTCCTTTAATATTACTCCCTCAGCAAGTAGAAAAATAGGCTATAAGGAGGCTTGGGCAGACACACAAACAGCCTCTTGGAATAAAGCAAATCTGCCTCCCCACACTTGTTTGTTATTGTTCTGGCTTCTCCAGGATTTATTTATTTATTTATTTATTTTTCTTTTGAGACGGAGTCTCACTCTGTCACCCAGGCTGGAGTGCAGTGGCGCTATCTTGGCTCACTGCAAGCTCCGCCTCCCAGGTTCACACCATTCTCCTGCCTCAGCCTCCTGAGTAGCTGGGACCACAGGCACCCGCCACCATGCTCAGCTAATTTTTTGTATTTTTAGTAGACACGGGGTTTCACCGTGTTAGCCAGGATGGTCTCGATCTCCTGACCTCGTGATCCGCCTGCCTTGGTCTCCCAAAGTGCTGGGATTACAGGCGTGAGCCACCGCGCCCAGCTGGCTTCTCCAAGTTTTAAAGGATAAAGCCCTCAAACTCTCAGGCTCAAATCAATTCCTAATGCGGGATATGTTCTCCAAGTATGGCTACCAAAGCCATACAAGAATAAGGTGAGAATAAGAAGCTAGGGTCAGGCAGATTTCTGAAGCATCATTTTTCAAAGGCAGGCTGTGCCCCATCATCCTGAGCCATCGGCCTTGCTGGGGGCCTGTGGAGCCCCAGAGGGCAGGACGGGGGCTCTCACACCATAGCCTCGGGAAGTACCTGGGAGCTTACCAACCCACAACTCCTAAAGTAACATGCAACCAGTTCTGGTCTGTAGTTTGAAAAAGTTAAACGGAAAGAAGCTGTAGCTTTTCTTGCCACAATCACTCATTAAGCATACAACACTATATTACTGGCATAACATGAAAATAAATTAACCCTTAAGCACTACACCTAACTCTAAAAAGAAAACGCCTTTCAAAACAGGTATGTTCAAATAAGGTATTCTGAGAGTTGCACAAGGACAGTCTTGGAATGAGCCAGTGCCCCCAGAGAGCCAACGTTTGAACAAAATAGCACAGTTCAAACCCTTCTCTGTGGTACTTACGTGGATTAGTACAATTATGGCATCACTACTTTCAAAGGAATGATTAAAACTATTATTAAAAACATGTCACAAACAGAAATGCCCTGCAAATCATATTATTGCACACAGGGTTATCAGAAGCTATGCACATCAAGACCTTGAGGCCCCTAGAAGACCCAAAATAGAGACCCTAAGGCCATGCCCGTAGCTGCTCCTGCCAGCATGCCCAGCGCCAGGTCACTGTCGTTGTCTCGATACCGCTCTCGAATAATGACTTGGTTAACAGGCTGCTGTCCATAAAGTCCTAAAAGAGAAGGAAAATAGCAGATCTCTGAGCAGCCGTTTGTGAAGTTTAACATCACGCAAAGTACCAGTTCTCCTTTCACAAAAGGGATCTGCTGTCTCCTGTCACACTGGCGCCCCAGCCCTCCTCCACAGCAGGTACATCATGTGGCCCACATCCCTGAAACCGCACACTGGGAGGAAACCAAGATCCTCAGCTCACTAAGGGCCGAAGTCCCTAATCTGCAAAAAGCAGAACGCTAATGAAGCTTTCAGATTCCAGCCTCTGATTTCTACTTCAGCCCTCGACACCATGCTTATTGGGTGGCAGACAAATGGGGAACACGGGAGACACACAGTGTCCAACAAAAGCCCAAAAAGGAAATGCTCACTTAAGGCAAATTAGCCTCTTAGTATGCACACAAACCGATTTTTAAATTAAACCTTAAATCTGCACTTTTTTTTTTTTTTTTAGAAGGAATCTTGCTCTGTCCCCAGGCTGGAGTACAGTGGCATGATCTCAGCTCACTGCAACCTCCCCCTCCCGGTTCAAGCTATTCTCCCACCTCAGCTTCCTGAGTAACTGGGACTACAGGCGCCCACCACCATGCCCGGCTAATTTTTTGTATTTTCATTAGAGACGGGGTTTCACCGTGTTAGCCAGGATGGTCTCGATCTCCTGACCTCGTGATCCGCCCGTCTCGGCCTCCCAAAGTGCTGAGATTACAGGCATGAGCCACCATGCCCGGCCCGGCCTACTCTTTTTTACTGCATGTCTTTATAGAGAAAAAATAAATATTTATGTTAGAGGTGAAAACTTCAAAAAAAACAAACCACAGACAAATTTAGTATTTAATTTGCAAGATTAAAATTTACAACTGGAAATATACTGTTTGCTCCCTTCCATGCTTCACAGCTATAATGCCTAGTAGCTAAGTAGCTTTCAAACTGCTCAGGTTATTAATAGGGTTAACTTTCCTCCTTGATCCTCTATTCCTTTAATGGTTCAAAGGCTGGCTGGCCAGGCTTGATGGCTCACACCTGTAATACCAGCACTTTGGGAGGCTGAGGCAGGTGGATCACTTGAGGCCAGAAGTTTTAGACCAGCTTGGCCAACACAGTGAAACCCTGTCTCTTAAAAAATTACCAAAAAAAAAAAAATTAGCCAGGGGTAGTGGCGCATGCCTGTAATCCCACGCTGAGGCATGAAAATTGCTTGAACCTGGGAGGCGAGGGCTGCAGTGAGTTGAGATCCTGTCACTGCAATCCAGTCTGGGCAACAGAGTGCGACTCTGTCTCAAAAAGAAAAGAAAAAAAACTAGTCACTAGTGATGTGCACATGTGGATGAAGAGCAGAAGTGAAACCCGCGGTGATAACAAAAGTGAACATTTCCAGCCACTTACAGCACTACATACATTGAAATGCTCTTACTCAACTGAGTGCACTTTTATCCCTATTTTGCAGATGGGCAAACTGAGGCACACAGCGGTTAAAGACAGTAAGGGCACACAAACCCAGGCACTCTGGCTACAATATGCATTTATACCCACTAATGCCTCAAATACAACAGAGGATGATGAATGACAAAACTCAAAAGGCACAGAGTAGTACAATGAAACCATCGTAAATCTAAGGGCTGATCTGGTACAGGTAACAGTACTGGAAGCAAGTGTTTATTTTTGCAATGTTTAAATTTCAAAACTAGGGAATTATGCCGGGCACAGTGGCTCACGCTTGTAATCCCAGCACTTTGGGAGGCCGAGGCGGGCGGATCACAAGGTCAGGAGATCGAGACCACGGTGAAACCCCGTCTCTACTAAAAATACAATAAAAAATTAGCTGGGCGTGGTGGCGGGCGCCTGTAGTCCCAGCTACTCAGAGAGGCTGAGGCAGGAGAATGGCGTGAACCCGAGAGGCGGAGCTTGCGGTGAGCCGAGATTGCGCCACTGCACTCCAGCCTGGGCGACAGAGCGAGACTCCGTCTCAAAAAAAAAAAGAAAAACTAGGGAATTATGGCATTTACTTTCACAGCCCTGACATTTTAAAATGCTCAGTAATGGTGACTCCAACTAGCTAAATGTAACACAATAGAACTTGTGAGCTGACCTAATGAAAAGGTTCCATGGAAAATCTACATTCTGATGCCCCTGCAAGTCATGCTGAGGTCCCCTGGCTGCAGGACCAGGCCACTCTCTTGTGGCTCCTGCTGAGCTCTGCTCCTGCACTGAGCTCAGTCCTTGCCAGAGTCAGCTGTGGATGCTTCCAGGTCACACTTATTATAATTGCCTAATTTAACTAATATTACATAAATGGTCAAAATGTGAATGAGAAAAAGGCAGACACAGTTTCTATGGCAACTAAGATACTACAGGAAAAACTAAATAAAGGAAGGTTACTTTTACAAATTACCATCAAATCAGGGAATTGAGAAAACTATAAAAGATGGGAGGATGGGAGGACTATAGTCCCCAAATCTAGAAGTCTGCTCTTGGACTTACCCCTGGAAATTGCAGTGCAATGACGTGTCATGAGGATGGTCTCTACAAGACACAAATAGAAGACTCCAACCAAAGGAGCCAACTCAAAGCAAACACCTCAACCCCACATCATGAGAGAGCCAAACGAACACCCACTAGTGGGTTAAATCACAGCACAATGTTTACAGTACATCTACAGTACTCTGTACTTTCTCAATTGGCTGACCAACCACTGGTCCCAATCATGCTCAACAGAAAGCCTTAACCAGCTCTGTGCATGACTAGAAGGGTTCTTGTGGACTAGCTCTAGGCAGTGAGACCCTGGCAGACAGGATGGTATGGAGGTGGCAAAGCACCCATCTGGTTGTCAACACAAGCTGCTATGTATCGACCACAAACCCACTTGACCCTTCCACAGCAAGCAGGTCTGGGGGCTGCCTGGTCACCATCCTGAGGCAGGCTGGCCATAATGCCCACTAACTCAGCCCCTTATGCGGCAAGCATTCCGAGTACTGCCTGTGAGAGTGCTAATTCTACTCTACTGATGAGAGCCAAGGGCAAGGATGGACTCATTTCCAGAAGTGCACTTCCAGAAGTGCCCTCAACAACCACGTCTGCAGTATCTGTGCTCTGTACACAGTAAGAAACAGTGGCAACTGCCCTATTCTGTGGGCTGGAAGCTGCGAAAGAGGCTCTCATGTGGCAAGGCTAGGGCTTAAAACTCACCATCCCATGGGATCCCAACAGAAAAATGTGCAAAGGAAAATGATTCATAAAAGGGGATATAAACTAAAGCAACTCGATGATTCCACTTGAGACCTACTGAAGCTATCAAAACTTTCAGAGCACAACAGGCCATCTTTATGGGATCACAGATAAACCACTGCATCAGTAACTGCTAGTGGCATTATAAGTTGGTAAACCATTCTGGGATCAACTTGGCAAAATGCTATCCAGATTTAATGTGATATTAACAGATGAAATGATTAAAAATCTGGGATGTCCCTTAAACTAATCCAGAGGTAGAGAAAGGAGGCTGAGGTAGAGATAAAAGATTAGATATGATATGGTAACTGCTGAAGCCCGTGATGGACACATTATAGTTCATTATACCATCATCCCTATATTTTATGTTTGAAAACATTTACATTTTTAAATCATATCCAAAAATCCCTCAAAAATGTCTATGCCTTCTGACATGTTAATAGAGATGCTCCTCAACTTACAATGGGGTTACCTCCCAATAAACCCATCATAAGTTGAAAACATCATAGTCAAAATGCATTTAATACGCCTAACCTACCGAACATCATAGCCTACCTTCAACTGCTCAGAGCACTAACATTAGTCTGCAGCTGGGAAAATCAACTAACACAAAGCCTACTATAATCAAGTGTTGAAGATCTCATGTAACTGAATGAGTACTATACTGAGAGTGAAAAACAGAATGGGGGCAGGAGTACCTGAAGTATGGTTTCTACTAAATGTACACTGTTTTCGCACCATCGTAAAGTCAAAAAATCATTAAGTCAGACCATCCTGAGTTGGCGTCTGTCTGCATACAGAGATTTAGTCTAGTTGGGAAAAAAAAAAAAAAGAACTAGATTCTAGGCCAGGCACGGTGGCTCACACCTGTAATCCCAGCACTTTGGAAGGTCAAGGCAGATGGATCACCTGAGGTCATGAGTTTGAGACCAGCCTGGCCAACATGGTGAAACCATCTCTACTAAAAATACAAAGTTAGGCCGGGCGCGGTGGCTCACGCTTGTAATCCCAGCACTTTGGGAGGCCGAGGCGGGCAGATCACGAGGTCAGGAGATCGAGACCACGGTGAAACCCCGTCTCTACTAAAAATACAAAAAATTAGCCGGGCGTGGTGGCGGGCGCCTGTAGTCCCAGCTACTCGGAGAGGCTGAGGCAGGAGAATGGCGTGAACCCGGGAGGCAGAGCTTGCAGTGAGCCGAGATTGCGCCACTGCACTCCAGCCTGGGCGATAGAGCGAGACTCCGTCTCAAAAAAAAAACAAAACAAAACAAAACAAAAAACAAAGTTAGCCAGGTATGGTGGCACATACTACTTGGGAGGCTGAGGCAGGAGAATCGTTTGAACACACGAGGTGGAGGTTGCAGTGAGCCGAGATCATGACATTGCACTCCAGCCTGGGCAACAAGAGTGAAACTCCATCTCAAAAAAAAAAAGAAAAAAAAGAAACACATTCTAATGCATATTCAATAAGAACAAAAAGGAAAATGATTAAAGATGTTCAAAGAAGTATCTACAATAGCAAAAAAAAAAAAAAAAAAAGAAAAAAAAGAGAGGAAAAAAACAGCCAATACTGGAAGGTTTAGTAATACATCACCCAATATGATAACAGGCAATTACTAAAAATACTTATGAGTATTACATAGCACTTGGGATTCAATACATATAAAAAGACTAGAAATACAATGCACGATTGTAAAGAGAAAATATTTCATATGGAGGAAGTACAGGAGGTCCTCAAATAACACTGTTTCATTTAATGTAGTTTCATTATAACATTGATAAGAAGAAAAGAATGGATTCCCCTCTGGGGCACCACCTGTGTGGAGTGTGAAGGTTTTTTCCACGTTTGCATGGTTTTCTTGGGATAGTTCAGTTCCTTCCCATCCCAGAGATGTACCCCTTAGGTGAATCGGCGTGTCTAAACTGTCCCAGTCGGAGTGACAGGGGGTGTGGGTGAGTGTGCCCTGCAATGAGATAGCATCCTATCCATGGTGGATTCCCACCTTAAGCCCTGAGCTGCTGGGAGAGGGTCCAGCCACCCATGGCCATCAACTGAAATAACTAGGTAATTATCTTACTTGTCTTTATTAATCTTACATGTATGTATAGCTCACATTAATTTCAATGGTTAATATTAGAAGTGGTGATGTTTTTGTGACCAGAAGTAAGCCACAGAAACTTAACTCTTGTTTATATCAATTAGTCTACCATAAAATTGGTTTCATTACATGTTGTTTCACTGAAAGTAACAGTTTCCAAGAATCTACTGTTGATGTTAAGTGTTTGTTACTGTAATTCAAACAAAAGTATTTGTGCTAGGCTCACAAGACAATGGACAAATATTTAATCTGTCATAATTACTTATTATTATTTTTTGAGACAGAGTCTCGTTCTGTCGCCCAAGCTGGAGTTCAGTGATGCGATGTCGGCTCACTGCAAGCTCCGCCTCCTGGGTTCATGCCATTCTCCTGCCTTGGCCTCCCAAGTAGCTGGGACTACAGGTGCCCGCCACCATGCCCAGCTAATTTTTTTGTATTTTTAGTAGAGATGGGATTTCACTGTGTTAGCCAGGATGGTCTCGATCTCCTGACCTCGTGATCCACCCGCCTCAGCCTCCCAAAGTGCTGGGATTACAGGCGTGAGCCACTATGCCCAGCCTACTTATTATCATTTTAATGGTTTTCAACTTGACATGAAATAAAGTCAAGCAAAGCAGGATCCTCCAAAGTCCGTGCTAGTTGAGTGAATGTGCCTCAGATTCCCAGAACAGAGGAGTATAAGATTTCTCTATTTCTACTCCAGAACCCATTTTAAGTGCTAAATGCATCAAAAGCCAAAGCAACCACCAACAACTACAAGGACACCATCTAAGATTGTAACCCGGAGGCCTCCTTGACTTCTCTGGGCACCACTATTAGTGTCCCACCTTTCTGGTACCAGCTCATCTCCCACTGCCTCTGCGCTGAGACACCATGCTAGTTTTGCTCACAGCCCGGGACTACTCCTCCTCCTGCAAACCCCCACATTCCTGTCTCTCCTGAGCTCAGCCTCTGGCTCCAGCCCACCCACCTGTGCATCCTGCACTATGGTGCTGTGCCCACTGCGCCTGCCCAGCCTCACTTCACAGGGGCCGTCGGCCACAGCTCTGCCCTCCCCACCCTCACTGCAGCCCCAGCAGTGGCCAGCATTGTCCCACACCTCCACCCTGCTGACCCCCTTGCCCAGGAGACCTGGACATGATACCCCTACACCAGTTACACATGCCTGCCAGGTGTTTCATGTGAGGTGAAGAATAGAAAGAACAGACTCCAAGCCCAGAATAAACACAAGCCCTTCCAGGCCTCTACTCCACTGTGAAATGGAACATCACCTCAGTAGTGACAACCTTCCAAGGACGTCACCAGAAGGAGAACAGCTGAAAGGTCACCTTTCATCCCTTAAAATAAGCCTCTTACTTTGGTTGCTTCTTAATGTAAGTGAATCCCAATAAGTACAAAATTCTGAGAACTAATCCGGACACAAAAGCCAAGTTCTAAAAATCAAGCCTACTCTAGCTTTGCAAAGCAGTATGAAACTACAAAAGGCTTTCTTAAAGCATAGTAACAGAGTGATTTGTAGTCTACAACCAGAAAATATAGCTCACTTAACCTTAAACTGAAAAATAAAAATGTTTACAGGTCTCTCTGGTCTACTCAGCAAATGGAGAGAAATGAGGAATGAAAGGCCGGCGTGAGTTACCTGCATATGGGTACTGGTAGGGCACGGCATATGCCTGCCCATTCGCAGCATAGACAACTTGAGTTCCTGGTGGGTACGCACCACCGTATGGCCCATAGCTGTAAGCCTGCTGAAAAGAAACAGGCCCATTAGAAATACAATTGTGAAACCTTTGGTAATGTATTAAAATTGTGGTCTCCAGGTTGCAATCAATAAAATACAAGTCAATTAAAAAAACAAAACAAAACATGAAACAGTGTGGTTAGGCCTGCCGTTTTAAAATTACTAAAAAACAAACAAAAGCTACAATTGGAGCCCACTTTCAGGCTACAGAATGAAGAAGGCAGAAAAAAACAACAAAAGAAGAGAACTGGACTTGCACGAGATTTGGATTTCAATTCAGCTGTGCTGTTAACCTGACCTTCAGTAAGTCACCTGGGCCTTCCTTTGCCCATCTGTAAAATGATAAGGTTGGACCAGGTGATAATGAGATTCACCAAAACCACTATTCTGCAGGCAAAGCCAGCCTAGAAGCAGAACCCTCTCTGACCCAAGTTCAGCAATTCCAGGCACAATATGGAAGATGACGGTGCCCTGAGGTGTGGTACCTGGGCAGCTGACTGATGGTTTTCTGGCTGCACACACCTATGAAAAGACATAGCGAGAAACATGCAGCAGACCCACCTCCACTGGCAGTGAATAACCACTATGCACTGAGAAATACTGAAATCAAAGACTGGCCTTCCTTGCATACTCACAGGTGAGAGATCAGACACACTTGCACAATTAATGTCGTTCCGTGACAAATGCTCTGATAAGGGAGAACAGAGGTGTAGCCAGGCAAATGTGTGTGTAGATCTAAGAAGAGGAAAGGCTCTTTCTTATTGCTTCCCCCATAGCCTCCACTGATACCACCATACAGGGTGGGTTCAGTGGAGATCTAGTGAGAACCTAAATTCACAACCCCCTCTGCAGTGACAAGAAACCTGGCCCATGGGTGTCAACTGAGGCTCAAGGCGAGCCCGGACTTCCACCTCTACCTGGCAGCAATAAAGCAGCTCCCCAGAAGGAGGTCTGCTAAAACATGAGATTTAAATAAGATTCAGAGTCTTACAGTACTTAAAATGTCCAGCTTTTGATCAAAAGCCATTCATCATACCAAGAACCAGGAAGACCTCAACTAAATGAGAAAAGACAACAACAAAACACACTAACACAAAGATGACAAAGATTTTTAAAGCAGCTATCATAAAAACCTTTCAACAAGTAATTATGAACACACTTGAAATAAATAAAAAATATAAAATATCTACCATAAAACAGAAAAATCTCAGTAAAAAGTATATAAAGACATACATTCAATTTTTTATATATCAAGATATAAAGAATAACCAAATAAAAATTTCAGAACTAATAAATACAATAACCAATTTAAATAGTTCAATGAATGGGCCCAACAACATAATGGAGATGACAAAGGAAAGAATCCATAGACATGAATATAAAGGGTAGAAATTACCCAATCAGAATACAACAGAGGAACAATAGATTGAAGTAAAACAAACAAAAAAAAATGAGCATTTCTGGGACACATGAGACTAACAGGGATGTTATCAGAGTGCCAGAAGGAGAGTAGAAGGAGGCTGAGGTTGGAAAAGCACTCAAGAATAATGATTTAAAAGTTCCCAATTTTAGCAAAAGCCCAAGCCTATATATTCAAGAAGCTGAATGAATACCAAACAGGATAATCCCAAAGAAATCCACACAAATACACACTATAGTCAAACTTTTGAAAACCAAAGTCCACAGAGCAAGCAGAAGGAAGGAAACAAAAGAGTAGAATCAATGAAATTGAGAGACAGAAAAAGTGAATAAAACGAAAAGCTATTTATTTGAAACTATTCATAAAATTAATAAAACCTTTAGTAAACTGTCAAAAAGAGCAAAGACAAATTACCAGTATCAGGAATGAATGAACTGGAGGATTTTTACTATAGACTCTGCAGACATCACAAGGATAATAAGAAAACACTATAAAGAACTCAACACACGTAAGTCAGACAACTTATAAAAGGAACAATTCCACAAAAACTACAAACTGTCAAAACCTACTCCATACAAACTAGAGAATTTGAGTAGACCAGTCACTAATAAGAAAGCTGTATCTGCGGTGGACCCGGAAGAAAGGTCATGTGAGGATACAGGGAGGAGGAGGCCATGTGCAAGCGCAGGAGGGCCTCAGGAGAACCAATGCTGCCCAGCACCTTGATCTTGGGCTTTCAGGCTCCAGAACTGTGACAAATAGATGTGTGTTGGTTAAGCCAAAAAAAGGAAAAAGAGGCCAGGCGCAGTGGCTCACACCTGTAATCCCAGCAGTCTGGGAGGCTGAGGCGGGCGGATCATGAGGTCAGGAGATCGAGACCATCCTGGCTAACATGGTGAAACCCTGTCTCTACTAAAAATACAAAAAAATTAGCTGGGCGTGGTGGCGGGCACCTGTAGTCCCAGCTACTCGGGAGGCTGAGGCAGGAGAATGGCATGAACACGGAAGGCGGAGCTTGCAGTGAGCCGAGATCGCGCCACTGCACTCCAGCCTGGGTGACAGAGCAAGACTCCGTCTCAAAAAAAAAGAAAAAAAAAAAAAAGAAAAAAGAAAAAAGAAGGCCGGGCGCGGTGCCTCACGCTTGTAATCCCAGCACTTTGGAAGGCCGAGGCGGGCGGATCACGAGGTCAGGAGATCGAGACCACGGTGAAACCCTGTCTCTATTAAAAATACAAAAAAATTAGCCGGGCGTGGTGGCGGGCGCCTGTAGTCCCAGCTACTCAGAGAGGCTGAGGCAGGAGAATGGCATGAACCCGGGAGGTGGAGCTTGCAGTGAGCCGAGATTGCACCACTGCACTCCAGCCTGGGCGACAGAGCGAGACTCCGTCTCAAAAAAAAAAAAAAAACACTGAATACATCCCCCCTAAAATCAGGAACAAGGCAAGGATGTCTTCTCTCACTACTGCTATTCAACATAATATTTGAAGGTCTAACCAAGGCAACAAAGCAAGGTAAGGAAACAGAAGGCATAAAGGTTATAAAGAAAACAGATTCCTATTTGTAGATGACATGATTGCCTATGTAGTATATCCCAAAGAATCTACAGAAAACGGAACTAGAGCTTAGAAAGTTTACAGGCGCCGACCAGGCACCATGGTTCATGTCTGTAATCCCAGCACTTTGGAAGGCCGAGGCAGGTGGATCACCTGCGGTCAGGAGTTCGAGACTAGCCTGGCCATCATGGTGAAACCCCATCTCTACTAAAAATACAAAAAATTAGTGTGGTGGCACGTGCCTGTAATCCCGGCTACTCGGGAGGCTGAGGCAGGAGAATCGCTTGAACCTAGGAGGCGGAGGGTGCAGTCAGCCAAGATCACGCCACTGCACTCCAGCCTGGGCAATAAGAGAGAAACTCTGTCTCAAAAAAAAAGAAAGTTTACAGACTGCAAGATCAACCTACAAAAATCAATTCTATTTCTCTATACTGGCAATAAACAAAGGAAACTAAAACTAAAAATGTAATACCATAAGCAATCACTAAAAAAATGAAACACTTGTAAATCTAACAAAACATGTATGGGATTTTTATACTGAAAACCTCAAAATGCTGATGAAAAAAATCAAAGAGGATCTAAATACACATGCAGTCCAGGTTTATAACTGGAGATTCAACATTCAATACAGATGTCATTACTCTCCAAATAAATATGACACAGGTTTAAGGCAATTCCTGCAAAAGCCTTGCAAGATTTCATTGTAGATATAAACAAACTTATTCTAATGTATATGGAAAGCTAATGGAACCAGAATAGCTAAAACATTTCCAAAAAGGAACAAAGAGGGTGTTGATCAGTCTACCCAGTTCCAAGACTTTTTATATAGCTACAATAATTAAGACTGTGTGGGATCAAAGGAAGGTAACAACACAGAACAATGGAGCAGACCACAGACCTCAGAAAGAGATACACTCAACAGAGCCCTGAAAGAGACATCTACCTTATAAAAAATTAATTCAAAATTAATACGGACTAATTATAAAACCTAACACTATAAAACTTTCAGAAAATAATGTAGGAGAAAATCTTAGGAAACTTGGGCTAGGTTTGTCACGTTAAGTTTTAACCTGACAGCAAAAGCACAACCTAGAAAAGGAAAAGCCAATAAATCAGCTCACACCTGTAATCCTAGCTCTTTGGGAGGCTGAGGCAGGCGAATCATCTGAGGTCGGGAGTTCAAGACAAGCCTGATCAAGATGGAGAAACCCCATCTCTACTAAAAATACAAAATTAGCCAGGCATGGTGGCGCGTGCCTGTAATCCCAGCTACTCGGGAGGCTGAAGTAGGAGAACGGCTTGAACCCAGGAGGTGGAGGTTGCGGTGAGCCAAGATCGTGCCACTGCACTCCAGTATAGGCAACAAAAGCGAAACTCCATCTCAAAAGGGCCGGGCGCAGTGGCTGACACCTGTAATCCCAGCACTTTGGGAGGCCAAGGTGGGCATATCATGAGGTTGGGAGATCGAGACCATCCTGGCTAACACGGTGAAACCCCGTCTCTACTAAAAATACAAAAAATTAGCTGGGTGTGGTGGCGGGTGCCTGTAGTCCCAGCTACTCGGGAGGCTGAGGCAGGAGAATGGCGTGAACCCGGGAGGCGGGGTTTGTAGTGAGCCGAGATCACGCCACTGCACTCCAGCCTGGGCGATAGAGCGAGACTCCGTCTCGAAAAAAAAGAAAAGAAAACCGGGAAAAGACATGAAGAGACATTTCACTGAAGAAAATATAAAGATGGCAAATAAACACATGAACAGATGGTCAGTATCACTAGCTATTAGGGAAATGCAAAAATCACACCACAATGAGATATCACTACAGACATCAGAAGAGCTAAAATAAAAAAGTGACAACAGCAACTGCTGGTAAGGATGCAGAGAAACTGAATTATTCACATATTGCTGATGGGAAAGTAAAAAGTCACTGGAAAGTAGTTTTTCAGTTCTGTTAAGAACTAAACATAGATTTACCATACATATGACCCAGCAATTGCACATTTGGGCACATATCTCAGAGAAAGGTAACTTCATGCCCTGCACCACAACCTGCACACAAGTGTTCACATTAGGTTTGCTGCTAACAGCCAAAAGCTGGAAGCAACCAAAATGTCCCTCAATACAAAATGTGGTACATCCATCCCGTGGAATAACACTCAGCAATAAGGCCAGTCACAGTGGCTCACGCCTGTAATCTCAGCACTTTGGGAGGCCGAGGCGGGCGGATCACGAGGTCAGGAGATCGAGACCACAGTGAAACCCCATCTCTACTAAAAATACAAAAAACCTGGCTAGGTGTGGTGGCGGGCACCTGTAGTCCCAGCTACTCGGGAGGCTGAGGCAGGAGAATGGCGTGAACCCAGGAGGCGAAGCTTGCAGTGAGCCAAGATTGCGCCACTGCACTCCAGCCCGGGCAACAGAGCAAGACTCCTTCTCAAAAAAACAAAAAAAAAACCACTCAGCAATAAAAAGGATTATTGACAAAGCAACTTGGACAGATCTTAACGGCAAATGCTGAGTGAAAAACGTTAAACTCACAAGACCACGTGCTATATGATTTCATTTATACGACATTGTTGAAATGATAAAACTATAGAGCTGGAGAACAGTTCAGTGATTGACAGGGTTTAGGGAAGCAGAGGGATGGCGTGACTATAAAAGGGTGTCACAGAAGGAAGATTTTGTGAAGAATTCTTTATCTTGATTGAGGTGGCAGCTAACACAATCAACATGTATGAGAAAATCACACAGGATTAGTCTTAAATACCATACCAATTCCAAATTCCTGGGTTTAATTTGATCTAATATTAACAACTGGGGAAAACACATAAAAAGCACATAAGACTCTCAATGCTATCTTTGCAACTTCTTGTGAATCTATAATTATTTCAAAATTCAATTTTTTTAAAAGCCGTGTGTTCCACACAACAGACTTACATACGTACCACTAGCTCAGTCAGCACCCCAACGAGAGGACATCCCAAGGTATTTGACATGATTTTTTTAAGGGTTATTTTCCCTAAAATATAGCATTTTTTTCTGACTATAAGGAGAATTCAAGTAATTCATTCCATATAAACTACAGATCATCAAAATCTCATTACCCAAAGCAACTATCATTAACATGATGCATTTTTACATCTATCTTAAAAACGTGTTACACATTAATACAGCACATTACAGTGTGCTGAACTACATAAAATAGTTGCTTTATTTCATGAAAACCAAAGTTGATAAGAAATCATCTGTTTTAAGAAGAAAAGGTTTACAGTACATTTCTAATTTCATTTAAAAAACAAAACAAAGCAGGACAGCAGCAGAGACCCCAAGCTTCCCTCACCTGGAGGCTCAGGGTTCTCCCTACCTCAGGGGCCGGTGCAGCATAGGCCGTGTATGGTGGAGGTGAGGAAACCACGGATGTCTCATCAGTCATGACTGCAGAGCCCACATACGCCTGCGGGAGACAGGAGAGGGTGAGGGCAGGACAGCTTCCCAGCAGCTGTGTGCTCGATGCTGTGCATTTGTCCCTTTTATTTAGCAAATTAAAAATTTTTTAAAACAAAAAGATACATAGCTCTCTGCAAAATAGGAAAAATATCCCTGGTCCAGTGGGGGCCCCCAGCCCTATTCTGGTGTCCTCTAAATGCAGGAGCAAAGTGGTCCTCACTCAGCCCCTAACAGGATTACAGCTCTCACAGCCAGGAAGGCACTCAGAGGCCCCACTGTTACCCAATGCCTTTTAAAAGATGTTACATCAGGCCAGGCACAATGGCCACACCTGTAATCCCAACACTTTGGGGAGGCTGGGTGAGAGGATCCCTAGAGCCCAAGAGTTCCAAGGCCAGCCTAGGCAACAGAGGGAGAGCCCATCTCTACAAAAAACAAGAAATTAACTGGGCATGGTGCTTATGGCCCCAGCTACTCAGAAGGCTAAGTCTCAAGGATCGCTCGAGCCCAGGAGCTCGAGATTGCAGTGAGCCAAGATCAAGTCACTGCACTCCAGCCCAGGCAACAAGGCGAGACTCTAAAATAAAGATGTTACAACACTCTCAACAGTCCTTTATTCACAAATAAAAACCCTACAATCCAAAATGTATCAAGAGATATGTCCTATACATAGTCTGTTTTTTACCTTAAAAAACAAAATTTTTCATTAAATTACTCCTCAGTATAATTTAAAGAAAAACATGTTAGCTCTTTAAAAAAAAAAAAAGTGGCCAGGTGCAATGGCTCATGTCTGTAATCACAGCATTTTGGGAGGCCAAGGCGGGCAGATCACTAGGTCAGGAGTTGAGACCAGCCTGACCAACATGGTGAAACCCCATCTCTACTAAAAATACAAAAATTAGCTGGGCGTGGTGGCACGTGCCTGTAATCCCAGCTATTCAGGAGACTGAGGCAGAAGAACTGCTTGAACCCAGGAGGCAGAGGTTGCAGTGAGCCGAGATCGCTCCACTGCACTCCGGCCTGGGCGACAGAGCAAGACTGTCTCAAAAAAAAAAAAAAAAAAAAAACCCACACAAAGAATCATTTGGGGAGCTTGCCCTTAACCGTATGGATTGTTAATACTAATTTTACCCCCAAAAAAAAGGATTTTCATGAAGAAAAGGTAACTGCAGCTGTAGAGTAAGCTTAGAATGAAGTTGTTATGTGCTAACAAAAGAAGAGAACACTGACGCTATTAAGATATTAAGCCTTTTACTTTCTCCCACATGCACACATTCTTCTGTAAGCTTGATCCACCTTCTTTTCTTACAGAAATAAAGGAGGGAAAAATCCCATCTAAAGAATGAAAACTCTGACCAGAGTAACACTCCCTTGATCACTGACAGATAAAGACGGCATTACGAGGCTCTGCAAATGAGGTTCACTGTCTCAGTGACCTCCTAAGGCCAGAAACAGGACGAGAGACAAGTACAAGTCACAAAAATGTTTGTTTCACAAGGCTGAGCTCCCATGCGTGAAAAGGATCCTGCAGTTCTTTCTAAGCCTTTACCGCAAACCACAGCGGAATTCAAAGTGTTGCAGAACTTTGAGAAATACAAGCATTTCTAGAAAGCAACACTGGAACAAGCATGCCTATGTGAGCAGGGTGCCTCCTGCCAAAACGTTTGGCAAACCCAGCTTGCTCACTGTTGGCAAAGGGCGCCCTGCCCAGCACTACCTGCCCATTCGTGGCCAGATGGCCAAGAAACCCATTTTCCCCATTCTCCAATTGTTACATAAGACCATGTGAAAACATTACTGGTGGCCAGGTGTGGTGGCTCATGCCTGTAATCCCAGCACTTTGGGAGGCGAAAGTGGGAGGATCCCTTGAGCCCAGAAGTTCAATACCAGCATGGGTAATATAGTGAGACTTTGTCTCTACGAAAAAATTTTCTTAAATAAGCTGTGCATGGTAGCATGGGCCTATAGTCCCAGCTCCTGGGAAGGGGAGGCTGAGGTGGGAGGACCACTTGAGCCCGGGAGGTAGAGGCCGCAGTGAGCTGAGACAGTGCCACTGCGCTCAAGCCTGAGTGAAAGAGTGACACCTTGTCAAAAAAAAAAAAAAAAAAATTATTGGTGATTGCCATTAGCAACTTACCGTGTTTGTCCTAGAATCTTGGAGTGTAAATTTCCAGGCCCTGGAGAAAAAAAAAAGGGTGCTTTATTTAAGGCAATCCAACATTGCAATGATTCTGAAACCTGGGTTGGCATCAGAATTCCTGAAAAGATCTGTTTAAGAAACAGGTCTTCAGGCTTTGCCCCAAACCACTTGAGACATGCACTAGGAATATATATTTTTAAAAATTACATCGATAATAGATATATAATATTTAAAACATAATCTATACTGTACTTTTTACTTTACTTTTTAATAAATGTGAAATGTACTGCCACTTGCTTTGTCAGTTCATGGCACACACACAGATCTACTTCCTTTTTACCAGCTATATAATATTCCACAATGAGGAAAAAATTTAGATTAGCAATTTTTCAACATTAAAAAGAATGCTGGGGACCGGATGTAGTGCCTCATGCCTGTAATCCCAGCACTATGGGAAGCCAAGGCAGGGGGATCACTTGAGCCCAGGAGTTCAAGACCAGACTGGGCAACATAGTGAAATCCTAGCTCTACAAAAAATACAAACATTAGCTGGGCATGGTGGCGCATGCCTGTAGTCCCAGCTACTTGGGAGGCTGAGGTGGGAGAATAGCTTGCGCCTGGGAGGTCGAGGCTGTGGTAAGCCAAGATCACACCACTGCACTCTAGCCTGGATGATAGAGAGGGGCTCTATCTCAAGAAAAAAAAAAAAAGAAGAAAAGAATGCTATTAACATCCCTAATACCCTTGCACTCTTATGTAAACATCTCCATAGGGCAAATTCCAAAGACTGAAAATGCCACATCAAAGGGATAAAAACATAATTTATTTCAGCAGGTATTGCCAAAATGCCCTGCAAAACGATTCTAATGATCTCTATACCTACCAACTTTCCACTATATTGTCAAAAAAACTAGATATCTGAATCTTAAGTATCACAAGAGCTTTCTTAATTCATAGGCAAACAGCAGTCTCTCACACCTGTAATCTCAGCACTTTGGGAGGTCGAGGTAGGTGACCACTTGAGGTCAGGAGGTCAAGACCAGCCTGGCCAACATGGTAAAACCAAGCTTCTACTAAAAACACAAAATTAGCTGGGCGTGGTGGCACATGCCTGTAATTCCAGCTACTCCAGAGGCTGAGGCAGGAGAAGTGCTTGAACCCGGGAGGCAGAGGTTGCAATGAGCGGAGTTATTATACCATTGCACTCTAGCCTGGGCAACAAGAGCAAAACTCCATCTCAAAAAACAAAAAAGTGTTCTCTTGTGCACTCCCTCACTCCTTTACCCCTTACTTTTCTTACTGACCCTATCCCTCTTATCTTCATCAATTCCTTTTATGTTTTATTCTCATTTTACTATCTCCCTGAGTTGAAAGATTCATCCATTTATTTTCAAGTGTTCTGGCTTTTTTTTTTTTTTTTTTTTGAGATGGAGTCTCACTCTGTCGTCCAGGCTGGAGTACAGTGGCGTGATCTTGGCTCACCGCAACCTCCACCTCCCGGGTTCACGCCATTCTCCTGCCTCAGCCTCCCAAGTAGCTGGGATTACAGGTGCCTGCCACCACGCCCGGCTAATTTTTGTATTTTTAGTAGAGACAAGGTTTCACCATGTTAGCCAGGTTGGTCTCGAACTCCTGACCTCAGGTGATCCATCCGCCTTGACCTCCCAAAGTGCTAGGATTACAAGCTTGAGCCATCACACCCAGCCCAAGTGTTCTAGCTTTCTAAGGAATGCGGTTAAGCTGCAAAATTCCCCAACTGATTTTGTATGCGGCATACCATTGTCATTCACTTTGCTAAAGGGTATCATACTGGATTATTCATATATCTTACATAGATTTTGTTGTCATGTCAGGTGGAAGAGTCTAGTATGGACTTTGGTCTGCAAATTCAGTTCGATTATTTCAGAACATTTTTCTTGCCTTGGATTTCTAATTATCTCTTTTGGGTCGTATACTTTATGGACATCAATAATCTTTCTGAACTTTTTTTAGTCTAACATATCTCTGATCTTTTCATCTTTTTCCCCTCACTGAGAGTATCGCCAGTCTTTTCCTCCATGCCAATGATTCACTTTTCATTTGGGGTTGTGTGCAAGGGAAGACCACTTTCATCAGATTATAATGTGAATGGCACCCTCTTGACAGCGACAGACCTTCTAGGTTACAGACACAAAAGAGCAGAAAAGAAACATAAATCTCTGCCCTCACACAGCATATATTCTAATGAAAGCAGGTGATGAACAAGATAAATAGTTGATAGATGGTGAGTGTGTATGGGGACAGGGAGATGTAATTTTAAATATGGTGGCCAGGAAAGCATTCCTGCAGACTCTGCTTCTGTTCCTTGGGTTTTATTTTCCTCCACTCTAGGAGCTTTTCCTGAGGCTTGCATTTTCCTTATTTTTCCTTCTCTTATTTTTCCTTCATGGTATATCTGCATAGTTGCCAAGCCACTTCTTTACATCCTGCTCACATTTAACATGGGAAGTGATATCTAAAACTGCTGTTTGCTCTCATAAAGTATGAGTTATTTCTCCTTGACACCCTTCCTACCTAATCTGGTATCAACTGGTAGTTCCACCCTGTTCCACCTCAGTCCAGCCCAGCAACAGTTTGATGGCTAGGTGTTACCCTCACAATCAACGTTCTGTAATCTGAGGGCACAGGGCTAAAAGAGAAGGAAATTTTTTCTGAGACCAAGTAAGTCTTTTCTGAAAAATCTGGGTCCTACACTCTCTTCTGAGCATATTCCTTTGAATGTCCCATGCTAGGGCTCACTTCACCAGCCAGAAAATTACCCAACTCCTGTGAACTTCAGTGCGTTTCACTGCCCTGCAATGATGAGTCCTGGGAGAACCGTCCAGCCTCTGCTGAGGCCCCAAGGACATCACATTCTCAAGGATTTTTTTCCTTAACTTTTCCAAAAAGTAACTTACACTTAATCAGCATCACTCCAGATCACAGGGTAATACTGAAAATTTGCAAGATTTAATTAACTCATCTTGTTACTGCTTCTGGGATTCGGGTAGGATTGAAGAACATCTCAGTAGAATCATCTATTTCTTTCTTTAACTGTTTGTAGTTTGTGCTTGAGATCAAACTTCTTTATTTGGTTGCACCATTGAAATGTTTTCCCCTCAGGGAAGATGACCTACTCCATTTCACCACCTTTCTCAAAAGTCTCTATTATGGGTTGAATTGTGTCCTCATGAAAAATATATGTATAAATCCTAATCCCCAGTACCCTCAAATGGGATCTTATGTGGAAATAGGATATTTGCATATGGAATCAAATTAAGATAAGGTCATAGTGAATTAAAGTGGGTCCTTAATCCATTATGATTGGTGTCCTTTATAAGAAAAGAGAATTCTGGACACAGACACAGCAGAAGAAGGCCATGTGACAACAGAGGCAGAGACCGGAGTGATGTGGCTGCCAGCCAAGGAACACCAAGGACTACCAGCAACCACCAGAAGCTAGGAAGAGGCAAGAAAGGATCCTACCCACCATCTCAGAGGAAGCAAGGATCTGCTGACACACTGATTCCAGACTTCCAGCCTCCAGAACTATGAGACAATGAATTTCTGCCATTTCCATCACTCAGTGTTCAGCGATTTGTGACAGCAGCCCTAGGAACTGACAGTTTCCTTAGTCTTTACTTTCTTGCTTTTCTGGTCATTTTATTTCAACTATGCCCGTTACCTACTGTGAATCTAATAAGGAAAGAGAGCATGATGAGACTGCTATTCCTTTCTGCCATTTTCACCACAATGGGATCAGCCCAGGCAGTCTCAGAGAGGCAGAAACTAGAATTGGAAAAGCGATTCTTGCATTTCTCTCACACATCCACTGAGTCCCTTATTCTGACACCTGAAAGAAAACTCCACTCCCATTCTTTTCATTTTTTAGTAATCAGAAGTTAAAATAGAAAATACTTTTTAAATTAAACACATAAAGCAAAACTTACAAGCAATCATCTGTGCTTTCTGCACAAAGACTAATTGTTTTCCCATCTCGACAAACAATCTGGAGCATGCAGTCTTTTGACTTTCCATCCGGGGGCTGAATATCTATGAAAAATAAGCAGAATAAAGGAACTTTTTTCAGGATTTCTTCTTACATTTTCTAAGAACTACCAGCTCAGAGAAGCAAAGGACTAGACAATAAATCAAGTGCCACGTCTATGAAAGAACCCTCTGCTTTTCCAAGAATGCAGAAAGAACATAGCTGGGCTGACTGACAAGACCAGCTGCCAAGACAACGTCCACAAAATATATTCGGCTCACTGCAGCCTCTGACTCCCGGGTTCAAGCAATTCTCTACCTAGGCTTCCTGAGTAGCTAGATTACAGGCACCTGCCCCCAAACCTGGCTTTTTTTTTTTTTTTTTTTAGTAGAGTTGGGGTTTCACCATCTTGGCCAGGGTGGTCTTGAACTCCTGACCTCGTGATCCACCCACCTCGGCCTCCCAAAGTGCTGGGATTACAGGCATGAGCCACCATGCCTGGCCGACATCCCAGATTTTAAGCAATTGATTGGAGTCACCATCAAACAGAAGCCCGTTTCTGAGTACAAAACCAACACAGTCTAGGGTGGCCTGTGCTTCTTGAGGTTCCCAGTGCTCTGGTTCCCTCTCCACGAGAAGAAGAGACGTGGACTGAGAAAACTGATTTGTCCCGACCATGTGGTTCACAATCTAAGTGCCTGGGGCCCCATCGTGGTCGCCCCTCTGAGATGGAGCCCTTCTTCAATCTGTTAATGAAAGCACAACAGGGAAGGAAGAGGACCCAGCTCCCACCAAGACAGAGGAAGAGCAGAAGACAGAAGCTGGCCAAGACAGGCCAGCTTACCCCGACATTCCTGCCCCGTGCGGATGTTGATGCAGTCCACTGGCATGTGGACCTTATCCTCGATATTCTGCCGAGTCTGGTCATCATAATAGATCAGGTGACCATCCGACCACAGATCAAACCAGTTCTTCTTCCAGCGCTTCAAAATAGTACCTAGAAAAAAAAAATAGTACGGTTGTTTTTTTTTAGAGACAGTCTTATTATTTCGCCCAAGTTGGAATGCAGTGGCTATTCACAAACATGATCATAGCTCACTGCAGCCTTGAACTCCTGGGCTCAAGCAATCCTCCCATTTCAGCCTCCCGTTTAGCTGCGACTACAGGCACATGCCACCATGCTCAGCTTTCCAAATTTAGAAATCTGAAAGGTTAACTTTGCGCCAAAAGAGCAAGGACATAATCCTCCAATTCACAGCAGAAACAAAAAGAACTCTTCCCCTGGCCCCTTAATTACACCTATATAGAATTACCCAAAGCAGTCACTCATAATGAAAGGGAAAGCAGAACACAGGGCCCGCCCACTGGTGCTTTAACAGGCTGCATGCAGCACACACTGTCAACAGAGAATGCTGCCAACCAACTTAGAAGTTCCAACACTTTCTGGTTAGGGTTTTTTTTAAAAAGCTTGCTTTTCAGCAAATGAAACATATCTAACATTTAATTCCTCATACAGTACTAAACTTTAAACCTCTCAAACTTTTCAACTTTCTAAATTTCCAAATATTGTCTAAATTTGCTAGATAGATCAGAAAATGCTGGACTGTGAAGTCTCTATATGCAAATAAAAATAATACCTTCCTCTTTTGAAAAAACACATTTTGGCCAGGCATGGTGGCTCACGCGTGTAATCCCAGCACTTTGGGAGGCCGAGGCGGATGGATCACTTGAGGCCAGGAGTTCGAGATCAGCCTGGCCAAGATGGTGAAATCCCATCTCTACTAAAAATACAAAAAATTAGCTGGGCGTGGTGGCTCGTGCCTGTAATCCCAGCTACTAGGGAGGCTGAGGCAGGAGAATCGCTTGAACGCAGGAGGTGGAGGTTGCAGTGAGCTGAGATCGCACCACTGCCCTCCAACCTGGGGGAGAGAGCAAGACTCCGTCTCAAAAAAAAAAAAAAAAAAAGAAAAAACAGTTTTTTTCCTTTGTCCTTAAGAGCTTTCACAGATACTCTTTCCTACCATTTCCCACAGAAGCCCACAGTGTGGAAGGCTCCCCCTTCCTGATGCATACACTGGATAAATGAGCACAGCAGGATATAGACCAGGCCCTGCCTGGCCTCCCATGCTGTGCACATCCTACTACCTCACGTATTTCTGTCAGCTTGAGCAAATTCAACCTTTCATTTGTGATCTTGGACCAGGTATTTAACTTTATAAAAGAGTAATTTCCTTGACTGCATGAAGGGAAAACCCCTGCAGTGGACTTAAAAGCCAGTTGTAGCTCTGGTCATCTCTTTACCTTCCTCACTTCCATTCACTGCCCACTACACCTTCTGTTCCTGTACACCTCACCCCGTTCTTGGCCAACACACACAATCCCATTTCATGTACTTCCCTTTATGTTGCCGTGCCTGCAACTGGTGTCAACCAGATATGTGTCATTCGGCTTTCCTGCCAGTATCAGGCACTCTCCTCACCAGGCGGGGTGTCCACTGCACTTGCCTAACTGACCACTAAGTGATACCCAAGCATCCACTTGATTCACTACCTGAGCCGTGCAGAAACTACCAAATAGGCTGGGCGTAATGGCTCATATCTGTAATCCCAGTACTTTGGGAGGCTGAGGTGGAAGGATCACCTGAGCCCAGGAGGTTGAGACCAGCCTGGGCTACATAGCAAGATCCCGTGTCTACAAAGAGAAAAATAGCCAGACATGCTAATACAGGCCAGCAGTCCCAGCTACTTGGGAGTCTGAGGCAGGAGGACCACCTGAACCTGGAAGATCAAGGCTGCAGTAAGCAGTTATCACGCCACTGCACTCCAGCCTAGGCAACAGAGCAAGACCCTGTCTTAAAAAGAAAAAAAAAAAAGCTGGGCACGGTGGCTCATGCCTGTAATCCCAGCACTTTGGGAGGCCGAGGGGGGCGGACCATGAGGTCAGAAGTTCAAGACCAGCACGGCCAACATGGTGAAATCCCATCTCTACTAAAGATACAAAAATCAGCCTGGCATGGTGGCGCACACCTGTAATCCCAGCTACTCGGGAGGCTGAGGCAGGAAAATCGCTTGAAGCCAGGAGGCAGAGGTTGCAGTAAGTTGAGATCACGCCATTGCACTCCAGCCTGGGCGGCAAAGCAAGACTCTGTCTCAAACAAACAAAAAGCCCTACTAAATAGAGCCACAGAAACACAGAGACAGGGAGTTCTGCCCAAGTATCTCACCTGCCATCAAAGCCCTGGCTGCAGACTCCCAAGTCAGGCTGTCCTCCAGAGGCCAGGACTGGGTCCCAACAGTATATGTGGCAATGGCAGGAAAAGAAGTCCTGAGGCTGGCTTTGCCTACATGTGACCACATCACATGTGTATCTCTGCTGCTCTACAACCTCGTGAATGTAATATATCTCACCTCGTTTTACTGGCATTGATACTTCTACTTTCAGGAAAGAAGGAAAATTAACCCATATATATGGGGATGGAGTTATATACAGAGTAAGTCGTCTGAATACACACTTCTGAAACAACCATGGACCAGAACACTGGAAAAGTCTATGTGACTTATTTAAAGTACATCTATTTTGTGTACCTCACCACGCTAGGTGTGATGGGGAGCACAAAATTGTCAAAAGGGTCACTGATCACTATGTTGACAGAGCACTTACTTCGAGTTGTGGTGGAAAAGGGAAAGCTTGCCCTCAAACAAGGGTGTGGCAAAGGACATCCGAAGGGCCAGCAAAGGAGGGCACACCCTCAAGGTCTGAGCAAGGGTCCCCATGTCCCCTGACCATGGGGAGGTTGAGACCACAAAACCCAAGACTAGGAAACTTGGGCTAGACTCCAACAAGCCAGGACTTTCTTTGGGAAGCTAACATTACGACACCTCTGTCTATTCTAAGACTACAGGACTAACAGACAAGGGGACATACGGTTCAGCTCCAGGTTGGGAACATGGAACTAGTCACAGACACACAGGCTGAAGACCGGTCTCCAGGTGCATATGTCAGTGTTGAAATCACACAGTCCTGACTTTGAATGTAGGTTTGTCACCCATAGTTTACACTTAGACAAGTACCTAACCTCACTGAATCTCAATTTCTTCAACTGGAAATAATACCACTTACCTCTCATACAGCTGTTGTGAGAATTAAGAATATATACATAAAATCTATTTAACAGGAACACAATTCATAAACAATAGTTTTTATAAACCATCTCAGGTATGCCATCAATTCTCACTGGTAGACTTGACTTTAGCTAAATTTCTGAAAGTAACTCTCATAGATAAACTCAAGTCTCTGAACAATCAATGGTATGTGATACAGCTCAGTTTTTGACTAGAATCATAAATGACATGGTGGTCGCTTTTCCCTTAACTTCACTCTTTCTAGTATAGCAGAATATTCTGCTTGCTCTTTTTTTAATAAATAAGACTGGTTCTTCCCACTTTAAAACACAGTATGAGGCTGGGTGCGGTGGCTCACGCCTGTAATCCCAACACTTTGCCTGTAATCCCAGCACTTTGGGAGGCCGAGGCAGGCAGATCACCTGAGGTCAGGAGTTCGAGACCAGGCTCAACATGGAGAAACTCCGTCTCTACTAAAAATACAGAATTAGCCGGGCGTGGTGGCGTGTGCCTGTAATCCCAGCTACTCGGGAGGCTGAGGCAGGAGAATTACTTGAACCTGGGAGGCAGAGGTTGCAGTAAGCCAAGATCGTGCCTGGGCAACAAGAGCAAAACTCCATCTCAAAAAATAAATAAACAAATAAATATAAATAAAACACAATATGAATCCCACCTGGAGTGACAGCCTCAGAGATAAGCAGACAGTGTATGAAAGATAGGTTTGCAGGGATAAGCCTAGGAAAGTGGATCTCAATCCCATAAAAAAAGAACTGAGTCTCTTCTCTAGTCCTTCTGGAGACACAAAAGTTTTGGTTTTAGATTAACTCATTGCCTCAGATCAACTCTTCAGCCACATAATTACAAAGACTCCAATATTTGAGAATCTGAGTCGCTGCTCAATCCCCAGATAAGAGAGGCAGAGAGACCAGCACCTCTGTTCCAGTATCTCAGCTGAGCTCAGTTAGATCCAGGCAGTCCCAGATCCATCATTAATAATAAAGCACGCAGCTGGGCACGGTGGCTCATGCTTGTAATCCCAACACTTGGGGAGCCAAGGCAGGCAGATCACCTGAGGTCGGGTGTTTGAGACCAGCCTGGCCAACATGGAGAAACCCCTTCTCTACTAAAAATACAAAATTAGCCGGGCATGGTGGCGTGTGCCTGTGAACCCAGCTACTGGGGAGGCTGAAGCAGAAGAATCACTTGAACCCGGGAAGCAGAGGCTGTGGTGAGCCGAGATCGCGCCACTGCACTCCACAACAAGAGTGAAACTCCATCTCAAAAAAATAAATAAAATAAATTAAAATAAAAAAGTAAAGCATGCTAGCGAGGAGAGCGAAAGCAGCAGGGACTGCCATTGTTTCCTGGTTCCTGTCAACTCAGCAACCAAGGAGGAGCTCCGTGGTGTGCAAGACAGTTCACAGAGATCTAGGAATGTCCAAGGGGAAACTCAAGGCCACAGCACTCATAAAACTTCGTTATTTGCTTTTAAACATGATCAACTTTAAGCAAACAGAAATAGAGATTGCCCTTTGGCAATGCCGATCGCAGGCCGCACATCCTGTACTCACTCTGTCGCAGCAACCAGCCACTCTTCACAAACGCCATCTCTTCACCTACAGAACAAAAACAGGCAGGTTCAAAATCATACCCAGAAAGAGAATAGCCTGTCCGGCCCAAGTCTCTATCCTTATCCCCTTCAGCATCAGCTGAGGAAGGGCCCAAGGCCATTTTAGCTCAGTACCTCCCTGGCATTTAACAAATACCTCCTCAGTGGGGTTCATGTGCCCTGCACTCTGTACCCCCTCCCTTCCTCCCACACTCGCCTTCAGCCTCACCACCCAGCCCACCTGACTGAGTCTAACACCACTCAACAAACATAAAGCAGCCCCAGGGACACAGGATTTAGCTCTGTCAAGGACATGGGGGATTCTCGTGGCTTGCTGGAGCCCTGAGGTGCCTACATTTGGCATTCCCAGTGGAGTCCACATGGCCCAGGCAGGGGTGCTGCACTGGTGTCAGCAGTGAGTGACATGGAGTGGCCAGGTCAGGGCAAAAAAACAAAAGTCATCAATAAAAAGGTTCATAAAGTCAACTCCATAAAAATTTAAATCTTCTGTATGGAAAAAAAGTTAAATGAGACTTTTAAAGTGATAAATTAGAAGAAACAGTCACGGCTGGGCACAGCGGCTCAGGCTGAGGAGGGTGGATCACCTGAGGTCAGGAATTCGAGACCAGCCTGGCCAACATGGTGAAACCTCATCTCTACTAAAATTACAAAAACTGGCTGGGCGCGGCAGCTCATGCCTGTAATCCCAGCACTTTGGGAGGCTGAGGCAGGCGGATCAGGAGGTCAGGAGTTTGAGACGAGCCTGACCAACATGGTGAAACCCCATCTCTACTAAAAATACAAAAATTAGCCGGGTGTGGTGGTGCATGCCTGTAATCCCAGCTACTCAGGAGGCTAAGGTAGGAGAATTGCTTGAACCCAGGAGGCGGAGGATGTGGTGAGCCGAGATTACACCACTGCACTCCAGCCCGGGCGACAGAGTGAGACTCTGTCTCAAAAAAAAAAAAAAGAAGAAGAAGAAATATTCATAACCATATGGCAGCAAGGAGCTTATTTCCTTCACTTACAAAGTTCACACATATCATACAGAAAAGCCAGTAATTTAGCAGTTCACAGAAAAAAGAACACACAGGACCAACAAACTCGTAAAAAGACACTGAATTTCCCACTCAATTCAACAGCTACAATTCCAACTGTACAGTTAACTACTGTACCTATCAGGTGGGCACAAATGAAAACCTCCAAGATGCCCAGCAAGGAGAAAGCACAATGGCAGAAAGAAAACTGCTGCAACCTTTCCAAAGGGAAATTTGGCAAAAATCTATGGAAACTTTAATAGTTCGTATACTTTGCCCCAGCAATCTCACCATGACTAGGAATTTGCCTCACTGAGATTATGTGCAGAGGTTCACCAACACAGATATATATATATAAACACTCGCTGCAACATCACATATACTGCAGAAGCGCACCAACATGCCCCACGATGGAGGACTGCTGAGCGGGTACCTCCACACAGGACAGATCACCAGGCAGGCAAAGCAGAGCAGCATGTGCTGCAGGCTGCCTCCTGGGAGGAATCCTAAAACCTGTGGAAGATGTGTCTCTGGAAACAAAATGAGGCGATTCTGCGTGTGTCACAGAACAAAGAGGGTGACTGGTCCCATTACCCCTTCCTGTACTGTTTGAAATAGTTAACAATTTGCATGCTTTTTTTTTTTTTTGAGATGGATTCTTGCTGCGATGCCCAGGCTGGAGTGTAGTGGCGCGATCTCAGCTTACTGCAACCTCCGTCCTCCAGGTTCAAGCAATTTTCCTGTCTCAGCCTCCCCGAGTAGCTGGGACTACAGGAGCATGCCACCACACCCAGCTGATTTTTGTATTTTTAGCAAAGACAGGGTTTCACCATATTGGTCAGGCTGGTCTCGAACTCCTGACCTCGGGTGATCCACCTGCCTCGGCCTCCCAAAGTGCTGGGATTACAGGCATGAGCCACTGTACTCAGCCCATTTTATTTTTTGAAATCAATAGTTATTATCTGGAAGCTGAGACTATGGGCCACTTTTGTTTTCTGCTTTAGCTTTTTTTTTTTTTTTTTTCTTTTTTTGGAGACAGAGTCTTGTTCTGTCACCCAGGCTGAAGTGCAGTGGCGTGATCTCGGCTCACTGCAAGCTCCGCCTCCTGGGTTCACACAATTCTCCTGCCTCAGCCTCCCAAGTAGCTGGGACTACAGGCACCCGCCACCACGCCCAGCTAATTTTTTCTTGTATTTTCAGTAGAGACGGGGTTTCACCGTGTTAGCCAGGATGGTCTCGACCTCCTGACCTCGTGATCTGCCCACCTCGGTCTCCCAAAGTGCTGGGATTACAGGCATGAGCCACCGTGCCTGGCCTTGCTTTAGCTTTTTTAGGTATTTCTTTAAGGCACTAAGGTTTGTAAGGTTAGCAAAAGCCCAAATGGGCACCTCAGAAGAACAAATGAGTCTCTAACGTAGCTCCTTCCCCATATCTAAGCATGGCTGACTTCTCATCTTTCTCCAAACCTTTAAAAAGAGTGCCACAGGGCCGGGCGCGGTGGCTCACGCTTGTAATCCCAGCACTTTGGGAGGCCGAGGCGGGCGGATCACGAGGTCAGGAGATCGAGACCACGGTGAAACCCCGTCTCTACTAAAAATACAAAAAAAAAAATTAGCCGGGCATGGTGGTGGGCGCCTGTAGTCCCAGCTACTCGGAGAGGCTGAGGCAGGAGAATGGCGTGAACCCGGGAGGCGGAGCTTGCAGTGAGCCGAGATTGCGCCACTGCACTCCAGCCTGGGCGACAGAGCGAGACTCCGTCTCAAAAAAAAAAAAAAAAAAAAAAAAAAAAAAGAGTGCCACAAGCCTCAGTCACCCCATACTCCAGCATCTCCAAAATCATGCATGCTAAAGCTTCTTGCTCTCTTTGCAGTTTTTTTCAATTCATGCTATCTGTCCTTACCAAGAAAGGAAATGTTTTTCATTTTTCCCCAATCTTTCTCCACCACATTTAGGTTCTCAAACATACAATCCCCAGCAAACAAAAGCCAGTCTCCCTGTCTCTCAGATGATGTGAACAGGGAAGCACACTGCTGCTCACTGTGCTGGCAGCCACCTTCTGACCATGAGGAACCAGCTGGGGGCAGCTAACCCAGAGACAGCAGAGCTCACACTGCTGAGCCACTGACTTCACCGACCCCAAAACCCACCCTTACCCAAGACTTTCTACTAAGCAGAATGATGGGTTTATCACTTGAGATGGTTGAATTTGGTTTCCTGCAACTTATAGCCTAAAATATCCTAAAACAATCATTTTACTTCCAAAAGGATTTGAGGCAGAGAACTACCAGCATCATATTTTCATTAAACAAATATTCTTACAGCACCTAACTTGTGTCCAGCCTTGTCCTAGACACTAAGGATACAGCAGTGACCAAGCCAAAATGCTACTCTCATGTAGCTTAGTACAGCAGAAGAAACACGCGAAACAAAAAGGAAGGAATGTTGTAGACAGCATCACATCTGTGCAGTGGGGTTATTAACCCAGAACACAAAAAAATGAGAGGGCAAAGCACGTACGCATTCACGTCAAATCCTAGATATTTATATTCATACTACAGCTTCCTGCATCCATAATGTGAATTCCCAGTATATTTCATACAAAAAAAGTAAATGAGAACAGGCTAAAAATTACTAGAAAAGGTACTGAGGACTACCTAGTCACAACAAATACAAAACCTGACTGAAACACAGCCATACAACTTCGCTGGTGGTTACAGGACACAGTGAATATAAAAATGTGGAGTAACAGAAAGGAGTCTCCTGAACGTCTGTGGTCAATTTCTTTACATTTTTAAGGGGTTGTTTAGTTTGTTTCTTTGTTTGTGCCGTCGCCCAGGCTGGAGTGCAATGATCTCGGCTCGCTGCAGCCTCCACCTCCCAGGTTCAAGCAATTCTCCTGCCTCAGCCTCCCGAGTAGCTAGAATTATGGGCGTGTGCCATCACACCCAGCTAATTTTTGAATTCTAAGTAGAGACAGGGTTTCGCCACGTTGGCCAGGCAATCCACTCGCCTCAGCTTCTCAAAGTGCTGGGATTACAGGTGTGAGCCACCATGCCCGGCCTTCTAATGGTTCTTGATATTAATTTGGCTACATTTGCTATCTTTTTTTTTTTTTTTGAACAGAGCTTAGCTGTCACTCAGGCTAGAGTGCAATGGCACTATCTAGGCTCACTGCAACCTCTGCCTCCGAGGTTCAAGCAATTCTCATGCCTCAGCCTCCCAAGTAGCTGCGATTACAGGTGTCACCACACCCAGCTAATTTTTATATTTTTAGTGGAGACAGGCTTTCACCATGTTGGCCAGGATGGTTTGAACTCCTGACCTCAAGTGATCTGCCTGCTTTGGCATCCCAAAGTGCTGGGATTACAGGCATGAGCCACTGCGCCTGGCCGATAAAGAGTTAAAAGAGACTTTTAGGTAAAACCTTAAGGATCTAGAGATTTCCTGGTATCTCGGAGTATTATGTACTAATTGTGTGGGTCAACATCTGATTTGCCACATGATATGGTTTGGCTCTGTGTCCCCACCCAAAATCTCATGAATTGTAATCCCCAGTGTTAGCAGAGGGGCCTGGTGGGAGGTGACTGAATCATGGTGGCAGCTATCCCTGTTGCTGGTCTTGTGATACAGTTCTCAGATCTACTTGTTTATAAGTGTGTTCACTCTCTCCTACTGCCACATGAAGACATGCCTGCTTCCCCTTCGCCTTCTGCCATGATTGTAAGTTTTCTGAGGCCTCCACAGCCATGCCTTCTGTACAGTCTGCAGAACTCTGAGTCGACTAAACCGCTTTTCTTCATAAATTACCCAGTCTCAGGTAGTTCTTTAAAGGAGTGTGAGAACAGACTAATACAACGAATGTCGTGCCTATGTTTTCTTTGGTGTTTCCTTGAGGTTAGCCTGGGTTTCTCTTACTTTTCAGGCAGTTGAGTCTCAAGGTATGGCAACAAGGAGAAACTGAACAGCAGACTTGGGAATCAATTCAGGCCACTTGAGTAAGATTCAAAAAGAAAAAAGAAATGGAAATGTCTACATCTAGAGGACATTATAAACATATCTTTCATGTGCCTATATAAAATAAAACTATTAGAGAAAGGGGAAATCAGATTATGAGACAGAAAAGAACTTAAACTGGAATTAGCAACAGAAACTCTTGACTTTTTAAAAGAGTAATTCCTCTGCTGACTCAAGTAGCTTCTTATCTCATGTCATCCTGTCTATCTCTCCTCATTCTGTGGAACAATCTCATGTACCTCCCAGAGCAGATTTTTATCTCTAACACTAGTCTCCTCTAAAACGAGCCAGTACTCTTTGAAAATGAGCTAGTTACAGTTTAGGGGCAGGGTATCCTACTATCAAAAAGCACAGATGCTTTCAAGAGTGCCTTCAGAAAGTGTCAAGAAGCCACTCAGCTGAAGAAAGAGCATCTAATGGCTAAATTATGACAGAAGTGTAAAATGCAAAGTAAAAATTACAGTCCATTACAACCAACTAAGGCTGAAAGGTACCCTGGGTATAAGATGATTAAAATGAGATATATTACAGTAGAATGTGTTAAAGAAAAGACATACCTTCTGGTCGGGCGCGGTCGCTCATGCCTGCAATCCCAGCACTTTGGGAGGCTAAGGCAGGTGGATCATGAAGTCAAGAGATCGAGACCATCCCGGCCAATATGGTGAAACCCCGTCTCTACTAAAAATATTAAAAATTAGCTGGGCGTGGTGGCACATGCCTGTAGTCCCAGCTACTCGGGAGGCTGAGGCAGGAGAATCACTTGATCCTGGGAGGCAGAGACTACAGTGAGTTAAGATCATGCCACTGCACTCTAGCCTGGCAAAAGAGCAAGACTCCATCTCAAAAGAAAAAAAAAAAAAAAAAAAAAAAAAGACATACTTTCTGATAATGGTTTGGCTGTATTCCCACCCAAATCTCACCTTGAATTGTAATAATCCCCACATGTCAACAGTGAGGCCAGGTGGAGATAATTGAATCATGGGGGCAGTTTCCCCCATACTGTTCTCATGGTAGTGAATAAGTCTCACGAGATCTGATAGTTTTATAAATGAGAGTTCCCCGCACAAGTTCTCTTGCCTGCCACCATGTAAGACATGACTTTGTTCCTCATTTGCCTTCCATCATGATTGTGAGAACTCCCCAGCCATGTGGAACTGTGCGTCAACTAAACCTCCTTCCTTTATAAATCACCCAGTCTTGGGTATATCTTTATTAGCAGCATGAAAACAGACTAATACAGTAAACTGGTACCAGTACAGCGGAATGCTACTGTAAAGATAACTGAAAATGTGGAAGCAACTTTGGAACTGGGTAAAAGGCAGAGGTTGGAACAGTTTGGAGGGCTCAGAAGAAGACAGGAAGATGTGGGAAAGTTTGGAACTTCCTAGAGACTTGTTGAGTGGCTTTGACCAAAATGCTGATAGTGATATGGACAATAAGGTCCAGGTTGCAGTGGTCTCAGATGGAGATGAGGAACTAGTTGGGAACTGGAGTAAAGGTCACTATTGCTATGTAAAGAGACTGGTGGTATTTTGTCCCTGTCCTAGAGATCTGTGGAAGTTTGAACTTGAGAGAGATGATTTAGGGTATCTAGCAAAAGAAATTTCTAAGCAGCAAAGCCTTCAAGAAGAAGCAGAGCATAAAAATTTGGAAAATTTGCCGACTGATGATGCCACGGAAAAGAAAAACCCATTTTCTGGGGAGAAATTCAAGCCTGCTGCAGAAATTTGGATAAGTAACAAGAAGCCCAATGTTAATCACCAAGACAATGGGCAAAATGTCTCCAGGGCAGGGCTGGGCCATGGCTCACGCCTGTAATCCCAGCACTTTGGGAGGCCGAGGCGGGCGGATCAGGAGGTCAGGAGATTGAGACCATCCTGGCTAACACGATGAAACCCCAGCTCTACTAAAAATACAAAAATTAGCCGGGCGTGGTGGCAGGCGCCTGTAGTTCCAGCTACTCAGGAGGCTGAGGCAGGAGAATGGTGCAAACCCGGGAGGCAGAGCTTGCAGTGAGCTGAGATCACACCATTGCACTACAGCCTGGGTCACTCCCTCCTGAAATGCAACTAAGAGAGTTAAAGAGAAAACAAGGCATGAATCCACAAAGAGAACAGCAGCAGACAAAAGCAGATGAGATACAACATTTTGAAGGTTCTAAGACAAACAGACAAGTGGCAGCTAACGTAAAATATGGCCACCTCTACCTTTTTATGTGCTAATAGAAGCCAAAACACAGCAAGCCAACTCCTGCCACATAAAAATAGACTCAGAAATTGGGGGTAAGAGAGAATTCCAAAGGTGGGGAGAAATCAGAAGAATTAATGGAAAGTCTTCAAAGGGGTCACTAGGCACCCTACCCATGCAGACAGGGACCCTCCCTGATCCTGAAGATGATGCCTCTGGAGACTGGGCGTGGCCACACTACACACAGCTCAAAGTGACAGGCCACACTTAGAAGAATATAGTCCATGAAAGTCAAATTCTCCATCTTCTTCCTTACTTCTCAGACTCTAGCTCAGAGCAAAGGCACAGTCCCAAGAGGAAAGGCTCACTGATACTGACAACTGCGTGTTCTGTAATGAAAAAGCCAAACTTTGCCTAACACCCTCCAGGGAAGCTCACCAAGAAACAGACTTGAAGCAAACACAGACTTCCAATCAGCTTTTCAGTACATCTCTTAAGTAGGAATACAGAGCAAGCATCACCAGTCTGAGTGGAAAAAAAATACTGTTTTTCCTCTGCTCTCACATCACAACAATCAACATAGAAGACTTCTGTGACCAAATGTGTGGGGGTTTCTCCCCACATACCAAGCAAGAAATCAATCATGCAGCAGGCCCATGCACCGTGTCACACATCTGTAATCCCAACACTTTAGGAGGCCAAGGTTGGGGGACCACTTGAGCTCAGCAGTTTGAGACCAGCCTAGGCAACATGGTGAAACCCCATCCATACAAAAACATACAAAAATCAGCGGGGCATGGTGGCACACACCTGTAGTCCCAGCTACTCGGGGGCTGAGGTAAGAGGACCACTTGAGCCTGGGATGGGGAGATTGCAGTGAGCCATGATCACACCACTGCGTTCCAGCCTGGGCAAGAGTGAGACCCGGTCTCAAAAAAAAAAAAAAAAAATTCTTCGGCGAACACCAACTAGGTGTCCTGCAATTCAACTGTCACACTATCTACGTGGAGATAGCGTCAGATCCCACAGGTTGAGGGCTCAGTCCCACAAGACTGGCCACCCTTCAGACACCAGCCACAAGTCAGGGCCTCTGGAACATGTGATCAACTAGCTTTAAGTCAGTGAGAAAGAAAAGTAGCTCAGAGCAATCAAGAACACACAGACATACCACCGGCAAAATTTAGAAAATAGGTCTTTAGTTACCACAGCCCCAGCCGCGCTCAGGGTTAACTGTTGAAAGGGACTTGGGGTTTTTTTAATCTTCCCTTTCCTGTAGTTTCCAGACAAGCTGATAAATTACCAAGACTGTTACTACAAGTTACACAATGTGACCCTCTATCATTTTCTTCATGTTCCTGGAATGTGTGATACAAAGAACAACATACAGCCAACCAATAGTTTATGTTCAACTTAGAAACTGCCCCTATTTTTGCCCTTTAAAATCCCACTTGTAACTGTTGCTACTCGAAGCATATATTCAGAGCAACTTGAATCTATGCTTCCCAGGTTGCTGTCCTCAAATCTGGCCTAAATAAACTCTCTGTTTATAGTAATTTTTGCTTTAGTTTCTTTCTTTAGGTCTATTAGAATTCCCACACCTGCCTGTGTTTGATTAATTTGCTAGAGCAGCTCACAAAATTCAGGTAAACAATGACTTATATTTACCAGTTTATTATAAAAGGTATTACAAAGGACACAGATGAAGAGATGTATAGGGCAAGGTGTTAGTGTTCAGGCCTCTCCAGGCACACCACCCTCCCTCTAGGAACCTCCAGGGGTTCAGCTATTCTGGAGGCTCCCCAAACCCAATCCTTTTGGGTTTTTATGGAGGCTTCACTACATTAGCATGATTGATTAAACCAACAGCCATTGGTGATCAACATCACCCTCTCTCCTTCCTGGAAGGTTGGGGGGCAGACATGAAAGTTCCAACCCTCAAATGCCGCATAAGTGTTTCAGATGACCAGCTCCCATCCTGAAGGGAGTCTGCAGGCCATCAATCAATTATTAGCACACAAAAAGACATCATTTTGGAGATTTTTAAGGATTGTATTAAATAGGAGTTGTAAGGCAGGAAATGAGGTCAAAGACCAAATAAACATTTCACAGTATCACAGTCAGACATTGGAGAAAAATCCAGACCATAAAAGATAGAGATTAAAGAAAATAAAATTTTCAAGAAAAAAAACCTCACAAGAATCAGAGACAATGCTGGGTACAAAAGAAAACTTTAAAAATATTACTTTACAGCCGGCCACAGTGGCTCACGCCTGTAATCCCAACACTTTAGGAGGCCGAGGAGACTGGATCACTTGAGGTCAGGAGTTCGAGACCAGCCTGGCCAACATGGTGAAACCCTGTCTCTACTAAAAATACAAAAATTAGCCGGGCATGGTGGCAGGCTCCTGTAGTCCCAGCTACTCAGGAGGCTGAGGCAGGAGAATCGCTAGAATCAGGGAGGCAGAGGTATCAGTGAGCTGAGATGGTGCCACTGCACTCCAGCCTAGGCGACTGGAGTGAGACTCCATCTAAAAAAAAAAAAACAAAAAAAAAAACAAGAAATAAAAAGAAATATTCAGAGCTCTCAATTAAAAATAATAACCAAAATTAAAAATTCAATACAAGAGTTGAAAAGATCAAGATGGAAGAAATCTCTCTGAAATGAAGAGTTAGAAAAAAAAAAAAAAGACCAAGAGATGGAAAAAAATTAGAGGATGAGCCTGGAATATAAAATATTCTGCTGGCCGGGCACAGTGGCTCACACCTGTTAATCACAGCACTTTGGGAGGCCGAGGCGGGTAGATCACTTGGGGTCAGGAGTTCAAGACGAGACTGGCCAGTATGGCAAAACCCCATCTCTACTAAAAATACAAAAATTAGCCAGGCATGGTGGCACGCACCTGTAGCCCCAGCTGGGCAGGAGAATCACTTGAACCCGGGAGACAGAGGTTGCAGTGAGCCGAGATCACACCACTGCATTCCAGCCTGGGTGTCACAGCAAGACTCCGTCTCCAAAAACAAATTCTGCTTATAGGAGAATTTCATAAATAAACCACAGAGAAAAGAGCAGAGAAATAATACTATAAAACCATTTCCCGCAACAGGATAACACATTTCTAGATTCAAAAGCTCCAATGACTGTCCAGCATGATGAATTTTAAAAGATTCTCCGTAGGGTAGGATGACTGAAATTTCAGAACATCTAGGACAAAGAAGAGAACCTAAAAACTTCCCAAAGAAAAAAGCATAATAAAGGATCAACAATCAGCAAGACACAGGACGTCTAGAGCAATACCTTCAAAATGCAAAGGGAAAATTATTTCCAAGCCAGAATTCCATACCCAGTCAAATTATTAATCAAGGCCAGGCATGGTGGCTCTTGAGTGTAATCCCAACACTTTGGGAAGCCAAGGTGGGAGAATTGCTTCAGCCCAGGAGTTTGAGACCAACCCAGCAACACAGTGAGACACTCTCAACAAAAAATTAAGAAGTTAGCTGCGCACAGTGGTGCACGCCTGTAGTCCCACCTACTCGGGAGACTGAGGTAGGAAGATCGCTTGAGCCCAGAAGGAAGAAGCACAGTGAGCCATGAATGATCACGTCACTGCACTCCAGCCTGGGCGACAGAGTAGGACTCGGTCTTCCACTGGCAGGGGAGGAAATTCCCAGAAAGGCAGCTGTGCAGAAGGACTGGGGAGAAAAAAAAAAAAAAAAAAAAATCCAGACTGGAGCAGGACCAAGTACTACAGGGGAGAAAAAAAGTAACTGACAAATTTTGGCCGGGCGCGGTGGCTCACGCTTGCAATCCCAGCACTTTTGGAGGCCGAGGCAGGTGGATCACGAGGTCAGGAGATCGAGACCACGGTGAAACCCTGTCTCTACTAAAAATACAAAAAATTAGCCGGGCGTGGTGGCGGGCGCCTGTAGTCCCAGCTACTCGGAGAGGCTGAGGCAGAAGAATGGCGTGAACCCGGGAGGCAGAGCTTGCAGTGAGCCAAGATTGCGCCACTGCACTCCAGCCTGGGCGACAGAGTGAGACTCTGTCTCAAAAAAAAAAAAAAAAAAGTAACTGACAAATTTCCTACAAGTTTTTGACTCACTGGTGGATTGAAGAGTTTTACAAGGCAGCAAAAGTCTTCTATGATCAAAAGTCAAAAGATTACATGTAAATCAATAGCAATTTTACCATATCCACAAAGATAAAATACTTCTTTTTTTTTTTTTTTGGAGACGGAGTCTCGCTCTGTCACTCAGGCTGGAGTGCAGTGGTGCGATCTCAGCTCATTGCAACCTCCACCTCCCGGGTTCACGCCATTCTCCTGCCTCAGCCTCCCGAATAGCTGGGACTACAGGCGCCTGCCATCATGCCCAGGTAATTTTTTGTATTTTTAGTACAGACAGGGTTTCACCGTGTTAGCCAGGATGGTCTCGATCTCCTGACCTCGTGATCCGCTTGCCTTGGCCTCCCAAAGTGCTGGAATTACAGGTGTGAGCCACCACGCCCGGCCAAAATACTATTTAAAAAAGTGCCAGAAAAAGGTGAAAATAGTTGTCTATAGTTTAAAAAAGGGGTGGGTAAGAGCTTGATATATATATTTTTTTATTCTAAGGTTTAAAGCACTATTCGGCTTTTTTTTTGTTTTTTTTTGTTTTGAGATGGGAGTTTCGCTCTTGTTGCCCAGGCTGGAGTGCAGTGGTGGGATCTTGGCTCACCGCACATCGCCTCCCAGGTTCAAGCGATTCTCCTGCCTCAGCCTCCCAAGTAGCTGGGATTACAGGCACCCGCCACCATGCACAGCTGATTTTTATACTTTTAGTACAGACAGGGTTTTACCACGTTGGTCAGGCTGGTCTCAAACTCCTGACCTCAGGGGATCGACCCGCCTCAGCCTCCAAAAGTGCTGGGATAACAGGCTTGAGCCACCACGCTTGGCCTACTTGGTCTTTCAATCTATGTACATGTATTATTTTGATAAATGTAAACATGTAAGCAATAACCTGAATTATCTTCAACTATACCAAAACAACAAAACAACCTAAATTAATCTGCCTATTTGAACCTTCCAACAGTTCTCTGCTTTCGTTTTTAAATTGGGGAGAGAAATTTAGAGAGTATCTTTAGAAACCAAAAATCATGAAGTATGATTTTGATCACATTTTATTTTGTTTTTGTAGAGACGAGGTTTCACTATGTTGCCCAAGCTGGTCTTGAACTCCTGGGCTCAAGGGATTCTTCCATCTCAGCCTCCCAAAGTTCTGGGATTACAGGTGTGAGCCACTGCAGCCAGCCTATCATATGCTTTTGAAAATTCACAGAACCTAGTGTTTGGGTATAAGCTTTAGAGTTAAAAGACCTATGTTCAGATCCTGACTCAGTTGGACAAGTTACATTTCCAAGCCTAATCTATAAAATGAAAATTCCCACCACCTACTTGACAGGATGTTTGGAAAATTGGGTGAAATAATATATAAGTAGTTGGCATGGTGCCTCACAGTTACTAGAACTTGATAAATGGTAGCTGCTTTGACAGCAATTATTACTATTTACTACTATTATTACTATTACTTATTTTCCCCCTTACCAAAATTTGCCTAAAATATTCTAGAACAAGCTTGTCCAACTCATGGCCCCAGCCCAGGTCAGCTTTGAATGCAGCCCAACACAAATTTGTAAACTTTCTTAAAACGTTATTAGATTTTTTTGCAATTTTATTTTTTAGTGCATCAGCTATCATTAGTGTTAGTGTATTTTATGTGTGGCCTTCTTCCAATGTGGCCCAAGAAAGCCGAAAGATTGGACAGCCCTGCTTTAAGAATAAGGACATCAAGCTGCTTCTCAAATGGCTCAGAAGACTTCTGTTTGTTTGCCTTAGCATGCTGAATTTCACACCATTCCATAACTTAATTCAACATTTCGCTATTTATATCCCGGAGCAAAACTGAATGCATAAACTAAAACTCATCAGATAAACACTAAGCCTCAGCTGCTAGTCTCTAGAGAATAAAACACCAGCAAACTAGCTGCAAAAGAACATTATTTTTATGCCAATAAAACCTATACAAAGCTTTAAAATGTAAGCCATATTCAACAATTTAAATTATTTTAAATTTGAATTTGTATCTCTTTGAAAGCATTGAATCGAAACAGACAACAGATGGACAAAAAATACTGCCTTTGGAATCTGACAGTTCTAAGCCTGAAGACTACTTTGCCTTCTACTCACTAGTATGACCTTCAGCAAGATTCTAAACCTCTCTAAGCCTCAGTTTTCTTACCTGTATGACAAGGCACAACCAATTATGCCATGGGGTTACTGTGACAATTAAAGGAGATATGTCCAAACAGCCCTGTAGTAGATGGTCCAAAAGTGAGAACTGGCCAAGCGCGGTGGCTCACGCCTATAATCCCAATACTTTGGGAGGACAAGGCAGGTGGATCACCTGAGGTCAGGAGTTCGAGACCAGCCTGACCAACATAGTGAAACCCTATCTCTATTAAACATACAAAAAATAGGCCGGGCGCGGTGGCTCACGCTTGTAATCCCAGCGCTCTGGGAGGCCAAGGTGGGCGGATCACGAGGTCAGGAGATCAAGACCACGGTGAAACCTCGTCTCTACTAAAAATACAAAAAAATTAGCCGGGCGTGGTGGCGGGCGCCTGTAGTCCCAGCTACTCGAAGAGGCTGAGGCAGGAGAATGGCCTGAACCCAGGAGGCTGAGCCTGCAGTGAGCTGAGATCGCGCCACTGCACTCCAGCCTGGGTGACAGAGCGAGACTCCGTCTCAAAAAAAAAAAAAAGAAAAGAAAAAATACAAAAAATTAGCCGAGCTTGGTGGCGCACGCCTGTAATCCCCAGCTATTTGCGGGGGCAGAGGCAGGGGACTCCCTTGAACCCGGGAGGCAGAGGTTGCAGTGAGCCAAGACTGCGCCATCGCACTCCGGCCTAAGCAACAAGAGTGAAACTCTGTCTCAAAAAAAAAAAAAAAAAAAAAAGTGAGAACTGCTACAATTACATTACTATTTTGTTCCAAAAGCTGGAATTCAGGTTTAACTGTCTACAACTCCTCATGATATCCCAGTTCTCTAGCTCTCTTTAGCTATAAAAGTGGCTTCCTTATGAAAAAGGAAGAAAACTCATCTCTGTTCTTCAAGGGCAACAATGGAGAGTCAAAGAGATGTCACAGGTACATTCTGAAACAGAACGGAAAGAAGGTTGGGTGACCCATCAACATGTGGAGGTCAGTTCCCACGCACTGGCTATTTCCAGTTGGGAACCACTTCTTGACAACAAGCACCATCAAAGGGCAGACAGGCCAAGAAAGCAAAGAGGCAAGAAAGTTCAACTTTCCGTTTCCATGATCCACTGTGGAAGCAAATACACAACCAACAAAACAACTGGGTCAATGAGCCCCCGCTTTGGGAGCATTTTTAACAGTGTGCTTTGCAGCTTTTGGTAGTTAGTGTTATTAATAAGGTAATTCTTTAATTTCTTTAGACAAACAGAAGGCAGGCAGAGGAAAGGAGAAAGAAAAATATTAATGCAAGCTGAAAAGCATAAGCAAAGCTTTCAGAAAGAGCTGAGAAAAACCTCCACCTTCCCAAGGAGTAACACCACAAGAGTATCTGTCCTCTCTATACCACTGCTGTACACATTTAATCAACTCAGTCCTTGAGAATAGCAGGAAATTTACTTACAGAATGTACCAATGCCTTTAAAATATAATGCTAGCAAAGAACTGCTGTCAGGTTCTGAGTTCTTTTCTGCAGCCTTCTTCAATAAGCATTTACCGACCACCTACAAAGTGCCAAACACTATGCTGTTTATTAGGGAAACCCTGCAACGCAGTTTGATGCTTGTCCTCAGGGAGATCAGTACGAATGGGGAAGAGTCGAGTAAAGTGATCACCACCACAGAGAGTAAACAGCAGGCACAAAGGAAGCCCAGACAAGCTCCAGTCCTATCAATATCCAGCCAACCAGCCCAGGGTTAGGAATTTTCTGAACCTAGGGAACACTCCTGAGCACAATTGAACCGGTCACAGCAGTATTCCCACACCCCACAGGTCCTTAGGCAGACACACCCACTGCATGGGCACAGACGCACAGTTGTGTCTGTGCATACATGTTTTTGTATGCATTTTTGGTCATTAGTTTAGTCAACAAATACTGAGGGCCATACTAAACAGGCAGTTAACAGTGCCAGCTCGGGTCCTAATTCCTCATGTGACTTCAGACAAGTCACTTCCTGCATTGGTACTAGTTCATATCAAAGGCCACAGAAGACCTTGGAATATTCCTCCCCTCAGCTGTCAGCCCTCCTCCCTCGGTGGTGGTTCCACCCTTTCCTAAGCACTAAAAATTTAAAGGCTGAAACCATGAGTCAGTATTATTTTGAATTAACCATGTTCCTTTAATTTTTTTACAGTGACCACTGCACCTCATTCCTTTCCTCCACCCACCCTGAATCATCGGAAATTTACTATTCGCTCATTTATGAAGCCTTTTCTATGTGAACCGGTCTACATTTGAGATTTAAGCGGGGTGGCGGGGATCCCTATGCAAATCCCTGACCTCCGGAGTTTTCAATCTAGTTGAGTAACAGAATCAAACATGAAGAGAGATATGTAAGATAAGGAAGGTACACCAAGCACTTATGACTAAAGACACTGCAAGGCCAAGAGCAGGTGAAATGCAGCGGGGGCGGACCGCACCACGAGGGTAAAGCCTCAATGCCTCCCAGGACTTAAGGAGGGGGGACCTCTGGGCAGGAGAACTGAGAAGGCAAGTTCCCTGGAGCACAGGGAGCAGCAGGAGTGGAGATCGGACGCCGGTAGACCCCAGGCGGCGGGGCCGCAGCAAGTCCCGGCAGTCAGACCTGTGGGACATTCCCGAGCTGCCAGAAAGAATGCAAGGCGGAGGCCTCAGTCGGGAAAGGGGGAGGGTCCGCGGGGCCGGAGGGGAGGGGCTCGGGGAAAGGACCGGAGGGGGACGCCGGGGAAGCGATGGGAGGGGGCCTGAGAGGCCGGGGGGGCCCACTGGGAGGGCTCCCGAATGGGCTGCTCTAGGGAAGACTGAGAGGGCGGACCTGGGGAAGGTCAGGGTGGTCCAGGGAGGTGGAAGGACCCGTGGCCAGGAGCTTCAGGGAAAATTAGGGAGTGAAGACGCCGGGGAGGTGGCGCGGTGCGAGGTCCCCTCGGAGGGGCGCGAGGCTGGGCGGCTCTAAAGAAGAATCTGGAGAGGCGCGGGCCAGAGGGGAAAGGAGCTAGGGTCGTCCGGACTAAACAGGGACACTCACCTACGAACCAGAATAGAGAACGCCAAGACGCCGCGGCGATTTCTTGCTTTCTCGCCTTCGACTGTCGCACGCCCGGCGTCCTGGCCGCCGTTCTGACGTCACGCCGCGGCCCGCATGCGCGGCTGGCCCCGGCAGGTGGGGCGGGGTGTCTGGGTGGTTTCCTGAGAAACGGGACGGAAGGAGGCCGGGGGCGTCGGTCTCCCAGGAGGTCGGCGCTTCCACTAAAAGGAAGTGTTACAAAGTGAGATCCTGTCTTAAAAATATAAAAATTAAAAAAAAAAGAATTGTTAGCACCCTAATTTTGGTTTCTAAATACCGCTCTCTAAAAATAGGGCCAAGGCGCCTTAGAGAAATGGGCGACTCTAGGACCGGGGCGCAGAAAGCTGCAGCTGAGCCAGGAGCGTTTTGTAGGCCAGAAGCTCGAGGTGCTCAAAAAACTGAAGGACCGGGCGTCCAGGGGCCGCGCCTGGGACAATTTGAGCAGCAATATAAAGTACATTGCATTAAGTTATAACCTAAAGTGTAAAACATCCCAGAGCCTGTGCTGATATAAATACGTGATTAAATAAATGAGGGAGAAGGGATAATCTTCCTTGCAGAGGAATTCTAATAATATCTCATCCAGAGGGGTGTGGTAATCTGTCCGCACCCACCCTGAGTGTGGCCTGTGCCTGGGAACGACCTTTCCAAGAGTACAGTGTGGAAAGAGGGCTGTAGAGCCACTCCACGTGAAAATCAAAGTGATTAGTCACTGCTACTTGCCCTTGACATGATGTGATTAAAAAAAAAAAAAAACCGTGACCTCAGTCTAACTGAAAGATAAACATCAGACAAATCTCATTTGTGGGATATTCCTCAAAACACCTCACCAGTACTCCTCAAACTATCAAGGTAATCAAAAGCAAGAAAAAAACTGAGACACTGTCATATGCAACATGGTGATGTAGATGGGATATAAACTTCAAATAAAAGTTTAAGTTTAGGTAATAGTTTTTAGTTATGAGAAATGTATAATGGTTATGTAAGATGTTAACATTAGGAGAAATTGTGTGAAGGGTATACTAGCTTTATAACTTTTTTGTAGTCTAAAATTATTCCAAATGAAAAGTTGGGGGTTTTCTGAAGACAATAAAGGGAAAATAAATGTTAGCCAGGTGAGATGGTTCATGCCAGTAATCCCAGAGCTTTGCGAGCCAGAGGCAGGAGGATTGCTTGAGCCCAGAAGTTTGACCTGTAATCAAGCCACCGCATTCCAGCCTAGCAGGGGTTGGGGGGTGGTGCAGGCCTACTGCCTGGAAAGAGGCTTGAGAGAGCCTCCTGGCAACCCCACTCCTAGGGTGCTGAAAATGTTCTATACATGGATCTGAGTGGTGGGTACGTGCGTGTAAGTAAAACTTTATCAAGCCGAACACTATACTTAAGATTTGTACATTTTTGGCCGGGCACGGTGGCTCACCCCTGTAATCCCAGCACTTTGGGAGGCCAAGGCGGGCAGATCACAAGGTCAGGAGTTTGAGACCAGCCTGACCAACGTGGTGAAACACCGTCTCTACTAAAAATACAAAAAAAAATTAGTCGGGCGTGGTGACGCGCTTGTAATCCCAGCTACTCAGAGACTGACAATACAAAAATTAGCCAGGTGTGGTGGCAGGCGCCTGTAGTCCCAGCTACTTGGGAGGCTGAGACAGGAGAACGGTGTGAACCCGGGAGGCAGACGTTGCAGTGAGCCGAGATCACACCACTGCACTCCAGCCTGGGCCACAGAGAGACTCCGTCTAAAAAAAAAAAAAAAAAAAAAAAAAGATTTGTATATTTTTCTGTGTATAAATTATATCTAAATTTAAAAGGGAAAAAAACTTAAAAAAAAAAACTTTGGAAGAGCCCTATTATTATTGGTCCTCAAAACCCCAAACTCTGCCAATCAGGGCCCCTGTCTTAACCCAGCTCCTGTCTGGGGAAAATAAAAAAAAAAATGCAGGGTAGGGAGTCCTATGATGCCTGCAATCCCATCTTTTGCAAGATATTATGGCTTAGTCAACACCAGAGAGTTCAGAGATTTGTGTCACATGGGGTTCTTCCTGGTTCCGCTGCTCCTGGATGAGCTTGGGTAAACTGCCTGACATCAACAAGCTTCTTGACCAGCCCTCATTAAGGCTATACTAGCCCTGACCACCTTCAAGGTCAGTCTTAAGGATCTTTCAGGGTCTGAGTTTGGAGTATCCAAAAATACACTAACATATTCTCTCTGAGTGATGGGACTGTGGATGACATTTCTTTTTTCTACTTTTCTGCATTTTCCAAGTTTTCTTTCATGAATATGTATCACTTCAACAACAGGAAAAAGTAATATTTGAGGCTGGGTGTGATGGCTCACACCTATAATCCCGGCATTTTGGGAGGCCAAGACAGGAGAATCACTTGAGCCCAGGAGTTCAAGACCAGCCTGGGCAATACAGTGGGATACTTTCTCTACAAAAAAATAAAAATAAAAAAATTAGCCTGGCATGGTGGCATGCATCTGTAGTCCCAGCTACTTGAGAAGCTGAGAGGGAAGCTTCACTAGAATCCGGGAGGTCAAGGGTGCAGTGAGCCATGATTGTGTCACTGCACTCCAGGTTGAGCAAAAGAATGAGACCCTGCCTCAAAATAATAATAATAATTTTTTTTGAGATGGAGTCTTACTCCATCTGTACTCATCACTGTGTACAGTGGCACAATCTAGGCTCACTGCAACCTCCGCCTCCTGGGTTCAAGCAATTATTCTGCCTCAGCCTCCTGAGTAGCTGGGAATACAGGTGTGCGCCACCACGCCCAGCTATTTATTTTGTATTTTTAGTAGAGACGGGGTTTCACCATGTTGGCCAGGCTGGTCTCAAACTCCTGACCTCGTGATCTGCCTGCCTCAGCCTCCCAAAATGCTGGAATTACAGGCGTAAGCCACCACGTCCAGCCAAAAAAAAAAGTAATATTTTAATAAAGTTCAGTTTAAGTAAGTGTTCCAGGACCTGGAGGAGGCAGTGTCCCGTAACAAGTTTTCTGATTCAGTAAAACTGGCTTTCTGGGCTGGGCATGGTGGCTCACGCCTGTAATCCTAGCACTTTGGGAGGCTGAGGCAGGCGGATCACTCGAGGTCCAGAGTTCGAGACCAGCCTGGCCAACATGGTGAAACCCCATCTCTACTAAAAATACAAAAAAATTAGCCAGGCGTGGTGGCAGGCACCTGTAATCCCAGCTACTTGGGAGGCTGAGGCAGGAAAATTGCTTGAACCCAGGAGGCGGAGGTTGCGGTGAGCTGAGATCGTGCCACTGCACTCCAGCCTGGGCAACTGAGTGAAACTCCAACTCAGAAAAAAAACAACAAAAAAAGAAAAACTGGCTTCCTGTTCATGCTTATTGAGAAGAGGCCAGGGGAAAGAAGGCTGGGTGTAGGTAAGGACGCCTGCTTTCCAGCCCCCTATCTGCCTGCCCTGAATATGCAGGCTCTTGTCTGAAACTGAGAGGGGGATGTCCAAGAGTTCAAAGAGTTGCATTGGGACTCTATACCCATCAGTCACCAGTCACCTGTCTCTGTGGCCCTCAACTGGCTCAAACCAAATTACCTGCTGCTAAGCCCCACTCCATTTTTTGCCCAATTACTAGTATGCATTTCTTTATTGAAGAAAATAAAGTGAGAAGTTCTGGTGGTTAAAAAAGAAATTCCAGGCCAGACACAATAGCTCACACCTGAAATCCCAACATTTGGAAGGCCGAGGCAGGAGGATCGCTTAAGGCCAGAAGTTCAAGACCAACGTGGACAACATAGTGAAACAAAATATATGAAAACATAAGTAAAAAAAGGAAAACTCCAAATAGAACATGAAGTAAAATATCATGTCTCCCCGCATAATTGGGAATGTGGAGCTTCCAAGGAATAGGAGATAACAGGCACTCTTCCTTTACTTTTTCTTTCTTTCTTTTTTTTTTGAGATGGAGTCTTGCTCTGTTGCCCAGGCTGGAGTGCAGTGGCGTGATCTCGGCTCACTGCAAGCTCTGCCTGCCAGGTTCACGCCATTCTCCTGCCTCAGCCTCCCAAGTAGCTGGGACTACAGGCACCTGCCACCACACCTGGCTAATTTTTTGTATTTTTAGTAGAGACGGGGTTTCACCGTGTTAGCCAGGATGGTCTCGATCTCCTGACCTCGTGATCCGCCCACCTCGGCCTCCCAAAGTGCTGGGATTACAGGCGTGAACCACAGCACCTGGCCAAAATTTTTTATATGTATAAAAGTAGCCAAGGTGGCACTTAGGGTGGAACAGTAGGATTTCAGCTGCCCCACAATGTTTACCAACACCCAGGTCCATCCTAAACAGACACGCAGCACTAGGGAGAAGAGCAGGGGCAAGCAATGCAGAGTGCAGCACAGGAAGCTGTTCCAGCATGCTGGCTGCACCTTTGCTTCTCCTATACAGAAATTTTGGAACTGCCTTTTGGGGTGGGAAACAATGAGTTTTTGCATGCCTAAATTTTACTTCATTTTGCCCTCAACATCTACTAAGAAGCCATGGCTTTCTTCAGACAGTGGAATCCATTTCTTTCTTTCTTTTTTTTATTTTTTTGAGACAGAGTTTCAGTCTTTTTGCCTAGGCTGGAGTGCAATGGCTCGATCTTGGCTCACTGCAACCTCCGCCTCCCAGGTTCAAGCAATTCTCCTGCCTCGGCCTCCCGAGTAGCTGATACGACAGGCACCCACCACGACACCCAACTAATTTTGTATTTTTAGTAGAGACGGGGTTTCTCCAGGTTGGTCAGGCTGGTCTCGAACTCCCAACCTCAGGTGATCCACCCACCCTGGCCTCCCACAGTGCTGGAATTACAGGCGTGAGCCACCACACCCGGCCAAAGACGGTGGAATCCATTTCTTTTGAGGATAGTAGTTGGGGTTTAGCCCACTATAAACAGGAAGCTGCCCATGCACACAAGAATGGGGAAATAAAAAGGGGTACAGCTGTGGTACAGGCAGCCTTGCAGTTAATGTCCCTGTTTACAGGTCTGTTTCTCTCCCCCTTCACTCCCTGCTTTGGGTTGCAGCCTTTTCTGCCTATTTCAACCATCCACAGGAAAGTGAGTGCCCTTTCCCCTCCAGCCCACCTGAGCCTCTCCTGCTACTTCAGTTTGGAGTGTTGCTTGTTTACTGTTGAACATCTGTCACCTATTTCATAGGCATCTATGGAGGAACAAAATGAGTTCTCGGCCTCGCATTTTGAATCCGAAGCCCTCAACTCCAAATACTTTGTTTTTTCTTTATTTGTTTGTTTGTTTGTTTGTTTTTGAGACGGAGTCTTGCTCTGTCGCCCAGGCTGGAGTGCAGTGGCGCAATCTTGGCTCACTGCAAGCTCTGCCTCCCGGGTTCACGCCATTCTCCTGCCTCAGCCTCTCCGAGTAGCTGGGACTACAGGCGCCCGCCACCGTGCCCGGCTAATTTTTTTTGTATTTGTAGTAGAGACGGGGTTTCACCGTGGTCTCGATCTCCTGACCTCGTGATCCGCCCACCTCGGCCTCCCAAAGTGCTGGGATTACAAGCGTGAGCCACCACGCCCGGCCTGTTTGTTTGTTTTTGAGATGGAGTCTCACTCTGTCGCCCAGGCTGGAGTGCAGTGGAGTGATCTCGGCTCACTGAAACTTCTGCCTCCCAGGTTCCAGCAATTCTCCTGCCTCAGCCTCCCGAGTAGCTGAGACTACAGGCACACGCCACCACTCCTGGCTAATTTTTGTATTTTTTAGTAGCGGTGGGGTTTCACCATATTGGCCAGGCTAGTCTTGAACTACTGACCTTGTGATCTGCCTGCCTCAGCCTCCCAATGTGTTGGAATTACAGGCGTGAGCCACTGCGCCTGGCCTTTCTGTTTTTTATTTCTTGAGACAGGGTCTCACTCTGTTGCACGAGCTAGGGTGTGGTGGCATGACCACAGCTCACTGCAGCCTTGAACTCTAGGGCTCAAGTGATCCTCTTACCTCAGTCTCCAGAGTAGCTGGGACTACAGCGTGTGGCACTACACCCAACTAATTGTTTTTATTTTTATTTTTTATTTCTTTATTTTTTATTTTTTTGGAGATGGAGTTTCTCTCTTGTTGCCCAGGCTGGAGTGCAATGGCGCGATCTCGGCTCACCGCAACCTCCGCCTCCCAGGTTCAAGCAATTCTCCTACCTCAGCCTCCCGAATAGCTGGGATTACAGGCATGCACCACCACGCCCAGCTAATTTTGTATTTTTAGTAGAGACGGGGTTTCTCCATGTTGAGGCTGGTCTAGAACTCTTGACCTCAGGTGATCCTCCCACCTCGACCTCCCAAAGTGCTGGGATTACAGGCGTGAGCCATCGCGCCGGGCAACTAATTGTTTTTAAATTAAATTTTAATTTTTTTAGATAGAGACAGGGTCTCATTATATTGCTCAGGCTGGTCTTCAACTCCTGGACTCAAGTGATCCTCCTGCCTCGGCTTCCCAAGGTGCTGGGATTACAGGCATAAGCCACCACACCCAGCCCTCAACTAATTTTACTTTTTGTAGAGATGGTGGGGGGGTCTCCACATATTGCCCAGGTTGGTCTCAAACTAACAGGAGGGAGAGAGCCAGGAAGGCCAGCAGCATGGTGCTATACAGCATGTCCACAGGCAGGTACAATAGATGCAAGGAGCTTCAAGGGCACATAATAAAGTCATTAGGAAGGAATGCATTTTGGGTTTTTTTGTTGTTGTTTGTTTGAGACAAGTCTGGCTCTGTCGCCCAGGCTGGAGTGCAGTGGCGTGATCTCGGCTCACTGCAAGCTCTGCCTCCTGGGTTCACGCCATTCTCCTGCCTCAGCCTCCCGAGTAGCTGGGATTACAGGCGCCCACCACCACACCTGGCTAATTTTTTTGTATTTTTAGTAGAGACGGGGTTTCACCGTGTTAGACAGGATGGTCTCAATCTCCTGACCTGGTGATCTGCCCGCCTCGGCCTCTCAAAGTGCTGGGATTACAGGTGTGAGCCACCATGCCCGGCCTGCATTTTGTTTTTGTTGTTGTTTTGTTTGTTTCGTGAGATGGAGTCTCGCCCTGTTGCCCAGGCTGGAGTGCAATGGCGCGATGTCGTCTCACTGCAAGCTCCACCTCCTGGCTTCAAGGGATTCTCCTGCCTCAGCCTCCTGAGTAGCTGGGATTACAGGCACCTGCCACCATGTCTAATTTTTTGTATTTTTAGTAGAGATGGGGTTTCACCATGTTGGCCAGGCTAGTCTCGAACTCCTGACCTCGTGATCTGCCCACCTCGGCCTCCCAAAGTACTAGGATTACAGGCGTCAGCCACCGCGCCTGGCAGGAATGCATTTTGATCATACATTCCCTTTGTTTTTAATATTAAATTTACACAGTATAATTTTTAATATTGGCTGCGTTTCACAAATGGCTTACAGAATTCCTGGAAATTTGTCCTTTGGCTTACACTAGTGGCCCCAGCATATCCCTGAGCTTGTTTAGCTGTTCTCCTGATGATAGATGTATGAATGCTTTCCTGTTCGAGGCTATTATCAATAAAATTATAATGACATTTCTGTACAAGTCTTTGCATGGATATATGATTGCAATTCTCTTTGGTACAATTTGCTGAGTGATGAGATGGTTTTTTGTTGTTTGTTTTAGTTTTAGTTTTGTTTTGTTTTTTGAGATGGAGTCTCGCTCTGCTGCCCAGGCTGGAGTGGCATGATCTTGGCTCACTGCCACCTCTGTCTCCCAGATACAAGCGATTCTCTACCCTCAGCCTCCCGAGTCACTTGGATTACAGGTGCCCACCACCATGCCCAGCTAATTTTTGTATTTTTATCAGAGATGGGGATTCACCATATTGGCCAGGCTGGTCTCGAATTCTTGACCTTTGTTTTAAGACAGGGGCTTGCTTTGTCACCCAGGCTGGAGTGCAGTAGCATCATCATAGCTCACTGCATTCTCCACCTCCTGGGCTTGACAATCCTCTCGCCTTATTCGCCCCCTGCCAGTAGCTGGGACTACAGAGTGCAACACCACATCCAGCTAATTTTTGTTTTGTTTTTTTGAGACGGAGTCTCGCTGCTCTGTGTCGCCCAGGCTGGAGTGCAGTGGTGTGATCTCAGCTCACTGCAACCTCTGCCTCTCGGATTCAAGCGATTCTTCTGCCTCAGCCTCCCCAGTAGCTGGGACTACAGGCGCCCGCCACCACGCCTGGCTAATTTTTTTATTATTAGTAGAGACAGTTTTCACTATTTTGGCCAGGCTGGTCTTGAACTCCTGAGCTCAGGTGATCCACCCACCTCGGCCTCCCAAAGTGCTGGAATTACAGTTGTGAGCCACCGCAACTGGCCTGTATATATATATATATATATAGATAGATATAGATTTTTTTTTTTTTTTGTAGAAACGGGGCTCTTGATATATTACCCAAGGTGATCTCAAACTCTTGGGCTCAAACAATCCACCCACTTTGGTCTCCCAAAGTGTTGGAATTACAGGCTTACAGGCATAAGACACTGCACCTGGCTGATGTTTGCTTGTTTGTTTATTTATTTGTTTTGAGACAGTCTCCCTCTGTCACCCAGGCTAGAGTGCAGTGGCGTGATCTCGGCTCACTACAACCTCTGCCTCCTGGGTTCAAGCAATTCTCTTGCCTCAGCCTCCTGAGTAACCGGGATTACAGGTGCCCGCCACAACGCCTGGCTAATTTTTGTATTTTTAGTAGAGACGAGGTTTCACCATGTTGGCCAGGCTGGTCTGGAACGCCTGACCTCAAGTGATCTGCATGCCTCAGCCTCCCGAACTGCTAGGATTACAGGCTTCAGCCACCACACCAGGCCGGATGTTTAGTTTCATAAGAAATGATTAGAACTTTATCCAAAGTGATCATACCGTTTTATACTCCCATCAAAAATATATGTTTTTTTTAAATTATTACTATTTTTTGAGACGGAGTCCCACTCTGTTGCCAGGCTGGAGTGCAGTGGCGTGATCTCGGCTCACTGCAACCTCCGCCTCCTGGGTTTAAGTGATTCTCCTGCCTCAGCCTCCCCAGTAGGTGGGACTGCAGGAGCGCCCCACCACGTCCAGCTAAGTTTTGTATTTTTAGTAGAGACGAGGTTTCACCATGTTGGCCTGGATGGTCTCAATCTCTTTTTTTTTTTTGAGCCGGAGTCTCGCTCTGTCACCCAGGCTGGAGTGCAGTAGTGTGATCTCGGCTCACTGCAACCTCCGCCTCCCGGGTTCAAGCAATTCTTCTGCCTCAGCCTCCCAAGTAGCTGGGACTACAGGCACGTGCCACCATGCCTGGCTAATTTTTTTGTATTTTTAGTAGAGACAGGGGTTCACCATGTTAGCCAGGATGGTCTCTATCTCCTGACCTCGTGATCCGCCCGCCTCAGCCTCCCAAAGTGCTGGGATTACAGGCGTGAGCCACCATGCCTGAATAAGATTTTTATTTATTTTAAATTTAATTTTAGAGTAGGTAATGTATTCATGTGGTTCAAAAATTAAAAAAAAAAAAAAAAAACCCCAGACATGAAAATTATCTTTCTCATCTCTGTCCCCTATCTGCTCAGGGCCCACTTTTTCCCAGTCTCACCACAGATAATCATTGCTGTAAGATTTTTGGCTATTTTTTGGTATTTCTGTAAATATGACAATATTCTGTAAATGTAAGTAAATACAGATATATGTATTTTTTTCATTTCTACCTTTTTACATAACATTCTTTTTTATTTTTTTATTTTTATTTTATTTTTTGAGACGGAGTTTCGCTCTTGTTGCCCAGGCTGGAGTGCAATGGCACGATCTCAGCTCACTGCAACCTCCGCCTCCCGGGTTCAAGCAGTTCTCCTGCCTCAGCCTCCCAAGTAGCTGGGATTACAGGTATGTACCACCACGCCTGGCTAATTTTGTATTTTTAGTAGAGACGGGGTTTTCCCATGTTGAGGCTGGTCTCGAACTCCTGACCTCAGGTGATCCACCCGCCTCGGCCTCCCAAAGTACTGGGATTACAGGCGTGAGCCACCGCTCCCAGCTTTACATAATATTCTTACACACAGTTCCATACCTTGGTTTTTTTTCATTGAATAGTCCACCTTGGAGATATTTTCATTTCAGTACATACAAAGTTTCCCCATTTCTTTTTCAAGTTATAGGCTATTTCACTGCATGATGAACCAGAGTTTTCTCAGTCATTTCCGTAGGTGTGGACACTAGGGTTTGTTTCCAGTATTTTGCTACTATGCACAATGCTGCAATTAATAGGCGTGAACTCATTTTATTTCACACATCTATGAGTATCTCTGTAGGCAAACTCCCAGAAGTGTAGTTGTTGAATGAAACATTTTTTGTGCATTTATTTTGACACACATCATCAGATGATCCCCTTTCCCATCCAGCAATGTCTGAGAGTGCCAGCTTCCTGGCAGCCTTACCAGTAGCATTGTCAATTTTTTGGATGTTTGCCAATCACAATGAAAACTGCTGTCTCAAAGAGTTTTAACTTGCATTTTTCTTTATAGAAGTGAGATTGGATATTTTTCATATGACTAACAGCCAGGCTTAGTCTTTTGCTGTGAACTCTCATTTTTCTATTGGGTGGTAGGGCTTTTTATTGTTGACTTCTGGAAGATTTTGGAATATTAAAGAGATTAGCTTTGTCTATTACATGTGTTGGGACTATTTCTTCCTTGTTAATCATTTATCTTTTGACTTTGCTTATGGTGCTTTTTGCCGACCAAAGCTTTTCATAGTCATGACTTCTGGATTTCGAGTAATACGTAGAAAAGCCTTCTTTACTCCAATACTAAAAAGGAATTTCCCCATGTTTTCTTCTTGTCCTTTTATCACATTTATATCTTTTTTTTTTTTTTGAGACGGAGTCTTGCTCTGTTGCCCAGGCTGGAGTGCAGTGGCCCAATCTCGGCTCACTGCAACCTCCGCCTCCCGGGTTCAAGAGATTCTCCTGCCTCAGCCTCCCAAGCAGCTGAGATTACAGATGTGCGCCACCACGCGCAGCTAATTTTTGTATTTTTAGTAGAGACGCGGCTTCACTATGTTGGCCAGGCTGGTCTTGAACTCCTGACCTCGTGATCTGCCCGCCTCGGCCTCCTATAGTGCCAGGATTACAGGCGTGAGCCACCGCGCCCGGCTGTTTTTATTTTATAAACGACTGAAAAAAGACCAGAGCCAGGCCTCCTCCCTTCCATCACTAATCTTTATTGCAGTAACTCCCTCCTTTGTCGTCCTGTACCTAGCTCAGACCAGACGACACCCCAAACACAAACACCAAGACACGCACCTATTTAATACGAAGTAATAAACATACCTCCTCTGGAGAGACCCCTGAACTAACCAAATCATTGTAACTATACACTGAGCCTTACATAAAAATACTAACATTTGGCCGGGCGCGGTGGCTCACACTTGTAATCCCAGCACTTTGGGAGGCCGACATGGGTGGATCACCTGAGGTCAGCAGTTCGAGACTAGCCTGACCAACATGGTGAAACCCCGTCTCTACTAATAACACAAAAATTAGCCAGATGTGGTGGCGGGCGCCTGGAATCTCAGTTACTCAGGAGGCTGAGGCAGGAGAATCGCTTGAACCCGGGAGGCGGAGGTTGCAGTGAGCCAAGATCGCGCCATTGCACTCCAGCCTGGGTGACAAGAGCGAAACACAGTCTCAAAAAAAAAAACAAAACAAAAACCCTAACATTCTAGTACACTTCCCTGAACTCTGTCTATAGAAATGATCCCGCACTTCTACACTTGAAACGCTGACTTGCATTCTCTAAAATCTGCACTCCTGAGCGCGCGCCCGCAGCCTCCGCACTGGCAAAGGCTCTGTGAACTGAGCTCCGCCCCGCTCCGACCCCGGGGTGGCGGCCACCCGGGGTGTGCTCCACTCCCGGGTGCGGCCTGAGGGGCCCGCGCCCTGGCGTCTGGGCACACACAAAGGTTTCTGCGGCGCAGGACTATCTCAAAATATAAATTAAATACTTTTTTCACAGAGAGTTAATAAAAAAAAAACTACAGATATATCCAGCCCTTTCGCCAACTGGGACCAGCCCGCTCCGCGCGCGCCCGCGCTCGCGCTCGTCCATCCGGGCGTCTCGAGGGCGCCGGCGGGAGCGAGCACGCTGCGCAGTCACGTGCCCGGCGCGCCCCCGTCGCGGCGCGCTCGGGCGGAAGTGAGGTCGGCGGCTCCGGTGGCTGCGCAGCGTCGGCGGGGAGCGCGGGCTGCGGAGAGGCGGGCCGGGCCAAGCGGAGCCGAGCGAGCGGGAGCGCGGCGTCCGGGAGGCGGCGGAGACGCGGGGCTCGGAGGGTCAGCCTCTTATCGTAGCAGGTCTCCTCGGCGCGCTCCCCTTGTTTCGCCCCACGGCCAAGCCCGCCGCGGGCCGGCGTGCGCTGGTCACTGAGGCCCAGGTCGCCGCCGCGGCGCGGTGAGTGGGGGCGGGCAGCGGGCGACTGCGCGTCCAGGCCGGAAGTGCGGCGCTTTGTGTGGCCGGCTCGGGGCGGCGCCAAGGTCGGCCCGCGGCTCGGGGTCGCTGGGCGTCTGGACTGGCCTGGGCTGCGCTTTGTGCCGCGGGCAAGGCCGGGCGGGGGCTGGGGGCGGAGCTCGGCCGGACACGTACGCGGGCAGGTGCGGTCCGGGCGGCGCGGGCCTGCCGCCTAGGTGGCCGAGGTGGCTTCGCGGCGCGGGGCGTTCTCCTAAAGGTCGGGGTCACAGCCGTCAGGAATGCGAACGTGAAACCCGGGGGCAGACCTTTGTGACAATAGTCATTTCCAATATGTAACTACTCACTTTGTCTACCCACGAAGTAAAGATTTTTTTTTTTTTTTTTTTTTTTTTTTTTTTGCTTGGCGGAATCTGAGCGTTCTCCTTCTAGCTTGAAAAGGAACGGTTTAAATTACAGGCTTTTAAGATTTCCTTCAGAAGGGACGTTTCGTGGCCCAGCCTGGGTTAACTTTGAAAAAAGAGTGCAGTGCGCCTTTACGACGTCCACAAATAAGGGTATTTCTGTTTTATAGTGTATGTGAACATGAAGTGTGCATCTCATGGGCTGTTTGAGTTAATGTTTAATCATTAAAGTCAAACAAGAATATTTTGCAGTGTTTTCGCATGCGAGGAAGCTTTACAAATAAAAAGGTTTATATAGTTTCCACTCCTTAAACTTTCAGGTCATCCTTGTGTAATTTGAGGTCACTTTTCTCAAATACTATGGATGAAAGATTCTAGATTAAATAAAACTTTTTGGTTTTGGCAAAAACGGACACATTTTTAAGCTCTTGTAGATAAAGAAGGAGTGGGTTATTTTTGCTTTGACAGCCAAGATTTGAGCAGTGTAAGGCTATTCTAATTTTGAAGCTAGTGTTGCAGAATTGTGAAGATCTTGCTTCTCTTTGTCTTTACAAAGCAGGCTTACTTTGGTGGAGTGTTGGCATATGTTACTCATGTAACATTTTGGAATGTTTCTGCATACCAGAAAGCTTTAAAATGAGTTAAAATTAGTTGTGATTTTGACTAAATGAAAGTTAAGGTTTCATAGAAGGCGGCCTGTAGACTTTAAGAGTTGGAGCCTGCTTTCTTTGGGTTCTCCTGGCTTGTTCCCTGTGCAGCAGTCACTGGAAATGCCCAAGCAGGTAGTACTCTTCTTCCTGACTCCTGCACTTAGGAATAGTGGAAAAATTAGGCTGTGTGTATGAGTTAAGTGCCTGCAACCTATAAGGAGGAAGGAAGCAGCCCAGGTCTTCTTATCAGATCTTAATATGTTTGTTAGGAAATAAGAGCAGTGTAATGCCATAGAAGTAGAGAATTAGAATTGAAAAAAATCTACAGTGCGTTTTAAAATTTTTTTAAATAGGTTCCGTAGTTTAAAGGGAAATTATACCAAAGTTGTCTTATTTAGACAGTTTCTTTTCCTGGATCAATTGAGCACATTTTTTTTTTTTTTTTTTTTTTTTTTTTTTTTTTTTTTGAGACGGAGCCTCTCTCTGTTGCCCAGACTGGAGTGCAGTGGCGCCATCTGGGCTCACTGCAAGCTCCGCCTCCCGGATTCATGCCAGTCTTTTGCCTCAGCCTCCCAAGTAGCTGGGACTGCAGGCGCCCGCCACCACGCCCGGCTAATTTTTTTGTATTTTTTTTTTTTTTTTAGTAGAGACGGGGTTTCACCGTGTTAGCCAGGATGGTCTCAGTCTCCTGACCTCGTGATCTGCCCGCCTCGGCCTCCCAAAGTGCTGGGATTACAGGCGTGAGCCACCACGCCCGGCCGAGCACAATTTTAAAAGAACAGTACACCAGCATAATAGAGTAATAGTTTTTTCATGCCTTGCGTCCAGTCTGTTAAGTCTGTCTGGTTGTACTGTGCAGAAATACATGAATTCCTCCCAGTAAAATGCAAACCCAAACCTTGGTAATGAAGGTAAAGTTTGGGGGAGAGAACTTCTTTTCTTTTTTTTTTGTGAGACGGAGTGCCGCTCTGTCGCCCAGGCTGGAGTGCAATGGCGCGATCTCGGCTCACTGCAACCTCCGCCTCCTGGGCTCAAGGGATTCTCCTGTCTCAGCCTCCCGAGTAGCTGGGATTACAGGCACGCACCACTGCGCCCAGCTAATTTTTGTATTTTTAGTAGAGATGAGGTTTTACCATGTTGCCCAGTCTGGTGTTGAACTCCTGACCTCAGGTGGTCCACCCACGTCGGCATCCCAAAGTGCTGGAGCCACCACCGCGCCCGGCCTATATGCTTTATTTATTTATTTGTTTATTTATTTTATCTTATTTATTTATTTGAGACAGTTTTGCTCTGTCGCCCAGGCTGGAGTGCAGTGGAGTGATCTCAGCTCACTGCAGCCTCCTCCTCCCGGGTTCAAGTGATTCTCCTGCCTCAGCCTCCCGAGTAGCTGAGATTACAGGCACATGCTACCCTGCCCAGGTAATGTTTGTGTTTTTAGTAGAGATGGGGTCTCATCTCACTGTGTTGGCCAGGCTGGTCTCGAACTCTTGACCTCAAGTGATCCACCCATGTTGGTCTCCCAAAGTGCTGGGATTACAGGTGTGAGCCACCGTGTCCAGCCTCTTTTTTAAAAATATATTTTTGTCCAGGTGTGGTGGCTCACACCTGTAATCCCTGCACTTTGGGAGGCTGAGGCCGGCATATCACGAGGTCAGGTGATCAAGACCATCCTGGCTAACATGGTGAAACCCCATCTCTACTAAAAATACAAAAATACTAGCCGGGCATGGTGGCAGGCAACTGTAGTCCCAGCCACTGGGGAGGCTGAGGCAGGAGAATGGTGTGAACCTGGGAGGTGGAGCTTGCAGCGAGCCTAGATTGTGCCACTGCCCTCCAGTCGCCCAGCCTGGATGACAAAGCGAGACTCCATCTCAAACAAAAAATATGTATATATTATTTATATGTATGTGTATATATATGTATGTATGTTAATTTTGTAGAGATGGGAGTCTCACTGTATCGTTCAGGCTGATCTCAAACTTGTGGGCTCAAGCAGTCCTCCTGCCTCAGCCTCCCGAAGCACTGGTGTTACAGGCACTTGCCACCACGTCTACAAGCTCTTGTTGATGTTGCCAGACATTACGGAGAATTTCCGATGTTGATTTTTCTGAGTATTGTATCTTGTATATTGGTGTTTCTGAGAGTGAATCTAAACCTCTTGAAATTAGGTTTGTTGATATGAAATTTTAAAGGCCTCGTATTATAGTATTTCATACTTAGTGCTCTGTGTGGAACTTTATTTAGAGATGGTATGTTTCCAAACTAGGAAAAAATAGTATAGTGATAGGTCTTTCTTTTTTTGTTTTGAGACAGAGTCTCGCTCTGTCACCCAGGCTGGAGTGCAGTGGCGCGGTCTGGGCTCATTGCGAGCTGTGCCTCCCGGGTTCACTCCATTCTCCAGCCTCAGCCTCCCGAGTAGCTGAGTACAGGCGCCCGCCACCGTGCCCGGCTAATTTTTTTTTTTTGTATTTTTAGTAGAGACGGGGTTTCACTATGGTCTCGATCTCCTGACCTTGTGATCTGCCCTTGTTGGCCTCCGAAAGTGCTGGGATTACAGGCGTGAGCCACCGCACCTGGCCTCTTTTTTTTGAGATGGAGCGTCAGTGTCACCCAGGCTGGAGTGCAGTGGCATGATCTTGGCTCACTGAAACCTCTGCCTCCTGGATTCAAGTGATTCTCCTGCCTCAGCCTCCCAAGTAGCTGGGACTACAGGTGCGCACCACCACCACTGGCTAATTTTTATATTTTTAGTAGAGACGGGGTTTCACCATGTTGGCCAGGCTGGTCTGAATTCCTGACCTCGTGATCTGCCGACCTTGGCCTCCCAAAGTGCTGGGATTACAGGTGTGAGCCACCATGCCCAGCCAGGTCTTTTTTTTTTTTTTTTTTGTTATGAGATGGAGTCTCACTCTGTTGCCCAGACTGGAGTGCAGTGGCACCATCTCAGCTTACTGCAAGCTCCACCTTCTGGGTTCACGCCATTCTTCTGCCTTAGCCTCCCCAAGTAGCTGTGACTACAGGTGCCCGCCACCACGCCTGGCTAATTTTTTTTTGTATTTTCTTTTAGTAGAGACGGGTTTCACCGTGTTAGCCAGGATGATCTCGATCTCCTGACCTCGTGATCCCCCCGCCCCGGCCTCCCAAAGTGCTGGGATTACAGGCGTGAGCCACTGCACCTGGCCAGGTCTTTCATTTTAAAGATAGACTTTTCTTCTGATTATGATTTTATTTTCGAGTTAGGAATTTTTGCTGTCATCTTTTTAAAGGTAGTCTGACATTTGTCTATTCTAATGCAGGTGTCAAACCACCCATAAGAATTCTGACAGTTGAGTCATTTCAAATGGGAAACTAAAAAAGTGGTAAGCTCGGCCTGGTGCGGTGGCTCACGCCTGTAATCCCAGCACTTTGGGAGGCCAAGACTGGCGGATCACCTGAGGTTGGAAGTTCGAGACCAACCTGACTAACATGGAGAAACCCTGTCTCTACTAAAAATACAAAATTAGCTGGATGTGGTGGCACATGCCTGTAATCCCAGCTATTCAGGAGGCTGAGGCAGGAGAATCGCTTGAACCCGGGAGTCAGAGGTTGCGGTGAGTTGAGATCGCGCCATTGCACTTCAGCCTGGGCAACAAAAGTCAAAACTCCGTCTCAAAAAAAAAAAAAAAAAAAAGTGGTACGCTCTAGGTCCAGCCTTGGGTTTGGGTTTCTTAGTCCACAGCAAATTAGACTGGAAAGTTGGTGGTTGCAGGGAGATTTTAGTGGCACTAACATTTCAGGTAGATTGGTGATGGTGTGTTTTTTCTTTAGTTTTGCATTATGCAAAATCGAAAATGTGGCAATACAGTGCACAACCTTATATGCAATATCTTGATGTAAAGATTATTAGCATTTTGTTGTATTTGCTCTTTGTGTAGAAATATTTTAAATTATAGATGTATCATTTTCAACTTTATATACTTTATTGTGTCTTTACAAATTCATGTAATTATACATAATCGCAGTACTGTTATCAGGATTAAACATAATTGTTTCATACCAGCTGATACCCAGTATTCAGTCGTGTCCCAGATATCTTCAAACTCTGTTTACAGTTGTTTCAGTCTAAATCGAGTCCAAACAAAATTCAGCTATTGCTTTTGTGTCTGTATCTATTTTAATCTAGAACTATCTGGCCTTCCTCGTCTCCCACCCCTTTTTTCCCCCCACCATTGCCTTATTGAAGAAACTGGGTCATTTGTCCTCTGGAATGTCCCACTTTTGGGGTTTGTCTGATTGTTTCATGGTGTCATTCAGCATATTCCCTCCTCCTACTGCCTTTCTTGTAAACTGGAAGTTAGATGTAAAGGTTCCATTTGATTTTTTTTCCCCCCAGAGTCTTGCTCTGTCGCCCCAGCTGGAGTGCAGTGGTGTGATTTCAGCTCACTGCCGCCTCTACCTCCCAGGTTCAAGCAATTCTCATGCCTCAGCCTCCCGAGTAGCTGGGATTACAGGTGTGTGCCACCATGCCCAGCTAATTTTTGTATTTTTAGCAGAGATGGGGTTTCACCATGTTGCCCAGGCTGGTCTCGAACGCCTGGCCTCAAGCCATCCGCCCTCATCGGCCTCTCAAAGTGCTGGAATTACAGGAATGAGCCACTGCAACCAGCCAAGTAGAGTTTTATTATTGGTCTAGGCTATAAGTCAGGTCGTTACGGAAGGAGAGCCTCCTAACATCCTTCAGTACTTCATTTGAGTTTGCAGTTTTTGGCTGTTAGGAATAATGCTGTTATAAATGTTCATGTCCAACTGTAGGTGTAGCATGTGTTTTCACTTTTCTTGGGTATGTACCTAGGAGTGGAATTGTGGGGTCATGTGGTAACTCTGTTTACCTATGCTGCTCAGGAGCTTCTTTGCCTACCAGAGGACATCTCCACTCAGCCCATATTTAAGGGTCTCCACCTGGTGGTTGTACCTAAGCTGTGTCTCCACAATCAAATATTACTGATTCCCTACATAGAGCCGAAGCTCCAAACAAACTCAATTGCTTAATGTTCCTAAAATGCATCTTGCTTTTTCTCATTTCTGTGGTTGATTTGATCCTATCCATTGTTTATTGGAAATGCTGCCCTTTAATTATTATTATTACTATTTTTTGAGACGGAGGCTTGCTCTGTTGCCCAGGCTGGAGTGCAGTGGCACGATCTCAGCTCACTGTAACCTCTGCCTCCCAGATTCAAGTGATTCTCCTGCCTCAGCCTCCTGCGTAGCTGGGATTACAGGCGCCTGCCAACATGCCCGGCTAATTTTTGTTGTATTTTTAGTAGAGATGGGGTTTCAGCATGTTGGCTAGGCTGGTCTCCAACTCCTGACCTCAAGTGATCCTCCCACCTCGGCCTCCCAAAGTACTGGGATTACAGGCATGAGCCACTGTGCCTGGCCTAATGCTGCCCTTTAATCAAGTTTTTCCTGACTATTTCTTTCCTCCCCCACAGAATTTTTGCTGTCCCCTCTCAGCCCTCAGAACACTTTATTCTCTTGTGACTTAACACTTGTTGCCTTGTATCAAAAAGTATTCATACTTTTAATCTTATTATGTATATGTCTGCACTGTCCAATACAATGGCTGTCACCTACATAGGACTGTTGAAGTTAGTTAAACTAAAAATTCAGTTACCATATTTGGACAGTACAGACAGGTTTTCATCTTTGTTGCTGGACTGCAGTGATACGATCATAGCTCACTGCAGCCTCGAACTCCCGGACTCAACTGATCTCAAGTAGCTGGGACCACAGGTGTGCACCACCACATCCAGCTGATCTTTTTACTTTTTGTAGAGACGGGGTCTTGCCATATTGCCAGGGCTTGTTTCCATCTTTGTGAACAGTTCTGTTGGACAGCGCTTTTCTAGATTGTAAAACTCAGAAGAGATTGTGACTTGCCCTTTTGTTTTCTCTGTGGCCTTTGTGTAGTGCTTTGCTTATCTGCAATTCAATTAAGAAATAAAAATTAGCTCCTGGCACAGAAGAAAGAAATAACATTTGGGAAATATTTGCTTCTTGAGAGATGATAGTTGAACCAGAGAAGTAGGTGAAGTATTTGCAGACCTCCACAACTTCTTGGTTGCAGATCCGCCAAGCATGGGTTAAAAGTACAGGGGATAGGGATTGGCAGTTGCTAGTATGTTTATTCCTAAACTATAGGGTAAGACACACAATTGATTTTCCTGCTTACTTGCTATGCCTTTGTATACTTGTTTTCTCCGTACTTTGAACTGTAGGCCTGCACTGTCCAGTATAGTAACCACTAGCCACATGTGACTACTTATGTTGAAGTTAAAGCTGAAAGATCAATCTCACACTAGCCTTATTTAGCCTTATTTTTCAGGTGCTTAGCACTCTTGGCAGGCAGCTGCTGTAGGGGCAGCACAGATAGAGAAGGATGTGGTCATTGTACAAAGTTTTGTTGGTCAATGCTGGTCAAGACCTATCACGTAGCTGTAGTTGTGGATGCCATGACAAATTTGGCATTTGGATTTGGTTTAGAAGTTTAAAAAAATTAGACAGTTCAGGTAATGAATATTTTAGTTACTAAAGTTGCCAGTTTATTCCTAATTTAATCCAGAACTTCCTGTTACAGAGGCTAATTATGTGACCTAATACTTTCTTCTTACTACAGGATTGCTTGGTGATGAATATTCTAAATGAGTCAAATGAGCTGAAAATTTGAAGTGGTTTCTTTTTGTATTTTGTCTTTGTAATGGATTTTGACACCTAGAGTGTTCTGAAAGGCATTTGTTTTTTAGAAAGTCGGTAGGTAGTTGTACCTATTTTGTACCAGATGTTGTTATTGATGCTGGAGATACTGCCTTTAAACAGAACAAAGTGCATATTCCCTGCTTGTTTTGGCTACATTCTAAATGGAGATGTGGGGAAGGCAGACATAAAATGCACATTTTGTGTTTTGTTACTTACTACATGTTTTTCAGAGATGGAAGCTTGTTATATTGCCCAGGCTGGTCTTGAACTCCTGGCCTCAAGCGATCCTCCCACAGTGCTGGGAATACAGGCATGAGCCATTGTACTCAGCCTAAAAATAGACTTTTTTTTAGGTCTAGCAGTTTTAGGTTCACAGCAAAATTGAGCAGAAGGTACAGAGAGTTCCCATATACCCCCCTACCCCCACACATGCTGTTTTAAATCTTAAAGATCACCTTAACCTTTATAACCACATACATGAGTGAATGATTTACCAGATGAGGAATAGTGAAAGCTCACACTTTAATACACTGCATTTTAGGAGGCCAAGGCAGGAGGATCACTTGAACTCAGGAGTTCAAGACCAGCCTGAGTGACGTAGCGAGACTCTGTCTCTACTAAAAATGAGCCAGACGTGGCGATGCACACCTGTAGTCCTGGCTACCCTGGAGGCTGAGGTGGGAAGATCACTTAAGCTTGGGTGATCAAGTCTGCAGTGAGCTATGACTGACAGAGGGAGACCACGTCTAAAAAATAAATAAATGAATAAAAGAAAATAATACCCTGGATAAGATTCAGAGGAGCTTACTAGAGAGCTGAATGGGAATCATGGGAATCAGTTCCCAACAGTACTTCTGTTGGGGAGGGGTAGAGTCCTGGTTATGGCTGTGCAAGTTCTTTTTTTTTTTTTTTTTTTTTTGAGACGGAGTCTCGCTCTGTCGCCCACGCTGGAGTGCAGTGGCGAAATCTCGGCTCACTGCAAGCTCCGCCTCCTGGGTTCACGCCATTCTCCTGCCTCAGCCTCTCCGAGTAGTTGGGACTACAGGCGCCCGCCACCACGCCCGGCTAAGTTTTTGTATTTTAGTAGAGACGGGGTTTCACCGTGGTCTCGATCTCCTGACCTCGTGATCCGCCCGCCTCGGCCTCCCAAAGTGCTGAGATTCCAAGCGTGAGCCACCGCGCAAGTTCCTGAACTTGTCAGGAAAAAGATTGATGGATGATAAAACATTGAATGGATTCATAGAGGTGCTGGACTGTAACCAATTAGTCTTTCTTAGAAAAAACAATTTAACAAGTTTTTGAAGAAATACAGGAAACTAGAGTGGCATGGTGGCACACACCTGTAGTCCCATCTACTTGGGAAGCTGAGGTGGGTGGATCTCTTGAGCCCAGGAGTCTGAAACCAGCCTGGGCAACATGATGGAACTTCAGGTCTATTAAAAAAAAAAAAAATACAAAACTTAGCCAGGTGTGGTGGCACCACACCTGTAGTCCCAGCTCCTAGGGAGGCTGAGGTGGGATAATCACTTGAACCCAGGAGGTTGAGGTTGCAATGAGCTGAGATTGTGCCATTGCACTCCAGCCTGGGCAACAGAGCAAGACCCTGTCTTGGGGTGGCGTGGGGGACAGGGGGAAGAAATACAGTCCCAGCACTTTAGGAGGCTGAGGTGGGCAGATCACGAGGTCAAGAGATGAGACCATCCTGGCCAACATGGTGAAACCCCGTCTCTACTAAAAATACAAAAATTAGCTGGGTGTGGTGGCGCATGCCTGTAGTCCCTGCTATGCGGGAGGCTGAGGCAGGAGAATCACTTAAACCTGGGAGGCAAAGTTGCAGTGAGCTGAGATCATGCCACTGCACTCCAGCCTAGCAACAGAGTGAGACTCCGTCTGGGGAAGAAAAAAAAAAAGTAAATACAGGAAACTGCAAAAGGAACACTAAATTCACTCTCATCTAGAGTCAATTACTGTTCATATTTTTATATATTTCCTTTCAGACTTTTTTCTGTTTGTGCCAGGGATGCACATCTTTATACACATAGGTGTTTATTTGGGATCATACTGTGTAATGCAGGATGCAGTATAATACTCTACTTTGTTTTCACTTAACATTGTATTATTCTGTTTTTAAACATTTCTTGAAAAGCAGCTGTGTGATGTTTCGTGTTCTGGATATGTCTTGGTTAACTTAACTATCCTCTGTTAGAAGAACATTTTGGTTACTTGCAGAGTTTTCTCCTTTTTTTTTTTTTTTGCGACAAAGTCTCGCTCTGTTGCCCAGGTTGGAGTGCAATGGCATGAGCTCGGCTCACTGCCAATCTCCACCTCCTGGATTCAAGTGATTCTTGTGCCTCAGCCTCCCAAGTAGCTGGGATTACAGGTGTGCATCACCACACTTGGCTAATTTTTGTTTTTGTTTTGTTTTTTTGAGACGGAGTCTCTTCTGTCACCAGGCTGGAGTGTAGTGGCGGAATCTTGACTCGCCGCAACTTCCGACTACCTGGTTCAAGCGATTCTCCTGCCTTAGCCTTCTGAGTAGCTGGGATTACAGGCACGCGCCACCACACCCAGCTAATTTTTGTATTTTTAGTAGAGACGGGGTTTGACCATGTTGGCCAGGATGGTCTTGATCTCCTGACAAAGTGCTAAGATTATAGGCATGAGCCACCAATCCTGGTCAATTTTTTTTTTTTTTTTGAGGCAGAGTCTTGCTGTCGCCCAGGCTGGAGTGCAGTGGCGCGATCTTGGCTCACTGCAGGCTCCGCCTCCCGGGGTTCACGCCATTCTCCTACCTCAGCCTCCCGAGTAGCTGGGACTACAGGCACCTGCCATCTCGCCCGGCTAATTTTTTGTATTTTTAGTAGAGACGGGGTTTCACTGTGTTAGCCAGGATGGTCTCGATCTCTGAACTCGTGATCCGCCCGCCTTGGCCTCCCAAAGTGCTGGGATTACAGACGTGAGCCACTGCGCCCGGCCTCCTGGCCAATTTTTGTATTTTTAGTAGAAATGGGGTTTCACCATGTTGGCCAGGCTGGTCTCAAACTCCTGACCTCAGGTGATCTTCCCACCTCGGCCTCCCAGAGTTCTGGGATTATAGGAGTGCGCCACCGTACCTGGCCTTTCTCCTTGTTTTTAGTGGACATATAGCTAACAACTTTTTTTCTTTTTCTTTTTTTTTTTTTTTTTGAGACAGAGTCTTGCTCTGTCGCCCAGGCTGGAGTGAAGTGGAGCCATCTCGGCTCACTGCAAGCTCCGCCTCCCGGGCTCACACCATTCTTCTGCCTCAGCCTCCCGAATAGCTGGGACTACAGGCGCCCGCCAAGATGCTCGGCTAATTTTTTGTATTTTTTAGTAGAGATGAGGTTTCACCGTGTTAGCCAGGATGGTCTCGATCTTCTGACCTCGTGATCCTCCCACCTCGGCCTCCCAAAGTGCTGGTATTACAGGCGTGAGCCACCGCACCCGGCCATAGCTAACAATTTTTACTTCTTAGCTTCTGATGGACTGAGGAGAACTGTGAAGAAAAGTTTATCATGCCCTGGTTTGGCACCCATTAGGACATCGAGTGTCCCTTTTCTGTTCTCTGTTGGTTGGGGGCAGCATGAAATGCATTGTTGTATAGCAGCATAGAGAAAGGACTCTAGCTACCTGCTTTTTGGGGACTGGTGCTAGAGAAAAATCTGAGAGCAAAAGTGCTTGGCTAAATTCCCTTTTTTTTCTTTTAGTTTTTGAAATCATGAATCCTGTTTATAGTCCTGGATCTTCTGGGGTTCCCTATGCAAATGCCAAAGGAATTGGTTATCCAGGTAAGCAAGTAAAATTTTGTTTTCATTTTTGAACTTTGAATACTTGGTATATTTTCATGTCACTAAGAATGCTTTCTATTGACAAACACAGCTCAAAGTGGCTTAGACAAGAAAAAATACCTGGAAGTGAAAAATCAAATGATAGGACTGGATTTGGTCAAAACTTGGTCTAGTGGCTCCAGCAGCTGGGACCAGGATCTAGTTTCTCTACCTCCTGGTCTCAGCTTCGCTTCCTCAGTATTAACTTAATGTTGGTCACAGGTTCCACTCCTTCTCATTGTGGTCTCTGAAGTTCAAGCCCCCTCCCAGTAGGCTCTTAGCCTCTTTACCTCCACCCTACAGGAAAGCCTGATGGGGCTGCTTGTTCTCTATTCAAACCAGTCTTGGGCTTTTTCTGATTAAACTCAGCAGCATCCATCCCTGGGCCACAAAGGGGGAGTCTGCTGATTGTCTTAGGCCTGATCCACATCCCTTTAGTGGAGTCAGCTAGTCAAATATGGACTGTAAGTGAGGGTTGCAGCGAAATGGATATTGAGGGGATAGGAGCTGGTTGGTCAAAAATAGCAAATGGTTGTTCCCTTCGGTGACTTTGCACAAGAAGTAGTTACTTATAATGATACAGTTTCATTTTGGGTTTTGATAATATGGTAGAAGAGAGAACCCCAAAACTTTGTGGCTAAGACTCTCAGAAAGTGAAATAAAACATTTTACAAATGTATAACTGAACTTGCAGGAGGTAAGAGAGATATCTGGGGTCAAATGTGAAAGCCATGTTAAACCCAGCTAACTTGGCCTTTGAACTAATGTCGTGCCTGTCCTGGGGACATGTGCTATTTGTGGGTTTTAACAACCCACATGGGGATAGAGATTGAGTATTAGGACCCTTGCAACAGGGAATGAGAGTGAGACTTCTTATCAATCATTCTCGTCCCTCTGGAGGGTGATACTCCCCGGCAAAGAGAGAGACTAAACAGTCTAGTTGTCCGGTGGCCCCATAAGGAAGTTTGTATGCTTGGGCTCTGAGAAGGGGGAGATCTTCACTAAGACTTTGTAAGCATTCAGAGATGTGTGGGGTTCTAGCTTGTATTATACTCCCCAGGGGTTCAGAAGTTGAGAAATTAACATAAAAATCGTCTCCAGGCTTCATTACTCCTAGGGCTCCTGACAGCAGCAAATGCAGAACTGCTGTGGGGGCATATGTTCATAGCCCAGGTTGCGTGGGCTTCCTTCAGGCAAAGTTCTGCCTGCTAGCATGGGATGCCTCCCATCAAGTAAGAGGCACCAGCCATGACAGACTACAGGAGAAGAACCATCAGGTAGATGGTATGTCACATAGCCAAGTTTAGAAGAATTGCAGATATAAAAGAAATCAGAAACGTAAGAGGGGAACAAGGTGCTGAGAAAAAAGAACTAGCTGGAACTTTAAGAAATGAAACAAAATGGCATATGAACAAATTTCAGGTTAATATCAAGACAAAACACTGGTTAACAGAGAACCAGAATGCAACATAAGGAAAGGGAGGAAAACAGAACAGTAAAGAAACATCTGGAGCTCTTCTGTAGAAGGACTGAGTAGAGAAACTATAAGAAAAGGACTGACAGGCTGGGCACAGTGGCTCATGCCTGTAATCCCAGCACTTCGGGAGGCCGAGGCAGGCAGATCATGAGGTCAGGAGATCGAGACCATCCTGGCTAACACTGAAACCCCGTCTCTCCTAAACATACAAAAAAAAATTAGCCGGGCATGGTGGCGGGCGCCTGTAGTCCCAGCTACTCAGGAGGCTGAGGCAGGAGAATGGCGTGAACCCGGGAGGTGGAGCTTGCAGTGAGCCGAGATGGTGCCACTGCACTCCAGCCTGGGCGACAGAGCAAGACTCTGTCTCAAAAAAAAAAAAAAAAAAATTCTTTTGCTATTCTTTTAGTGCTTATTATAAAGATTATACCTCTTTTATTTTTATTTTTTTGAGACAGTCTCGCCGTGTTGCCCAGGCTGGAATGCAGTGGTACGATCTCAGCTCACTACAACCTCCATCTCCTGGGTTCAAGCAATTCTCCAGCCTCAGCCTCCCGAGTAACTGGGATTACAGGTGCATGCCACCATGCCCAGCTAATTTTTTGTATTTTTAGTAGAGACAGGGTTCACTGTGTTAGCCAGGCTGGTCTCGAATTGCCGACCTCAAGTGATCCGCCCTCCTGAGCCTCCCAAAGTGCTGTGATTATAAGCATGAGCCCCTCTTTTTCTATTATTGCCTTTCCGTAAGATATTACTTGTGTCACAGTACTCCAGCCTGGTGACAGAGCGAGACTCTGTCTCAAAAAAAAGAAAAGACATTACTGTTTTAATTTTGTGCAGTCAACAGCCATTTATATTTATTCACACATTTACTGTTTTTGGTGCTCTTCATTGCTTTCTCTATTTACATGTTTCTCTCTGGAGTCATTTACCTTTATCTGAACAACTCTCTTAACATTTTTTTTTTTTTTCTGAGACGGAGTTTCACTCTTGTTGCCCAGGCTGGAGTGCAATGGCATGATCTTGGCTCACTGCAACTTCTGCCTCCCGCATTCAGGTGATTCTCCTGCCTCAGACTCCTGAGTTGCTGGGATTACAGGCGCCCGCCACCATGCCCAGCTAATGTTTGTATTTTCAGTAGAGATGGGTTTTTGCCATGTTGGCCAGGCTGATCAAGAACTCCTGACCTCAGGTGATCCTCCCACCTTGGCCTCCCAAAGTGTTGGGATTACAAGTGTGAGCCACTGCGCCCAGCCACTTTTTTTTTTTTTTTAAACAACAAGTCCGTTAGTGAATTTTGTTTTGTGAAGTCTTTATTTTGCTTTCCTTTTGAGGCATTCTTTTGCCGAGTGTATTTGTTTTTTTTGTGGCTGCTATAACAAGTAACCACAAACTTGGTGGGTTAAAGCCATAGAGATGTATTCTCAGAGGTTCGAAATCAAGGTGTTGGCAGGTCTGTACTCCTAGTGCAGGCCCCAGAGGAAAATCCATTCCTTGCCTCTTCTAGTTTCTGGTGGCTGTCTGCAATCTTTAGCATATGGCTTTGTGGCTGCATCACTCCCATTTCTGCCTCCATGGTTACATCCTCTCCTGTGTGTTTTTTGTGTGTGTGTTTGTTTTGAGACAAAGTCTCACTCTGTCATCCAGGCTGGAGTGCAGTGGCGTGATCTTGGCTCTCTGCAACATCTGCCTCCCAAGTTCAAGTGATTCTCCTGCCTCAGCCTCCTGAGTAGCTGGGATTACAGGTGCGTGGTGCGTGCCACCACGCCCGACTAATTTTTGTATTTTTAGTAGAGATGGGGTTTCACCATGTTGGCCAGGCTGGTCTCGAACTCCTGACCTCAGGTGATTGGCCTCCCAAAGTGCTGGGATTACAGGCCTGAGCCACCGTGCCCGGCCCTGTGTGTTTTTTATAAGGACACTTTTCATTGGATTTAGAGCCAACCTGGGCAGTCCAGGATTCCAGAATGACCTCATCTCAAGATCCTTCACTTAATCACATCTGTGAAGATTATTTTCCCGAATAAGGTCACATTATTTCCTCTCAGCACTTTAAAGATAAAATTTGTCATCTGGTTTCTGTCAAAAATTTTTTTTTTTTTTTTTCTTTGAGAAAGAGTCTTGCTCTGTCATTCAGGCCGCAGTGCAGTGGTGTAGTCACGGCTCACTGCAGCCTCAAACTGCTTGGACTCAAGGGATCCTCCTGCCTCAGTCTCCCAAGTAGCTGGGACTACAGATGTGCACTACCATGCCTGAATAATTTTTTAATTTTAATTTTTGTAGAGATCGTGTCTCACTATGTTGCCCAGGCTGATCTCAGACTCCTGTGCTCATCCCACCTCAGCCTCCCAAAGTACTGGGATTACAGGCATGAGCCACTGTGCCCGACCCAGAATAATTTTTGCCTCTTTGAAATTATGTTTCTTCTCTACATTTCCCCCAATCCCTGTGCACCTTGCCACTTTAAAAATATCTTTGCTTTTACCATGATGTAACTAGATGCGATTTTATTTGTATTTACCTTGCATAGTGTTCAGAGAACTTCTTGACTCTGAGTTGATTTCTTCCAGCAGTAGCAGTAGCTCTTCAAATATTGTTTTTGTCCCTTTCTCTCCTCTCCTGGAACTCCATCTGTAAGTGTATTAGACCATTTCAATCTGTCCTTCCTGTCTCTTGCACCCTGTTTTGTAGTTTCTGTTTTTTTCTCCATGAGCTTTAATACAGATAGTTTATACTGATCTGCTTCCATTTGTCCTGCTAATTCTGCTCTAATTTGCTATAATTCATGTATTGAATCAAGTCTTTATATGTATTTTCTCCATCTTCTGTTTTTTCCAGCATACTACTGAGTTACTTTAAAAACTGCTGACTGCAGTCTCTGGATCACCTGTGCGTCAGTTTTTATCGTCCATTTGTTCTGTTCTTTTGTTTTTCCGTCACGTGGTCCTGTCTTGGCATGCCTGGTGTTTTTCATTAACTATCTCACAAAGTGTATTAGAAATTATGGGTGGTTTCGCTGATGATGTCTTCTTTTGCTGGGAAGGTAGCATGCTGAATGGTCTTCTTAATCCACTTGGAGCTGGGCTTAGATGCATTTCAGTTTTGGCAAGGCTCGATCTCCCTTTGTTTTGCCCTTATTCTGGAGCTCAGGGTTTCCATAAGCCTGGCATGCTCTGCACAGTCCATCCCTCTTGTGGATCCGTACCCTGGTCTTTGTCTCTTACACCAAGGGAATAAGGAAAACTCTGCGTTTCAGAGATTTTTGGTTTTTGCTGTCTGCTGGGGTAGCTTTAGAATTTGACATATGTCTTAAAGCAGACTTTAACTGGTTTTGAAACTCATCTGAGGTCCAATTTTATCACTACATCCCTTCAAGATCACCAAAACCCATGTCCTCCAGCCACGGCCTTCTGTCCAGGGAGAACCTAGACTTGGCCTCTTGCCCATGCTGAGAATTGACAAGCACCCCCCAGGTCAACAAGGCTGTAGATCCTAATTTCTCCTTTGTTCCACAAATGGTAGTGGACACTGGGATGGAGTTAGGAACGTAAACATTTTGTGGGGGCTATCACATAGGAAAATCCAGCCGGAAGGAAGTAGAATTAGGGAGAGCCTCAGACTGTGAGGCACATTTGCCGAACTCATGGCCAGCCCACGGGGTGCTCTGGGGCAAGGGTTAGCAGTTGGAGGCCCACATGAGGCACCAGTGGCCTGGTCCTGCTCCTGAGACTGTTGGTCCACATACTTCTGGCTGAACAGCAGGTTCTTTCTGGAAAAGAGATGCAGGCGGCGTTGCTCACTTCGCTTTGTTGCTTAATGTTTGCTAGGAATCCATAACAGTTCACAGAGGTTTGCCTTGTTCTTTTTTTTTAAAAATGTAATGGTGTTACATACACTCCATCTTGTGGGCTTCCATAGTTGATTGAGCCAGTTTCCTTGTGATGGGTATTGGAGTTGTTTGAAGTATGTGCTATTTTAGTAATGATGGTGTGAACAGCCCTATGTTTGTGTGACTCTGTGGGAATTCTCAGGGTGGGTTCCTAGAGCTGGGGTTGCTGGGTCAGAGAGCAGATGCACATGTGATTGTTAGGATACTGCTGAGTTCTCATCAGCAGTGTGAGACGATTTCCCCACAGCCTGGCTAACAGAATGTGTTTTCCAGCTTCTGGATTTCTGCTAGTCTGAAGTTAGCGTAGTTGTAGTTTGCAATTCTGTCTATCTGTGTCTATTGATTTGAGTGGTGGGGGTGGGGGGGGATGTTTGTTTTTCTAGTCTTAAAAGTTACTTACGTATTAAGTGTACTAGCCCTTTGTCTAAATAATTTACAGATACTTTATCTGAATTTGTTCTTTTGCTTAACTATGGTCTTTTTGCTGTTCTGAAGCTTTTACTTTTGTAAGGTGATCTGTCTTGTGGAAATGATTCAGGTTTGGGATCGCTCCGGTCCCTTGATGTAGGGAGTCTGACCTTTCCAGCCTACCATGCCAGAAGAGGGCTAGAGTAGATGCTGAAGGAGACAGTCTCTGTCTGCTGGGGGATGGGGTGCCCAGAAAGATCAGGAATAGGAAGAAACAGTGATTCTTAACTCGGTTGCTTGGAACCCTGCAGATTCGCTGTCTGGAGAGAATGAGAAAAAAGAGGCTGGTGCACCCAAGACCAGCTAAAGCAGTGTTGGGGGTCCTTCCAAAGCTGCCCCTGTGGGTTTTGTGCAGTCCAGGTAGAAACCATTGGAGATAGGGGAGCCACACTGCGGCTTGGGTCAGGGTGGTGACAGAGCAAGTGGGATGTGGCTGAAGGGATGAGGCTGTGGGAGCACGGAAGTAGCAGAGGCCGTCTAGGAGATTGGGAGTCTTTGACCCCCATACCAGAGACCAGGTATGTAGCGACATCTTGTCACTGGTGGCTAGTGATGCCATCTTAAATACTATCGTGTGTGTTTGCTTTTTCATTATAGGATGTGTTAACTTCTTGTTAGAAAGTGGGGGGGCCGGGCGCGGTGGCTAGTGCCTGTAATCCCAGCACTTTGGGAGGCCAAGGTGGGCGGATCACGAGGTATGTAGATCAAGACCATCCTGGCTAACATGGTGAAACATTGTCTCTACTAAAAATACAAAAAATTAGCCGGGCGCGGGCCCCTGTAGTCCTAGCCACTCAGGAGGCTGAGGCAGGAGAATGGCGTGAACCCAGGAGGCGGAGCTTGCAGTAAGGCGAGATCATGCCATGCATTCCAGCCTGGGCGACAGAGCGAGACTCCATCTCAAAAAAAAAAAGAAAGAAAGTGGGGATGGGAAGGACTAAGCAAAGATGACAGTGGTTTTTCAGGGACCCTTAAACACAGTCTTCAGCAAACAAATCCAGAGCAGCCCTCTTCCCCTGAGAATATGTTGGTAGAGTTTTAGGGAGAGATGAGGAATTTGGATTTTGTGGAAATTATTGCAGAGGCCTACAGGATATGATCTAGGTCAGTGGTAGTTGAAACTTTTTTTTTTTTTTTTTTTTTAAAGAAGGAAACCATTGAAAAAAAAAAATCTTGCTGGTTCCCTGGTCTCTGAGGGCAGTTCCAGACCTTTTTTGGTCTTCCTGTGCTCACAATTGGGCTTCTGAGGAGTCTCTCAGCATCCCCAGAACTGCTGTCCTGGTCTTTCCAGTGGCTATTGTGGGTCTGTTTGAAGTTGAATCTGCCCTTGACGTCCACCATACTCTGTTCTCTGACTAATTAGAGAGGGCAAATGGGAGGGTGAGAGTCCAGGAGGGAAACCCAGAATGGCTTCTGCTGAGGTAGACGGGGATCAGTTTCAAGTGAGGAAAGCAACTTTGAAGCAAGGATAAAGATGAGAACTGGGCACTTGGAGGGATTCTGGGGCTAGGGGTTGGTGACGCTGATGCCTCCTGCTCCCACAGAAACCTGCGGGATGGCTTAGGGATGCAGGGGAGTAGAGCAAGGGATCCAGGCTGAGGGGGCTGAAGGGAGGCACGTGAGGAGCTGTGTTCAGAACTTTCTGTCCCATCTACAGAGATTTTCCTTTTGGCATTCCGCTCAGATCCCCTGCCCTGTTTTTACCTCAGCCTTAGGGCTTCCTTGCTTTGGTTACTGTTAGCACCATGATTTGTTCCTAAGGGATCGTAACACCTTAAAAATCCAGGTCAGCTTCTCTGTTTCTGTTCTTCACTTGTAAAATGGAGATAACAATTTCAACTTCATAGGGTTGTTATTATAGGGATTAAATGAGTAATAATACATGTAATATGCTTAGAATAGTGCATGGAACATAGTAAACACTCAATATGAAACTATTGTTACTGTCATTAATCTGTCTGTCCATTAAACCACATTTGATGCCTGTAAAAAAAAAAAAAAAAAAAAAAAAATCCCAGTCCAAGTGCCATAAGAGACACCTTTCTCCAGGCCTCCTCACCACGGTTTCTTTTGAAGACTGCTCTTCTCTTTCAACTTTATTTACAGGTGAAGGAAGTGCGCAATAGAGAAATTACAGCTTCTCACAACTAGTGGGAACAGTAGTCAAGGGTAGGAAACCTGGGTCATCTTGTTGGCTGTGTGCCCCGAATAGAAAGAACGCTTTCTGGCTGGGTGCAGTGGCTCACACCTGTAATCCCAGCACTTTGGGAGGCCGAGGAGGGCGGATTATGAGGTCAGGAGATCGAGACCATTCTGGCCAACATGGTGAAACCCCGTCTCTACTAAAAATACAAAAATTAGCTGGGCGTGTTGGCGTGTGCCCGAAATCCCAGCTACTCAGGAGGCTGAGGCAGGAGAATCGCTTGAACCAGGGAGGTAGAGGTTGCAGTGAGCCGGGATCACGCCATTGCACTCCAGCCTGGCAACAGAGCGAGACTCTGTCTCAAAAAAAAAAAAAAAAAAAAAAAAAATGCTTTCTAATACCTCAGCTGTCACAAGTGATGCCTCCTGTACTGTGAGCCAGAGGGGTCAGCCTGAAGGGAAGGGAGGCCTTATCGAAAAGGGCAGATGCCTGAGGCCCCCTCTGCTGGTTGCACCTTGGGGCCAGGATTCTGTCTGTAGCACTCAATGTCTTATTTGATGTTTCTGTTTTGTTCATACTATGAATTACTAGGTCACGGTTTAGTCTTAATAAGATTCCTTGTTTGTATTAATAAAGGTCAGCTTGTTTGCACATGGACTGTAGTTGGATTTTTCCCATTTCTGTGTGTACGCAGTCCCAGTTAGAGCTCCTTCTGTAAGAAGACTGAAGCTTAAGTAAGACACAGCCTGGATTTATGACTGGTGTCTTAATTTGTTTTCTGCTGCTTTAGCAGAATATCAGGCTGGATAAAGAACAGAAATTTATTAGACTCTTGATTCTGGAGGTTGGGGAAGTCCAAGAGCATGGCGATGGCATCTCATGAGCGCTTTTGGGCTCTATCCTCTTGTGATGGATGGTGGAAGGGCAGCGAGTGTGTCAGAGAGAAAGGGGGCCTGTCCTTTTTGTCAGGAACTCACTGTCTTAATAAAGGCGTCACCTATTAAAGGTCCCACCTCTCAGTGCTGTTAAAATGACAGATTTCACCATGAGCTTTGGAGGGGACATATGAAAACATATTAGCTGGTCTTGCTGGAGAAGTTGGTGATCAGAACATCAAAATATGGCAAGGTGTGGTAACTCACGCCGGTAATACCTGCACTTTGGGAGGCCGAGGCAGGTGGATCACCTGAGGTCAGGAGTTCGAGACCGGCCTGGCCAGCATGGCAAAACCCCATCTCTACTAAAAATACAAAAATTAGCTGGGCGTGGTGGTGCGCGTCTGTAGTCCCAGCTATTAGGGAGACTGAGGCAGGAGAAATGCTTGAACCCAGGAGGCGGAGGTTGCAGTGAGCCGAGATCTCACCACTGCACTTCAGCGTAGGCAACAGAGCAAGACTCTGTCTTAGAAAAAAAAAAGAACATCGGAATATGAAAAAACCTGAAATGAATTTAGAAGTTTTAAACAGTTTCTTACAACAAAAAATAATAGATTTTAAGTCAAAATATGTAATGTAGGAAATGTCTGAATTCAGTGAAAATGAGTGACCTTTAAATAGGCTTACCTGTTCACTGGTAGCAGCAAAAATAGGCCCCTTGAGTCCAAGCTAGACTTGAATTCTGATTCTTCCAGACTTTGTGCAGTGAAGTCAGATGAGGGTAACAGGACCTAGCATGTGATACCCTTAGCACTCTTACTACTCTTGCTAAGTAATTATGTGATTAGAGTTTGGAATGAAACTTCCAGAAATGTTACAATTGAGGCTGGGCGTGGTGGCTTACGCCTGTAATCCCAGCACTTTGGGAGGCTGAGGTGGGTAGATCATAAGGTCAGGAGTTCGAGACCAGCCTGGTCAACATGGTGAAACCTCGTCTCTACTAAAAATACAAAAATTAGCTGGACGTGGTGGTAGATGCCTGTAATCCCAGCTACTCGGAAGGCTGAGGCAGGAGAATCGCTTGAAACGGAGGTTGCAGTGAGCCGAGATCGCGCCACTGCCCTCTAGTCTGGGCAACAAGAGTGAAACTCTGTCCCCCTCCAAAAAATAAATAAAAATAAAATATAAAATATATAATTGTGATTATCAAAATTCTGAGGGAAAGCCAGGCGTGGTGGCTCACACCTGTAATCCCAGCACTTTGGGAGGCCGAGGCGGGTGGATCAACTGAAGTCAGGAGTTCGAGACTGGCCTGGCTAACGTGATGAAACCCCGTCTCTACTAAAAATAGAAAAATTAGCCAGGTGTGGTGGCACGTGCCTGTAATCCCAGCTCCTCGGAAGGCTGAGGCAGGAGAATTGCTTGAACCTGGGAGGCAGAGGTTGCAGTGAGCCAAGATCGTGCCATTGCACTCCAGCCTGGGTGATGAAAGTGAAACTATCTCAAAAGACGACAACAATAAAAAAAACAAAGTTCTGCGGGAAGAAGACAACTAGACACACACTGTTGGCCACACGTAGTGCTCTTGGGGCTGCTTAAGTCTGTGGAGTTCTGGGGAGGAAGGTAAGAGCCGATGGCTTTGCAGGAGCTCTAGTGATTGTGCGTCACTACTTCAGTTGATGACATGAGATCGTTCTGTATTTTTCTTCAGCTGGTTTTCCCATGGGCTATGCAGCAGCAGCTCCTGCCTATTCTCCTAACATGTATCCTGGAGCGAATCCTACCTTCCAAACAGGTATGTGTTGGGTGATAAAATGCTTTGTATGTACAGCTGGGAGAGAAAGATGAAGGGGTGGATTTTGAGAGGGGTGGGTATAGAATTAGGACTTGGTTGAGTCGATTTCTCAAGTTCATTAAATTAGCCTGTTGATAAGTGCAACAAAAGCTTAATTTTTACTGCGTTGAAGCTTTATATACTGTGTTTCTCATGTCCTCCCACAAGGCAAATCTGTAATCACTAGGTTAACTCTACCAGAGCATCTGTTCATGAAATAGTATCACCTACTAGAAACTGAAGAATTTCTTGCCATGCCAACAGGTGGAATTTCCATGTTAATGTTTTTAGAGATAATTTTTGATTAGACTACTTTAACACTCTGATTATATTTTTTTTAAAAAGTATTATTTTCCATTTAAGGTATAGATGAATAGTTTTAGATTTTGGAAATCAGTGTTAATATTGAAAGTGGAATTGGTTTGGGTCTGAATCTTGAGGAGATTGGTTAGTGGAATTTCCTCCTAGGAGCCTGCACTCTCTGGTGTTGGTTCCTTTTGGACTTTTTTTTTTTTTTTTTGAGACGGAGTCTCGCTCTGTCGCCCAGGCTGGAGTGCAGTGGTGCAATCTCGGCTCACTGCAAGCTCCGCCTCCCAGGTTCACGCCATTCTCCTGCCTCAGCCTCTCCGAGTAGCTGGGACTACAGGCGCCCGCCACCACGCCCGGCTAATTTTTTGTATTTTTAGTAGAGACGGGGTTTCACCGTGGTCTCGATCTCCTGACCTCATGATCTGCCCGCCTCGGCCTCCCAAAGTGCTGGGATTACAAGCGTGAGCCACCGCGCCCGGCCCCTTTTGGACTTTTTTCACCCACGCGGGGCTTTGCCTTTCTGCCGCAGCAGTGGTGGTGCACACTCTGATCTGAGGCTGTGGTTTGGCCTTAATCCTGGGACTGCTGGGGCAGCTTTATCCTTCAACACTAGCTTCACACAGTTAACTTTGACAGAGGAGGAGACAACAGCAGTGTCCTTTCCCCAAATTCTTCCAGTTTTGTTAATCATAAAATTCTGCCTTTATATTCTGTCCTTACATCCATCTCTTCCTTTACATTTCCACTTCCACTATGACCACCCTTGCTCAGACCGTAGTTCACACCCCGAGAAAAACCTTCTTGACTTGGTCTTCCTGCTCCCATGCTTTCTCTCCCTGGGTTACTGTTCTTCCTATTTAAACCAGAGCGATGCTCCCAGATGAATTTTTCTCAGTGGTTTCCCGTGATTAAGACACGTTATGCCAAGAGTCTCGACTTTCAGTCCCTAGCTGTTTGCCACATTGGCCCATTTTTTCCCTTTAGAGTGGTTTTCCTTTCGTGTTTTGCCTTGAAAGAACCATCCATCTCGTAGTGTATATTAGCAGCTCATTCCTTTTTATTGTTAGGTAGTATTTTGTTGTGTGGAAATAAATACTTCAGTTTGCTTATCCATTTACCATGTGATGAACATTTGGGTTATTTGCAGTTTGGGGCTATTACAAATGAAAATGCTGTTAATATTTATATGCAGGTTATTGTGTGAACATATGCTTTGATTTCTCTGAGTAAATAAATACAGAGGATTTGAGTGGCTGGTTATTATGGCAGGTGTGTATTTAACTTTGTGAGAAACTGCCAGTCTTCCAAAATGGTGGTACCATTTTACATTCCTACCAGCAGTGTTTGTGAGTTGCAGTTCCTCCACATCCTTAACAACACTTGGTGTGGTCAGTCTTTTTAATTCCAGCCATTCTAGTGAATGTGTAGCAGTATCTTTTCATGTGCGTATTTGCCTTCTGTATGTCTTTGGTGAAGAATTTGTATACAGCTTTTACTGTATGTCAGTTATTGTTTTCTTATTGTTGAGTTTTGAGAGTTCTTATCAGATACATGCGTGTTTTCTCCCAGTCTGTGGCTTTTTCATTCCTTTAACAGCGTCTTTTAAAGAGCAGAGGTTTTAAAAGTTTGGGCTGGGCACGGTGGCTCACGTCTGTAATCCCAGCAATTTGGGAGGCTGAGGTGGGTGGATCATGAGGTCAGGAGTTCGAGACCAGCCTGGCCAACATGGTGAAACCCCATCTCTACTAAAAATACAAAAATTAGCTGGGCTTGAAGGCGCGCTCCTGTAATCCCAGCTACTTGGGAGGTTGAGGCAGGAGAATCGCTTGAACCCAGGAGGCAGAGGTTGCAGTGAGCCGAGATTATGCCATAGCACTCCAGCCTGGGCGACAGGGTGAGACTCTGTCTCAACCAAAAAAAAAAAAAGTTTGATGAGGGTTAGTCGTTTTATGGATCATGCTTTTGGTACCGTACTTAATAAACCTGTGTAACCTGGCTGGGCGCAGTGGCTCATGCCTGTCTTGCCAGCACTTCAGGAGGCTGGGGCGGGCGGATCATGAGGTCAGGAGATGGAGACCATCCTGGCTAACATGGTGAAACCCCCTCTCTACTAAAAATACAAAAAATTAGCTGGTCATGGTGGCAGGCTCCTGTAGTCCCAGCTACTCCGGAGGCTGAGGCAGGAGAATGAGGAGAACCCGGGAGGCGGAGCTTGCAGTGAGCCGAGATCACGCCACTGCACTCCAGCCTGGGTGACAGAGCAAGACTCTGTCTCAAAAAAAAAAAAAGAAATCTGTGTAACCTAACTTCACAAAGATGTTCTTCTTTTTTCTTTTTTTTGAGACGGAGTCTCGTTCTGTCACCCAGGCTGGAGTGCAGTGGCGCGATCTTGGCTCACTGCAAGCTCCGCCTCCCAGGTTCATGCCATTCTGCCTCAGCCTCTCTGAGTAGCTGGGACTACAGGCGCCCGCCACCACGCCCGGCTAATTTTTTTTATATTTTTAGTAGAGACGGGGTTTCACCGTGGTCTCAATCTCCTGACCTCGTGATCCGCCCGCCTCAGCCTTCCAAAGTGCTGGGATTACAAGCGTGAGCCACCGCGCCCGGCTCTTCTTTTTTCTTGTAGAAGTTTTACACTTGCAGGTTTTACAGTTATGTCTGTGACCCATTTGCAGTTAATTTTTGTGTATGATGGTAGGAATGGATTGACGTTTATATCTTTGGCATCCGTATGAATGTGGCATGTGATGATCATGCTGTAGACCACCATAACATAAGTTACTCTTCTAGGATTTTCATAGGTAGCCCACTTTTACTCATTTCTTCATGGGGCACAAATCAGTATGAAAATGTACTTAAAACTTTCAACTTTTTTATTTTACAAGAAGAACCTTGAGTTTATTTCAGGCTGACAGAGCTGTTCTTGCCAAAAATGTGCAGCACTGCCTAGCAGAGGCAGGGTGGATGCTGAGTGCTGCTGACAACTTCCCCCCTTGAGCGCCTCTGGGGGCCACCCTGTGGAACATGGGCCACCCATCTCATTATTATTTTGAGACAGGGTCTTGCTCTGTCGCCCAGGCTGCAGTGCAGTGGTGCAATCACGCCTCACTGCAGCCTTGACTTTTCAGGCTCAAGCAATGCTCCCACCTCAGCCTCCCGAGTAGCTGGGATTCCAGGTGCACACCACCACCCGGCTAATTTTTGTATTTTTTGTAGAGATGGATCTCACTATGTTGCCTAGGCTGGTCGCAAACTCCTAGGCTTAAGTGATCCTCCTGCCTCAGCCTCCCAAAGTGCTGGGATTATAGCCATGAGCTACCATGCCCAGCTTGTCACCCATCTTCTCAAACATCTCTCCTTTGTCATAGGGAGGTAAGGCCTGTGTTGTCCCTTTTGCAAGACTGCTCTCAAATTGTTCCTGTGATCCAGAAGCTGGGACAGGCAGGTAGCAACTACAGCTGCCCAAATGGCCTTGTTTAGAGGGGCATCCGCTGACGGGTGCCAGGCAGTTAGGTACCAGACTGCTGGCTCACCAGTGCCAGATCTTCTGGTCTTGTAGGAGAAGCTATGAAATTGGTGAATGAAAAATATAAGGCAGCCGGGCACAGTGGTTTTCATGTCTGTAATCCTAGCACTTTGGGATGCCAAGGTGGGCAGATCACTTGAGGCCAGGAATTCAAGACCAGCCTGGCCAATACGGTGAGACCCCATCTCTACTAAAAACACAAAAATGAGCCGAGTGCGGTGGCACACACTTGTAGTCCCAGCTGTTCGGGAGGCTGAGGCAGGAGAATCACTTGAACCTGGGAGGCAGAGGTTGCAGTGAGCCAAAATCGTGCCACTGCACTCCAGCCTCGGTGACAGAGCGAGACTCTGTGTCAAAAAAAAGAAAAAAGAAAAAGTCTTTCTGATGTCCCACAAGTGCTGTTGTCCATCTGACCTGAGTCTGGATCACAGCTGTGTGCCCATCTTTTTCTGGGATCCTCTCTGTTTTCATGTCTTGGGTGTTTGTTTTTAAGAGACGGAGGTCTTGTGGTTTCACCCAGGGTGAAGTCCAGTGGTACAGTTATAGCCTTTTTTTGCTGAGTTCAAGGGATCTTCCCATCACAGCCTCCCAAAGCGTTGGGATTACAGGCATAAACCACCACACCCAGCCTCATGTTTTGAATTTTTTAACTCTCTTTTCAGTGAGCCTTTCCCTTTTTCTGATGAGCAAGCCAAAATTATCAGTATAAAAAATTTAAAAGAGAAGTTTTTCTCCCTTCCTGCTGCTTTCTCTCTCTCTCTCTCTCTGAAGGTGCGTGGAGGGTGTGTATGTGTGTGTGTGAGAGTGTGATAGGATCTCACTCTGTTGCCTAGGCTGGAGTGCAGTGGCATGAACTTGGCTCACTGCCAAGCAATCCTGCCTCAGCTTCCCAAGTACCTGGAACCTTAGGCACAAGTCACCACACCTAGATAATTTTAAAAAAATTTTTGTAGAGATGGGGTCTCACTGTATTGCCCAAGCTGGTTTCAAATTCCTGAGCTCAAGCAATCCTCTCATCTTGACCTCTCAAAGTGTTGGGATTACAGGAGTGAGCCACTGCACCCGGCCCCTGCTGCTTTCTTGATCTGCCTTTTGGTTCTCTTGCCATTCAGTTTGTACCCAATGCTGACTTGTGGTTTCGACGCTGTATATGTGGAGTTTGGCTTCCAGAGCACTATTGTAATCCAAATGCTAGGTATTTTTTAGCCCTCTTCCAATTGTGACATAAGAGGATCCTGAGACCCTTGTGATGAGGTGTCTTTTGCTGAAGAATTCTATTTTTCAGAATCTGGGAATGGACAAGGTGTCATTCATTTTGTCCTCCTGAACAAGGCTGTGTATGCACACATCAACAGTGGTGATATATCGCTTGTAATCCCAGCACTTTGGGAGGCCGAGGCGGGCGGATCACGAGGTCAGGAGATCGAGACCACAGTGAAACCCAATCTCTACTAAAAATACAAAAAAATTAGCTGGGCGTGGTGGCGGGCGCCTGTAGTCCCAGCTACTCAGAGAGGCTGAGGCAGGAGAATGGCGTGAACCCGAGAGGCGGAGCTGGCAGTGAGCTGAGATCGCGCCACTGCACTCCAGCCTGGGTGACAGAGCGAGACTCCGTCTCAAAAAAAAAAAAAAAAAAAAAAAAGAGTGATGATATGGTTTGGCTGTGTCCCCATCCGAATCTCATCTTGAATTGTAGCTCCCGTAATCCCCACGTGTCACTGGAGGGTCCTGGTGGGAGGTAATTGAATCACGGGGGTGGGTTTTTCCTGTGCTGTTCCCATGATAGTGAATAAGTCTCACGAGATCTGATGGTTTTATAAAGGGCAGTTCCCCTGCACACGTTTGCTCTTCCTTTGCCTTCCACCATGATTGTGGGGCCTCCCCAGCCATGTGTAACTGTGAGTCCATTAAACCTCTTTCCTTTATAAATTACCCAGTCTCAGGTATTTCTTTATTAGTAGTATGAGAATGAACTAATACAACTGGGCTGTCCATTTTTGGAATCAGAGCTTTGATTTGTGGAGTTAGCTAGATGTGGATTATACTCCTGACTGTGTCACTCTCTGGGAAAGTTGTTTAACTTCACCCTTGGCATTGGAATAATGAATAAATAACTCCTTGATTTGTTATGGGAGGATTTTAGCCCCAAGCCTATGATCAGGCACAGATGTCAGCTGGGCCAGCACATTGAGGCCTCTGTTCTGGTCCTACTTAGAGTCACAAGTACCTGTAACTAATATTTGTAATGATGATCTGAAATTGTCAAAACAGTCTGTTCTTTGTAATAAGCTCTACACACAAGGTGGTTTAGATATTTATTACATTAGCACTTATTTTTAAAAGGTACAAATTTAGGCCGGGCGCGGTGGCTCATGCCTGTAATCCCAGCACTTTGGGAGGCCGAGGCGGGCAGATCACGAGGTCAGGAGATGGAGACCATCCTGGCTAACATGGTGAAACCCCGCCTCTACTAAAAATACAAAAAATTAGCCGGGTGTGGTGGCAGGCGCCTGTAGTCCCAGCTACTCGGGAGTCTGAGGCAGGAGAATGGCGTGAACCTGGGAGGCGGAACTTGCGGTGAGTGAGCTGAGATCACACCACTGCACTCCAGCCTGGGCGACAGAGCGAGCCTCCACTCAGTCTCAAAAAAAAAAAAAAAGATACAAATGTTGCCAAGAGTGATGAAATAGCTTCCATGGTCATTGCTGTGTATGGCTGGGTGGAGGGTAAATTGGAGAAACTTCTTTGGAGGGCAGTTTGGTAGTGTATGTTAGAGAGAAGCTTAAAAATGAACCCTTTCGACCCACTTCTAGGAATGTATTCTAAGGGCAATAATTGGATGTGCAAACATTTATGTACAGGTACACATGCATTTAATTACAAAGTGATGGTTTAATTAAACTTTATCACACAGTGTTTATCTGGTTTTAGTACTTGTTTATGAAGAATATTTAATAAGTGAAAATGGTTTACAGTAGAGCTTTCTTTTCTTTTCTTTTCTTTTTCTTTTTTCTTTTTTTTTGAGCTAGAGTCTCGCTCTGTTGCCCAGGCTGGAGTGCAGTAGTGCGATCTCAGCTCACTGCAAGCTCTGCCACCTGGGTTCAAGCGATTCTCCTGCCTCAGCCTCCTGAGAAGCTGGAATTGCAGGCGCTCTCCACCACGCCGGCTAATTTTTGTATTTTTAGTAAAGACGGGGTTTCTCCATGTGTGTCAGGCTGGTCTTGAACTCTTGACCTCAGGCGATCCGCCCACCTAAGCCTCCCAAAGTGCTGGGATTACAGACATGAGCCTCCACGCCCAGCGTTTCTTTTCTTTTTGAACTCAGAATTATAGCCATAAAATGAAACCCTTGGTTTGTTTAAAAATTAAACTTCACGCATGGCAGCCGAGCAGGAGAGAATAGCCTTTGGAATATTAATAGGCTGTGAGGTCTTGTGGAGCCTGTTTCTTTCCCTCTTAAAGGTTTACATTCACATAGGTAAAAGATTGCAGTGTTCCAAAAGGCTTTTTAAAATGAACAATAGCAGTTTCCTGCTCCCTTGTGGGAGCCCCCACATTTCACTCCCCATGGGCAAAGTCCAGCTCTTTAACTCTTGAAAGCTGTTTTTGCTCGTGCCTTCCGTGCTTCCACATGACATGTTTCTGCTGTTCCCTGCTTCTTTTTTTTTGTTTTTGTAAAGTGGCACTGCTTTACTGACTTCTCACTTTGCTGCCCCAACTTTCCTTCACAGTTCTATTATTGTGGTCACATCAGCATTGTTCACAGCTGTGTCCTCTGTGTGGCGATCCTGTTGTCCTGTGCCCTGTTGCAATTTCTTCTGCATCTACTGTGGTTTCCCTGGAATTAATACTGTAGTTATCTGGTCTCTTTGATTAGGTTTCTGTGACTATAGCATTAATTAAACCTCCAGCTACCCCCGATTTGTTGAGATCTCTTCTTGGCAATTTCAGATACCTGTGTGTTGTTTTCCTGGTGGGCTCTGAAGCCCTCACTTCCTCTCTCTTATCTGGACTGGTTGTCCTCTGGGCGGGACCCTGGGGGGGGGTCACTCTTCTCATCATCCCAAGGCTTGCTTTTGCCTTTCCCTTCTGCCTGAGTTCTTTTCTTTTTTCCTAGTTTACTCTGGTTTTGGCGGGGGATTTTCTTCAGTAACCACCTGGGAGAGTATGGAAAAGTCACAATTTTGAGATTTTCCATGTCTGAAAACATTTTATTCTGCACGCACACTTCATTGATGGTTTGTCTGGATACAGAATTCTAGAGCAGCGCTTATTTTCCCCCAGAATTTTCAGGCCTTTGCTCAATGGCTTTCCAGCTTCCACCACTGTTGCTGAGAATTGGGATACCTTGTTGGTGCCTGATTGAGTGTAACCTTGGTTTTCCTTTGCTATTCTGTAGGATTTTTGCCTCCAGTGTTCAGAAATTTCATGATGCTGTGTTTTGGTGCAGATCTTCTCTCCTCACATGTACTTTAGGCTTCTGAATTTTTAAAATTTTCTAAATAAATGTCTTTTTTACTCAAAAAATTATTATAAAAAGATCTGTGTGGTACACAGTACTTTTGAAAAAAAAAGACCTATTTAAATAAAAAGTTCCTGGTTCCCGAACAGTTGGCGTTCTAAAATCAGTGACCCTGTGCATGTCCTCTTCCCTGAGGGCACAGCCAGGGTCACTCGCAGGTCTGGTGAAGTGGAAGGAGGGAGCGTCTGTTGTCTGCACCGCCTGGGTTGCATCGGTACAGATGGGCTTCTTGGGGAGGGAGAATCTGGAAAGCTGTTGTTTTGGAAAGACCTAGCACCGAATGAATTTGCTATTTCAGGGAGGCAGTGTATATTTTGGGGTACGATGAGGTAATTGTGTATTTATTTAAAGTTTGTGAAGTTCCTGTTGAGTTACTATGGAGGGATATGGTGGACTTAATGCTGAATGAAAAAAAAAAAAACTTAAGAAAGGTGGCAAGCACACACTAAGTCTTTATTTTTAATTAAAAAATTTTTTTTAGTTTTTAAAATTTTTTAAATTATTATTATTAGTTTTTAGAGACAGGGTCTTGCTCAGTCGCCCAGGCTGGAGTGTGGTTGCACAGTCATAGCTCACTGTAACCCAGAATTGCTGGGCTCAATGAGCAATCCTCCTGCCTTGGCCTCCTAAATCGCTGAGACTACAGGTACACCCCACCACGCCTGGCTAATTTTTATTTTGTAGAGACAAGGTCTCGCTGTGCTGCCCAGGCCAGTCTCAGAACTCTTGGAATCAAGTTATCCTCCCATCTTGGCCTTCTAAAGTGTTGGGATTACAGATGTGCACCATAGCTCTTGGCCCCATACTAAGTCTTAAATTGATAGGGAGACCTGTTTGCCTTGCTTGAAATACACTTGTCTTAAATGCTGGCTAGAAAATGGTGTAACATTCATGCCTAAACCAAAGACCAAAAGTTTTCTGGTGAGCATTAGAACATAGCCTTACAGTCATAAGAATAAACAGTAAGATAATATATATTAAAAACCATTGTTCTGATTAGAAATAGTTGGTGACTTTTTTCAACATTTTATTGTAAAAAATTTCAGATGTCACAGAAAAGCTGCAGAAATTTCACAGTGATCATCTATATATGGACTGCTAAGATTCTACGATTAAACTTTTTAAAGTCAACTTTTACAAGTAACATTTTACTTGTATCACATACACATTACTCCATCCATCCTTCAGTCCATCTTATTTTTTGATGGGTTTCATTTCAGAGTAAGTTGTGGGCCTCAGTATATCTCACCTCAATAACTTCAGCATGCACATCATTATTTGTTTAGTTCCTTTTTGGTTTTGGTTTTAAGTAAAATGTGCATGTGTGAAATGCACAAGTTTAGCATCCCATGCATTGCATGCTGAGTTGCATATGCATGCTTCCTTCTTGGAGCAGTCACTCCTTTTGCTTCAGCAATGCCTACATGTGAGGTAGGTGTTGTAAGACACCTTGGGTAGGCCGGACGTGGTGGCTCATGCCTGTAATCCCAGCACTTTGGGAGGCTGAGGCAGGTGGATCACTTGAGATCAGGACTTCGAGAGCAGCCTGGCCAACATAGGTGAATCCCGTCTCCACTAAAAATACAAAAATTAGCTGAGCATGGTGGTGCACGCTTGTAATCGCAGCTACTCGGGAGGCTGAGGTAGGAGAATCGCTTGAACCCGGGAGGCACAGGTTGCAGTGAGCTGAGATCGCACTGCTGCACTCCAACCTGGGCAACAGAGTGAAACTCCGTCCCAAAACAAAAACAAAAAAGACACCTTGGGTGATTGGATTGGGAAACCTAGGGCTAGCTGGAGGGGTTTCTGCATTGGGAGGCTTCCAGTAGAAGAAAAGGAAGACATCGTAGGTGGGCCCCTCGACTGTGTATCCTAAGGAAATGAGGCAAGAAAAAGGACTTTACCTTTTTTCAGTGGCTGTGGTGGGCCAGATGAGCACTTGTGGCTGAGAGACTCCCTCTTTGGAGGGAGGTGTTCTCAGATTTTCCTCACTTTGGTTTTATACTCTGTATTAGAGGTTTGTTCAGGTTGGCAGCTTGCATCTTCTCTTCACTCAGCTCTTTCTGCAGTTTGAACAGTGACAAAAAGGTCAAGGACTTTCTTACTAGCAATGTTGATGGATGTAGGTTGTGGGTTTATTGCTTGTTTTAACTTTTTTTTTTTTTTTTAAGGCAAAATCTCGCTCTTTTGCCCAGGCCAGAGTGCAGTGGCGCTATCTCGGCTCACTGCAAGCTCCGCCTCCCGAGTTCACGCCATTTTCCTGCCTCAGCCTCCCGAGCAGCTGGGACTACAGGCGCCCGCCACCGTGCCCGGCTAATTTTTTGTATTTTTTTAGTAGAGACAGGGTTTCACCATGTTAGCCAGGATGGTCTTGATCTCCTGACTTCATGATCCACCCACCTCGGCCTCCCAAAGTGTTGGGATTACAGGCGTGAGCCACTGCGCCCGGCCTGTTTTAACTTCTTCTAACAGCTTTTCCTTTTTCTCATTCTTTCTTTAGTGAATCAGTTTATCAGATAGAACTGTAACTTCTTTTTTTTTTTTTTTTTTTTTTTTTAATTGAGACAGAGTCTCGCTCTGTCGCCCAGGCTGGAGTGCAGTGGCGCAATCTCGGCTCACTGCAAGCTCCGCCTCCTGGGTTCACGCCATTCTCCTGCCTCAGCCTCTCCGAGTAGCTGGGACTACAGGCGCCCGCCACCACGCCCGGCTAATTTTTTGTATTTTTAGTAGAGACAGGGTTTCATCGTGGTCTCGATCTCCTGACCTCGTGATCTGCCCGCCTCGGCCTCCCAAAGTGCTGGGATTACAAGCGTGAGCCACCGCGCCCGGCCAGAACTCTAACTTCTTGTTGCACATGGGCTGTATATATTGAACATGTCCAGTGGCATGGTTTAACTGTTTTTTCCAGCCTATGCCTAACTGCCAGGCCATCTTCCAGATCAGCATCTTTCAGACTGCTATAGAACCCTTCCTGCTGATGGCCTTTTTAAAGGCTTGGCAAAATTTTGTATTCATCATCTTCTTTTTTTTTTTTTTTTTCTTTGAGACAGGGTCTCGCTCTGTCGCCCAGGCTGGAGTGCATTGGCGCAATCTCTGCTCACTGCAACCTCCACCTCCCAGGTTCAACTGATTCTCCCACCTCAGCTTCCCAAGTGGCTGGGACTACAGTCATGTGCCACCAAGCCTGGCTAACTTTTGTATTTTTAGTAGAGACGGAGTTTCACCATGTTAGACAGGCTGGTTTCAAACTCCTGACCTCAGGTGATCCGCCTGCCTCAGCCTCCCAAAGTGCTGGGATTACAGGCATGAGCCACTGCGCCTGACTATAATTCATCTTCTAGGGGTGCGTTTGGGTGTGGTGATCCATGGGCCCTTTCAGCTAGCTTCCTCACTTGTTCTTTTACCTGATGCATGACTGTTGTTTCCATGGAGATTTTCTGGCTAGCATACACTCTCTCAGTTGTGTGTCAGCATCTGAAAGTACTGTATACTTTTCACCTTGCTTATTTTTACTTTTTTTTTTTTTTTTTTTTTTTTTTAAATTTTGGAGGCAAGGTTTTGCCAGCTTGACCAGGCTCGTCTCAACTCCCGGGCTCATGTGATCCGCCCACCTCGGGCTCCCAAAGTGCTGGAATGACAGGCGTGAGCCACCACGCCCAGCCTTCCACCTTATTTATTATTAAAAAAACTGGGCCGGGTGCGGTGGCTCATGCCTGTCATCCCAGCACTTTGGGAGGCCAAGGTGGGTAGATCACGAGGTCAGGAGATCAAGACCATCCTGGCTAACACGATGAAACCCTGTCTCTGCCAAAAAAAAAAAAAAAAAAATTAGCTGGGCTTGGTGGCGGGCGCCTGTAGTCCCAGCTACTCAGGAGACTGAGACAGGAGAATAGCATGAACCTGGGAGGCAGAGTTTGCAGTGAGCTGAGATTGCACCACTGCACTCCAGCCTAGGCAAGCAAAAGAGCGAGATTCCATCTCAAAAAAAACAAAAAAAAAATTGTGTATACAGAAAAGTTCAGCGGACAGTACAGTGAATGTCCATAGTACCCACCATTTAGATTCCCCAGTGATCTTTCCCCATATTTACCTTACGTAAGGATGAGTGTTGTTTGGTTTTTCTTTTATGCTTGTGGAATCAATTCAGAATCCTTTGTGTCTTGTCCAGTGGACTTGAGTGTAGCCCTCCCTAACGTGAGTGAGGTGTGCTTTTGCATGTCCACACTTAGAAACAGCAGTTCTCTAATTTTAAAAATAGCTCATATTTACATTTGCCCAGTTACCCCCTAAGTTTTAAAAAACGTTTGGAATCAGAATAATGTACTCAACATTACATAGTGAGTTTTTTATAAAGTTGAATTTATGTCTCTTACCTCTTTCAATCCGTAACAGTCTTCCTTATATTTTTTAATACTTTGACTTCAAAAGAGTCATTAGGAAACATTTCAGATATTTACAGAAATACATGGGAACATAATTCCCGCTCGCATATTGCCTGGCTTTAGCACAAGTACATGGGAATATGGTAATTCCTACTCACGGCCGGGCACGGTGGCTCACACTTGTAATCCCGGCACTTTGGGAGGTCAAGGCAGGCGGATCACAAGGTTGGGAGTTCAACACCAGCCTGGCCAATATGGTGAAACCTCATCTCTACTAAAAATACAAAAATTAGCTAGGTGTGGTGGTGCACGCCTGTAGTCCCAGCTACTTGAGAGGCTGAGGCAGAAGAATCTCTTAAACCCAGGAGGCGGAGTAGCACAAGTACATGGGAATGTAATTCCCACCTACACATCACCTGGCTTTAGCAGTTACCACGTTATGGCTGATCTTTTTCATCTAGGCCCCTGCCACTTTATATTATTTTGAAGTAAGTCTCAGACATTATATTCATCAGCTTTTTAAATATTATCTTTAAAAGATAAATTAGAACTGTGTCATTGTCACTCCTAAAAATATTTTTTATTACTACTGAGATTGTAATCAGTGTTCATATTTCCAGTTATCTGTCATGAATGGTTTTTTTTTTTTTTTTTGAGACGGAGTCTCCCTCTGTCGCCCAGGCTGGAGTGCAGTGGTGCAAGAATGTTTTTAATTGTATGAAGAAAGGGAACCCTGTGGGTTTGTTCGTTTAAACTGTCGGAAGTTTGGAATGAGATTCCCAACTTTGAAGTTTAGCATCTGTTCCCAGGATGTGACACACAGAGAGTAGCTCTATGTTTTGACACTTCTATAAAAAAATATCATCTTGGTCAGATAAGAGTTTGGTGACTCCTGGGAGGATCTCTTTTCAGGCTAGTGGAAATATGAGGCAGAAACTGGAATTAAGGTGTACAGTGGGGATCCCATTCGGCAGTGTCTCCTTTGGGTACAGCTGAAGGTACCCTCTGGTGTCTGGCTGCTGCATGGCGGTGGAAAATGAAGGAGGTGGTGTGGCTGGGGAGAAGGGAGCTATCCAAGATGACCCTTGACCTCCCTCATCCCCACAGTTTCTTTCGTTTGAGACAGCCTTGCCCCACCTGCCCCTGTCTGAGCTGACTCCTCATTGCTTGCCAAGACTGCATAAAATGCTGCTATGTTGGTGGTTTGTTTTCCTGTGATTTTTTTCCCCCTGAAGCCAAACACCTTATGGAGAGGGCTGGATCTGTCCTGATCATCTCTGCTGTGACAGGGCATGGCCCCATGTTGATGGTGAATAGCCTCTCTGTGTTGGTATAATGCCCCAGTCACCACGACTAGTCGCATGTGTTCCCGTCACACACCATTTCCTTTTTGCATTTCTTCCCTGAGTTAGCTAGTCACTTAGGGGGAATTGGACTGTCCCGGGTCTCCTGGGAGTATCAGTAAATGGCCGGACACACTACCTTTTCCTTTATAATTCTTTGATGGCATTCACACTACCTTTTTCTTTATAATTAAAGAAAATGTTATACAACCCCGTTGTGGCGTTAATTGGCATACAACTAAGTGTACAGATTTAAAGCTTCAGTTTGATGAGTTTTAACATGTGTACACCTGTGAAGCTTTCCTTTTCACTTTCCTTTTTTAGCCTTCTTAAAGACGAGGAGATGAGCAGCCAGAGAAGGAAACTCTCTAACCGCTCTTGTCTTGAAACTTGCTTTTTCAAATCCTAATGGAAAATCTGTGTATTCTCCTTCCCTTTGGCTAAGCACCAGTATTAAAAAGTTGTTGTATTCAAATTTTGGCAGGGCTTCTATTTACAGTTAACATAGCGGTGAGTAAATTTCAAAATATAGGGAGCCCTGGAGGAATCTTTTCTTTCTTCAAATGGAGACTAGCTGAGGTTGGGAGTTGCCTGGTTTGGGTAGAAGGGTCAGGACTCTGGATGCAGACAAATCTGGGTGTGAGCACCCGCTTTGCTGCGTAGGACAGGCAAATCTCAGCTGCAGCACCTCCCACCGTGAGACCATGAAAGGGCGTGCAGGGGGGTATGAGAAGGCTGACATTGAAGCCTTCATGTTACTTAATTGATAGAGTGTGCATCAGGTGAAAAAGCCCAGACTTTCACCACTGTGCAGTGTATCCATGTCACAGAATTGCACTGGCACCCCAAACAAAAGGCCCCAGACTGGTGAATATCCTAGGGGGCCAATCATTCTCTTTCCCTTTCCAATTGAAACAAAATATATGGACCAGGCGCATATATTTACAGGCTCACACCTGTAATCCTAGTACTTTGGGAGGCTGAGGCAGGAGAATCATTTGAGGCCAGGAGTTCGAGACTATCCTGGCCAACATGGCAAAATCCCATCTCTACTAAAAATTACAAAAATTAGCTGGATGTGGTGGCACATGCCTGCAATCCCAGCTACTTGGGTGGCTGGGCATGAGAATTGCTTGAACCCAGGAGGCGGAGGCTGCAGTGAGCTATTACATCACTACACTCCAGCCTAGAGAATAGAGCAAGACTCCATCTCAAAAACACACACACACACACACACACGCGCGTGCGCGTACATATTGCTAAACAGGCCAATTGTGTAAAATTTTTTAAAAATTTAACTTTAATTATTATTACTATTTTTCTGAGACAGGGTCTTACTTTGTCGCCCAGGCAGAATGCAATGGCTTAATTACAGCTCACTGCAGCCTTGACCTCCGGCTCAGGTGATCTAAAATTCTTTACACTCAGCTCATTTTTTAAAACTTGAGGTATAATTTATGCACAAAACACCCACATATTAAGTGCCCAACTGGGTGGGTTTTGACAGTTGTACATGCCCATGGAACCACCACTCCAAATAAAACATGGAACACTTTGATTATCCCAGAAGGCTTTCTTCGCCCTCTCCCCTCTGATTTCCGTCACCGTAGGTAAATTTCTTTGTTGTTAGGGAATAAATGGGATCATTGCTCTATGTGCTGTTCTGTTTCTGGCTTCTTTTGGAAAGCTCAGCATGTTGTGAGATTCATCCATGTTTTTTCCTTTTGATTGCTGAGTAATGTTTGTAGAGACATATCATGATTTATCCTTTCCCCAGTTGATGAAGATTTGGATTATTTCCCATTTTTGGCTATTAGGAATAAGATTGAACACTTTTTACAAGTCTATCGTGGACCTGTGTTTTCGTTTTTCTAGGGGAAATATTTGGGAGTGGATTGCTGGATGTTGTAGGGTGTGTGTCTGGCTTGCAAAGTTGCACTGTCTGACACGGACAGTGTGTGAGTGCTCCACCCCTCCTGCTCTCACCCATGGGAATGTGAGATGCCATAAGCACTTGTGTGGAGGTCTGATTTACATGTTATAAGTTAATCCTGTTCAGTGTACAGTTTGGTATGTTTGGACAGTCATACACAGCTGTGTGGCCGCCACCACATTTGAGTGAATGCTCTCTTTGGTTCTCGCATGCCCCTCTGGCCCATGGCACCATTGCTGGGGTTTTGATGACTGTGGATTATGTTGGTCTTTCCTAGAGCTTCTGTCAGTACATGCATCCAGCATGTGTCCTTGTATCTGGCTTCTTTGACATGGTGTGGCTCTGCGATTCATCCGTGTGCTTGTATGGATCAGCAGTTTGTCCCTTTGTCTTGCTCAGTAGGATTTGTATGGATGCACCACAGTGTTTTTACCCATCTGTCTCCCGGTGGGCGTTTGGGCCATTGCCAGCTTTTGATCATTGTGAATATAGCTGCTGTGAACATAGCTGTCCAGAGACCCTCTCCCTCCCCTGAGACCAAACCCCTCTTCTCTGTTGGAGTCAGGAAGGGACACCTAACTGCTTATTCAGCAAACTCAACCACTCTACTAGATGGGGCCTCTTTATCTGCTTCTGGAGGCGGGTTGGTGGCCAGCAGTTTGCAGGGCTTTGGGGAAGGGCTGTCTTGGTGCCAGCTGCTCCTCGCTGCTGGCTGAGAGTGCCTTCCTCTCGAGTCTGTCAATCATCCTCCACTTCAGCTTGCCAGGCTTCAGCATGCTGTCTTCTCTTCCATTCTTGGTGAGTTTTCTGTCTTTTTTCTCTTAATCTGCTTTATTGTCATTTTCATGTCATTTTGTGTGGGGACAAAAGCAAGTATGTGTGTTCAGCCTTCTCCCTTGACCCAGAGGGCTTTTTACCATAGAGTGCTTAGCCAGTCCTGGTGTTGGGCAAGTTTCTCCTGCTTTTGCTGTAACAAGCAACACTATGATGAGCATGCTTACAGTTAAGTCTCTGTGTGTGTATAGATCCATGTGTATTGCTTTAAGACAGACTTCTAGAAGTGGAATTGTGGGATTAAAAGGCATATATACTTTTGATGCCAAATTTAGCCCCAGGAATGCCATACCAGTTTAAATTCCAGCAGGACAAGACAGTTTTTATTTCCTGTCCTTGTGTGAGCATTCCATCTGTAGAACATTCTCCTTTGGTATTTTTGCCTCCTCCCCAACACCCTGCCACCACACACACGTGCATGCACACACGCACACAAAGTAAGAAATGAAGTCAGATTTTAGTGGAGGAGAGTGGGGGCGGCAGTGGCAGCAGGTCTGGCGAGTTGCGTGGGGCTGACACGCAGCTTAGCTCCTCCCCGCATGTGTCCTCTTCCTGTGCCTGGACCAGCTTGGGTGAACTCAGGCCATTGCCTTCTTTGTTCCAGGTTACACTCCTGGCACACCTTACAAAGTGTCCTGTTCCCCCACCAGCGGGGCCGTGCCGCCGTACTCCTCCTCCCCGAACCCCTACCAGACTGCCGTGTACCCTGTGCGAAGTGCCTACCCCCAGCAGAGCCCATATGCACAGGTATGCTTGGGTACACACTGCTGTGTGGGAAGGGGTGATACCACCTGGGCACTCATCCTTTGGCCCTGGGACCCTGTGTCAGTTGTCTCTCTTCTCCCCACAGCAAGGCACGTACTACACACAGCCACTGTATGCAGCACCTCCTCACGTCATCCACCACACCACGGTGGTGCAGCCCAACGGCATGCCAGCAACGGTGTACCCTGCTCCCATCCCCCCTCCTAGAGGCAACGGGGTCACCATGGGCATGGTGGCTGGGACCACCATGGCCATGTCAGCAGGTAAGTCCTTGTTCCTGCGGTGTCTGTCCTATGGTGTCCCCTAGAGCTGGGGGAGGGGAGAGCTCACGAATCCTCTGACCCTTGGCTCTAGGTTTTCATAGCTATGGTTGTGTGGAAGGACAGAAAATTCTTTGGGGAAGAAACAGCAGGTTATCTTTTACTTTGCCTCCCTGAGTGACCCCTTGTGAAGGCCTCTCTGAATCTGATGGACTCACTTTGTTGGTGAACTGAGCCATTTGGCAATGCAGGAGGTGCCCCCCTCTCCTCCCACCCCCCATGACCATGTAAGACTTGAGCAGAAGGAGGACAGTGTGTACCGGGGTGGCTCTGGCCCTCTTCCTTTCCCTTGAGGGGAGCTTGTCTTTACAGGTCAGTTGTCTTCATGGGGATGTTTTCATGCATCTAGGAGAGCTGGTCTTCCGTTGATAGAAGGAACAGCTGCCTGTAGAAATCCTTTGGCATTCATCTACCATACTTTACTTCCCAAGGCCTCCTCTAAGGAAAATAAACCATGGAGAGATGAGGCCCCTGGCTAGGATGAGCACTTCTCCTCGGAAGCCCTGGGGGCTTGATCTGATGTCTAGGGGTTGGGTGAGCACCCAATCCGTATGACCACCCATGTGGATTCACCTCCTGGTCTATGGGTCAGTATGACCACCTTTAGGTCATGCCCACACAAAAGCGTACTGTTCCCTCCTTGTTTTTCTGGACTTGACTTCAGTGTAAGGAAATTATGCCAGAGAGAAAAGCATTCCGGGATATTATGTGTGCCTCAACGTAGACTCTGATTTGGTTTTCCCCATACTTATCTGTCAAGGAACAGGAAACTGGGCATAGACAGAAACTGCTGGTTTGAGGCACAGGGAGGGAGGGCAGCAGGCACCAGGTCGGGTGCCGCTGTGTTGGAGGTGTTGCTGGTCCATAAATGGACTCAAGTAGTTGCTGAGTTTCTGCAGTTGTAGGAAAAATAGATTTCTCTTAAAGAACTCCGAAGCCCATGTAGTTTAGAATCCTCATTTCTTGTTTTTTTTTTTAATTTTAAAATTTTTAATATTTTTTTTAAGACAGAGTCTCACCCTGTCGGCTAGGATGGTGTGCAGTGGTGTGATCTCAGCTCACTGCAACCTCTGCCTCCTGGGTTCAAGTGATTTTCCCACCTCATCCTTCCCAGTAGCTGGGACTACAGGCGCCTGCTGCCACGCCTGCCTAATACTTTTTTGTACTTTTTGGTAGAGATGGGATTTCACCATGTTGGCCAGGCTGGTCTCGAACTCCTGACCTCAGTTGATCCACCTGCCTCAGCCTCCCAGAGTGCTAGGCTTACAGGCGTGAGTCACTGTTCTCAGCCTCTTGTTTTTTATTTATTTGTTTTTACCATCTTAACTTTTTTTCGTTGAGACAGGGTCTTCCCCTTTTGCCCAGGCTTGAGTGCAGTGGTGCAATCACAGTTCACTGTAGTCTGGAACTCATGGGCTCAAGCCATCCTCCCACCTTAGCTTCCTGAGTAGCTGGGACTATAAGTGTGCTACCACATCTGGCTAATTTTAAAACTTTTTTTGTAGAGCTGGGATCTCACTATGTTGCCCAGGCGCATCTCAAACTCCTGAGCTTAAGCTATCCTCCCACCCCAGCCTCCCAGAGTGTTGGGATTACAGACGTGAGCCCCTGTGCCCAGCCCATCTTAACCGTTTTTAAGTATGGTTCAGTAGTGTTAAGTATATTCACATTGTTGTGAAGCAGAGCTCCAGAACGTCTTTATCCTGCAAAGCTGAACTCCTGTACTCATTAAACACTAACTCCCCTTTCTACTTTCTTTCTGTCTCTGAATTTGACTACTCCAGGTACTTCATCTAAGTGGAATCATAAAGTATTTGTCTTTTAGTGACTGGCCTCTTTCTTTTAGAATTATGTTCTTAAGGTTCATCTATATTGTAGCATGTGTCAGAATCTCCTTCCTTGTTAAGGCTAAATCATACTCATTTGTTTATCATCTGACCTATAAAAATTATTGGGTGTGCTCTATGAAGGGGACACACAAAAGGCTTTTACGAACATATTGTCTGTGGAAGCTTGCTGTGTGGAGACAACTTTTGGGTGCGGGGGATTATCTAATCAGAGTTCTGACAGTATCTGGGTCAAGACTATCCCTCTTCATGTGTACCCTCCTCCTTGCAAAGAGGCCAGGCTTGTGTGCGTGTCGGGCAGTGTGGAGCTGTGCAGGAGGTCAGCCTCATGTTATGTGCTGCTCTTTCTTCCAGGTACCCTGCTGACTGCTCACTCCCCAACTCCTGTCGCCCCCCACCCGGTCACTGTGCCCACGTACCGGGCCCCAGGAACACCCACTTACAGCTATGTGCCCCCTCAGTGGTGATCACCTGCAAATGTAAGTGACCAGTGAAGGCTGGGCTGGCCTTTGATGAAAGGGCATTTCCATGGGACAGTGGCAAATTTACCACATATTTAAGCACTAATGAGGAAAGTGCACCAGACCCTGGATCCAGAGGCAATGCAGTGTTTAAATTTTTTGTTTTTCTTTTTTTTTTTTGTTTTTTGAGATGGAGTCTCGCTCTGTCGCCCAGGCTGGAGTGCAGTGGCGCAATCTCGGCTCACTGCAAGCTCCGCCTCCCAGGTTCACGCCATTCTCCTGCCTCAGCCTCTCCGAGTAGCTGGGACTACAGGTGCCCGCCACCACGCCCGGCTAATTTTTTGTATTTTTAGTAGAGACGGGGTTTCACCGTGGTCTCGATCTCCTGACCTCGTGATCCGCCCGCCTCGGCCTCCCAAAGTGCTGGGATTACAAGCGTGAGCCACCGCGCAGACATTACAGAGTAGAAGAAAGAAGGAACCATTGAATACCTACTGTTGACACTGTCCATCTTGAGCCTTACCTGGAATGTGCTCTAACCCCCCACCTGCCTTCTGCAGGAAATAGGGCTCCAGTTGCAATTGGGGGTCTCTAGGAAGGAAGTGAGAACCAGGTCCAGCAGTTTTGCCCATTGCTGCCCTTTCCGGCCCTGGTGGGCCTCATCCTACTTGAGATTTTGGAGTAGCGGTGCCGGAAGAGCTCTGTGTGACTGACTGTCTGTCTTCCTTTCTGCAGGTTTGAGGACGGAGCTGTGCAGTCACATTATTGGGGATTCCACAGCTGGTGCTGCAGGCCTTGCGCCTCCAACCAGGACTTTCTTCTTAATGCTCTCGACACTTAGCTAAACACGACTATATCCCGGCCCAGCAGGCCCCAGCGCCGTTAGTCTCCAGCTGACTCTGTGGGTTGGTCTTAAAGCAAATTCTGTTTTGTGGACTGCCTGGCAATTTTTTAGCTAACTGTAATGATAAAAAGGGAGTATTAATCTATTCTGAATCATATCTAGTTGAATGCATGTTTAAAAAAACAAACACAAAAAGCTTGCTCAATCTACCTGCAGTGACTGATGCAAAACCATCATATGCAAAATCCAAAGGAATGGAAACGTATTTTACAACTTGTATCACTAATGCACTGTTGTAATGTATGCAAAGTCTTAAAGTTATAAGTGTTAAAGTGAATTTCTTCATAGAGCATCTGAAATATCTTAGATGATTCTTCAACCTTTTGGGGTTGATGTGGGTTGCCAGTTAGGGATGTGGACATTTTAGTTTTCAGCGACCTGTTTCTTTGGCACTGACTGTCCTGGGAGGGAGTTGCGAGGTTTGGGAGAGAGTAGGGAAGCCACAGCTGCTTGGGTGCAGCCGGTTCATGGGCATCCCTTTGAGTTTAGGCTTGGTGGAGTCAGTGGAACAGGGACATGCTTAAAGCTCATCATGAAAGATTATAGTAGTGTGGCCAGTAAAATTTGGGGCGAGGGGGGTGGTTTATGTGTCAGCAAAGCAGTTTCTCTGCTATCTAAATTTTCATTACAGTTCTCTTAGATGATGTTTTTATATATCTTTATTGGAAAAGTCCTATGTAAAACTAAATTATTTTCCTGGGATGGAAGAAATGTGAAAGAGAAACAGCCATGCTTGCAGGAGGTATTGTCCTCTGCTTTATTTAGCTTAGAAAATCATTCCATTTTTTTTTTTTTCCTGGAGAAATGTTTGAATCAGCTGAAAACAGGCATTGCTGTTTTTCCTCTACAAAGAAGGGCAAAGGTTTCAGCTGTATGTTATGAAGAAAGTGGTATATTTAAGAATGAGTTAAAAGGGAACAAAACTTTATTTAAAATTCCTCCAATTTCTTGTAGAAAGGCAGGGCTGTAGATATGTCTGGAAATGTAGAAACCTGTAGCTGCTTCTGGGATCACCCACCTGATGGTGGTGACTTGTCTGCTGAGGCCGGCTGGAGGGGACGCTTAGAGATGGGGCGAGGGGGAGGCCGGTGTCTGTTGTCTGCGAGCCTCTCCTGCCATCTCTTTTGCAGCTGAGGGCACTTGGCACAAAGCAAGCGCAGACAGCAGAGAGGGCCAGGCAGTGCTGGAGTGCATTTGCTGGCAGGGTTTATTGTGGGAGAGGAATTTGAGTTTAGAATCTGAATCTTGTGCATAAGAAATCAAGAGGCTTCCCTCCACCCCGCCTCCAAAATATGCCCGCCCTGTATCCATGAGAGTGCGTGTTGGTTCTCAGTGAGGGTCAGAGTAGGGGTGGGGGATGTAAGGCCTGGGTCCCTTTCAGCGGCCTCTAGGGCAGAAGCGTGCATCTTCTTCCCAGTGCAGTGGTGTTTTGAGTGCTGTGGGCTCTGGTGGGGAGGGGCTCTGCTCCTCTTCTTTTGCTGGTAGCTGGGTCAGGGCAATGGCGCCCAGTGAGGATGCCCGCTAGCATTCTGCCCCAGTTGGTTGGTGGGGGGGACACCTGACCACTGAGCCTTTGGTAACCTTATTTTTTATAGTAAGTACTCCTCATAATTTTCTTTTTCACATTTTATAAGAAGTTTAGGAATATTTTTGCATGGATCATTGTAAACAGCAGATTCTTTATTCCTGATGTCTATTAACATAGAATGTTTACTGATAAGTACTTTAAATTGCTTCATGAGCACTTAATCCATCTTAGTGTCTATGTGTGGGGGCAGACATTTACTGCAGGCACACAGTTTGTGCCCCTTTCTTCAAGTCTCTGTTGGTAATTCCATCTGTTTAGTGGATGGTTGGCAGGATTAGTAGGTTCTAAGAGTTCCAGGGGTTCAGCTGACCAAGTAGCAGAGAAGTCTTTTTTCCCAATTGAGTGCTAATAAGTTAGGATAAAATACTGACAATGTTAGTGTGTGCTTTTAAAAAGCCCCACACAACAAAATGGAAACATACATGCACAACTTCTGTGAGGGCTGGAGTCTCGGGGTTCAGGAGGAGGTTAGAAGTTACAGGCATCTCTTCAGGCTTGCTTGGTACTTGGCACACACAGGATGGTGTTTTAAAGAGTGGGCTGCACCCCCCACACGCCATTTACATCAGCTTCATAAACACTTTTCTTCCTCCCTATAACTTAACCTTTTTTCCCTTTTATGAAGTTGAGAGGCTTTATGAAATAAGTTGGCATTGCACATCCATGCAGAAATCTTTCTGACTTTGAAACTTTCAGGACATCAGCTGTCAGATACGAAAGGTAGATATCAGTTAAGAATCTGGACTTAGGGAATAGTCACAAAACTGTCATAGGTTGTAATTTTATCAGCATTCGCTTCTAGTAAAGTTAATTAAGAAATAGAACTTGGGTCAAAATTCTGTTACAAAGCTGCATAATTTGTCCCGAAGCATATGGTGGAGCATTCTGAGAAATTTGCTTTTTGTGTGTTTGACATTCCTAATCTGGGAGTCCTTCAGCTGAATTACTGTTCTTTTAGAAGTTGAGACAGGCAAGCAAAGGACCTAGTTCATGTAAACATGGACATCATGATGGCTATTGAAAAAATATTTGTTCTACACCTTCTCCCCTGAGGCTTGGGAGTGTGTTCAGCTGCTGCAGTTTCTCTGCTCATGGAATTCTTGTTTGGATCTGTGCTGGGGGCTGAGCATTTAGTGTGAGCCAGTGACCCATGAACTTGCCGCTCTGACTTCCAGAACCTTTTATGTCTCTCGTGAGCCATCTGTTAAGAACATTCTTCTTGGTGTGGTTTGTAGGCCTACCTGTAGCTATTCTGGGAAACCGTCTTGAGTGCTATGCAAATGTGTTCACAGGAGATGGGGGTGGTCCTGAGCCTTGGGGTGCGCGCCTGGTCAGTGAGTGTCCGCCCTTTCCCAGCTGGGCATACGGTACCTTGCTCTTTCTGGTGGCATTATCTGGCTGTGATGAATGAGGTCTAGGAAATAATTTGCATGTGTCTTGAGGACACGACAGTAACGAGAGGAAATACATTATCACAGCAACTTGCAACGTACTAATACCTGTCAGTGTTGGCCCCCGTAAGGTATGTAAGGCACCTGTGAATGCCAGTGAGTGCTGGTGAAAGGCCAACATGTACCAGTTATGTAAGTACTGGTGTCTGCTTTAAAAAAGGAGACCCAGACTTCACCTGTCCTTTTTAAACATTTGAGAACAGTATTACTCTAAGCAGTTGGGCCACCTTCACCTCTTCGACAGCTGACTGTTGGATGTGTCCATTGTCGCCAGTTTGGCTGTTGCCCAGACAGGACAGGACAGGACCTCCATTGGGCGCAGCAGCAGGTGGCAGGGGTGTGGCTTGAGGTGGGTGGCAGTGTCTGGTCCTCCTCTCTGGTGCTGAGAGGGTTTCTAAAGCAGTGTGTGGTTGGCCTGGGGAAGGCAGAGCACGTATTTCTCCCCTCTAGTACCTCTGCATTTGTGAGTCTTCCCTCTGGGCCTTCTGAAGGGCAGCAGACTCTTGAGTATACTGCAGAGAGAGGACATGCTCTATCAGTAGGTCCTGAGGGCTCCAGGGGCTCAACTGACCAAGTAACACAGAAGTGGGGGCGTGTAGCCTATTTGGGTAGGAAACTGCATGTTTCAGAAAGTTTGTCTCGTTTTCCTACTCATTATTTGAAGAATAGAGAGCCGGTGGGGATAGCCTTATTTTGCTCCACAGGACTCAAGTGAAGTCACTTGGGAAGGGGAGACAGAGGATGAGCGGTGTCTGTGTAGGGACCCCGGGCCTGCAGAAGGGTGGTGTGCTCCCAGGACTGGCATGACAGGTGTCTCCTCCTCACCACAGGCTGTGCCCATGAGTCCCTGGGCAGACCAGTGGGCAAGGCAGCTGGGCCAGATCTCAGGCCAGCCGTTTGTGCTCCTAGCAGGGTTGCTGTGCTGGCCACACAGAGAGGCCCTAGAGAGCCTCATGGATTGTAACTAAAGAAGAAACGGTTCCTTTTTGTTTTTTTAAAAATGATTTTTAAATACCGTTTTTTACACCGTTCTCTTGGTACTTTTTTTAAGCTAAGTCAGCATTGTCTTCCAGTGTTAAAGGCATCCCTCACCTCTGCATTGAACTTAACGTATCCATGCCAAGGAATGGAATTTCCATCCTGAGCCAGTTCAATTAGGTGTCAATTGATACTATTTTAATTTTTTATGCAATCTGATGAGTAGATGAGCTCAGATTTAAAAATCTCAAAAAGCACGTTTATTGTAACAAGAATTGTTATGTATTAATACTGCAGTTTTCAATAAAGATTGACTTGTGTTGCATATTGTGATTTTCGTGATTTCTCCATATGGGTTTTGTCTAGAGGTAGCGTGGCCTGACTGGGAGGTGCTGGGGCTTCTCTCAAGTTGGGAGATTGCCAGGGGTTTTGAGAAGAAGGCCACCATGGCATCCAGCCCCAGTGACCTTGGCAGTGCTGGAGTGTGGTGGAGGCAGCAGGTTGCAGGTGACCATTTTCCCAAGTGGGACAGGGAGGGAAGCAGCCCCATGCTCCCCTTCTGGCTTCTATGGCCAGGGTCAGAAGACCCCGGGAAGACACGTTCTTCCTCATTTCACCAGGGATGCTGAGGCCCAGAAAGATTACTGACTACTCACCCGCCAAACTCATGTGGGCCAGCTCCAGTCAAACACAGGGAAGCAGTGGTTTCTGGGTCTTGAGTGCGAGGGAGGGCAGAGCTACCTGTATTCCCCACCAGCAACCAGCATGGCCTGGCCCTGCTCTCCTTAGGCCAACTGCAGCCAGCCCCACTTTAGCCTGTCTCCACTAAAGCCCCGAGGGTGTGATCTGCGACAGGTGAGCCCCCACCCCACCTTTAGAGGCTGCTGGGCTCATTCTTCCTTTTTAGGGAAAGGCCTAGGGTAGTGATGGTTAACAGCCACAGGAAAATGCACGCACACCCACAGAAGACGGGCTAGCAGCCAGGTTACTTTTCATAAATTTATTTATGAAATTAAATGTGGTTTCTGGCTTGGAGAAGGAATAGTGCAAGAGTGACTGTCCATGCTGCTGAATCCTGTGGGCTCCGCGCCAGCTTGCCAGGCCCTGGCTCTGCTTCTGGCGCCCCTTGGCAGGACGGGGCGCCCTCTCCACACACCCGCTGCCTGGGCTGTGGGTCAGTCCTGCGTGCTGAGCCACAGAATTCAGTCTCTTATGGCTTCTCACGCTCACGAGGGTAAGGCAATCTTCTGTGTCACTAACAATCAATTCTTTTTCTCCATTGTTAGAAAAACAAGATGCCAAAATCCAAACAAAACCAGGAACGAGGTGGTTCTGGAGCCACCGCACAGCAGCAGGCAGACTGGCCACACTCCCGACTGGGAGGATGCAGCCGACTGCACCGCCTTGTCCTTTCTGCACACACACAAGTGAAGAGGGTGTCCAGCAGTGTCTAGAGGGGCTGGGAGGCGAAGGGCGGGCTCTGGGCCCAACACAAGGGTGTGGAATTCCTGGTTCCTGCCCTTCCAAGTGGCAAGCTGCCTGGCACCACTGGCTGGGCTGGGGACTTGGAAGGAGCACTAGAGGGCAGAGGGGCACACGGCCTGGCATTGCAGGCCACAGAAGGCCAGAGAGTCCTGCCCAGAGGAAATGAGAGGAAGGAGGATTAGGTTTCCAGAGAAGAGGGTCCCGCGCAGGTAGCGCCTTCTCCCCAGCTGGGCCTTGGCTGAGCTGTGGTTTCCCCGCTCCAGCAGTGAGGCCCTACACAGGTCCAGAGGGCGGATGGGGCCCAAGCTGCAGGGGGGTGTGGCGTGTGCCAGGTCTGCCCCCTTGCTGGTCTCTTCACGGCACCAGGAGCAGGGAAAAAGACAACAGGAGTACAGACCTGGCACATCGTGGTGGCACAAGCAACTCCCCAGCCCAGCCCTGCTCACTTGCAGGCAGAGGAAGGCCAGGCAGAGTGGGCCTTGGGGAAGAAAAACGGGGCCACTGGCAGGAGGGCCCAGCAGGTGCTGTCAGGCAGGGACCAGTTCACTTGCGGAAGGGTGCCAGCCGGCTGATGCTGTGCCAGAAGGTAGATGGCTTCCGCCTGGGCTCCGCCAGCACCAGGACCTGCTGCTGGGGCCGGCTGCTGGGCAGGGCTGGGTGTTTCTGGCGCGTCAGGTAGCAGGGCCGGCCAACAGCTGAACAGGGAGAGACAGCAGAGGGTCATGGGTGCCCAGGGCAGAGTGCCACCCCGGCTGTTGGGGGTAGCATGGGGTCCGTCCCAGAGCTCTGCTTCAGAGCCGCCATAGGAGGCAGTTTTGCCACATGGGACTTGCTCCTGGAGAGCTGACCACATCCAAGAGCTCAGGCTGCCTGGGGTCTCTGGCCTGGGCCTGGCCTCCTGCAGCAGCCTGAAGAGGATGGGTGGCCTGTGCAAAGGCATGTAATGTTTCAGGGGCATGGCTCTCTGTAGAAATGGGGAGATCAGCTCCATCCCTACCCCAACCCCAGATGCCTGTCAGGAAGGAGCCCTGGGGAAACAAGCATTGTCACCGATGGCCCTGCTCTGGGGGAGCCAAGGTGTTGAGAGTAAGAATGTCAACCATATACTGACCCCAAGCTTCCCCAGTGGCCCCTTATTACCAACCTTTGGGAACAAACAGCTGCAAAGGGCAGTGGGCCCCCCTCAGGCCCGGTGGCTAGCTGGCTTGGCTTTGTGGTTCAGAGAAGGGAATGTCAGCAGGGCAAGGGCCGGGCAGCCGAGGAGGTGGGGCTGCTGTCCGCCTACCTTTGGGCTTCCCTGTGACCTGCTGCTTGCTGGCATTCAGCATGGCCTGCTTCCTCTGCAGCTCGGTGATGGAGAAGCCTGAGGAGGGGGCACAGGTGAGGTCACTGCCCCGTTCCTCCTTGCACCACACTTCCTGGCCCCAGGTGCAGTTCTCTGCACACCTGCACCCTCCTGGTGTCCAGGGGTCTCATCATGTCCTGGGGACTCAGTACTGGCCACAGCGGGGACTGTTGCCCATTCTGTACAGTCAGCCTGCCTCAGCCAACCAGGGCAGAGGGCATGCTCTGGTGCCCTGTCCTGGGGCTCCTGGCAGAAAATGAAGATACCCCAGTCCTTCCTCTGCCCGCCCATCTCTCACCTTCACTCCATGTCTAGTGTCTTTTCCACTGCAGTGGAGCCTCCTTCCCAGACCAAGAGCCGACCTGGTCACTGTGGCAGGTAATGTGGGGGCCCGTGGACAGGAGGGAAGGTGTAGTGGGGACACGTCTGTGTGCATGGGGCAGGGGAGGCTTCTGAGGCCAGTACCCACAGCCCACTCCAAGGCTCTCCCAAGGCTTCCGCTGGCTGGAAAGGGGTCCCCCAGGTCCCAGCAACCCAGGGCACTGAGCAGAGGACCCCGTCCTATGAAGTGTGTGCACATGTGAGCACGTGTCAAAAGTCAGTAGACCCATGCCTTGGGGCTGAACTCTGAGGAACTGTATCATGGGATATGGTCAGGTAACCCTGCCACTGAGGTGATGAAGGCAAAGCCTTATGCTCATGACTGGGACCTAGAGGTGCCTGGAGCCTTACTACACCCTGCAGCCTGAGAGGGCTGAGCGGCGCCCTCCTGACCAGCAGGCGGCCAGGCAGGCGGCAGCGCCGGGTGGGCCCTGGGGGCGGGGCAAGGCCCAGCAGGGTCTCGCACCTGTCTCCTGGTCCAGCTGCACCTGCTCCCTCTCCCTGGCAAAGGCCTTGAGCCACCGCTGCTTCTGCTCGGGCTTCCTGGTGCACAGCAGGTGGCTGTCGCCTGTGGCGCCACAGTGCAGCCGGAAGGCGTTCTTGATGCTCACATGGAGGTCTCTGTCCTTCCCGTCCTCCAGGTCCACCACCTCCAGGCCGTCCATGTCCAGCCGGCCCTTGTAGTACAACACGTCGCGGCGGAGCAGGTCCTGCCAGATGCTGGCCTCAGCCCTGGCTGCTGAACCGCTCCCCTGACCATTTCCTAGCTGCTCCCACCTCCTCTCCCCAGCCACAGGAGGGGCTGCTGGTGATGCCTCCACCTCCCCAGCAGACAGTGAGATCCTGAGGGCAGAGCAGGCCTTCTGCAGCCCACAGACATGCTGAGCCATGAGTGGAGCGGCCTTGCTCCTTTATTGTGCAGGTACTGACTAGCCCGGGGTTGGCCCTGTCTTTGAGGTGGGGAGACTAAGACAGTGGCTCACACCACACGCAGGAAAGAGCACCCATGGACAAGGAGGGCTTCATGGACACAAGGCCACGGGGCCATATTTTGAAAGAGGAGCAGAAGCCAGCAGCGTAGAGGAAGCTGGGAGGTGGCTAGAGCAGGGGACTCCAGAGTTGGAGAGAGGGGATGTGGAGGTTTGCAGGGAGAGAAGAGGTAGCTTGAGGAGCAAGTGGTGGCCAGGTCAGGAAAGACCATGCTCTCAACAGCACCCGGCCTGGTCAGACCGTGAAAGCCGCCTGCTGCTCCTGGGCTACCAGGCTCACCTGCAGAGAGTCATCCCATCCCAGCCCCAAGGGTCTGGCCAGGCTCCCCGGGTATGGTCTGGCTGGCACCTGTCTTCTGGGCAGCTGCTCCCAGCCCTCAGCTCCCCTCCCTCCACTTGCTCAACTTGGGGCAGCAGGGCAGAGCAGCTCTGGTACCTTCTTACAGTAGATGAGCTGGTGGTCAAAGAGAAAGAACATTCTCTGCTGGCTCTTGGCTTGAGGCTGTGTAACTCGAGTCAGCTCCCCCGAGTAGATGAGTTCTGAGCTCCTGACCAAGAGATCTTCTCCCTGGGAAGATCCCAAGGAGAACCATGAGCCTAGCATACCCAACCGTGGGCTCCACTTCCTGGCCCCATCATGGGTGGGGCACCTCCCCCGGCCTTGCCTGCAGCACCCACCTGGCCGGGCCATGGTGGGAGGGGGAGGAAGAGGTGGCACGTCTGGCCTGTGAGTTGGCTGTCCTTGCAAAATAGGAGCCCCCTGTCACCAGTGGCTTCTGGTGGCTCTTGGGCACTGGAAATGTGGCTAATCCATATTAGATGTGATGTCAGTGTAAGATACACATTGATTTTGAAGACTTCATATGAAATAATGTAAAATATTTCATTAATGATATTTTAGTTGATTACAAGTTGAAATGCTATTTTGGAGTTAAATGAAACATTATTAAAATTAAATACACTTGTTTCTTTTTTTTCCCTTTTTAAAGATGGCTACTGAGCAGCATACGATTCCGTATGTGGCTGACATGCTAGTTTGATTGGACAGTGCTGCCCTAGAGAAGAATTAGGCCTGTCTGGGATTCACCTCTGAGGCCAATCTTTGAGCTCCAAGGAGGCCCTCTTCCCAGCTAAATGCACTGAGTACCTGAAGGTCCGTCATCCGCCCTTGGGCTTCATACTTTTAGACTAAGCCATGCCCTGGTCTCACTCCTCCTTGAAAATGCAAACCCCAGCTGGGAGTGGTTGGCGGTGACCTGTTTGGGATGAGTGACTCTGGAGGGCCCTGTGCCAGGGCTGGGCCTCACAACTGCCCCTATTGCTCAGTCCCATCTCACAACTGACTGCCCCTATTCCTCAGCCCCGCCCCAGGGCTTCTGATTCACTGTGTCCAGGGTGGGGCCCTGGAATCTGTATTTTCATTATGTTCTGTGGCTGATACTGATTGATTTCCAGGCCATTTCTCTCCCTGACAGCTGGTGCATGGTGGTGGCAGCACCCATGTGGGTAGGGAGCCTTCGGGAACAGATCAGGAGGTGGCAGATTGGCAGATGCAAATGGGGGTGGGTGGAGGGGGACAGGAACATCGTTATTAGTTCTAAGGCAAGATTGGCAGATGCAAAGGGAAACGTGCAAGTCAGACAAACAGAACCAGGAGGCTCTGACGGGTGGTGACGCATTTTTGGTCATGCTGTGTTGGGCCTGCAGCCTTCTGTTAGGAGTCCCAGCAGTGAACTAAAACAGGAATCTGGCCTGTCCCCTGAAGGCAGAGGGACAGAACACTTCTGAGGAACACACTTCCTCTCTTGAGGGCTTCTCCTGGGCTGGCTGGCTGCTCATGGGAGGAGTTTCACATAGAAAAGAGGCCACCAGGTGCCAAAGCCTGCTACAGAAGGCAGCACCAAAGGTCCAGAGCCCACGCTGGGGACGGGCTTTCACACCATGAGCATCCGTTGCTAGCTCCCAGGAGCGCAGCTCCCTGCTTCAGCTCCCTTCTAGATTTTTCAGAGGCAAGCATGATTTTAAAGCAAGGGGCCAAGACCTCCTGGAATTTTCTGCGCCCCCAGGCCCTCACCTCCCAGTCCTCTATGGAGCTCTGCCACTGAGCAATCTTGTCGATGTTCTCAAGTCTCCGCTTCCGCTCATTGATGAGCTGGGCCACGTTCTTCATGGCATGCAAGGCGGCTTCAACATCCTTGAAGTCCCTGGGGCAGAACAGAGATGGAAGGCTGCTGCAGGCTGGAGACAGAGAAAGGGTGAGGATCCCCTGCAGCCCCCATGTGTGGAGCTGCTTTCCTCTGGGGCTGTGCCCTTTGACCACATCCTCACTATCAGATGCACAGCCCTTCGCTTCTCCATAAATGGCAGGCACAGAGCAGAGCTTAATATCCTATTGGCATCCTCTTCCCCCATTGCAAGGAGCTCATCAGGACAGGGCTAGTTTTCTGTGTGTTGCCCCAGGGCCTGCAGCAGTGCCCAGCATACTGCTAATGCTCAAACTCGCTGACTGGAGGCATGCAGAGGCGTGGGCTGCCTCCCTGCCTCAGTGCCCTCCTACCTGTGCTGGGGGTGCGTGTATTTGAGCAGCTCAGCCAGCTGCAGAGGGTACTTGCAGATCTTCTGCACCGGAGTCAGCAGGAAGCCATCCAGTGAGATGTCAATCATCTTCTGCAGCAGCCGGCAGGCCTCGAAGAAGTACACGTACTTGCTGAGCTTGGTGAGCCGGGAGAGCTCCACGCAGGCGTTGGGGTGGTTATTGCAGTACTCCGAGTAGATCTGGAAGTCGGCTTGCTGAGGGGCACAGCTGGAGGTTAGCAGAGCTCTCTGCTGCTCCCACAGGCAATACAGCTGCATGTCTGGGAAAGGCAAGAGCCTCTACATTTCCTTCAGGAGCTGGGCTGGGGGCTAGGGGAGACCCAGGCTCTGTGTACCTATTTCTCTGGGTCATAAGCTACATGGAGTCACACCCAGGGGTAGGAATGGTGAGAATATGAGCAGCTGTCCCTGCTGCACGTTAGCCTTCTGGGTGAAATCCATGATAACAAGGACGGGATAACAATGCCAAAAGCGGCGGTGGTAGGGGGATTGGCTGGGACAGGTATCCTCTGCTCACCCCCGCTCGACTGCCCAAGAGGGCCAAAACAAGGCCCTTCTCTACCAGGTGAGGCTAGGAGGTGTCCACTTAGTGCCCAGTGAACCTTGGTAAATGCCAGCCGGCATCTGCCGCCTAAGCAAGCTGTAAATTCTCCGTGTGAGAAACCCCAGAGCTCACTCTGAACAGCCCCTGCGACGCTCAGCAGGCCTCTGCCCTCCTATCTGTCAAAGCAAGTCCTTCCTGGGGGACGCCCCAGCCCTCTGCTCCCAGGAGCGTTCCCTGACTTGGTTTCCCCACCCAGAAGCAGAGACCATCCTAAAACTGTCCTGAGGGGTGCGGGCAGCCGGGCAGATAGAGGGCTGGAGCTGGGGCCTAGGCGTTGTGGAAGGTTTTGGGACCAGCCACCCGCTGTCCGCGCTGGCGCCCGCGGCAGCCTTTGTGAACGCAGCGCCCAGGTAGGGGCCGGGGACCGCGCTGGGGGCGGGCGCTCACATGCTCCAGGAAGCAGGCACCCAGCTCGCTCAGGTGCGGGCGCTCGCGGTTGAACCTCTGCTCCAGGGCCTTCACGAAGGCCTTCTGGCAGCGGTAGATGTCCTCGATGTTCCCGAAGATGGTACGCAGCTGCTCCTCGCTGAACATGTCTGCGCGCTTGCGGCACTGCCGGACGTAGCCCTGCGGGCGGACGTGGTCAGGCCTCCCCCGACCGGGTCCCCCGCCACCGCCCGCCGGCCGGGCCTCACCTCGCAGATGTCGCGCAGGTGCTTGATGTAGTCCCGCTCAGTGCTGAGGATCTCGTTGATGACGTTGGTCCGCATCTGGTCCTTGCTGCTCTGCACCTCCGCCCCGCCGTCCTCCGCCCCGCTGTCCCCGGCCCGAGGGGCCTCGTCATCCGCGGGCTCGTCCTGATTCACCCTCAGCTGCAGGCCATGCGAGGCCGGTTAGTGCCCCGCATCCCTCGGAGCAACGCCCCGCGCCCTGCGCCGCAGCGGCGGGAACCCGGCCTCGGAGGCCCCGCAGGGTGCACGGGGCGCGGGGCTGAGGGCTGGCGGGCCAGCTCCCCCCACCACGCCACCCACGCAAGTCCTGGACCGAGGAATGGCGGCTCCGACGCCCGCAGCCACCGTCAGTGTGATCCCAACACCGATTTGGCCTCCTTCCTAGGCCCTGCTTGTGCCCTGCACAGAGGCTGGAGCGCTTGCTGCAGTTCCTGAACCAGTGCCTGCTCCTGCCAGCCCCCGCGGGCAGAAGCAGGCGGATAGGTGGCGCGCCCGCTGGCTAACATGCAACTTGGGGAAAGGCTTAGGGTGCGGAGTGGACAGTTTCCCAGGGGGTCTGGAGCATCTGAACACCAGGGCCTGGACCTCCCCGCCGGACGGCCCTCAGCTTGGAGACCCTGAGCCAGGCCTTTTGGAGACTGCACCTGGATTCCTTCCTTGAAGACCGGAGACCTCCTTAGATGGAATCCAGGTACCCTCTCTGCTATCACCGTCAAGGGCTAATAACTTGACCGTGCCTCAACTTCCTCAGGTGTAAGTCATGGTTCCCACTCCCGGGGCTGTGTGTGAGGTGAGCAGTCCCCTATCAGTGCTTTTCAGGGCTTGGGAAATGTCTAGCGCCTGGAGCTGTGGGGGTATCGCAGAGGGGTGCCTAGTGTCTGCACACACTCATTTCTCAACTGCTCTCCTTTCTGGCCCCCGAGGGCTCACCAGAAGGGGAGTGGGAGCAGGAGCAGTGGCACTCCAGGAGGAGGAAGGCTGTGACACTGCGCCCCGACACCCACCACCCAGCGCTCTGCACCTCGGATGCCAGGGCTCTTTTGGGCTTGGATTTCTATGCAGAACCAGGTAGCTTTTTATGGGCCCAACTTGGGAGAAGCTGGGGCTTGGAACCATACCCGAACGAAGCTGGCTGGAAACCAGCCCTCGCCGTCGGCGACCCGGCCCCACCACCACTCTCTGTTGGTGGCATCCATCACTTCGATGACGTCCCCAGCTTTGAAGCCCAGCTCCTGGTCGTCCATGGTGACATGGTCCCAGAGTGCTTCAGCGCAGACCACACTGCCATCGCTGATGAGCTGCCGAGAGAGCCACGGGCAGGTGGGTCAGTGGGGGAGGCTGCCTGGGCCTCCATGCCCTCTGTCTCCACTGCCTCAGCAGCCCTGGGAAGAGGGGATCCTGACTCCTTTACAGAGGAGCTGACAAGGCTGCCTCTGACAGGAGCAGGGCTTTTCTGGGGCAGGGGCTGTGTTCTGGGCATGTCTAGATTATCGAGGCTCAGTGATGGAGCCGGAAGTGAACTGACCACAGAATCTGATCCTGTCACTGGACTGCCAACTGCTCCCTGTTAGCATTCCCAACCCAGCATTCCTGGGGGCTGCAAGGCTGCAGGAGGGAGAGGCTGAGGGCTGCAAGGCTGCAGGAGGGAGAGGCTGAGGGCTGCAAGGCTGCAGGAGGGAGGGCCTGGGGGCTGCAAGGCTGCAGGAGGGAGGGCCTGGGGGCTGCAAGGCTGCAGGAGGGAGGGCCTGGGGGCTGGTGCCCTCCTGTGGGCTTCTTGTGGATGAGCATTGCCTGTAAGGTCAGCCACCAACCACAATGCCCCTTCATCCAGGTAGACAGTGCCCCGCCATTGGAGTGATTGGAGCTTGTTTTTCAACACTTGCAGAACCAACCTCATGGCACCCCTGCTCCCACCCCAAGCCCCAGAGATGCCAGCACCAGCTGAGCAATGCCCCTTCTTAGAGCTCTAGGTCCCAAGCCCTGTGATCCTAAGTTTGAGTTAGTCCAACCTCTTCCCTTCATTTCCCAAGTTCCAGGAGAAGTAGGAACGTTTTGCAGCTGCTACCTCTGTGATAGGCACTTTGGGACTGCTCTTGTGCAGTGTTACCCAGTCAACCACATTATACCTAGCCGACCATTCTTCACCCGCTTCTCTCTGCTCAAATAACCAGCGTAGTGCCTTGCTCCAGAGTGGTGTGGACTGAGACACTGGACACTCCCCTGCCCCTCCCAGGCAGCCCTTGCATGCCACGGGGCTGACCGCTGCTTTCTCCTAACATGGGATCTGTTTCTGCTCCCTGAATGATGAGGAGTTCTAGGGCCTTAGGGCAGGAAAGGAGGAGTGGGCTGGGGCTGCACAGGAGGTGAGGTCCATGCCCCTCCCTGCTACGACCAGGTGTTGGCACTGGCTGTCACAGCTGTGGGCCTGGCTAGGCGGTGAAGGATGGGAATGTCACAAATAGGCCCTCCTCTGAGCTCCTATCCCAGGAGCCCTCCTTTCACTTCACTGGGTACTCCCTAAGCACTGTGTGAATCCTCACCTCAACATGCAAACCAAGAGAGGGGCCAGTCCTGTGTTCCAGCTAAGAGGCCTCTGCCTGAGTGGGCAGGGTGAGGGCTGGGGCTGGCCACTGCAGCACTGAAGCTCCAGAGCCTGTTAGGGATGGTGCTTTCCTCCAGGGGTCCTGAGCAAGCAAGTTCAGGGAAGGACAAAGCTTCTCTTTCCTGGGAGTAAAACCTGCTCCAATCCTGATGGACGCTCTCCTCAGAGTGATCCATGAGCCCGTGAGCACAGGAACCCTCACAGTGCGGCAGCCACCTGGGGGGCTGCAGACCTCCAGAGGCCCTGGCGGGGTCCCATGCACAGAGCCCTGGGTTATTCCTGGAGGCAGCAGGCTTCCACAGGGGGCCACTGCTATCATTCCCAGCCACAAAGACCTTCTGCAGGTGGTCTCCAGATCATGAGCTGCTGCTGCCACTCAGATGGGATGAGACAGGAGGGCTGGGGAGACCATATGGTAGGAGCCCACCTGCCACGGTGGGGAGCTGGCTCACCCCGCTGAGGCCCTGAAGGATGAGGCTCCAGTGAAAGAAGGAAGCAGACATGGCGGCCTGGGGATGCCAGTGAGAGCGTGAGCTGTAGGTGACATGGCCCTGACCTGGGGTCTGTGACACAGGCTGTGAGGAGGTGACCCGACACACTCAACACAGCTCATTTTCCCACTGCTTCCCTTCTCAGGAGGTTCCTGCCTGATATTAACCAGGTGAGGTGTCACCCTCTGTCCCTAGGTTCCCTTAAATGAGCCCTGAGCAAAAGCCTGGTGCCCCCATTCCCCCTTCCTTTATGCTGCCTGTCCCTGCAGGCGGGACTGGGTCCGGCATAGGTAGCCCCCCACATAGCTGCCAGGGAAGGCCACCAGGTGTCGGGCAAGAGGAGGGCTTCACAGAGGCCAGCTTCCAGGCACCATTAGGGACGAGCCCCACACTTGTCCTGCCCAGTCACCTGGAAGACCCTGGGGAAGAGGGGAGGAGGTGTTAACTGCCTTTGTCTCATCGTGGCAGAGGGACACATGCCATGAAAAAGCTCTCCTCCTGTGCCTCCCACCAAGGTAAGGATGTCAGCCCCTTCTGTATAGCCTCCTACTTGGGAGGTACCCTAATTTAGAGTTAGGAGGAATGTGAACTGTTTGTGTTGTCACCAAGACAAAATGTGGCTCTGTGAGGTCAGAGACAGTTTCGTAGGACATCAGAGTCATGCTCCACCTCCGATGCCGCTGCGCTGGTTGCATTTCTGGGCAGAGGCCCTTTTTGGTGCTCGTAGACACAGCTGCACCTGAGCCAAGACACAAGCCAGGCAAGCCCAAGGGGCAAGGAGTCCAGGCTGCCTCTCTGCCTGCAGGGAGCAGAGACTGACTCTTGAGACACAGCAGGGCTGTGAAACTGGCTGTTCTATTGTGGGGGAAGGTCCCAATGGAGGCGCATATTTGAGACTAAAACAGCCCAGGGCAGGGAGCGGGATCCCTTCCTGTGCCTCTGAGACTCTGACAGCCTCCAGAAGGGCAATGCTGCCAGGCTCTGCCTCCAGCTGCTCCCTGTGACCGCCACTGCCCTCCCCACCCTGCCCACCTACCAGACGTGCAGGGTGGGGGCGGCTGTGAACACCCGCAGGCTGTGCAGCAGGGGTGGGGGCTTCAGAGGGCCCACGTGCAAGGGGGGCAGGAATAGCTCTGCCCGTGGGGAGTCTGACACCACGTATTTTAAGGCCTAAAATGGGAAAAACAACTGCAGGTAACATGCGCAGCGGTGCCCGGGCGTCTTCCACACACCTGACTCAACCCACACAGATGCAAGCGCGGGTCGCTCACCCAGCGGTCACATGCACTCCGTTTCCAGACAAGCAGCCGGCGAGCCCCAGCTGAATCCGCATCCTCGGTTACACGCAGAGACGCGCCATTTTGGCCTCCCCCCTCGCCCCCGCAGCCCCCACTCCCCACAGGGCACAGAGGACAGAAGGACCATGTGACACACGTGCCGCCACGCCCCTCAGGCACCCGCTCGGCAACACCCCCGGACCAGGCCCTGGTAGTGAGCCCATGGGGTGGGAGGGACGCCTCCCCTCCGCGACCAGTGCGGAGGCCGCGGGTGGCAATGGCTGGAGTGCCGTCGCCGGCGCCACTCACCCCGGCGCGGTCCCCCGCGGCGCCCTGCGCGGCTGCTCAGCGGAAGGCCAGCAGGAAGATCAGCACGACGTTGATGAGAACCAGGAGCGCCAGCACGGCGGAGACCACCACGCGCTGGGCGCCGGGGGGCAGGTTGCAGAGCAGCAGGGCGCGCAGGGCGTTCCCGGGCGCCGCCGGGCCGCGCCGGGGCTGCGGAGCCCTCGCCATGGCGCCCGGCCTCCCGCTCCGTGCGGCCCCGAGATCCTGCCGCGCAGGGCCGAGCCAGTGGCCCGCAGCGCCCGGGGAGAGGCGGGGCGCCTGCGCTCGCGGGCCTGGGGCTCCTCCCGCGAAGCCGGCGCCGTGCGCGTGGCGCCTCCCAGGCCCCGAGCCCTGGCAACCCTGGCAACCAAGCCGGCTGTGCGGGCGGGGGCGGCGGCGGCGGGCTGGAGAGGCTCAGCGGGGCCGCGGCGGCTCGGGCGTGCGCTGCGCTGCGCTGCGCCCATGGCACCTCCTTGGAAAGGGTCGGCAATCTCCACGCCGGCACAACAGTCCTGGCCCTGGGCTGGCCAGTGGCACAAATGGCCACGGGGGCGCTCGGGGATGCCCCAGGACCTCATCGTTTCAGAGATACAGAGGCCAAAACGCCTGACACCGGCGCTTTGGGGAGGCATGGGCCAGGGACTCCGATTCCTTACAAGGGCTGGCCGCAGGCCCCCACTTCACAGATGAGTAAATGTGGCTCTGAAAGGTCAGGGATTCTGCTCAGTCATAAAATCGCGCAGGAATGCAGGGATGGTGGAGGCAGGATTTAAACTCCGGTGGGAGCGATCCACCCCGAGGGGCCCCTCTTCACTGACCGCAGCGTCCGAGCAGCATTGTGTTCCTTTGGAAAAGCCAGGCGTCCAGGGCTTTCTCTGCCTCCACTCGACACAGCCTGCAACCTTAACCCTGTAGGTTTCAAAGCTCTTGTGCAAGAGCTCTCATTCTATCCTTAAGAATGACAGCCCAGGTACAGTCAGTGTGTCCTGAGAGATAAGAAGACTGCAGGGGAGAGGGCTAAACACTCAGCTCAGCTGTGGGCAGAGATTTCTGGGCAACAAGCTCAGTGCTTTGAATCCTGGAGCAAGAAGAGTCCCTGGAGGGCAGGGAGGGGCGCACAGAGGGAATGTGTGCAGAGACTGGGTGTTCCCATGGGAGTGACTTTGTATGCTCTGATCTGTCTGTGTGTGGCCAGCTCTTGGCCACCCCTTGCAAGGATAGGTGAGTGTACCCTGAATGTCGCCATCCTGCTGACTATAAAGCAGAGTGGATGCCGTGTGTGTGCATGTGTGTACACAAGGGGTACCTGTGTGTGCATGTGCATGGGTACCCCTGTGTAAGGGGATACCTCTGTGTGTGTATATACGTATGGGTACCTGTGTGTATGTGGGTGGGGTTTCCATGCATGTGCATATGTACACATGTGGGTGCCCGTGTGTGTGTGCAGAGGAGTGTCAGGGATGTGTCCAGAGAGGCTGTGTGCCTCCCTCACATCTGAAGGTTCAGCCTGGGCCCATCTGCCTGGTGTACTGCTCACGCCCAGTTCTTTAGAAAACGTTGGTCTCAAGGTTTGCTCCCCCAAGCTCTCAGGAGAATTGAGGGGATCAGAAGACATCTAAAGTCTCGCTGGTACCTCCGAATCCCAGCACTCCTCTAGTAAGATGGTGATGTGTCCTCTCATGGGGTGTGGCTCCGAACCCCTAATGTGTGGATGCTTCACTGTGCACCTGTGGCCTCTCAACAGCTGGCCACCCAGAAGGGTACATGTCCTCTGGGCCCTGGGCACAGTGGGTCGGTGAGCTGGATGGCCGGCACAGGCACTGAGTGCTGGAGGGTCTACAGCAGCCTGCTTGGCCACTGGGCCAGGCCTGGGCAGGCACGGGTTGGTTCTTCAGCCCCAGCTGGGTGCTAGGCACATCCTCTGCCCCATGCACAGCAGGGCAGCCTGGGGAGGACTGAAGGTGGCTGAAGCACCCCTGACTGAGGACTGAGCAGGGTCCTTCTTCCTGCCTAGCAGTCCCCAGCCTCTATATCCCAGAGAGCTGGGTTTATGGCAGGAACGGCAGTGGTAACAGCTTTCCTATGTGAGTTTCATGACCAAAAACCTAACAGAAAAGCTTGAAGGCAGACAGGGTGCAGTGGTCCACAACTGTAATCCCAGCACTTCGCGAAGCCAAGGCGGGCAGATCGCTTGAGCTCAGGAGTTCGAAACCAGCCTGGGCAACATAGTGAAACACCATCTCTACAAAAGATACACATATTAGCCAGGAGTCGTGGCGTGTGCCTGTAGTCCCAGCTACGATAAAGGCTGAGATGGGAGGATCACTTGAGCCTGGGAGGTGGAAGTTGCAATGAGCCAAGATTACGCTTCTGCACTCCAGCCTGGGTGACAGAGTGAGACCCTGTCTCAAAAAAAAAAAAAAAAAAGGAAAAGAAAAGAAAAGAAAGCTTGAAGGCAAAGGCCTAGGCCCTTGAGGGGTTGGACAGACAGCTCCCACCAGGGAGGGGAGTGGCCCAACTAGGCTGGTGGCAGGACTGACGTGCAAGCAGAAGGGAGACATAGGTGTCTGGGGCAGATGAGGGGTGAGCCCCCAGTGCTGTGGCTTTGGGAGGACAAAGGGAAGAGGAAAGCCACTTTGGAGGGGCTGGCCACCAGGTGACCTTGCAGCCCTGCGCAAAAGTGGCAGCAGTGACCCCAAGGGACTGTGAGCTGCTCCTGCCCCACCTCATGGAGCACCTAAGCCCAGCTTGTTGTCCAGCCTAATGAGGATGAGCACAAGGTATCTGCAGCACTGACAGCCATCAGGCTCCTCCCTGGGGCTGAGGAGGGGGAATAAGGGCCAGGTCAGGCCTGGGGAGGGATGTCCAGCGGCACGGGAACTCAGGGAAGACAAACACCTGAAGCGAGTCAGAGCGACTCCATGAGGGGTGGCCAAGAGCTGGCCTCATGTCCTATAGCATCCTCGGGGTGTCTCACGGAGAATGCCAGGAGAGCAAGGGCAGAGACGCTGCCCTGGGGACATCGGTCCCTAGGCCCGACCTGGCTCTTGTTCCCCCTCCTCGGCCCCACAGAGAAGCCTGATGCCTACCAGTGCCCCAGACACCTCGTGCTCATCCTCACCAGGCTGGAAGATAAGCTGGGTTTAGGCACTCCATGAGGTGGGGCAGAAGCAGCTCACAGGATGCTGCAAGACATGAGCCAGGGGACAGGATGCTGTTCACAGGTGCCAGTGGGCAGTGGGAGACCCTAGACCTCCCCAGCAGGAGCCAGGCCGTCCTCTCCCGTGGTCACATCATGGCTCGCACTGGCAGCACTGCCCACACGGTGGTGGTGGTGGGGAGGGAGCTGGGTGGTCACTCTCACTGACAGGCGCTTCTGGCTTTAGCTTCAGAAAAAGTCCAGGGGGCTTAGGGTGGCCTCAGACCTGACTGCAGGAGCACAGTGCAGCCCAAGAGGGCCAAGGGGGAGGGCGAGGAACTGGGCAGACAGGCCCAGTCCTGGGCCATGGCCTTGGTGGTAGGCCCTAGAGGGGCCAGTGCTGGAAGAAGAGAGTACACTCCTGGGCACTGAAAACAGTCAGCGTCTGCGTTCCTTAATTTGCCTGGCAGGGACTGGACACTCACGAGGGGCAGGGCACAGGTAACTCAAGGAATGCAGAAGGAACGAGACATTGCGCCTGTATGCACGTTCCTCAGGCCCATACAGGACAATGCAGGGGCCCACACAGACACGGCCTGTGGGCAGCTCCCTGCAGGCAGGACCATGGCTTCTGCACAGCTGCATCCTAGGGCCTGGTGCCTCCCTGACGCAAATACTCACTACACACGTTACATGTATGCAACACACACCCACACCCTTTATGTACAGCACATGCACACACATCTGTGTGCAAGCATAAAACTCACTCCTCATGTACCTGGAATGCAAACTGCCTCGCTGCTCTGCCCCCAGTGGGCCGCTCTCCAGGCCAGAGGGTTTGCATCCGTTCTGCTTAGGAAATTGCAAGGTGGTTTCCCCTTCTGAGGGAGACATCTGGCTAAATTGTGACCCTTTCTTGTTCATGTTGATGTCAAACATCTTAGATATTCCTTGGCCAAAGCATCTTAGAATGAACAACTTGTCAAGGAACTGACAGCTCAAAAAGATAAGAAAGGGTCACAATTTAGCCCCTACATATTCTTAGAAAATAGAAGTGAATGTGTGATTTTAGGGCAAGCCAAATATTATTTAGTAAGGACTTTTCTCTGACACCTGTTGCTTTGCTCATCTCTAGATATTAAAGTCACGCTAACCCCCAGCAAAGCTTCTGGCTGAGCCCGTGGGAGTGCTGCCCTGAAGGCCCAGGAACTGGCCTGTCACGGGACAATCACTTCTTATCTTTTCAGTTTCTGATGAGTGAGTCCACTTAATGCTTCTGGCGGCTCCTAACAGATAGGAACCACCTTTCCTGAGTCTGCAGTGCAAGCTAGGCACAGCGAGGGCTCCGGTGTCACATCCACCCACAAAACACAGAGATGGCCTTGCTGCAGCGCTGTGCTGGACCCAGTGAGGCCTCCAAGCCCAGGCCTGCCCTTCTGACTGCCTCTCTCAGGATAGCCTTTCTACATGAGGATCTGGAAGCACTGGTAGCCTTCATGAGGTGCGTGGATGCCATCTGGGACAGGAACCAGCCTCCCCAGCACCAGCCCACGGCATCGCTGGAGACGGGCTCCCTCTGCCTGACTTCCTGCTCTCCTCTGTGATGTGCGTGTCCTTCTCCCTGGGGACACGCGCCCTAAACATTAAGGCATACCAGCAACACTCCATCTGCTCAGCAACCTCCAATGCCAGGAGAGAGCTCTGAACGAAACAGGACCAAACAGGCACTTACACAGTCCAAATCTAAATCGCCTGCCTTTCCCTCAGAAAGATGACAGAGCCTCGTTTTTTGGGTTATTTTTTCAGAGAAGTCCTGACTCTTGGCCTTTCTCAGCCAAAGCATCTTAGAATGAACAACTTGTCAAGGAACTCAGAGTCCAAAAAAACACCTCCTCACCAGCAGCAAGATGTGACAATCCATAATTTTACCCTCAGGTAGGAGACACACAACTATGAAATGCAGACACAAGATCAACGCAGCCATAAGGCCAGCCATGGAACCCCCACCTCTCCGGAGTCCTGAGGGCTTTGGTTGGGATGATCATCCTCGTGGTTGGAGAGGTACTGAGAGCCCACCCTGCCAGGTGTGTGCAGTCAGTTGCCATCAGCCCTGCACAGCCTCACGCCATCCGGTGTCACAGCCATGTGAACCAGCTCAAACGGTCACTGCTCGGTGCTCCGTGCCCCAAATCTGACAGGCCGCCTCGGGGTCCCCCTGCTGGACCGAGCCCCAAGATGGAGGAGGCAGCCTGAGTCTTCCAGAAAAAGCACAACTGGCCAAGCATGGTGGCTTATGCCTGTAATCCCAGCACTTTGGGAGGCCGAGGCGGGCAGATCACCTGAGCTTAAGAGTTCGAGACCAGCCTGGCGAACATGGAGAAACCCTGTCTCTACTAAAAGTATAAAAATTAGGCAGGTGTGGTACACCTTTAATCCCAGCTACTTGGGAGGCTGAGCAGGAGAATCGCTTGAACCTGGGAGGCTGAGGTTGCTGTGAGCCGAGACCCTGTGCCACTGCACTCCAGCCTGGGCGACAAGAGTGAGACTCCATCTCAAAAAAAAAAAAAAAAAAAAAGGAAAAGCACAACCATTCCTTGTGAATTCTGCTTCAGGTGACATGATTTCAGAACACCTTCCATCCCAAATAGCTTACGAGAGGCACTTAAAGAGAAAGGTTTTCTTTGTTGGGAAAGCTTATTTACATGTTTATTCTTTTATGCACCATGGATTTTGAGTAGCGCATTATTTAACGACTGTTTTATTTTTATTTTTGAGATGGAGTTTTGCTCTGTTGCCCAGGCTGGAGTGCAGTGGCACGATCTTGGCTCACTGCAACCTCTGCCTCCCGGGTTTAAGCTATTCTCCTGCCTCAGCCTCTCAAGTCTGGGATTACAGGTGCCCACCACCACGCCTGGCTAATTTTTGTATTTTTAGTAGAGATGGGGTTTCAATGTTGGCCAGGCTGGTCTTGAACTCCTGATCTCAGCTGATCCACCTGTCTCAGCCTCCCAAAGTGCTGAGATTATGGGCGTGAGCCACCATGCCCGCCCTTAATGACTGTTTTAAATCATCATCCAGAGCTGGGCCTCTAGGAGGAGTTCATGGGCCTTTGATTCCACTCCTCTGTCCAGTGGGTAAGGAGGACGCCACCCTCCTCACTGGCTTCTGAGAAGCCCCCCAGCTCATTCATTCATAGAAAAGTCTAACTCTTCCAAAATTGATCTCTTCTTAAGGAAAAACCTGAGTGCTATAAGATCCTGGGTTGTCAGAGTCCAGTTTTAATGAAGCAGAAACACAGCAGTACCTCCTGACCGGAGAACATGGCATTTGCTATGGGCATGTGCTTGTGCTGGTCAACTGGTTACACTTCCATGACATTCAACAACACCCTCCAGTTAAGTAAAAGAGGCTGAGAAAGTAGGAGGGTGAGTGAGAAAGAGAGGGGTGTTAAAGCATCATGATTCCTCTCTCATTGGGAATGCAAAGGGAGAACTCAGATGGGAACCAGTTTTGCCTGGATGAGGATTCTCACGGATTTCTTCTGCTTCAGTAGGAATAGCAAAAACACAGCAACTTGCACGCAGTTGTCATAGCAACAGCAATACTTCTGAACTCCTGTTGTCAGGAGAGAAAATGGTTTTTCCCTCGCCTTGTTCCCAGCCTGCCCAGATGGCTGGTTGGAGGGTCAGGGGCTGGAGTGACTGGAGAAGCCCTGGCCTCCCTTCTACTAAGTAGGACGCCTCCAGCTGGGATGGCTCTTGACAGCTGCTCACTAGGACAGCCCCATAAGGCGGACCAGCACGCTGGCATTGCATCTGCTCTGTGGGCCCCAGGAGGGCACAGGGAGTCCTGTGTTGGACAAACCGTGCTCTTGACACCACATCCCAAAGTGAGGACTGCAGGCTGAAACTGCGCTGTGTATGGCCAGCACCACCAGCATCCGCATGGAACATGGACTGTGGGAATCTGGCCTGCATTAGGGTGCTGGAATCTAGCCTGTAGCCCCAGCCTGTCCCTCCCTCTGCCCGCACAGCCCTGACCCTACCTCATTGATAGCCAGCTGCTCCCCACCCCCTCCAGGGTGGCTGTAGTGGTGGCTGGAGCTGTGCAGGTCATCATACAGGTCCTCCTCGCTCCCCACTTCGTCAGCGCGGACAGCTGTGTCCAGAGCTCCATCAGGCATGGCTGGAAGGAGAGACAGCAGCTGGGAAAAGGGGGCTGGGCTAGGAAGGGCTGAGGGGAGAACATGTGGAGAAGGAGCCCAGTGGGTTCAGGACAAATGCTTCTTCTGCAGGGGGAGGGTGCAGGTTGCAGGGCTAGGTTCTCAAACCATCCTTGCTGCAAACATGTGGCCTGGGTGAAAGAATGCACCATCTCACTCACACCACCACCATTAGTCACCCATCACCCAGTCTACAGCAACTCGGCTGACAAGGAAACATAAGTATTCACCATCACACAGCTCGAGAGCCCCTTAGGTGGTATTCAGTGACAAACCATTTTCCATTGTGTTGGCTATAGTATAGGCCCTTAGGAAAAATGTTAACATTTTGTTATGCAATATACATGTGTGTATTCAAAAAAACATAGTTACATACATGCAAATATGGTTTGAAATTTAATACAATGAACAGTCCTGATACCCATCACTCTACTTAAGAAAAACACCAGAAACTTGACCTTCCATATCTTGTATACTCCATTCCAGTCCCATTCCCATCTCCCTCCTGTAGAGATATTCAAGAGTTAGAACTTTTAATAAAATCACTCCCATGCCTTTGTCTTAGCATTTAGTTCTGTCAGTTATGTTAAGTTTTGACCTTGTCTAAAGGGAGCCAGCAAATCCACTCTTCTCTGGCTGGCTCTTTTTACTCAACTGTGTGTGTAGCTGTGATTGTTTCATTTTCACTGCCACACAGTCTTGTGTTGTATGAGCCTTTCACATTTTGTGTGTTGGCTGTACTGCTGGAGCAGGGTGGGTCATTCCCTGTGCTGCTGTGGTGGTGCTGCTGGATGATGTCTGCACGCCTCCTGGGCGTGCGTTGGAGGGTTTCTCTAGGACACTGTTTCTCAACCCTGCTTTCATGACGGCCCCATTAAGGAGCACGTTGTTTTCCTAATCCCTCCCTGCCCCTATGAAATCAATACCACAAATGTATTGTGTATTGCTTACGCAGTGTGGCATTCTGGAGAGCCATAAACCATCCTAATAGCTAAGATATTTGCCCAGTTGGGCAAAATCATCACCCCTGGTGTGAATTCACACTGCTGAGTGTAGACGCCTGGGTGTGTGTGGCCCTGCTGGGTCCTAGGCACACCAAATACTCTCCCAGAACCTGAAAGCAGCACAAGAATGTTCCATCCCTCCACATCCCAGCCAGCTGTTGCGATTGGCATTACAAGACATTTAAATTCTTGAGTCTAATGGGTATGAAATGGTATCTTACTGTGATTTTAATTGACATTTTAGATTACTAATGAGTTGACCTTTTATCTATGGGCCATTTATATTTTCCTTTAATGTGAAGTGTTTATGAGTTTTACCCATTTGTCTATTGAATTGCTTATCTTTAACATATCATTGACATAAAAATATGTACGTATTCATGTATGTATGTAAATACACACATTCCTTCCCTCACTTCTAGATACCTCCGTCACTCAGATGTGCCACAACTATCTCCTCCCAGTTTGTGTCTTGTTACGATTTTTAAGTGCCTTTTGATGAACAGAAGTCCTTAATTTTAATATGGACAAATTTGTCAATCTAGACCTATTTAGTGTATGTTTTCTGTGTCTAGGAAATTCTTTCCAACCTCAGTCATATTCTTCTCTGTTGTCCTTTAATGTTTCATAACTTTTCTTTTGATATATATGCTGTTAATCCACCTGGAAATGATTTTTGTGATATAGAGTGAGGTTGGAAACCAATTTCTTTCTTCTGTAAGGATAATCAATGGTCTTGGCACCATTCATGGAATGGGCAGTCCTTTCCCATGGACCTACAATGTCTGCTCTGTCCTTGAGTTGAGATTCTAGATAGCTGGGTCTGCATCTGGACTCTCTTCTTGCAGGAGGCACAATAATGGTCTCCAAAAGATGAAAAGATGGCATCTCCGGAGCCTGTGAATATGTTATGTTACGTGAGGAATTAAAGAGGAAGTAAGGTTGCAGATGAAACTAGGGCTGCTAATCAGCTGACCTCAAAATAGGAAGATTATCTTGGATTATCCACATGGGCCCAACATAGGTGAAAATATGAACTTTGAAGACTCATTTCAGACATTTCCTCCTCTGTGACAGTCCCATCCATGACTCTTATCTTACTCTCAGGGAGCTTGAACAGACAACTCTCACAGAAGGAACACATCCCTGTACACTGTGTTGGTCTGACTTCCCCCAGCCAGATAGACTCTGAGCTTCTTGAAGGCAGGAGCCATGACTGATTCGTTAATGTCGACGTTTAGGAAATGTTAAGTAAGTAAATGAGTAAACAGGTGGATGATAGAAACACATAAATGGTGATGAAACAGACGAAGAGACCAATGGAAGGATGAACACTTGAACAGATGGAAGCTGGGAGGATGACTGGGGTGGCAAATGGCAAGTTCCTTAAAAGTGGAGCCCAAAGGCCTGGCAGAGCCAACATCAGGAACACAGTTAAAGCTCCACATGTGTCCCCAGAACTGACCTGGGAAACCCTCAGGGATATGGTTTGGATTTGTGTCCCCGCCCAAATCTCATGTTGAATTAAAGCCGTGGCCTGGTGGAAGATGACTGGATCATGGGGGCGGATTTCCCCCTTGCTGTTCTCGTGATAGTGAATGAGTTCTCATGAGATCTGATTGTTTAAAAGTGTGCGGCACTTCCCCCTTTGCTCACTCTCTCTCCTGCTGCCATGTGGAGAAGGTACTTGCTTCCCCTTCACCTTCCGCTGTGAACGAAGTTTCCTGAGGCCTCCCTGTCATGCGTCCTGTGAAGCCTGTGGAACTGTGAGCCAATTAAAACTCTTTCCTTCATAAATTACCCAGTCTCAGGTATTTTTTATAGGACTGTGAGAATGGACTAATACACTCTGTCTCCAACCTGGAGGCAGTGGTCAGAGCCCAGCTTGCAAGCAGGAGCCAGGGGCCTTCCCCTAACCCTGTACATAGCTACAAGTCCCTAGGAACACTCATGATTTTTATTTCATTTATGTTTAAAAACTTTTATTATGGAAAGTTTCAAAAGTACACAAAAGGAGAGAAAATAGTATAAGGAACCTTGTATATTCATTGTCCAGCCTCAACAATTCTCAACATGTGGCCACTTTTGTTTCATCATCTAATTCCCCTCTCCACTGGATGGTTTTTAGGGCAAATCTAAGGTACAATATAATTTCATCTGTCAACACCATGGCGTATGTTTCTGAAACATAAGGATTCCGTCTCTCTTTCTTTAAAAAACGTAAGCACAATACACATCTAAAACAAACTGCAATCCATCAAAAGTTGTCAAATTGCCATACCTTCTCCCCTAGGGCCTTAAAATACGTTTTTATTGGCGGGTGCAGTGGCTTATGCCTGCAATCCCAGCACTTTGGGAGGCTGAGGCAGGCAGATCACGAGGTCAGGTGATCAAGATCAGCCTGGACAGCATGGTGAAACCCTGTCTCTACTAAAAATACAGAAAATTAGGCGGGCATGGTGGCACACACCTGTAGTCCTAGCTACTCAGGAGGCTGAGGCAGGAGAACTGCTTGAACCCAGCAGGCGGAGGTTGTAGTGAGCTGAGATCGCTCCACTGCACTCCAGCCTGGGCGACAGAGCGAGATTCTGTCTCAAAACACCCCCCGCCCAAAAAACAAAACAAAACGAAACAAAATATGTTTTATTGTGAAATGACTGTACAGTCACAGGGTATACCACTATAGTACAGACGGCACTGTGCACTCTCCACCCAGTTTCCGTCAATGGTCTAGCTTTCATAAGTCCAGTATGATCTCACAGCCAAGAACCTGACTTTCGTACAATGTGTGTGCATAGGCGTATGGCACTGTATCACCAGTGCAGATCTGCACAGCCACCAGAGCAACCTGTATGTAGGCTTTTAACCATTCACCTGTTTAAGGATATGTGGATTGTTTCCAACTATTCCTATTATGAATACAGCTGCTATGATAATTCACGACCAGGGGTTTGTATGAACGTAAGTTTTCATTTCTCTGAGATAAATGCCCAGGAGTGTAATTACTGTGTCAGATGGTAGTTGACTACTTAGTTTTTAAGAAACTGCCAAACTATTTTCCAGAGTGGCTGTGCTATTTTCCAGAGTGGCTGTGCTATTTTACTTTCCTGTTACCCTCAATGTCTCAGAGTTCAGTTTCTCTGAATCTTCAGCAGCATTTGGTATTGTCACTATTTTATATTTAGGTATTCTGATAGGTGTGTAGTGATATCTCATCATGGTGTCAATTTTCATTTCCTGAAAGGCTGGCGATGTTGAACATCTTTTCATGTGCTTACTTGCCATATATCCTCTTTTGTGATAAATCTCTTTATGTCTTTTGCCTATTTTTTTTTTAAGATGGGGTCTTGCTTTGTTGCCTAGGCTGGAGTGCAGGGGCACGATCATGGCCACTGCAGCCTCAAACTCCTGAGCTCAAGGGATACTCTCACCTCAACCTCCTGAGTAGCTGGTACTACAGGCTCACACCACCACACTTGCCTAATTTTCTGAAAAAACTTTTGTAGAGACAGTGTCTCGCTGTGTTGCCCGGGCTAGTCATGACCTCCTGGCCTCAAGTGATCCTCCTGCCTCAGCCTTCCAAAGTAGCTGGGATCACAGGTTTGTGCTACCACATCTGGCTCAGAGAGTTCTTTATATATTTGAGTTATTTGTCAGATATGAGGTTTGCGAGTATTTTCTCTCAGTCTGTAGCTTATCTTTTCATCGCCTTAAAAAGGGTTTTCATAGTACCAAAGTTTGAAATTGTTATAATGTTCAATTTCTCAAATTTTCCTTTTATGAATCATGCTTTTGGTGTCATGTCTAAGAACTCTTTGCCAAACCCTAGTTCTCAAGGATTTTCTCTTAATGTTTTCTTCTAAAAGTTTTACATGGAAATCTACAATTCATTTTGTGTGTGGGTTTTTGTTTTTTTTTTTTTTGTATAATGTGTGAAGTTTAGGTCAAGGTTCATTTTCATCACCTATGGATGGTCTAATGGTATTATTTCTGGCATCATTTGTGAAAAGAATATCATTTCTCCACTGAATTGCTTTTGTACCTTTGTAAAAAATCAAAAGTTTTGATGAGCAAAGTAAGGACATGACTACCTATTTTACAGAAATGAAAATGATTATAAGAGAATACCATGAACTGTTGTACACTAGCAAATTAAATAAACTAGATGAAATGGAAAATTTCTAGGAACACATAATCTACCAAAACCAACTCAAGAAGAAATAGGAAATCAGAATAGATCTATAATTGGTAGGGAAATCGAAGAGTAATAAAAAAATCTTCCAATAAAGAAAAGTCCAGGGCCAGATGGCTTCTACCATCCGGTAGTGAATTCTACCAAATATTTAAAGTATAATCAACACCAATTCTTCTCAAATTCTTCCAAAAATATTGAAGAGGAAGGAATACTTCCCAACTCATTCTATAACATCAGTATTGCTTTGATAATAAACCCAGACAAAGAAACTACAAGAAAACTACAGACTAATATCCCTTATGAATATAGATGCAAAAATCCTCGACAAAATACTAGGAAATGGAATTCAGCAGCATATTGAAAGGATTATATACCAGGACCAAATGGAATTTATTTCTGGAATGCAAGGATGGGTCAACATAGGAGAGCAAATCAATATAATACACTAAATTAACAGAATGAAGGAAAAATACATGATTATCTCAATCTATGCAGAAAAAGCATTGACCAAATTTTTACAATAAAACATTCAATAAACTAGAAATAGAAGGAAAAGTCCTCAATGTGATAAAGGCCGCATATGAAAATCTCACAGCTAACATCATACTCAGTGATGGAAGACGGAAAGCTGTATCACTAAGATGAGGAATGAGACAAGGATGCCTGCTTTCTCCACTTCTATTCAACATAGTACTGTAAGTCCTGGTGAGAGCAGTCAAGAAAAAGAAATAAAGAAGCTCTTTAGTTTAATTAGATCACATTTGTCAATTTTGGCTTTTGTTGCCATTGCTTTTGGTGTTTTAGATATGAAGTCCTTACCCATGCCTATGTCCTGAATGGTATTGCCTAGGTTTTCTTCTAGGGTTTTTATGCTTTTAAGTCTAACATTTAAGTCTTTAATCCATTTTGAATTAATTTTTGTATAAGGTGTAAGGAAGGGATCCAGTTTCAGCTTTCTACATATTGCTAGCCAGTTTTCCCAGCACCATTTATTAAGTAGGGAATCCTTTCCCCATTTCTTGTTTTTGTCAGGTTTGTCAAAGATCAGATAGTTGTAGATATGTGGCATTATTTCTGAGGGCTCTGTTCTGTTCCATTGGTCTATATCTCTGTTTTGGTACCAGTACCATGCTGTTTTGGTTACTGTAGCCTTGTAGTATAGCTTGAAGTCAGGTAGCGTGATGCCTCCAGCTTTGTTCTTTTGGCTTAGGATTCTGCACAGCAAAAGAAACTACCATCAGAGTGAACAGGCAACCTACAGAATGGGAGAACATTTTTGCAATCTACTCATCTGACAAAGGGCTAATATCCAGAATCTACAATGAACTCAAACAAATTTACAAGAAAAAAACAAACAACCCCATCAACAAGTGGGCAAAGGATATGAACAGACACTTCTCAAAAGAAGACATTTATGCAGCCAAAAGACACATGAAGAAATGCTCATCATCACTGGCCATCAGAGAAATGCAAATCAAAACCACAATGAGATACCATCTCACACCAGTTAGAATGGCAATCATTAGAAAGTCAGGAAACAACAGGTGCTGGAGAGGATGTGGAGAAATAGAAACACTTTTACACTGTTGGTGGGACTGTAAACTAATTCAACCATTGTGGAAGTCAGTGTGGTGATTCCTCAGGGATCTAGAACTAGAAATACCATTTGACCCAGCCATCCCATTACTGGGTATATACCCAAAGGATTATAAAACATGCTGCCATAAAGACACATGCACTCGTAAGTTTATTGTGGCACTATTCACAATAGCAAAGACTTGGAACCAACCCAAATGTCCAACAATGATAGACTGGATTAAGAAAATGTGGCACATATACACCATGGAATACTATGCAGCCATAAAAAATGATGAGTTCATGTCCTTTGTAGGGACATGGATGAAGCTGGAAACCATCATTCTCAGCAAACTATTGCAAGGACAAAAAACCAAACACCACATGTTCTCACTCATAGGTGGGAAGTGAACAATGAGAACAGATGGACACAGGAAGGGGAACATCACACACTGGGGCCTGTTGTGGAGTGGGGGTGGTAGGAATAGCATTAGGAGATATACCTAATGTTAAATGAAGAGTTAATGGGTGCAGCACACCCATGTAACATGTATACATATATAGATATGTATACATGGCACATGTATACGTGTGTAACAAACCTGCACGTTGTGCACATGTACCCTAAAACTTAAAGTATGATAAATAAAATAAAATAAAATAAAATAAAATAAAGAAAAAGAATAAAGGACATCCACATTGAAAAGGAAAAATAAAATTATCTGTTTGCAGATGACATCTTATATGTAGCATACCTTAAAGAATCCACAATAAAATTATTAAAGCTACTAAAATTCAGCAAGGCTACAGAATATAAATTAACACACAAAAATCAGTTTTATTTCTGTATATTTGCAATGAGTATTCTGAAAAGGAAACTTTTGAAAATTTCATTACAATAGCATTAAAAAGAATAAAATACCGGCCGGGCATGGTGGCTCATGCCTGTAATCCCAGCACTTTGGGAGGCCAAGGCGGGCGGATCATGAGGTCAGGAGATCAAGACCATCCTAGCTAATACGGTGAAACCCCGTCTCTACTAAAAAATACAAAAAAATTCGGCTGGGCTTGGTGGCTCATGCCTGTAATCCTAGCACTTTGGGAGGCCGAGGCAGGTGGATCACAAGGTCAGGAGATCGAGACCATCCTGGCTAACACAGTGAAACCCCGTCTCTACTAAAAATACAAAAAAATTAGCCGGCCGTGGTAGTGGGCGCCTGTAGTCCCAGCTGGTCGGGAGGCTGAGGCAGGAGAATGGCATGAACCCGGGAGGTGGAGCTCGCAGTGAGCCGAGATCGCGCCACTGCACTCCAGCCTGGGCGACAGAGCGAGACTCCGTCTCAAAAAAACAAAAACAAAAACAAAAAACAAAGAATAAAATACTTAGGAATAAACTTAACCAAGGAGGCCAAAGATGTGTAGACTAAAAGCTACAAAACATTGCTGGGAAAAAAAAAAAAAGCAAAGAAAGACGTCCCATGTTCATAAATTGAAAGTCTTAATATTTTTAAGATGACAATACCACCTAAAGCAATCTGTGTATTCAATGCATTCCTATAAAAATCCAATGACTTTTTTTTTTTTTTGAGACAGCGTTTCACTCTTGTTGCCCAGGCTGCAGTGCAATGGCACGATCTCAGCTCACGGCAACCTCCGCCTCCCAGGTTCAAGCGATTCTCATGCCTCAGCCTCCCAGGTAGCTGGGATTACAGATTACAGGCATGTGACACCACACCGAGATAATTTTGTATTTTTAGTATAGACAGGGTTTCTCCATGTTGGTCAGGCTGGTCTCGAACTCCCAACCTCAGGTGATCTGCCCACCTCAGCCTCCCAAAATGCTGAGATTACAGGCATGAGCCACCGCGCCCAGCCCCAATGGCATTTTTTTTACACACATAGAAAAATTCATCATTAAAATTCATATGGAATCTCAAGGGGTCCTGACTAGCCAAAATTATTTTGAAAAAAACAAAGTTGGAGGACCCGCATTTCCTGATTTCAAAACTTACTACAAAGTCACAATAATCAAATAATGTGGAAATAGCATAAGGATAGATATATAGACCAATGGAACTGAATAGAGGATCCAGAAATAAACCCTCCCATATGTGGTCAATTGATTTTCAACAAAGGTGCTAACACCGTGAGGGAAAAGACAGTCTTTACAGCGAACAGTGTTGGGAAGCTGGATATCCAAATGCAAAATAATGAAGTTAAACCCTTACCTAACACACATAAAAATTAACTCAAAATGGACAAAGTCCTAAATATAAAAGTTAAAACTATAAGACTCTTAGAAGAAAACAGGGGAAAGCTTTACAGCAGTGAATCTGTAAATAATTTCTTGGATATAAGACCAAAAGCACAGGCAACAGCCAAAAAATAGGTAAACTGAACTATATCAAAATTTAAATCTTTTGTGCATTAAAGGACAGTATCAAGAGAGAAAAGGCAACCCATGGAATGGAAGAAAGTATCTGCAAATCATATATCTGATAAGGGAATAACATCCAGAATACATTTTTGAAAAACTCCTACAACTCGAAAAAGAAAACAAACAAAAAACTCAAAAACTAGCCCAACTCAAAAATAGGCAAAGGACTTGAATAGACATTTCTTCAAAGAAGACATATGAATGGTCAATAGTATATAAATAAGGACATACGACATCACTCATCATTAGGGAAATGCAAATAAAAATCACAGTGGTATGCCAGTTCATCCTTAGTATGGTCATTACAACAACAACAACAATAACAAAATATGGAAGTAACAATGGCATGTGGATTATACCACAATTGTTTAAACAACTGGTTGGCTGTACTTGTTTGTCACTATTTCTGGATTTTCTATTGTGTCCCATTGATCAATGTGTTCATCCACCTCTCATACCAAATGGTCTTGTTTTCTGTGTGTATAAAATAATTCTTGAAATTTGGTAGAGTGGTTCATCTTACTTAATTCTTCTTTTTCAGAAATGTTTTAGCTATTCTTTTTTGTTTCCTCCCCTGGCCTCCTGTTTTACCTATTCCTGTTCCTTTGCCTTTCCATAAAAATTTTAGAGTAATCTTGTCTATACCTAGAAAAAAATCCTGCTGGGATTTTGATAAGAATTACATTAAACCTATGTATCAACTCAGAGACAACTGAAATCTTTACTCTGTTGAGCCCTCCCATCCATGAACACAGAACCTCTCTCCATGTTTTATCCTCTTTGATTTCTTTCAGTTCTCCACTATTTTAAACAAGTCCCAGACATCACATAATTTGATCTGTGAATAGCATAGTATATGTCTTAAAAGGCAAGGCATCTCTTTTCCTCGCTCTCCCTCTCTGTCTTGCTGCTACACTTTCTTTTCTGGGATATTTTAAAAGCAATGGTCTCTCTAGGGGAATAAAACAGATGTCTTGTAGGAGTCACTACTTTTCTTGGCTTTTCAGTAGTCCCAGCTGGGGTCTCAGCAGTTCACAAAATGATTGCTCATCTAGCAAATTTGCAGCCTGGGAGAAAAGAAAAGCGAGTTTCAACACAAGTCTCCCAGTACTTTTACTCATCATTTTACATTCCAGCTCCCAGCACAGGGTGTGGGATTGAGGAGGTGTTTCCTGAGGGTTTCACAACTGCATGAATGAAAGGTTGAGCAGGCATTCGTGGGAGAGGGAGTGAAGGTGAAGGTGGGGGGAGGACTCCAGGACTGAAGCCAGGAGATCCAGGCTCTGTGCAAACAGCCAGTGGGAGAGCCAGTCACCTGTCTGCTTAGACTGGGCTCAAACTCTCTTACAAAGCAAGGCTACTGTGGGTCTCACACAGCTAATTCACAGGAAAGCGTTAAAGGATGGGACCGTGTGCCCCATGGTGTTTGCAGGTGAATAAATGAACAAGAACAACACGGCCCAGCAACACAAAGGCCAGTCTTGATTTTGGATTTTAAATTTTTATATAGGAAGACAAGTCAGCAGTCTCTGATCCATTCTGAAATTCCAACAGTGTTTAGACAGCAGAGCAGCTAAGAACTCTAGATTCTAGATAAATGCTCAGTGAGGGTGCCTTTGCCTCTGATGAACAGCAGCCAAACAATTCTCTGCTTCCCCTTACAAGGGAAGGCAGGTAGTTCTGCCCACCGAGGGAGAGAGGCGGAGGAATGTCCTCCCTATGCATCTCTTTTCCATGCTGACCTACTGCCCTGGAAGTCAGTGGTTCTCAAAGTGTGGTCCCCAGACCAGCAGCAGCACTTAGGGAACTTGGTAGAGATGCAAATCCTTGAGACCCATCCCCAGACCCACTGAATCAGAAACTCTGGGGTGGGGCCCCCAGTTTGTGTCTGCATAGCCCTCTGGAGGACCCTGGTGCATGCTCAAATTTGAGATCCACTGCTGTTCATCAAAATCCATTAACAAAGTGAGTACTGACTTACTGAGCTCTGCTCCAGCAAATGCAGGCAATGCATTCTTTGACATGGCCTTGGGGCCCTTTGAGAAATTTCTCTAAAGAGTCTGGCATACGGTCTTGCATTAGAAACAGGAATCTGGGCATGGGGGGTACCAGGGAGGGTGCAGACAGCCTGGCTGTTCATCCAGCACCAAACAGCCAGGGGCTTCCAGTTCACATCCGCATTGGTTCACTGCTTTCTGAATTAACTCAAATGTATTTATCCAGAGCCCACTAGGTATGTGCCACAGATACAAGCGGGGTTCTGAGGATGCAATGTGAAGAAGGTGATGGGGATCTGGCAGGAAATAAGGGAGTTAAACAAATAATGTTGCGTGGTGATGCTGGGAAACCACAGGCACAGGAGGCCCAACCAGGCCTGGGAGATCCCAGTGGGGCACGTTGGGAAGTGTTGGGGTAGCAAGGCGGGTGAAGAGTGTTCCAGGCAACAGGGACAGCATCCAGCCCCAGAAACAAGAGGGTGGGGTTGCTGCTGGTCATGGAAGAACTGCAGAGTGGCTAGAGTAGAGTGAGGAGTGAGAATTGAGAAGGAGGGTGAGAGGTGAGGCTCCCGGAGAGCCCTGGCATGCATGTGGTCCCTGCCCGGGCAAAACGGCAGGTGCAGGCTCCCCGGTGGCTCTGCGCTGCGGGACTGGGATATGTGTCCAGGTGTGGCCCTACAGGGGTCTCTCACTTCATCCTTGTGACATGAACAAGGAAGGCGAAATGATGTGTCCATTCTACAGATGAGGAAGCTGGGACCCAGAGAGGTGAAGTTTCTTCGCACGCTCACAAGGGGCCAAACCTTGCTGGCCAGCCAGGTCACTGGGCTGTCTGCACTGGACTGAGTTTGTTTCTATTTTTAGTAGAGACGGGGTTTCGCCATGTTCGCTAAGCTGGTCTTGAACTCCTGACCTCAGGTGATCCGACCTTGGCTTCCCAAAGTGCTGGGATTCCAAGCATGAGCCACTTGCACCCAGACTAGCTTTTGTTTTTTAAAAAGATTATTTTTGATAGACTCTTAAAGAACAGTTTTAGATTTACAGAACAACTGGTCAGCCAGCATAGAGTACCCAGGCACCCACACCAGGCCTCCCCGACCATAAGGTCTCATGCTAGCATGGCACATTTGTCACATGAACGGAGCAACACTGACTCTGATAGTCACCGATGTCCAGATTTTGTTCAATTTCCTCAGATTCTCCCAAATGGTCTTTTTCTGTTTCAGGATCCAATACTACCTTTAGTCATATCAGCTCCAGATTTTTAATTTTTAGGTTGTACAAAAGGCTCACTGAAAACCTCAGCTTTGGAGAGGTTTGTTCCTTTGGCAGCAGAAACTCTGAGCCATCTACAGTCCCAAGTGGGAATGCGCTCTGCTGGGGAGACCTGCCTCTGGGCCCTCCTGGGAGAAACTGACCTTCTCTCAGGCTCTGTCTCCCAGTTCTCTTCCTGGTGGGGGGAAAATAACTTTTTCTGAGAACGTACAACCCTCCTTCTGCTGTGTGTGTGAGACTCCAGCCTACCTGTGAGGCAGGCATCATTAGGTGCCCTGCACAGATCTAGGCCTCGCAGCTCACACACAGGTGAGACACGCTGAGGTCCCTCAGGCAACCCGCAGCCAGGGCAGGGGGAAACTGCTCCCCGTCTCTCAATGCCCACCCCTCTCCACACCTCTCCTGCCCTGGGTCTGTAGCTGTTCTGCCTACACAAGGAGGACCCCCTTGCTTCCCCTACCCTCCCTCCAAAGGCCCCTGGCTATTTGGTGCTGTCGTGCCATCTCAGTGAAGGTAAGAGGAGCCTTTAGCCAAGAAAAGCAGTGACTCCTACAAGAAATCTATTTCAATCCCCACCTCAGGGAGACCACTGCTTTTAAAATACCAGAGAAGAAAGTGTGGCACACAGAGAGAGAGACCTTATGTTTTAAGACATAAACTATGCTATTTACAGATCAAATTACATGATGTCTGGGACTTGTTTTAAAATAATGGAGCACTGAAAGAAATCAAAGAGGATCTAAATATGGAGAGACATTCTGTATTCATGGATTGGAGGACTCAACTGGATAAAGATTTCAGTTGCTTCCAAATGGATGCATAGGTTTAATGCAATTCCTATCAAAATCCCAGCAGGACTTTTTCTAACCTGGGAAATCAGTCAAAGGTCAGGTCTTCATGTACAAACAAGACTTTGTGGTCACAATTACTTTAAAAAGTAATTACATAAAACATGGCTGTGTCATGATTTAGCAGTAAGTGAAGCATGGTTTCTGACACATGATAGTGTTATGTTAGGCAAATGTGAAGTGCCAGGGATGTGAACAGCTGTTCCTCCAAGTTTAGGTTGCTGCAAAATTCAGGAAATCATTTTCATTTTTCACTGAACAGAACCAGCCTGCAACTCAACATTTTAGATCATAGACTTTTGGAGTACAAACCCAAGGAATGCAATATTGTTACCAAATTACAAGTTTTGGCAAATCAGTACAACACTGTATATAATATAATGAAGTTATGTCACATATTCCTTTAATGAAAATTTTCATTATTTTCACCCTAATGCTCTGCAATAAAATAAATCATGTCATGATTAACAATTTTCATTACAAAAATTATTTAAATACCAAATAAAACACCATCATTGTTCGTGGTAGATTACAGCTGAGCTAGTTATTTAAAACAAATTAGGCCGGGTGTGGTGGCTCATGCCTGTAATCTCAGCACTTTGGGAGGCGGAGGCGGGTGGGTCACTTGAGCTCAGGAGTTTGAAACCAGTCTGGCCGACATGGTGAAACCCCGTATCTACTAAAAATACAAAAATTAGCTGGGTGTGGCAGCAGGTGCCTGTAATCCCAGCTGCTTGGGAGGCTGAGGTGGGAGAATGGCTTTAATCCAGGAGGTGGAGGTTGCAGTGAGCGAAGATCGCACCACTGCACTCCAGCCTGGGCAACAGAGCAAGACTCTGTCTCAAAATCAATCAATCAATCAATCAAACAAACAAATTATACTTCTAAAATGGTACAATTTCCCCCTTCTGCTGTGCAAGCCACTTAAGGGAAATGGATCAGGACAATCATGCATGAGAAACTCTAACGTTTGAGCTTACAGGGGTTGGGCATGTGGATATCAATTTTAGGTTGAAGTAACTATCCAAGCATCATCAGGCCTTCAGCATACCATTCGGCCTTTTACGCTAGCTGGTCTTGATATCCAGCACACACTCTAGCTGACCACTTTGTTGGTAGACCTGTACTTCTCTTCAGTTTGGATTAAAATTCATGCAGACTTTCTTCAGCATATTATTTTAAAGAAATGCCTAATAGATAATTACACCTTTTAAGTACAAATACAAATAAATCTATTGCCAGGCTGGTGAGAGCTGGGCACCTTAGGTTGTATCTACTCCTGACAACCAGGCCTCTATCCACACTGTGGTGTGCCCTGTGCTTCCTCCTCTGAAGCTGGCAGTTCTTTGGTCTCGGCATGTAATATCTGAAGATATCACAGTTGTCATTAGTCCTAGGTAACTGTCGAGGTGAATCTTTTCACAGTGATTAGGGTTTCTTGAACCAGAATAGTTTTTCCTGGATCTTGAAGGTGTGGTTTTTACATAAATCTCTCATCTTGTATGTGTAAAGAAAATATTGGTAGACTTCCTTTCCACTATGCTCTCCACAGAGTCAACTGCTGAATGTCCTGGCAGATAGCCCAGCACGGTGGCTTATGTCTGTAATCCCAGCATTTTGGGAGGCCAAAGTGGGTGGATCACCTGAAGTCAGGAGTTCAAGACCAGCCTGGCGAACATGGCAGAAGCCCATTTCTACTAAAAATACAAAAACTGGCTGGGGTTGCTGGCATGTGCCTGTAATCCTGGCCACTCAGGAGGCTGAGGCATGAGAGTCACTGGGATCCAGGAGGCGGAGGTTGCAGTGAGCCACGTTTCCACCACTGCACTTCAGCCTGGGCAAAAGAGCAAGGCTCTGTATCACACACACACACACACGCACAAACACAAAAGTCCTGGCACAAATGCCTTGGTTCTTGCTCTAGAAATATGTGATTTCACAGTGAAAGGCATCCCCACTCTGAGGCCTGTGGCTTTGCAACTTCAGTATCTTCTGTCTGACATAGCCAGACTTGGGTTCACTTTTGGGTATTTGGACATTTCTGCACTGTAGTCATTGTAAAGGCTTCCTATGGGTGGTCAAAGGAAGCTCTAGGCAAAGAAGTGACACCTGCCCCCTGCCACTCCAAGTGCCTCCTAGGCCCCTCTGCTGAGATGCCTGATAATGCATCTCAAGGTTCTCCTTGGAGCCAGGGCAGGGGAAAACTGCTCCCCGTCTCTCAATGCCCACCCCTCTCCATACCTCTCCCACTCTGGGTCTCCAGCTGTTCTGCCTACACGCGGAACACCCCCTTGCTGCCCCTACCCTCCCTCCAAGGAGAACTCCTGACCACCCACCCAAACCTGCTCAGCCACAGGTGTCCTGATCTCAGTAGCAGACAACTGCATTCTTTCAGTAGCTCAGAACAAAAATCTTGGCAAGGATAATTTTGGTTATCCTGACACCTGTCTTTCTTTCAGTTCACATCCATATTTATCATCAAGTCTATCAGCTAGCCTTACCTTTACTTTATTATCCAGAATCCAACCATTTTTCATCGGTCCACCACCAACCTCCAGTGCAGGTCCCATCTCTGCCCCCACGCTGCCCCCACACTTCACGGAGTGACACAAGAACCTCCAGCTTGTCTTCCCTCTGCACAATACCCCGAGTGGTCCTTGGTAAACTACAATAAATCACATCATTCCTCTGCCTGAGATCTGCTTCAGAGTGACAGTCATAATTCCTTACCACAGCATCCAAAGCTTGCTGCCTATCTGGCCTCATTTCCTCTCTCTACCCCACCCCCATCAGCTCCGACGGGCTCTTGACCAACCTCAGTTAACCAGTTTTGAGAGAAGCTACCAGGAACGACCAATAGGGGGATTAATAGCATGAAATGCTGTCCAAAGTGGCTGATACAGAAGCACATGCTTGAGGTCCTGATATTTAGGGGAGCTTAAGTCCTAAATATTGCTGGAAACATGCAGACTTCCCAGAAATTGCATTTTTTTCTTTTCTGCTACCATCCTTTTTCCTACCAACCCTGACACTGTCTCTTCAAATGAATACATCCTTTAAGACAGATAAAATAAATTTGCTAAAGGCTACTTTTCTCCCTTTGTCAAATATTTCCCATAAAATTCCTAGGCATGGGCTTGAACACTGGTGAAACTTCAGATAATCTGAGGGTGGGTGAAGGGGCTAAGGTTGGGATAAATGAGGCTGAAAAGGTCAGGTGTGCTAAAATGCCTGGACTATTTTGTTTTACTATCAAGAAAATGTAATCTAAACCTTTTGGATTCAGGTTCAACAAACATTTTTGTTTACTCCTTTGTTGCGGAACTGTGTTATTTGACTTCATTTCACATAAGAGAAATTCTGCAGCGTGGAAAGGCTTTACCAGCTCAGAGAGAAAATGGCAGCAGAATTCAGACACAACCCTAAGTTCTGTGGCTTCAACCTGTGTAGTTTCCAACACACACAGCTCTGCTCTAATAATTACCTACCTCTTTTTTTCTAAAGACATTAACTTGAAAATACCCTCCATTCTGGATCTGCTTTAAACACATAAACATGAGTTTGGTTTCTAAAGTGGAAATGCCTCTGCAACGCTAAGATGTAGAGCTCTGTAAGGATGTGGCTTTAGCTTCCCTTCATTATGTCTCAAGTGCACAACAAAGTAACCCCAGCCACAACAGAGACACTTGCTCTGCCTCACTCACAGCATCTAAAGCTTGCTGCCCACCTAACTTCGTTTCCTCTCTCCACCCCACCCCCTCAGCTCTGATGGGCTCCTGACCAATCTAAGTTAACCAGTTTTGAGGGAAGCTACCAGGAACCACCAATGTGGACATTAGTAGCATGCAATGCTGTCCAAAGTGGCTGATACAGAAGCACATGCTTGCTCCTCGACAGAGGCCATTAGGGTCATCCAAAACCTAATTTCACATCAGAGAATGTAAAAAAAATCCCTCTCAATCACTCAATGAATAAAATATTTATTTTCTCTTAAGGGTTTCTAATAATAGTGGAATGGCTACTATCAGACAAACTCTGTGCAGATAATTATACCCACTGGGAAAAAAGTACAAAAAAACAGCTATCTGATGGCACTGGAGAATGACCCAAAGCAGGCAGAAACCACAGGAATACCCCTGGCTGCGTTTCCTGCCCTTACAGCTTTCTGCCTGCAAGCAGGCACCAAGGGGTGGCTAAAACACAGACAGAAACCTGCAGTCACAGTGTCACTGATTGAACAGTTAGAACAAATATTTTAGGGTGATCTTAGAAGCATCAATAAGGAGGACAATCTCAGAACAAAGAGCTGCAGAGGGGAGCTACAGAGCTCTGTGTGGAGCTCTGCCCAAATCTCTGGCTGACCCCTGAACTCTGAAGGTATGGGGAATACTCCAAGCAGCCTAGTAGAGGCTACAAAACCTGAACGTAGAATGTGAAGTTTTAATTCAACCACATTAACTTCCTGCTAAAAGGTCGGAAAAAAACAAAACAAAACAAAACAAAAACTTCTTCAGAGAAACAACAGAATCCAAAGACTCTATAAGCTATTCAATAGCCAACATACAATCCAAATTTACTAGACATATAAAAAAAGGAAAATGTGATTAGTTCCCAAGAGAAAAGTCAGTGGAAACCAGCACTTAGGCGATACAGGTGTCTGAAGCAACAGATAAACTATTATAATAATGCTCAAAAATATACAGAAGCACATACTTCTAAGGCATGAAGAAATAGGAAATGGCAAAGAAATGCACACTATAACAAAGAATCAAATAGAAATTCCAGAACTGGAGAATATAGTATAAAAATAAAAATATTTACTGAATAGGCTGAAGTGCAGATTGGAAATACCAAAAGAAATAGCAGCTTGAAGACAGACGAGTATAAATGATCCAATTTGAAAAAGAGAAAAAAAAGTTGGAAAATAATGAACAGCAACTTAGTGACTTGGGAAAATATTACGGTCTAACATACATGAAGAGAGAGTGAATGAAGCAGAAACAATTCTGAAGACATAATGACCAACAATTTCACAAATCTGGTAAAAGAATAAATGTACAGATTCAAGGAGATCACTGAATCCCAAGCAGAATACAGAGAAACATAACAAGACAGACCTTTGTTGAATGACAGTTGACTGTAATGAAAGACAGAGATACTGTAACAACATCTTTGAATTGCTGAAAGAAAAAAAACTGTCAACTCAGAATTCTACATCAACAAAAATATTTTGCAAGAATAAAAGTGAAATAAAGACATCTTCAGAAAAATGAAAGAAGGGGGTGCGTGTCCCTGGTGGTGACCCGATGGACACCACCACAATGTCTGCTGTCCAAAAAAAGAAAAATGAAAGCTAAGAGAATCACTGACCAGCAGACGATTACTACAAGAAACATTAAGTGAAGTTCCTCAGGCAGAAGTGAAAATGATGACAAATGGAAATTCCGATCTTCAAGATGAAATGATAAGCACCAGAAGTGTGAAACTGTGGGTATGTACAACACACTATTTTAAAATTAATTTCTTTAAAAATATGTAGCAATTTAAAGCAAAAATCATAACATTATATCGTGGGGCTTTTAGTACATGTAGATGAGCATACAAATGACAGCTCTATCCATAAAACAGGAAAGGGATAAATGAAATTATACACATGCAAGATTCTTACATTTTATATGAAGTGGTAAATATTACTTTTAATATGAAAAGTTAAAGATATATATTTATGTATATATAAAATAATCTTCAGAGCAACCATTACAAAATAACATAAAGGAATAGTGATAAGCCAATAATAAATTAAGACAGGATTTTTTAAAAAAGATCCAATTAACCCAAAAGAAAACAGAAAAGGAGAAAAAGAGTAACACAAAGGACATGTGACAAAAAAAGAGGAAAATGGTAAATGTAAGCCCAACTATATCAACAATCACATTAAAAGTTAATGGACTAAATACTCCATTTAAAAGAAAGAGACTGTTGTGATGGTAATATTCTATTTCTTGATCTGGATGTTGGTTGCACAAGAATATTCACTTTGTGAAAATTCATCAAAACATACACTTATTATTGGTGCACTTTTATGCATGCGTATTATACTTCGAGAAAAGTTTTACAAAGAACAAATATGTTGATCCAATTGTTCTACTTTTAGGGTTTTATCCTAAGAAAACAGGCACTCAGAAAAGCACACAAATATGTATTTACAAGTTTATAGATTCCAGCATTGATTCTAATAGAAAAACATTACAGACAAACAAAATTGAACATTATTAGGGAACTACTAAAATAAATTAAGGTACATTTATATAATGAAACACCATGCAGCCAATTCAAAAGAATAATTTAGGGGCTGGGTGTGGTGGCTCATGCCTGTAATCCCAATGCTTTGGAAGCCTGAGGTGGGTGGATCACCTGGGGTCAGGAGTTCGAGACCAGCCTGGCCAACATGGCGAAACCCTGTCTCTACTAAAAATACAAAAATTAGCTGGGCGTGGTGGTGGGCCCCTGTAATCACAGCTACTTGGGAGGCTGAGGCATAAGAATCACTTGAACCTGGGAAGTGGAGGTTGCAGTGAGCCGAGATCATGTCACTGCACTGCACTCCAGCCTGGGGGATAGAGCGAGACTGTCTCAAACAAAAAAAAAAAAGAAAAGAAAAGAAAAGAAAAATTTAGCTTTATATTTATCAAAACTTAAGTCACTAAAAGCATATTATTAAATTAAAAAGTAGCTTACAAACCGGTATGTAGAGTGTGATCTTATTTATGAAAAATAATAAAAAGACAAACAATGAAAAGGCATAGATATACAAAAGGTTGTATACCAAATAGTTAACAGTATCTATTTTTGGATGGTAGGATTTCAGGTGAATTTAATTATTTTCTGTTATGTTGGATTTGCCAAGATGAATATATTAGCTTCACAATCAGAAAAAGCAACAAACACGTTTATATTTTAAAATAATATCTATGAAGAATGAATAAAAAAAGAGGAAAATACCCTAGCCTATAAAAAGTAAGGAGAGCTTAAAAACTTGAATGAAAAAGTAATAAACTATCCATTTGAAGGTACCAGAAAGATATTAAAGAAAGAGGAAACTGCAAGGCTATGATGGAGGAGAAGAGAGAAGGACAAGGACATAAATTCAGCATTTGGGCCACTTTCCCCTTAGGCATTGGCTGACTCCAATCACAAGGATAGAGAAGCTGAGGGGCTCCTTGGAATAGACACAGAGGCTGGGGACAGTCAGGGATCATAATGGTGCCATCTAGAGTGCAGACATCTTGCACATAGAGGACTGAGAACATAGTAGGTCCATAAATTAATGTTACAGCAGTCTCCATGACAAATACCTTTACTCTTTGCTGGATCCCTTCAATTAGAATTTCTTCTGCAATTTCACTGCAATTTACTACACCCTATGCCTTGTATTTTGGTGGAAGATGTATGTCATTGTGACAGCCTTGCCTCAATCTTAAGCCACAGGGCGACCAATTTTACTTACAGTCCACTTCCCAATTCCTTACAAGTACCCAACTGTGTTCAGCAGAACCATCTGGCCTATTTTTGGCCCCATTTTATCCTTCAGACTTAGCCGATGACTTGGCCTTTTGCTTCCCTTCATGACCTGGACTTGGTCTTTCAGCCTCTCTTCAGACCAACTCCCCGCACCTAGGTGTTGGTGCTTTGGTGGGTGGCCTCGCCTAATCTGCTCTTTGCTTAACAGTCCCACTCCCCAGTCCAAGCAAGACCAGAGGGATAGAGCACAGGACCCCAAAAGCATAAAAGATGCCTAAGTAAGTGCTAAGATTCTACTCTGGAAGGATTTCCTGTTTGGGAAAATGGTGAGAATCTAGCATTAAAATGCAAATTAGCTCCCCATTCCCTAACTGGTGAATAGTAGACAAATGGCTCCTGGGGGCCGGATGTGGTGGCTCACGCTTGTAATCCCAGCACTTTGGGAGGCCGAGGCAGGCGGATCACGAGGTCAGGAGATCTAGACCACGGTGAAACCCCGTCTCTACTAAAAATACAAAAAAATTAGCCGGGTGTGGTGGCGGGCGCCTGTAGTCCCAGCTACTCGGAGAGGCTGAGGCAGGAGAATGGCGTGAACCCGGGAGGCGGAGCTTGCAGTGAGCCGAGATCGCGCCACTGCCCTCCAGCCTGGGTGACAGAGCGAGACTCCGTCTCCAAAAAAAAAAAAAAAAAAAAAAAAAAAATGGCTCCTGGATGGCATTCCCTAATGGCTGACAGTTCCTCATCATCTTCTCAGTAAGGCCCTGGGCCATGTGACTCCCATGGGCAGGGGTGCATATATTATTTTCCTATTGCTGCTCAAACAAATTACCCTGCATTTAGAGGCTTAACAGCACATACATTTGTTATCTATTTCTGTAGGTCAAAGGGCCGGGCACAGCGTGGCTCAGTGGGTTCTCTGCTTGGAGTCACAGAGAGCCTAAATTAATGTGTCATCGCGGCTGTGTCCCTTTCTGGAGGCTCTGTGGCTGAATCAACTTGCAGTCTCATTCAGATTACAGGCAGATGTAGTTCCAGAGGGCTGTGGGACTGAGGTCCCCGGGTGGCTGAATTGCCTTGTGATGCCCAGGAGCTATTACCATCTTCCAAGGAGGACCGATGGTGGGGAATGGGTCTCCTCCCCACAGTGGTGGGTTGAGTTCTTTCTCTTTCAATCTCTCTTAGCTCCTCTCCTGGCTTCTTCCGCTGCTTTTAAGGGCTCATATGATTATGCTGGACCTACCCAGATAATCCAGAACCATCTCCCTATGTTAAGGTCAGCTGATTAGTGACCTCAGTCCTATCTGCAAAGTCCCTTGCAGGAAGTTCCTAGATTTGTGTCTGGCTAACCAGTGGGCAGAGGTTTTGGGAGCATCCTGAGAATTCTGTCTACTGCAGACACACCTTCCAGACCCTTTGCCGGGAAGCTGCCCAGCACCACGGGTCTCTGTGGTCCATGGCGCACCTTCCCCCAGCGCCCATGCAGCCTGGCCCCTGGGGTGCTGGGCACTCCCGCCCTTCCCCTCCCACCTGAGGACACAGGCCAGTTCCCCTGCATCTTCTGCACACTGTGGGGTATGTGGCCAAGCCCCTGGGACTGGGAAGACTAGGGCGGCCTGGGAAGCATCTCCAGGGTCCCAGCTTTTCTTAACACATAGAAATCTCACTCACAGATCTCAGATGCAAGTAAATGACCCCCAGAGGCGCACTTCAACACAGAACAGGACTGGGCAGTCTCCCATGTCAGGAGAAAGCTAGGACTTGGAGCCCCATGGGAGCCTGAGGACGACAGGGAGTGGCTGTCGTGGGAGGGCCCTGCTGCTGGACGGCAGCCCTGCGTGGACACCCCATGTCATCGGTAGCTCACCGGGGAGGGCTCACCCTAGCTGCGTTTCCCAATTTCTACCTGGATGTGAGAAACGAGGCTGAGCCCTCTTCAGGCTGCTGCTGTGTCCCTCACAGGACACAGTCAAGTCAGCTCTGCTCCCACAGTGTGACAGAGATCAGCCCACTGCTGACTGCAGATGGCTTCCAGCCCCATCCCCTTCCTCTCTGGCCCCACAACTGCAAAATCAACGCAAACCCCAGGCGAGGGGTGGCGGGACTCTCACCCTGGCTCCCTCCTCACCACCATACAGCCCTCAGCCACACTCAGCCACCCAGAGCCCCCTTTGCTGTAGCTGTTCCAGCTGGGCTGCAGTCTGTCCTGCTCTCACAGAAAGCCCCAGGGCACCAGCCACAAGCTTTCCCCACCCTCCTGATGTGTGTGTGGTGTTACCCTTCTCCACATCCAAACCAAACTTTGGAGGAGGGAATGGGGTTGCTCCTGTACCCGCCACGGGGCAGCCACAAAGCCACCTGCAAGCTATTTGCCCACACCAGACACTGAAGTAAATAAAACAGCATAGATGTGGTTGCCAGAAGGCCTCAGCCAAAGTGTGTGTGTCCCCAGGGCAGACTATTCTTCATCCTCTCCATCATTCACAGAGATCTGGACCTGAGTTCTGTGAGGCCGTGGTGGGACAGAGACACCTCACACCCTAGAAAGAGGACTGAGGATGGCAGGCACTCACGGCCGGGTCAAGCCTGGAAGGACCATTGAGGCCAGGCTGTGTGACAAGAAGGGCCGCACTCTGCCACCAAGTGGGCTTGGCCACCCACTCACCTCCCAGTGGCTGTCTCCTTACTTTGAGGAAAAGACAATTAGGAGTGGAAATACTTCTGAATGTGGTTTAAAAAACAGAGAGGGCCGGGTGCGGTGACTCATGCCTGTAATCCCAACACTTTGGGAGGCCGAGGCAGGGGGATCACGAAGTCAGGTGATTGAGACCATCCTAGCTAACATGGTGAAACCCCGTCTCTACTACAAATACAAAAAATTAGACGAGCATGGTAGCAGGCGCCTGTAGTCCCAGCTACTCGGGAGGCTGAGGCAGGAGAATGGCGTGAACCCGGGAGGCGGAGCTTGCAGTGAGCCGAGATCGCACCACTGCACTCCAGCCTGGGTAACAGAGTGAGACTCCGTCTCAAAAAAAACCCCCAAACAAAACACACAAACGGAGACTCGATTCCATAGGCATATGGAGGGCCTGCACCACACTGGCCCAGCTTCCTCCCTTTCTTGTCTTTCCCAGAGGTGGGTCTGGCACCCCCCCAGGGTGTGCAGGGGCTGTATGTGGGGAGTGAAGATCCTCCTATCCCCATCTCTCCCCACCAAAGATGCTCCTTTGGCTGCTGAAGGCTTTGGATTTTTTTTAAAGTCCTGTTTCGGTGAAAACTTGTGAGGGGTCCCTGTATAAATATTTCCAGGTTGTTATTACCCGGTTACCCTAGTTAAGTTCTTTCTAATTAAGCCCATCGATTTCAGAAAAGCCTACTTCCCAGAAGGCTGATCTGAAGCCATTAGCTGACTGACGTATCTAGGCTATGTTGTCAGATGTCATCTTCGCCCCGGCATTTCTGCATTTCAGGCTCGGTCTAGCAACTGCCATCACATACTATCCAAAGCAAGGCAGACTAAATAAGAGATCAGAAAGGATTATCCCTATCTTAACAGGAGCGTCACTCAGGCTGACCTCACGTACTGCAGGGCCATCTTCTTCCTCGTTGACAGGCAAGTATGGACAGAGAGTCTTCCAGATTTTCACCCACCTGCCACAGGCAACTCAGCCTGGTGCTTCTGGGGACTCAGTATTTTTGTGCCTTCCCATCAACTGGTGCTTACTGAGGGTCTCTGCCTTGGCCAGAACTCTGCTTAAAGAAGCTGCAGGGAATACTGCAGAAATGACGAGAGATGCGTCTCACAATCAAGAAGGAGGAAACTGGAATCCACTGAGTGGTCATCATGCGCCAGGAGCATTCATGTATATCGTTTCACTTAATACAGAAACAGTGTGGAACACGAATGGCCATTGTTTTATAAATCAGGAACTGAGGTGCAAAGGGGGTGTGTCTTACAGCATGACCTGGACCTCTGGGTACAGAGTGCGTGTGGGATAGTCCTCCATCCCCCTGGCCTCGTCACAGCTCAGTGCTTTAGACAGTTGATGCCTGAGGTAGAACAGTGAATGCCCCATTGTCAAGGCCACTGTTACTAATGCTGTTCATACCAGAGGCACTGCGGGACCTCCCAGAGCAGAGATCTTTGCTTATTGCCCTCTTGTCCCCACAGTCCCTATCCCAGTGTCTTGCACAAAGTTGGGGTGCAAAAATATCTATTCAGCAAGTGTAGTAATTAAAAGCCATCACTGTTTATTCATTAAAACAGTTCCCCTTAGGTGAGTACTTACAAAACAATAGGGCTAGGGTGCTCATTCTATGAACTCAGAAGTGTAAACCAACAATATTGAAAAACTAATATAGGAAGCCGACCAACAGTTCATTCAGACTGTCCATTCCAGCAGTGGAGGCTCATTTTACAAAGAGCAATGAGCTCTCCTCCACCCGCAGCCCCCACAGCTTTTTTTTTTTTTTGGAATGGAGTCTCGCTCAGTCTCGCCAGGCTGGAGTGCAGTGGCGCGATCTTGGCTCACTGCAACCTCCGCCTCCCGGGTTCACGCCATTCTCCTGCCTCAGCCTCCTGAGTAGCTGGGACTACAGGCGCCCGCCACCACGCTCGGCTAATTTTTTGTATTTTTAGTAGAGACGAGGTTTCACCGTGTTAGCCAGGATGGTCTTGATCTCTTGACCTCGTGATCCACCCACCTCAGCCTCCTGAGTAGCTGGGACTACAGGCGCCCGCCACCACGCTCGGCTAATTTTTTGTATTTTTAGTAGAGACGAGGTTTCACCGTGTTAGCCAGGATGGTCTTGATCTCTTGACCTCGTGATCCACCCACCTCAGCCTCCCAAAGTGCCGGGATTACAGGCGTGAGCCACCGCACCCAGCCCCCCCACAGCTTTTTAAGTGTCTAATTCCAGGAGTAAAGAGATTAGCTATATATTAATCTTTTCAAAAATTATTTTGAGCATTAAAGTTTTTAAATTTTGAAACATTTTAAAGTCGACAAGCTCCATGAAGACAGGGCATTGCATGCACCTTGTTCACCACTGTACTCCAAGCATCCAGAACAGAGCCCTGCAGCCAGTAGATTCTCAGTAAGTATTTGTTCAATAAATGTAAACTAAACATACAAAAAAGTATAGAAAAAAAGAAAAGAAAGTATTCTGAGGTAGCCATCCCAGAGATTAAACAAATGCCAGCATTTTGGCATATTTGCTACTTATCTCCCAAAATATTACCAGTGAAGCTGAAGCCTCGCCCCTCATGTTAACTCCTTAGCTTCCTCTCCAGAGGCAAATCTCTGTGCTTAAATTGTTCTGTACTATTCTCATGCATTTTCTATAATCTTACTAAATATGCACATATCCTAAGGTGTACTGTTATGCACTATTATTTGTGTCTTGTAGATTTACACAAATATGATCATCCTACATATAACCTTCTGAAGTCTGCTGTTTCCATGTTTCTTGGGTAGAACCTCGAAGCCTCAGCACACAGCTGCCCACTACGCATACATGGGAGAGTTTATCTAGGATACATAGAGAATCATGCTCGACTTTACTAGATATTACCAAACTAACCTCTGAAGCATCTGTATAAATTTACATTTACTCACCATTTATAAGAATTCTGGACCCCGTACATCCTCACCAATACTTGGCATTCACGCAACGTGTCTGCCAATGTCAAGGGTATGGAATGGTTTCTCTTGTTGCTTCTCTTGATTGGCAGTTAGGTTGAACATTTGTTCACATATTCATTGATTATTCAGGTTCCTCTTCTAAGAACTGCCCATTCGCATCACATGCCCAGTGTTATGTTATCCGTCTTCAGCTCTTTTTTTTTTTTGAGACAGAATCTCACTCTGTTGCCCAGGCTGGAGTGCAGTGGTGCAATCTCGGCTCACTGCAACTTTTGCCTCTTGGGTTCAAGATATTCTCTTGCCTCAGCCTCCCAAGTAGCTGGGATTACAGGCATGCACTGCCATGCCCAGCTAAATTTTGTATTTTTGTAGAGATGGGGTTTTGCCACGTTGGCAAGGCTGGTCTCAAACTCTTGACCTCAAGTGAGCCACTGCCTCAGCCTCCTAAAGTGCTGGGATAACAGGCATGAGCCACTGTGCCTGGCCCCATCTTCAGTTCTTAATATGTTCTTTACATCAATCCTTTGTCACTCATAAGATATTGTAAATAATATTTTCCAGTCTGTGACTTAGTCTACTAAGTCCGCCACTGCTCCCCAGTCTGTGAGAAGGCACACTGCTTGGAAAATTTTTTGAAGCACAGGTTTACATTTTAATGTTATCAAATTTATTAATCTTTTGCTTTATAATAGGCTTTTTCTTTTGGCTTCGCCTTTCTCTACTTATTTTGAAGCTTACATATTTTAAGGTTTATACATTTCCCTTGAATTATGACTGTGGCTTGCTTCAGTTTCTCATTCAATTCTAAATCTGAAAACCTAGATAAAATAAGTCAGCTTCTAAAAATGTACATACAATGATAAAATTGGCATAAGAGAAAATCTGAGTGAACAAGACTTAAGAAATTAAAATGGTAGTTAAAAAACAGTCTTCCCTTTCTAAATCTCTTGGCTCAGATAGTTTTGTACAGAAGGCCATCAATCTTTGAAAGAATCATTCATTCACATCTTTACAAGTTGCTTCAGAAAACAGAAAAAGAACAAAACAATGCCCAACTTGAGGCTAGTGCAGTCTTGATTCCAAAATAAGATAAAAGAAACACAACAAAAAAAGTCAGATTCCCATCTCACTTATGAAAGTAGATACAAAATCCCGAACAAAATATTAGCTAATCAAATACAACAGTGCATTGAAAATAATGTATCATACTTAAATAGGGGTTTATCCAGAAATACAAGGTTGGTCCCCATGAGATCAATGAAGTTCACCACAATAATAGACAAAAGAGGAAATAAATTATAAGACATTATAATGAATGCTGAAAAAGCATTTTAAAAAGTTTAATGCTTCACTACAAGAAATACCTTCTAGCAAAAAAGAATTTTCTTCTTTTTTATCTTTTTATTTAAAACATTTAAAACATCTTATCATGGAAAGTCCTAAATACAGGTAGTTCTGCTATAACAGAATAAATATGATCTCAAAAAGCACCATGCTGGCTGGGAGTAGTGGCTCCTGCCTGTAATCCTATTTTGGGAGGCTGAGGCAGGTGGACCACCTGAGGTCAAGAGTTCAAGACCAGCCTGGCCAACATGGTGAAACCCTGCCTCTACTAAAAATACAAACATTAGCCAGGTGTGGTAAGTGTGGTGGTGTGCACCTGTGGTCCCAGCTACTCAGGAGGCTGAGGCAGGGGAATCGCTTGAACCCAAGAGGCAGAGGTTGCAGTGAGCCAAGATCGTGCCACTGCACTCCAGCCTGGGCGACAAGAGCAAAACTCCATCTCAAATAAAACAAAACAACAAAAAAGCACCATGCCATGTAAAATCATGCAACAAAAAATGCAAGATTTAGGAAAAATGGAATTAGGGAAACAACACTCAAAAACTTGGTTAGTAACACATCTACAGAAAGATAGGAGTTTATTCAAAATGGTAGCACATTAAGAGAATGAAAAGAAAAGCCACGGACTGAAAGAGAAGATTTACAAAACATGTATGATAAAGACCTAGTATCAAAAATACACAACTCTTAAAACTCAATTATGGCCGGGCGCAGTGGCTCATGCCTGTAATCCCAGCACTTTGGGAGGCCAAGGCGGGCAGATCACAAGGTCAGGAGATCGAGACTATCCTGGCTAACATGGTGAAACCCCGTCTCTACTAAAAATACAAAAAAAATTATCCGGGCGTGGTGGCAGGCGCCTGTAGTCCCAGCTAGTTGGGAGGCTGAGTCAGGAGAATGGCGTGAACCCAGGAGAATTGCAGTGAGCCAAGATCGCGCCACTGCACTCCAGCCTGGGCAACAGAGCGAGAGTCCATCTCAAAAAAGAAAAAAAAAAATCCCAATTATAAGAAAACAACTCAATTAAAAAATGAGCCAAAGGTCTGAACAAACATCTCACCAAAGAAGATATACAGATGTGTCATTAGGGAATTGGAAGTTAAAATAATAATGAGCCACCACTACGCATCTATTAGAATGGTTACATCCAAAACACGGACAACCCCAATTGCTGGTGAGGATGTGGAACAACAGGAGCACTCATCCATGGCTTGTGGGAATGCAAAAATGGTGCAGCCACTTTGGAACACAGTTTGTCAGTTTCTTAGGAAACTAAATCTACTCTTACCATATGATCCCGCAATCACACTCCTTGGTATTTACCCAAATGAGTCGAAAACATGTTCACACAAAACATGTACACAAATGTTTATAGCAGCTTTATTCATTACTGACAAACTTGAAAGCAACCAAGATGTCCTACAGTAGGTGAATGGATAAACAAACTGTGATACATATACACAACGACAAATTATTCAGCAAGAGAGAAAGAGGAGCTATGGAGCTATGAAGCCATGAAAGACAAAGAGGAAACTCAAATGCATACTGGTAAGTGAAAGAAGCCCATCTGAAAAGGCTGTGGAATTTCAACTACATGACATTACGGAAGAGGCAAAACTATGAAGAACGGAAAAAATTATCAGTGGCCAAAGGTGCGGGGAGAATAGGTGGAGTGCAGGGGATTGTTAGGGCACTGAAATTACTCTGTATGGTACTGGATGGTAGACACCTGTCATTACACATTTGTCAAATCTCATAGGATATAAACACACAAAGTGAACCCTAACCCACACACCAGACTAACCAAGATATTAGTAACTGGTGACAGGGTGAGGGGTTTATAGGAACACTCTGTACTCTCTGCTCCATTTTTCTATAAACCTAAAACGGCTTGAAAAAATAAAGTCCATTCATGTTAACAATGGTAGCACAATTTTACACATGCTAAAAGGTTAGGAAATATATAAATACTACAATAAGTATGGCACTATGTGAAAAAGACTTGCGATTTGCATGTAGAAGTGGGTGTCAAGAGCTTATGAGTTAGTGGGAAGTGGTGAAAGAAGGGGTCTCTGGGCTCAGAGGCAAGCTGTGACTCCAGATGTGGTGGTGTGGCTCATGACACACAGAGTGAATCCATGTATAGCTGGACACTATCCCAGGTGTGCGTCTGTGTGTTCCTATGCAACTCCACTCTTGGGGCATGTGGGGGGCAATATTCCGCATTAAGGGGGGGCAGTATTCTGCATTCACCTGGTGTTTCTAGTGGATGAAATTGCACATAAGCTAACATGAAATTTGCATTATACTCAAATGGTTCCCTAACACATCAATCATTTTGGAACAAATTTTCAAAACAAGCATTAAAGCAGAACAGGCCATATATGAAGGCAGAAAATACAGTCTATGCACTCAATACCAGCTTCAACCTTGCAGAATTAGGATTAGAACTGCTCAATATAGAAACTATCTTAACTTCATGAAGGTTATTGCCAAAATCTGCAGTACACTCTGTATGTAATGGAGAAAGTTAAGATGGGTTTGCTTCAAGACAGAAAACCAGACAAGAATGCACGTGATGCCTGCTACTGTTTACCAGGAAGCCAGAGATCTTGCTTATGCTGTACGTGAAGCAAAAGAAACAAAAGGCACTGGATTATAGGAGAAAAAGAAGTCACAATTTAGAAATGACCTAATCATCTACCAAGAAAAAAAATACATAACAAAAGCATCGAACTATTAGAACTAATAAGAGAGTTCAGATAGATGCTTTAAAGTATTTTTTAAATTACACCAGCAATAACAACCTGCTAGAAGGTTGTGTTCATAATAGCAAAACAAGCTGAACAATAAAACCCTTAAAATATCTAGAAATTAACCAAGAATTAACTCATAATTAATGACTTCTATAGACAACAGTTTGAATCTCTATAAAGGAAACACAGCAAATCATATGAATAATTAAAGAGTCCATGCTCTCAGAGGCTCTCAGATAGGATAACTTAAAAATGTTCATTATCTACCTATTGCTCTATAAATTTAATGCAAGCCTGATAAAAACTTAGAATTTTTGAGGAACTTGACAAACTAACTTTACAATATAAATGGAAAAAAGTAAAGGACCATAAATAGGTAAGTCGGCTTCAAAAAAGAAAAGCATCTTCAAAAATGGAACAAATTGGCATATTCAAAACAATAGCAGTAAGAACAATAGGCTTTAGAGCAAGAAGAGCCAAAGGAAGGCACCAGTGAAACCTCACAGGAAGCTCGGGTCATGCATATATGGAAGCGTAATCTTTGATAATGATGGAGCCACAAAGCCAGAGCATAAGGAGCAGCGAGCGTTGGGAACACTGGCCTACTGTGTGGGGAAAGGGAAGCTGGATCCCCATCAACACACACAAAAGTGGGCTCCACTTGACCTAAAGCCGTATACATGAATAGAAATGTATAAAATTAAAAGTTCATAATATAAGATAAATAAGGGCAGTGCCTTCTTTAGTAATGGCACAAGGCAGAAGCCATAAACCAGCAATAGTGATTGCTCGATTTTTATGCAGTAAAAGATAAGATGGCAGTTAGCTGACAGACTGTGAGAATATATTTGCAATATTTATACCCAACAAAGGATAATATATTCAAAATATAAGAGGAGCTCTTGCAAATCAACAAGAAAAAGACAGAAACCCAAACAGAAAGATTGTAATTGGAGAAATGCAAATTAAAATGATGACTTGTCACTTTACATCCAATAGACTTGAAGAAAATTACAAAGTTGGAAGATTCTGGGTTTTGGTGGTGGTATGGGGGATGCAGGAAGTCTCATGCTGTTGGTGGAGAGTATACTGGTGCACACATTCTGAAAAAGTCACTGGGTAGCATTTAATTAAAATAAACGTGGGTATTCTCTAAGGCCCAGCAATCTCTTCCTGGATAGGCATCCACCAAAATTCTGACACAGTTTACGATGGGACGTTTACAACACTAGATTTTTTGTGGTTACTGATTGTGCAAGTAGACAGTTGAAGGCAATCCAGGTGTTTATCACTGGAATAATTGGTAAAATGTGGTAGATGGACATCATGGACTATAGAGAGAATCAAAGGACTGAAAACATACACAGCAACAGAGATCTTAAAAATATAAGGATAAGGGACTTCTGCTTTTGGTAATGGCAATCTAATTAAAAAAATTCACTAGTGGAGAACAGTTAGAAAAACTAGACAAAATATAAAACACGTGCACTTCAAGACACGAGACGGCTACTAAAATGCGAAGAACCAGGTTAGGACACAGAGGGAACGGGCACAGGCAGGTGAGCCAAGTGTGCAGGGCTGCCTTGCCTGGGGAGCCGGGGTGCCCATTCCTGATGAAAGAGAGGTATGGTTGAAAGGCTGAATAGGCTGGGCGCGGTGGCTCACGCCTGTAATCCCACCACTTTGGGAGGCCGAGGCAGGTGGATCATGAGGTCAGGGGTTCGAGACCAGCCTGACCAACATGGTGAAACCCCGTCTCTACTAAAAATACAAAAATTAGCTGGGTGTGGTGGCGGGCGCCTGTAATCCCAGCTACTCAGGAGGCTGAGGCAGGAGAATTGCTTGAACCTGGGAGGCGGAGGTTGCAGTGAGCCAAGATTGCGCCACTGCACTCCAGCCTGGGTGACAGAGCAGACTCTGTCTCAAAAAAAAAAAAAAAAAAAAGGCTGAATAATACTTTTAATAACTTCAAGGGGCTAGGGTGAGAGGAACTGGATGCAAGAGCCCCCCAAGGGGTGACAGTGGAGGTCTCGCATTGTGGTGGGACTACACATCGCTGCAAGCTAGAAGCATGGGTGAGTTCTACATGGAGAGGCCCCTGCAGGACGTGGCTCAGCTCTAAACAATTAGAAATTGGACTGAAGTAACCTTAATTGCTAGTTCTGAGAGTTCCTTGGCAGAAGCAAATATAAATCCTCTCTGGAGAAAGATAATATCATCCTAAGCCAAAAATTATTGTCATAAAGTATTCTGCAGATACTTTGTTCATAACCAAATAAAATATAACCAGGCACATGTGGAGGAGAAGCAACACGCACAACAGGAGGTAACTTCAATAGCTGCAGATCCACAAGAGGTCCAGATGATGGCGTCGCTAAACACAAAAGTTAGCACTAATACACTCGCGGGCTCACGGAGGTAGAAGGCAAGGTTGACTACCTCAATGGAGAAGTAAAAACTCCAGGAAAGAAACAAATGGAAGCTCTAGAGTCAAAGTATTCAATAACTGGAATCAAACTCAATGAATATGTTTAACAACATATTAGATACAGCGGAATAAAGAAGAGAGGTCAGACAGAAAGATTCAGAGAAAAACAGAAAGAGACAAAAAGACAGCAAGCACAGAGGAGAAGGCGAGAGATGCTGCACATTCATTCACAGAGAAGTTTCCGTGTAATTACAGTCCCAAAAGATGAGACAGAGGGAATGCTGGAAGCAATATTTGAAAAGAATGGCTGAGAATTTTCCAAAATAAGTGACAGACATCAAGCCATGAATCCAAGAATCCCTATGAACCATAAGCTGAGTAACATTTCAGATAACCACATCTGGGCACATCTTTAAGACTGCTGAAACACCAGACACAGATGAAATGCTGTGCGGAGTCCGAGGAAGAGTCAGGCTGACTCTAAAGTGCAGAAGTTAGAACAGCTGATATTTCAACAGAAGCGATGGAAACCAGAACACAAGGTAATGGCGTCTATAAAGAGTCCACTTCTATACCCAACATGGAAGGAATTAACATTAAAAAAGGCATTTTCAGATGAGAAGAAAACAAAAACAAAAACTGAAAGACTCCATCTCCAGAAGGAAAATACTCCAGAAAGAACCCATCTCCTTAAAGAAAGCACTAGGCTTCTTTATCCTGGCAGAAAAGAGAAGGATCCCAGACAGGAAGGTGGAGATTCAGGAAGAAATGAAGAGCGATGAAGACGCAAGTACATGGGAAAACATAAATGAACATGAACTTTACAAAACAACAATGTCTTATTGGGCCAAAACATATATGGAGAAAAAAATACACAGAGAATTAAATCTATGAAAACAATGGCCTATAAGTCAGGAGGGGGTAAATGCATGGTCTAGGAAGATGTTAAAAGTCCTGATTTATATTTGGCTTTTATAAGATAGGTCTGCCCACATGATTTAATTTCTATGATGAACACTAAAATAATAATAAGAGTGTATACATTTCAAGCTAACAAAAGACTTAAAAATGGAAAAATATAAAATGGGGAAAAGCAGGAAAAGCAAAAAAGGAATAAAAAAGCAATTCAAAATATGGGGGACAAATGTAAAGATTATTAAGATGGAAGATTTAAACCCAAATATATTACTAATTGTATTGCACATAAATGAACTAAATATTCCAATTAAAAGACAAAGGTTATTATCCTGGATTAAAAAATTCACTTACTTGCTGTTTATGAGACATATCTAAAGCCACAGAAAGGTTAAATATAAAAGAACGGGCCAAGCGTGGTGGCTCATGCCTGTAATCCCAGCACTTTTGGAGCCAGAGGCAGGTGGATCACCTGAGGTCACGAGTTCAACACCAGCCTGACCAACATGGTGAAACCCCATCTCTACTAAAAATACAAAAATTAGCCAGGTGTGGTGGTGTGTCCCTATAGTCCCATCTACTCAGGGGGATGAGGCAGGAGAATTGCTTGAACCTGGGAGGCAGAGGCTGCAGTCACAGCCAAGATCACACCATTGCACTCCAGCCTGGGTAACAGCAAGACTTCATCTCAAAAACAAACAAAAAAATTAAAATAAAAAAATAAAAAAACCAAAAAAGATATGTCCTACAGACTCTAGCCAAAACAAAGCTAGAATAGCTGAATTTATATCAAGGTAGACTTTAAGACAAAATGCATTACCAGAGAAAAAGAAAAACATTTAATAATGATAAAGGCTAATACATAAGATAACAAAATCTAAATTTGTATGCTTCTATTAAGATAGCCTTTAAATATATAAAGCAAATAGAAAAAAATAAAAATCCTACTGAAAGATTTAGGCATAGTTTCCTTAGCAACTGATAAAACAAGCAGACAAAGACAGAGAGATTTGACCTAAATGAAATTCTGCACCCAACAAGAAAATACACGTTCTTTTTAAGTACATATGAAACACTAAAATTATTGTGAAAGTCAATGCAGTTTCCAAAGGTTTCAAAGGGTTGAAATCATACAGAATTTTTCTATATCCTAATACAAATAAGCCAGAAATTTTTTAAAAAGTTGATTAGAACATCTGTATATACTTGGAAATTAATACACCTCTCAATAACTCATGGGTCAAAAAAGAAATTTCAATTAAAATTAGAAAATATTCAAACTGAATGAAAATTAAAATAATTCAAAAACTGTTAGAATGCAACTTGAACTGCTTGGAGGAAAATATATAGCCTTAGGCTTGTACTGGAAAAGAGGGAAGCCTTGATGTCTATTTTTGTTTTGTTTTGTTTTTGAACAGTCTTGCTCTGTTGCCCAGACTGGAGTTCACTGGCGCTATCTCAGTTCACTGCAATCTCCGCCTCCAGGGTTCAAGCGATTCCCCTGCCTCAGCCTCCCGAGTAGCTGGGATTACAGATGTGCACAACCACGCCTGGCTTATTTTTGTGTTTTTAGTAGAGACAGGGTTTTGCCATGCTGGCCAGGCTGGTCTCGAATCCCTGGCCTCATGTGATCTACTGACCTCAGCCTCCCAAAGTGCTGGGATTACAGGTGTGAACTACTGCACCCGGCCGATGTCTGTATTTTAACCTCACTCTTGAATAATACTTTATTCGGCTAAATAATCCTTAATACTTTGAAGTTGTTCCATTCTCTTCTGGCTTGCACTGATACTGCTAATAGGCAGGTTTTCAGTCTAGTATCCTTTGGTGGGTCATCTGCCCCAACCCATACATCTCTCTCATCACTTTAAATATTGTCTACTTGGTCTTTGGTGTTCCACACCATCATGAGTGGCACACTGTTATTGTTGAATTGAAGATTCACATCTTTCATTCATTTTGGAAAATCTGTATCCATTCATTTTTCAAATATTGTCTTAGTCTATTTTCTCCTTTTTGAACACCTGCTGGATATATAACTGTTTCTCAAGTGCCCTGTATCACTAAATAGGAATCAAATTTTAGACTATTTCTCAATTTGTAAATTTCCCAATTTGCAGACTGTGTGAGTTGATGTAAATCTGAACCCTATATCCGTGTGAGGTACATGTCTAAGATTTCAAATTCTCAAGCGGAGAATTTTTCCTTTACCAATAATTCAGAGATAGTAAGAATTAAGGGAAAAAACAACCCACTCTTCCACTGAGTTCTCGGAGGGTCTCACGTTTGAGTAAGGTCTTTAGCTCCATCGCTAAGCCTTGCATGGGTCCCAATCTGTTCCCAAGTGGATAATGACTCCAGCTGCTGTGTTTCCCAGGCTGAATCTCCATCTCCTCCCCACCGGCTGCAGAATCAGACTATGGGATCCCCAACTCTCCTCTTCAGGGCCTCCCACTTCGATTCTTACGAGTTTAGCTGTGCATTTAAGGTAACTTTTGTTGTTCTTTATTCAGCATAACTAGGGTTTTATAGCAAGAGAGTTTTTCAAGTCAGCTCACCATCTTGCAGAACTGGGAAGTTCTTTCCCAGTGCACAAAATGCTAGCTGAATTACACCTTCTAGGGCTCTAAAACTCACCAAGAAGCTAATAATAATAATAATAATAATAATAATAATAATAATAAATCTATTTTAACAGACAAATCATGGAATCTTGCTGTGTTAAGTGTCAGACTGGTGAACTTTTCAATTCTTTTTTCTTTTTTACCAATGCCCAAAACACTTCTATGCACAAATGCTTTAACACATCTCTTCAAACTGTTTATAAGACATATTTTCCCCTCAGCTACAGAGATTTAAAAAGAGAAATGGAATTGAGTTCAGCAGAAAGAAGCTTAAATTTTGTACACTGTCCATTTTCATTAAAAAAGTAAAAATAATAAAACTGCTATTAAAAATTTGTTCAAAAACTTCAGTTACTATCCAGGGATCATTACTTAAGTGGGCTAATTTCCTGTACCTTTTCCACCCTCACAGCTCCTGACCACAGTTCTTGATATTTGGAATGGTGACCTCAGCCTTACATCATAACCATCTGTGATGGTCCTTAGCGGAAGCTGGAGAAAGATTAAACATGGACTAAGTATTCATTATGTGCCAAATACTGGACTAGAAGCTGTCCATTCAATATCTCCATTCACAGAGTATCATTAGTCCCATTTTAGAGGTGAGAAAATTCAGGCTGCAGATTAGATAACCTGCCATGGTCCACACAGTTCACCAGGGCTGGAGTGGGGCCTGACCACAGGTGGGTCTGACTCTGAACCCCACACTATGTCTACCCCACTGCAAAACCTTCTTCAGCATCTGCTGATATTTAATCAGCAAAGGAAAAAATTAAATCAATGTCTCTGGATTAAACTAAATAAAGGGGATAATAGATTGAAAGAGTTTAGGATGAAAATGCAAAAATGTCAAAGCATTTGACTGTTTAGTCCTTGGCTACTCAGAATATTTCTCTCAACAGAATTAGCAATTCTCCCCCTGAAGAAGGTTGAGCTGTGTTCACATGACATCAGTTCATTTTATGTATAAAAATTTTTACTGAATCTGCCAGACTTTGAAAACTTATCTGAGCCAAAAACCGGGTCCCAAACAATTCTAGAGTCGAAAGTTGCAAGTGTGTATAGATCAAAACACACAGTAGAGGTCAGGAAGCCCCACGTGGGAATGCTGTGAGAGTGTGTGGGGAAAGACTCGCCATCCAGGCAGGCCATGTGTGTCAGCACAGCGGGGAAGGGGTCTGTTTATGGGGAGCAGTCTTCTACTGACCTCTGAGGAGTAGCAATGTGAGTCACACCTGGAAGTGTGGTGCTGTCTTCAGGGACCCTGGAGTCTTAGCTACATGTTACCAGTTCCTTACTCAGCATCCACAAAACTGGTTTTTCCTTTGATTTTCTTAACTCTCAAATTCTGATAAAGATGGTCACTAAAGAGCATCTGCTCAGTGCTCAGGCCAGCGCTAATGCGATGTCAGACATAGGGAGGGTCAAACACAGGCCCCGCCATCATAAAGTTGACAGAGACAAGCCTAGCACTTCACCCCACTCACAAATCATATCAGCAGAAGCATGGAAGGGAGGCTACAGGGTGATCCCAGCTATGACTAAATGCACAGAAAACAAAAATCTGGAAGGAAATACAGTATGCTAAAATGTTACAGATTGATCTAACTGGGAAGAGAGGTGATGGGTAATCTTTTCCTATTCCGTTTTGACACTTGTTCTTTTTTCTTTTCAAAGTCATAGTCATGCACAATGCTAAAAATATGAAATGCTTCTATTATTTTATCAGATCTGTTATTTATGATATTGTATATTTTCCTAACATAAACACACCAGCTCTAATAAGTGATTGAAAATAGAAGATAATCCTGTTTTAGGGATTCAAAGCGCATGGTTAACAAAACTACAGTCAAAATCTCATTCAAATTTATATCAGAAACCTTCAAATTTATATACACTTTGATACACCAAACCCATTTCTGGAAGTTTGTCTTCAGAAAATAATTATGGAGGCCAGGTGCGGTGGCTCATGCCTGTAATCCCAGCACTTTTGGGAGGCGGAGGTGGGCAGATCACCTGAGGTTAGGAGTTTGAGACCAGCCTGACCAACATGGAGAAACCCATCTCTGCCAAAAATACAAAATTAGCTGTGCATGCCTGTAGTCCCAGCTACTCAGGAGGCTAAGGCAGGAGAATCACTTGAACCTGGTAGGCAGAGGTTGCGGTAAGCCGAGATCGTGCCATTGTGCTCCAGCCTGGGCAACAAGAGCGAAACTCTATCTCAAAAAAAAAAAAAAAGAAAAAAGAAAAAAGAAAATAATTATAATTATGGAATCTCTCTCTCTCTCTGTCTTTCTCTCTGTATATACACACACACACACACACACAAATATATGTGGAGAAGAATACTCATTACAATGTGGCTTAAAATACTAGAAAATTAAAAACAACCTAGATGGTCAACAATAGTACATTGATTACAAATAGTATGACATATCTGTATGGTGGACTAACATGTAGCCATGAAAATAATATTGTTGAGAAATACTTAGTGACATCCAGCGAATCCCACAATATATTATTAAGTGGGGGAAAACAGGTCATGAAACAAAGCGTACACTACGAGCTCCACTTCATTCATAAAAAAAGCTTATACACAGAACCAAAGCTAGCCAATACACACCAAAATGTTCATAGCAATTGTTTCTGGGTTGGAGATTTGGAATGATTTTTTTGGTAAAATTTCTATAATCAGCATACATTACTTTGGTAATAACAAAAACCAGTAACAGTGAATTTTAAAAGTCTCCACAACAGAGCCAATCTCCTTTCTTAGTGCCCACACATCCCCATTTCACACGGGATCCCAATCTCCAGCCTGCTGAACAGACACTTTCTGGGATGCAGCACTCCTGCTCACATGTGGCTTGCAACTGTGAGTCTGGTCTTCCAAGGCTGGCAGAGAGCTTCCTACCTGAGGTGGCTCCTGTGAGCCTGGGGACACAGCTGTGGAGGAGGGGACTGCCAGGCTCCCACGGCACTCACTGGGCACCAACAGAGCCACCTGTCCACAGCTGACACATGTGACCTGTTTTTCTGCCAGAGTCCTTCGTTCCTTCCATAAACGTATTGAACATTTACTGTGTGCCAGGCAGTAAATTAGGTGCATGACTTCCTTTAATCCTCATGAACGCCCTCGGAATCATGTTATCATCCTGATTTTACAGATGAGAAGCCTGCCGCAGAGAATTAGGTCACCTGTCAGTCTGTCACAGTGAGTGGTACAGCTGGGGTCTAAGCCCAGCGTCTGTGTGGCTCCCAAGCCCAGCTTCCCTTACAGTACTCCAACAGCTCCCAAGACTTCTCTTAAAATAAATTCAAAGATCATTTCTGATGCTTAGAGCATTAATCCATATCTCTCACTACATTCACATTATTTTTCCACGACAATCCCACAGCCGCCCTGGCCTTGGCCTAGCTCACAGTGCTCACCGCTGGGGGTCTGCAGGCTCTCAGCCAGTGAGAGGTGATGCCAGCTGGACTTCCTGGGTCGAGTGGGGACTTGGGGAACTTTCCTGTCTTACAAGAGGATTGTAAAATGCACCAATCAGTGCTCTGTAAAACGCACCAATCAGCAGGATTCTAAAAGTAGCCAATAACAGGGAGGATTGAAAAAAGGGCACTCCCATAGGACAGAAACAGAACATGGGTGGGGCAATAAGGGAATAAAAGCTGGCCACCAGCAACCAGAAGCTGCAACCCCCTTGGGTCCTCTTCCATGCTGTGGAAGCATTGTCCTTTCACTCTTTTGCTACCGCTCACCCATGTCATCTTTAAGAGCTGTAACACTCACCACAAAGGTCTGCGGCTTCATTCTGCAAGACCACAAACCCACCAGACGGGAACCAACTCCAGACACACCAGGACCCCAGAAAGTTGAACAAAGGCCACCACTGTCACCAGCACTTGGGGAGTCCTTCTGGAATCTGGGAAGGCAGGGCAGCCTTCCTCCTTCCCAGAGCCAGCTCCCCACGACCTGCCCAGATGGTGTGTGGTGCCAGGCGGTGCAGTGCTGCCCACAGCTCTGCTCCCTGGCCCTACAGCAGGCCAGGCCTCTGTCTGCAGTGGCTCCTCCCCACTGTGGGGGTCCAGCACAGCTGTGTTCCCCAGCACTCAAGAGGCTGCTGCAGGACCACGGAGGGACACACAGAAAAGCCAGCGTTGGCTTGCTGTGTAAGGATTCTCAATTCCCTGCAGATTTTCAGGGCAAGATTGTGGTCCTCCACCTTCACCTCCCTGGTGCAAACCACCTAGGATTCTGTGACCCAAGGCCCTCCTGAGGGCCTAGGCAGCTTCAGAGCCTGCTAACGTCCTGCCAAAACCAGGAGAAAGAAGGCAGCCAGAGAAAGGGAGCTATTGGGAGAGCAGGGACTTGCAGACAATTATGAAGCGACTTATTTCCCCCAAATTATTATTTCTGTGTCTCACATCTAGCTCCTTCAAAATCCTGCTTGCTTAGGGCGACTCTTCATTCTTCCCGCTGGGCCCATGTTGCTGCTGGTGGAGGGTCCCAAGACCCGTCCGGTGGTCACCCTGGCTGCCCCTCATGGCCTCCTGTGTACAGAACAGCTGCACTCTCACACCAGGCGGCGCAGACCCCTTTCCACCTGGCCAGCACAGGGCCTCTTCCCTGCTGAAGGCCCCAGCGCCCTCTGAACTGCTTTCTAGCAATCTGTGTCATCTGCTGCACATGTATAAATAGCATCTTTTTAACCAGACTAGCAGCTCCACAGGGAGGCCTCCCAGAACGTCTGTCTGGCTCAGTGGGGACTCAGCCTGTGCCTCCAGGCCAGGGCAGCCAGGATCCTCCTCTAGTGCAGACACTAGGCCTCTCCATGTGAACACACTGCCACATGCAACCTGGGGCCCTGGGCTGCCCAGGCCAGCCAGAGCCCACAAAGAGGAACGCTGATGCAGAGAAAGGCAGTGAAACCACACATGATGCACACATGCAACACACCCTATGCACACACATGCACGCGCAACACACTACACATGTAACACACACCATGCACACAAATACAATATACACATGCAACATGCACTACATGCCACACAATATAGACACAACACACACGTCATGCACACTACACACATAACAAATAGACTACACACAACATACATAACATGCAAAACATGCACACACCACACACATCATACATGTTCAACACACACCACACATAACATGCATTCAGTACACACCACACACACAACACTCAATATACACATGCAACACACCCTACGCACGCACATCATGCACACACAATGCACACAACATATATAATACACACCATGCACACACAACACATACAAAACACACCATGCATGTACAACACACACAACATATACACAAAAAACAACATGCACACACAAGACACACATCATGCATGCAAAACACATACAAAACACACACCACACACACGACACTTGAAGCCCACCCAATAGTGCCACAGACAGTTGTTTTTGCATAAACATAGAAATGGATCCTTCTGCTGTTAAAGTCTGAAACTTGTATTTGCTTGATGCAAGTTCCTTCCTCAGGAAAGGACTTTCAGGAAGTATCAAAGAACTGAAACTCACCACATCACCCCACCAGATGCCTCCTTGCTCCTCCCTAGTTCCTGTTTTCCCACACACTGTTACTTTTCTTCCCTGCTGTATAAACCCCTAGTTTTAGTCAGTCAGGGAGATGGATTTGAGACTGAGCTCCCATTTCCTCGGCTGCAGCACCCGATTATGGCCTGTCTCAGTGATTGGTTTTCTGTGTGGTGAGCAGCAGAACCTAGACCGAACCCCTGGTGTTTTGGTGACAGATTTTGGTTCCCTGACCAGGAGTGTGTTGTTTGTGGTTCTGCTGCCTTGGACCTGGGGTCTCAGAAGCCCTCCTAAGCTGCCTGCCCACTTTTGGCTGGAAGTGAGTTTCCATCTCTCTCTGGCTTTGCCGTAGCTGGCCCCAACTGCATTCCTGATTGCCTTGGAAGAAGCCGCTTCCTAGAAGCACCTCTACATCCAAAGAGGCGCATGTCCTTTGTGGGCCCAGAAAGCAGGATCTGCTCCTCTCGGTTTGGGAAAATTTTAAAGGAATTTCCATTTGCAGGTTGAACAAGCCCTGCAAAGAGCTTGAGAGGGGAGCACCCTGACTGTTGTTTCAGTATGGATACTCTTGGGGGCTTGCTTGTAATTGTGTGGTGTGCGGGCAAGTGCATGTTTTTTGTAGGTACCAGATGGCAGGATCAGCTCCTCTCAATTTGGGAAATTCCTAAGGAATTTTTGTTTGCAAAAATCAAAAGCCCAACCAACGGAGAGAGGAAGCACCCCAACTGTTTCAGTTTGGACACTTGGGGCTTGTTTGTTGCAGCAGCAATTGGATTGTGTTCTGGTGATTGTTTGTGTGTGTTTGATATAGTCATGGGAAATTAGAATTTGGTAAACTCGATATTCTTTTTTTTTTTTTTTTTTTTTTTTTTTTAAGACAGAGCCTTGCTCTGTCGCTCAGGCTGGAGTGCAGTGGCGCAATCTCAGCTCACTGCAACCTCTGCCTCCCGGATTCAAGCGATTCTCTTGCCTCAGCCTCCTGAGTAGCTAGGATTAGAGACGCAGGCCACTACACCCAGCAACTTTTGTATTTTCAGTAGAGACAGGGTTTCACCATGTTTGCCAGGCTGGTCTTGAACTCCTGACCTCAGGTGATCCACCCACCTTGGCCTCCCAAAGTGCTGGGATTACAGGTGTGAGCCACTGCACCCGGCCAGAAACTTGATATTCTTTTGCAATACTGTTTGGCCACAATATTGTTTGGAATCTGGAGTTTGCTGTTAAATGGGTAAGTGGGATGGAGTTGCATGTATCCAGGTTTCTGTGCTGCTGTTCTAAGCAGGGTTGAGCCTGCTTAGTATGTGGTGCTCTCCTTTGGTGCTGTTTGGCCACAATGTTCTTTGGAGTCTGTGGAGGTTTGGCCTTTGAAAATCAAACTGCTATGGAAACTACCCAAAATTTTGGTTCACAGCCTTCACCAGATTACCTACTGGGGCAAAAAAAAGTGTAACCATGTAAAACCAGTATGTTTGTATTGCTATCTCATTGCTACAGCTCCAAGGTAAAAGCTATTGGATCTTTGTTTGTGTGTGTATGCATATCTATATGTGTTTATTTGTATGTACACTTATTGTTATATGTTGTGTCTACCAAATTGGCTTATAAATAAAAGAGCACTCAGGCCAGGTGCAGTGGCTCATGCCTGTAATCCCAGCACTTTGGGAGGCCAAAGCAGGTGGATCACAAGGTCAGGAGATCAAGACCATCCTGGCTAACACGGTGAAACCCCATCTCTACTAAAAATACAAAAAATTAGCCAGGCGTGGTGGCAGACGCCTGTAGTCCCAGCTACTAGGGAGGCTGAGGCAGGAGAATGGCATGAACCTGGGAGGCGGAGCTTGCAGTGAGCTGAGATGGCACCACTGCACTCCAGCCTGGGCAACAGAGCGAGACTCCGTCTCAAAAAAAATAAAAATAAAAATAAAAATAAAAATAAAAATAAATAAAAGAGCACTCTAAGTAAATTAAGTCCAAGCAATTTTCAAGTTCATGTGACTTAAGTAAATCTTTACTAACTTGCATTAAAATGGTTGGTAAAATGAAAACAGGAATGTCTTCAGAATTGTCAGCGTATATTTTTGTCTGGATTTTATATTTGTCTGTGGTAGATATTTTGAGATGTCAGGGTTTGTCATGGAAGGTTATAAAACTATAAGGCTGGCCAAAACAAAATGATCTTCATGCAAATTTTTGATAAGTCAGACTACGTTATTGGTTTAATGAAAACAGCTGAATCTTCTGAGTTATTAGTGACAATGCCCATGTAGTTACCTTTAAGGCTCTTATTTCAGTGAACATCTGATATTAACAGATTATAAAATTGTTAAGAAGGAAATTACTAACTTTAGATGATGGTGTCTAATCTCTTAGTTTTCAGAAGTAATCTAGATAAACTGCTAAAAATGAAAGAATTGAGTACATGTAAATGGGATGTTTGAGGTAAACTTTTTGTGTAATTTAAAATCTGAAAATTATTTTTGATGCTCATTAGATATGTGGGTTGCTTCCAATTAAAAAAGCGTTGTGATATAGGAAAATATGTTTCTGAAAATTGTGGAACTGTTCTTAACTATATAAAATGCTCATATCTGATAGTTCGGGATTTCTTGCTTTTTAGGGTTTCACTAAAATTTAAGGTTACTAAGAATAAGAATTATAGTTAATATGTAATTCTGTATATAAATGTGCCAAAAGATGTATTAGAAAAACAGTAATTTTGCCTAATTCAGAAGTTATCTAAAAGTTCAAATTACAGCTTTAAAAAGATTATTTATGAAACAAGGTAGTAGGAATCAGTAAGTAAGGGAGAGAGATGTGAAAAAAGTTATGTATATGAAGATGTATTTTTGGTAAGGAAGGTTATAAAGAAAAGATAATTTTGTTTGAGGAAGAATCTTGTATGGTAAATTCTTTTGGCCTATAGTAAAATGGTAAGAAAGAAAAGAAGAAAGGAGGAGGAGGAGGAAAAGGAGGAGGAGGAGGAGGGGAAGGAGGAGGGGGAGGAGGAGGAGGTGCAAAAAGAAGGAAGAAAAAATCTGGGACTGAATGGAAAGCCCAGGCATGTCATGGATAATCTGTGTAAGTCACATGTAATTTTTTTCTGTTTCTCTGTGTTTCTATCTTCATGCACATACAGACAAAATAGAAAGTTGAAAAAGTTTAGATAATAAAGCGTTCTTTAAAACCTGATAGAGAATTGGAGAAATTTGGCTAATTAACATTTTCATAGTTAAAGCTCTTAGTCCTGATTAAAATAAAATAAACATTATAAAGAAATGCAGGCCAGGCATGGTGGCTCATGCCTGTAATCCCAGCACTTTGGGAGGCCGAGGCGCCTGAGGTCGGGAGTTTGAGATCAGCCTGGCCAACATGGCGAAACCCCGTCTCTACTGAAAATATAAAAACTAGCAGGGCGTGGTGGTGGGTGCCTGTAATCCCAGCGACTCCGGAGGCTGAGGCAGGAGAATTGCTTGAACCCAGGAGACGGATGTTGCAGTGAGCCAACACGATGCCACTGCACTCCAGCTTCGGTGACAGAGTAGAACTCCATTTAAAAAAAAAATGTATTGGCAGTTTGGCAATTCTTTTTTACTGTAGTTAAGCATGAAGCCAGATTTAGTGTACATGTCTGCATTGCTTCACACTATGTTTGTTGTTTTGCATGGGTAGTGCTGGCACTACAGTACTTACTGGTCATGTGCCTAGAATGAATTTCTTGAGTGCACAGGATGTATGGTAATACTGGTGGACTTAAGGATACTGACTTGTGTTATCAGGAATAAAATATTCATTATGTGGGGTTTTCTCGACTCTGGGTAACACTGTAGACTCCAGGGTAACTGAGTGGGGGAAAGAATGGGGGTCTGTTTCCTGTTTGTTTTTACTTTTTTTTTTTTTGAGATGGAGTCTCGCTTTGTCACCTAGGCTAGAGTGCAGTGGTGTGATCTCGCTCACTGCAACCTCCACCTCCCAGGTTCCAGCTGTTCTCCTGCCTCAGCCTCCTGAGTAGCTGGGACTACAGGCACCCGCCACCACACCCGGCTAATTTTTGTATTTTTTGTAGAAACGGGGTTTCACCATATTGGCCAAGCTGGTCTCAATCCCCTGACCTTGGGATCCGCCTGCCTCAGCCTCCCAAAGTGCTGGGATTACAGGCCTGTTTTCACTTCTAGTTTTCATTTGTTTGCTGTTTGTTCTCCTTTGGGTTTTTCTTGTGTATGCATAGATATAAAACTGCTGTTTTTTAGTTTTTAGTAGGAGGCATTTATTTGGTTCTGTGAATAATTATTTTGTTTCCTATGCATTTCTAGCAAGTCATTATTTGTTCTATTTATCTAGAATTCCCAGGCTATCTTTGTTTGGTCTTCAGGAATGGATGGAGCACAGCAACCATTTGAAATTTGGTTGGATTTGCTTGCCTCTAATGATCTACAGAGCTATGAGAGTTTTAAGGTTCCCGGCCAAAAAAAAAAAAAGGAAATAATAAAAGACTTAAGTCCTGAACAGGAATAGTATATTACATATTTTGTAATTTGGAAACAGTAGGTGAGAATAGAAATGTTTAAATGGTGTTTATATTCAAGGTAATTCAATTCAATCAACAATTTGAGTTGGTTTCTGATCTCTTCCTTTAGGTGGTGAAGAAAAACTGTGATACGGGTACATAGTTTTAGTATTCAGGAAAGATTGATCTTATCCTTAAGGAAATTATATTGAGTAGAATTTCTCTCAGACTAATTTAAAGTGACATTCACTTGGATTAATTAGTAATTTTTAAAAAGGTGAGACTTCCTGGTGATTTGTGATTTCAAGCTGTTTATCACTGATGGGCCTTCACGTATGTACCTGAAAACAAATTATGTGCAGGTGCTGCACTGGTTTACAGATTTGAGTGGTGAAGGTTGCCTAACCAGTTGTCAGTACTGTATCTAGAAACCAATCTTGGAAATGTGTGTTGATGTGTTTTCAAAATAGCTGAAAAGAAATTGCTGTGTGCTTACTCTTACTTTCTCCTTGTTTTGTTGTATAGTATTTAAGTGAAAGATTATTTCTCATACTAAATTTCCAAAACTGGTATTTGCATTTATCATTTTTTAATGATAGAGAAAAAATGTTAGTCTTATTTTGCTAAGTCTGGCATAGGACTTATAATTTCTTTTTTGAGACATGGTCATACTCTGTCACACAGGGTGGATGGCATGATCTTGGCTCACTGCAACCTCTGCCACTGGGCTCAACTGATTCTCCTGCCTCAGCCTCCCAAGTAGCTGGGACCACATGCACCCACTACCATGCTCAGCTAATTTTTGTATTTTTAGTAGAGATGGGGTTTCACCATGTTGGCCAAGCTGGTCTCAAACTCCTGAGCTCAAGTGATCCACCTGCCTCAGCCTCCCAAATTGCTGGGAATACAAGCATGAGACACCATGCCCATCTAGACTTACAACGTTTTTTATGTTTTTGTTCACAGTTCTGTTACTAGAATACTAGCAATTAGACATATGTGATGAGTAACCTAACTACTTTAATACAGTGGTTTGAAGTGTTGCCGGCAGTAACTCCTGAACACCAATTACATTGTTTTAATTTGTAACATGTTAGAGAGAATGATAGTTAAGTATTAGGTCTTATTGTTTGAGAAAGTTTCCTATCAAAGTAAACGTTTTATATTATAATTTTCGCTACCTGAATGACTATTTTATAGAAACTTGTGATCCTATTTTGTGATATTGGGCATCTGTCTGAAACCTTTGAAATCTGACAGATTTTCTAACAGCAAAATTTCAAGTTTTTTTTTTTTTTTTTTTTTTTTGATAGAGCCTTGCTTTGTCACCCAGGCTGGAATGCAGTGACACAATCTCGGCTCATTGCAACCTCCACCTCCTGGGTTCAAGCCATTCTCCTGCCTCAGCCTCCCGAGTAGCTGGGATTACAGGCTCCCGCTACCATGCCTATCTAATTTTTGTAGTTTAAGTAGAGATGGGGTTTCACCATGTTGACCAGGCTGCTCTTGAACTCCTGACCTCAGGTGATCTGCCCACCTCGGCCTCCCAAAGTGCTGGGATTACAGGCATGAGCCACCACACCTGGCCAATTTCAAGTTTTAAATTCAGTCTTTTTGTCCTCAAACTAAACTTTTTGGATATTAGGTTCCCTGAAGTTCAAGAGAGACAGGTTGGGATTATTAGGCTTGTTATATTAGAACTATGCAGGAAGCACTGTCAAATCTGAGGTGGTGTTTAGCTTCCTTCAAGTTATATTTATATAGATGTGTTGCTAACATGTGTTCTAGGATTATATGAGATTCCTAAAATTCTGATATGCCTTAATAAATGTTGTCAGTAATAGTTATGATTGTCATGTTAAATTGTTGTATGCCACAGAAATAACCAAATTTTCCTGTCAACGGTGTCATTAACTATGGCTGTCTTAAGACTTTTGAAATCCACAATTGATATTTTACTTTGATCCTTCTCAAAAAAACTGGCTTAGAATTAGCTACAGTCCAAGGCTTACTTCTTTGGAGGAATTCTTGAAAAGGACTCGTGAGTGCAGGTTTCTGATAACTTTGGAGATTGTGCCATTGGATTAGAGAGAGAACTTCCACTGCATGAATTGAAAGGCTGATGTGTTCCTAAAGATTGCTAACCCAGTGTGAAGCAGAGAGCAGGAGGTGATTGCATGGACTGAACTACTGGAGGACAGAAATAATTTTTTTTATGGCTTTTGTTGTTTGAAATATTGCTGATTCTTTTTGTTTTGTTTTTCAGAGTCTGGAGAATCTTTTTTTTTTGGAGCTATTTATAGCCTTGAAATGTACTTTAAGTGTATCGAGTATACTTTTGCAAACAGAATTTGAGTCATATTTCTCTGCCTAATTTCTCCAGAATTTGTGAACTATTTGTGAATATTCTTCATTCATGGCAATGTGTAATTCTTTGCATGAAGACCATGTTTTCTTTTGTAATGGGACACAATTGAAGGGACTGGTTATTTTCTCAGGGCTTTGACTGAAATAGTCTTGTGAGATGTTCCAGCAAAGCCAATTTGGGAATCTATATGGACAGTGATTCTTGTTGCACTTTGTGTGAGTAATCAGGCCAAGAATATGGGACTGAAGCTTATTATGCAGCTAGGTTGGTCCTGCTGTGATTTGTCTTTGGCAGAAGTGTGGACCAGGGAGAAATATTGTATGTCAGAAGAAAATTGTATATTAACCTTCGATTCCTGGGTGGCTACATGGTCAGCCATGGTATGGAGCTGCCTATGACACCCCTCCTCAGCAGGAAGCAGCCAGAAAGATCAATGACTAGATTCCTCATGATTGCGGAACTGATACATAGAAAGGGGGGACTGAAACCAGCCCAAGGGTCCCATAGACAGTTGCTTTTGGATAAACATAGAAATGGATCCTTCTGCTGTTAAAGCTTGAAACTTGTATTTGTTTGATGTGAGTTCCTTCCTCAGAAAAGGGCTCTCAGGAAGTGTCAAAGGAGTGAAACTCACCAGATCACCACACCAGATGCCTCCTTGCCCCTCCCTATGCCCTATTTTCTCACACACTGTTACATTTCTTCCCTGCTATATAACGCCCTATTTTTAGTTGGTCAGGGAGATGGATTTGAGCCTGAGCTCCCACCTCCTTGGCTGCTACACCTGATTAAAGCCTTCTTCCTTGGCAATACTTGTTGTCTCAGTGATTGGCTTTCTGTGTGGTGAGCAACAGAACCTAGACCAAACCCCTGGCGACACACACAAAACTCATCATGCATGCACAACTCACACAACATACACACATACACATGAAACACATGTACAAGATGCGAAAAACACACCATGTTTGCACAATGCACACAGCGCACACACACACCATACACCACACATGCACAACACACAAAACACACACAGCACACACCATACACGCAACACATATGCACCATATATACACAACATACAACATGTAACATGCCCAACACACAAAACCCAGAACATACACACAACGTATACTGCACATGCACAACATACATACACAACACATCATAAAACCACTATACACACAAAGCACACACAACATAAACACTACACATGCACAACATACACCACATAGAAAACACAAACACACCCCATACACAAAAAAACATCACACAACACACACAACATACGCAACACAATATAGGCATCATACTCTACACACACCACACACTAATGCACCAACTACAAACACAAACACACACTATGCATACTAACACTGACACACCACACTAGCAGACACCACACACTACACATGCACAGCATACACCACACACAAATCACATGCACACCACACAAAAACCACCCACATCACACCACAAACACAACACACAATACACAGAAGCACAACACACTACACACTAACATACACAGACATCAAATACATCACATATACCGCACACGCTAACACACCCCACACTAACACCACACAGTAACACACATACCACAAAACACTGCACACTAAGACACTGCAAACACACGCCACACACAGTAATATACACCACAAACACACCATGCACACTAACACACCACATACATCACACACACCACACATACTAACACACCATACATACCACACACTAATGCACACCACACACACACCATGCACACACACACCACAAACACGCCATACAAACATACACACTGCACACACACATCACCGCCTCCCTCTGGGCTCTCTGCAGGCGAGGCTGTGCTTGGCTTTCTGATGGGCCCTCTTCTGCGGGAGCCAGCACCTGCCATCTGCCAGCTCTTGCCCCCAGTCTGAGACCCCACCTTTTCCTTCTCCACCACATCCTAAACACGTAGAGTTTTCGGTTGAGATTTTAGGCCTTGTATTTATTTCTGAAACTTCCTGGAGTGAGGCTTTTCACACCTGCCTTCCTATTTCCCTGTCCCCTCCCTGTGAATCACTGGCTGGCTGAGTTATTGGCTGACTTTAGTGACCGAAATTCAGAAGGCTGCTTGAAAGGCCTCCCAACTGCCTAACTATTCTCTCCCCATGCTCAGAGCTCAGGAAAGGTGTGCAGCATCTGCACGCAGGTGCAAGCAGGAAACTAAAGCACTTTCCAAGTGTGATCCTCAGAAAACTAGTTGTACAGATGTGTACACACACACACACACGATTCTGGGGCCAAATGAGTTTTGAGAGCTCTAGATGCAAACAGGAATGTCCTAGGCTCTGAGATGTTTAACCACATTCTCCAACGTATCTGACTCATGGATCCCTTTTCCCTCTTATACCTCAAGACCAATGCCCTGGGCCACACACCCTGGGATGTTCCAGGACATGGCTGAGCTTCTTCTTCACACTCACCACCTTGCACAACCTCTCCATGTGTCCATTCCCTCACTTGTTTCACAGAGACTGGAGGCAGTCCGAGCAGAGTAAACATGGGATTCGAACAGACCTGAAGTCGACCCTGGGCTACTCCAGCAGCCAGCCTGTGATGGACCCCCATGGGACAGTTATTTAGCCTCCAGGAGCCCCCATCTTTCCTACCTAAGAAACAGAACTGCAGTGAGGATGGAGCAGAACCCTCCTGAGCGCCCGCCCTTTCTCCTTGCCCACCTCCCTCAGCAGTCCTCCACCTCTGACCGCACAGAGCACTGTGATGGGACAGTGATGCCTCAGTGCAAGGCCTGGACACCAAGCAATGACTCTCAGAGTAGTTCATGTTTTAAAATGTGCCAGGGATTTGTTTTAGTCATGTGTGGTAAGATACACAAACATGGAAATGGCTGTCAAGGAAGCCATTACAGTTCTTCCAGTTTTATTTACGGTTCTGTAGAAGTGGGGTGCAGGGCATGCCACGTGCAGCCTTCTGGGCGGCACAGGTGGGACTGGAGGCAGGGAGCAGGGCAATGGGGGCAAGAGCCACTTTCATGGGAAAGGAAAGGCAAAGTGGGGCAGGCAGGCATAAGATGGGCTGGGTCTGAATAATTTCCAGAGGCTCTGGAGTGAGGGCTGTCCCGAGTTGTTTGGTACCTGGGCCTGGGGTGACTAAGGTAGGGGCCCAGTGGCTCAGCAGGTGAGAGCCCAGCAGAGGAGGTTTTGAGAGTATGGGCTGTGGCCTGGTGGTTTGCATCTGAAGAGCATGCTCTCAGGTGGGTGTTTGCTGTCTCTAGGAATTAGCTAGCCCTCCGAGGGGCAGTCTCCAGGGTCTGGAAGGCCCCAAGACGTCAAAGCATCAGGAAATACAGAAAATTAAAAAATGATTCACACAATTAGCTCCTTAGACACTTGGAAGGAGAGGATGCGATCCTCACTGCTAAGTCCAAGTTGTCCATGTGTCCAGAACTTAATTCAGCATCTCCCTCACCCAAATCTGTTTGTCCTGGACTGCGGCCCTCAGACAGCATGTCCATCCGTCCATGTACCCAAGGCAACCCCTGGGGGTCACAGACGCTGCTCTTAAAAAAGAGCTTTACACCTGAGACTAACTTATTTTTTTTAAAGGAAAAGGAAAAAGAACTTTAGTATCAAATATTATACTGATGCAAAAAATTGAGTCTCTGTTAAACAATTCTTGGATTATAGGTCAAGAGGCTGTAGAAGGTTATCTGTTGCTTTCTGTGGAATATACTCAGATGGCAGAGATTCTGTGTATTATCAGAATCAATTCTTGTGTTTTATGTTAAGTTTGTCATGCCCTTCAGTACTTCAGAAAGCAAAAATTTCTTACTCAAAAAACTTGCTGGGTGCAGTAGCTTACACCTGTAATCCCAGCGTTTTTGGAGGCCAAGGCGGGCGGATTGCTTGGGCTCAGGAGCTTGAGACCAGCCTGAGCAATATAGCGAAACCCTCTCTCTACAAAAAATACAAAAAAAAAATTAGCTGGGGGTGGTGGCATATGCCTACCGTAGTCCTAGCTACTCAGGAGGCTGAGGTGGGAGGATCGCTTGAGCCTAGAAAGTGTGGAGGTTGCAGTGAGCCAAGATCATGCTATTGCACTCCAGCCTGGCAGACAGAGCCAGACACTGTCTCAAAAAATAATAATAAAAAAAAACAACAAACAAACAGAAAGAGCTAGGATTCTTTACAGTTATGTTCATTTAAATGTATTTTATTTTTAATAAAATAAAACCTGTAGGGCAAGGTTGATAAGGAAAAAAAATTATTGTCACTTCGGTCAAATAGGTAACCAAGTATTGTTCTTGGTAGCCCATGTTTCTTTTTTTTTTCCAGACAAGATCTCACTCTGTTGCCCCACCTGGAGTGCAGTGGTGTGATCTCAGCTCACTGTAGCCTCAACCTCCCAGGGTCAAGCGATCCTCCCACCTCAGCCTCCCAAGTGGCTGGGACGACAGGTGTGTGCCATCATGCCTGGCTAATTTTTTTTTTTTTTTTTTTAGTAGAAACAAGGTTTTGCCATGTTGCCCAGGCTGGTCTCGAACTCTTGAGCTCAAGGGATCTGCCCTACTCAGCCTCCCAAAGTGCTGGGATTACAGGCATGAGCCACTGCACCCAGCAAGACTCTATCTTAATCAGTGTTTAAATCAGATGACTTCTGATAACAGACAACAGACAACTTTGATATTTTGCCTTTCCAAAATCAAACACTAAATGATAACTTTTGTACCTAAAATTATCTTTGAGATTTCCCAGTAGGCCCCTGGAAAGTAATAAATCATCTATTCTCTCACCTTGCAGAAAAAACAAGTGCTAGGAATATTTAAGTTTTGATATGTAATACTGGATATGTTACTGCTGATGAGCTGCATGGGAAGAGCTGTCGAATCGAAAGAGATGCTGAGCCTTCTCTAGGTTAGATATGCATGAATAAAATGGTAAATATTTTGGAAATGTTATGCTGTATGGGAAGCTCCTGGAGCTTCACTGTCCATGATGGGTATCCACTTATCAGAGCCCTGGTGCTCCTCTGCCTGGTATCAAAGAGTAACTTGGAAGAAGTGCTAGTATGGGGCTAGCAGTCATAATTTCATTTATTTAATTTATTTATTTACTGTTTTGAGACACAGTCTTGCTCTGCCACCCAGGCTGGAGTGCAGTGGCATGATCTTGGCTCACTTGCATCCTCCACCTCCCAGGTTCAAGTGATCCTCCTGCTTCAGCTTCCCAAGTAGCTGGGATTACAGGCCTGCACCACCATGCCCGGCTAATTTTTGTATTTTTAGTAGAGACAGGCTTTCACTGTGTTGGCCAGGCTGGTCTTGAATTCCTGGCCTTACGTGATCTGCCTGCCTCAGCTTCCCAAAATGTTGGGATTACAGGCATGAGCCACCGCATCTGGTCTCATTTATTTTTTAAATGTTAACTTGATTGCAACTTTACTTCTTTTATTTGAATCCTTCCTGTAAGCCAGCAGTTTTAATCGGGGGTTCACATCACTTACCTGTGGAGGTTTATTAATATACAGATGTTTAGAGCTTGCTCTAGACTTACTGAATCTCTTTATAGATATTCTTGGTATAATCTTTGTATATTCCAACTGTATGCTTAGTATTTTCATGATATAATTTTGTCAGGATTATAATATGTTGTATCTGAAGATATTAAAGATTATGTTCATCCATTTCTACAGTTAGGTGTAATGTTAACTATCTTCTTTGAAAGTAAGGTTAATCATTATATAATTTTGTTGTCTCATATTTATTGATTGATTTTATCTTGTTTTGTATATTGTGGAAACAATCACATTTCCTTGTCAGTTGCACTATCCTTAGTATGAGCGCTCAGCAGATCTTTCACTTTTGAAAATAATCAGTAATACATTAACCACAGCCACTTTTAAGTCTTTTACAGATAGTTTGCAGATAGGTTTTTGTTTTGTTCTGAAGCTTCAGCAACTAGCCTGAGTGCTTCTTCAACAAAGAAGACTGTGTCTTCTTTGGAAAGGACCCTGCCAGGAACTCTTGGGTGCAGGCTTCTGATGATGTTATGTCAACGACTTTGATTCCACAGCAGAGGACTGAGTCAGGATTTCCAGAACTCTAGTTCTGAATGCAGGTTCAAGAAACTTCAAACCCAAGGAGAGTGGAGCAAGGATTCATCACATAAAACCAAACGAACTCAAGAAGATGACTGTGGCTCTTATTATTAGCAGCATTGCTGATATTTTAATGTTCTATTTTCTGGAATGTAAGGATCCCCTTTTTCTTTTCTTTCAAGGTATCTTTAACTCATTTGTAGGCCTTTAGTAGACTATGCTCTTATAAACGGAAATGAAACATTTGTAAGTGATATATTTTTCTCCTGCCCAAGCCCTCAGAATTTGGAAACTCTGAGTATTCTTATTTTCGCAGCAATATAATTATTTCATAGGCTCAGTAAGAATCTGTCTTCCTTGTTAACAGGACATTTATTAGAAACATTAGTTATACAACCCGAGGCCTTGCCTGGAATGACTTATTTGAGAATGATGTTCATTTAATTAAATATAACCAGACACTTTTAAAAAGCGAAGGTTGACTTTATGGAGCCAATGCTTATAAAGGCCTGTTGGAAAAACTGGCCTAGTACCTGGCTTATGGGGCCCCCAGCACTATAGATTTTAGTTAGGAAAGTCACTTTCTGGCAGACCCAGGAACTTGAAAATATATTGGAAACGTCGAGAAGAGAGGAATTCACCAAAATGTATAGGCACTGCAGTGAGGTCTGGTGAGGAGCTCTTGGCGTGGCTGCCTCGCCTCAGATGTATGATGTTTCTAAACTGACTCCATAGTGATAAGATTTCAATCCTCCCAAAACTGATCTACAGATTCAACACAATCCATATCAAAACTCAAGAGGATATTCTGTAGATACTGACAAATTGATTCTTTTTTTTTTTTTCGAGACAGTCTCCCACTGTTGCCTAGGCTGGAGTGCAATGGCACAATCTCGTTCACTGCAACCTCCACCTCACAAGTTCAACCAATTCTCCTCCCTCAGCCTCCTGAGTAGCTGGGATTACAGGCGCCCACCACCATGCCTGGCTAATTTTTGTATTTTTAGTAGAGATGGGCTTTCACAATGTTGGCCAGGCTGGTCTCGAACTTCTGACCTTGTGATCTGCCTGCCTGAACCTCCCAAAGTGTTGGGATTACAGGCGTGAGCCACTGCACCTAGCTGATATTGACAAGTTGATTCTAAAATGTATATGAAAAGACAAAAAAGAAGAATAATTAAACCATGTTGAAAAAGAAGAACAAAATTGGAGGACTCACATAACTGACTTAAAACTACAGCATGGAACAGAACAGAGCTAGAAATAGACCCACACAAATATAGACTGTTGTTTTTTGACAAAGGTACAAAGGAAACTAATGGAGAAAAAAATAGTCTTTTTAACAAATGGTGCTACAAAAATTGGACATGCATATGCAAAAAAATGAACTTTCACTCTTATCTTGAACCTTAAAAAATTAACTCAAAATAGATCATAGATCTAAGTACAAAATATAAAACTGTAAAACCTTCTAGAAGGAAACAAACATAAAAGAAACTCTGTGACCTCAGGTTAGATAAAGATTTCCGAGATGTAACACCAAAAGTATGTTTTATAAGACAGAGAGATGAAAAATTGGATTCCGTCAAAATTACAAACTTTTGTTCGGCAAAAGACACTATTAGCAAGTAAAACACAAGCCACAGACTAGAATAAATATTTGCAAATCACACATCTAACAAAGTACTTGCACTCAGAATATATAAAGAACTCTCCAAATACAACAATAAGAAAACAAACAATCCAATAAAAATTATGTGGGTCTGGATGCTTCAACAAAGAAGACATGCATATGCCAAACACCCACATGAAAAGATGCTCAGCATTAGGAGTTGCTAGGGAAATGCAAATGAAAACCAAATGAGATAGGTAATAGATGGCTTTTTTCTTTTTTTTTTTTTTTGAGATGGAGTTTCACTCTTGTTGCCCAGGCAGAAGTGCAATGATGTGACCTTGGCTCACTGCAACCTCCGCCTCCCAGGTTCAAGTGATTCTCCTGCCTCAGCCTGCTGAGTGGCTGGGATTACAGGTGTGCGCCACTATGCCCGGCTAATTTTTGTATTTTTAGTAGAGATGGGATTTTACCATGTTGGTCAGGCTGGTCTCGAATGCCTGACCTCAGGTGATCCACCTGCCTCAGCCTCCCAAAATGTTGGGATTACAGGAATGAGCCACCATGCCCAGCCTAGAATGGCTTTTAAAAAACCTGGCAATACTAAGTGTTGGCGAGAATACATATCAAGAGGAACTGTAAAATGGTAAAGCTACTTTGAAAGAGTTGACGGTTTCTTATACAGTCAAACATGCACTTACCATATAACCCAGCAATGCACTCCTAGGTATTTACCCAAGAGAAATGAAAACTTACATCCATGCAAAGACTCACATACTAATGTTCACAGCAGCTTTACTTATAACACCCTAAAAGTAGGAACAATCTGAGCATCCTTCAGCTAGTGAATGGTTGACAATCTGTGATACATCCATTTGCTGAAATACTATTTAGCAACTAAAAGGAAAAAACCTAAGGATAAATGCAACAACCTGAGGATGAATCTCAAATGCAATACATGAGGTTAAAGAAGCCAGTCAAAAGGCAACATGATATGACTCCATTTCTATGGCATCATGGAAGAGGCAAATCCGTAGGGATGGAGTCTAGATCAGCGAGACACTGGAGGTGGGGAAGGAATGGACCACAAAGGGCTGCACTCATGTTCTGGGGCAATAAAACTCTTCTAAATTTTTATTATGGTGGGTAGTTACCTGCATGTATCTGTCAAACTCTAAGAATTGTACACCAAAAAGTGTGCCTTTTACTGTATATAACTTTAAAAATAAATACAGATGGCCTCTGACATAACGATAGTTTGACATATGATTTTTTTTTTTTTTTTGAGATGGAGTCTCACTCTGTCACCCAGGCTGGAGTGCAGTGGCGCGATCTTGGCTCACTGCAAGCTCCGCCTCCAAGATTCATGCCATTCTTCTGCCTCAGCCTCCCAAGTAGCTGGGACTACAGGCGCCCGCCACCATGCCTGGCTAATTTTTTTTGTATTTTTAGTAGAGACAGGGTTTCATCGTGTTAGCCAGGATGGTCTCGCTCTCCTGATCTCGTGATCCGCCCACCTCAGCCTCCCAAAGTGCTGGGGTTACAGGCGTGACCAACCGCACCCGGCTGACATATGATTTTTTGACTTTATGATGGTGCAAAAGTGGTACACATCAGTAAAAACTGTACTTCGAGTACCCATACAACCATTCTGTTTTTCCACTTTTAGTACAGTATTACATGTGATACTCAACACTTTATTATAAAATCAGCTTTATGTCAGATGATTTTCCCAGCTGCAGGCTAATGTAAGTGTTCTGAGCACATTTAAGGTAGGCTGGGCTAAGCTATGATGTTCAGTAGGTTAGGCGTACTAAATGCATTTTCTACTTATGATTATCTCTAAGAGGGGAAAGCAGGCAAGCAAGCAAAGTACCCACAAAAACTTTCCGCTTAAAACTTCTCCACAGCTCCAAGTATCATGGATAGTTCATATTTCTTTGATTTGTTTATTTATTTATTTATTTTTTTATTTTATTTTTTGAGACTTGAGACTTGCTCTGTTGCCCAGGCTGGAGTGCAGTGGTACAGTCTCAGCTCACTGCAACCTCTGCCTCCTGGGTTCAAACAATTCTCCTGCCTCAGTCTCCCAAGTAGCTAGGACTACAGGCGCGTGCCACCACACCCGGCTAATTTTTGTATTTTTAGTAGAGACGGGGTTTCACTATTTTGGCCAGGCTGGTCTCAAACTTCTGGCCTCGTGATCTGCCCGCCTTGGCCTCCCAAAGTGCTGGGATTACAGGCATGAGTCACTGTGCCCGGCCAATAGTTCGTATTTCTTAGCAGGGTGCTGCAGCCGGCCTGTCTCTAGCCTCATCTCTTGCAGTGCTCTTCATTTCATACCATTTGCAATTGCTGCAGACTGAAAGCATCCAATGCAGTACCCAGAACAGGGGCTCAGGGCACACAGGTTCCCTTCCTTCCTACATCCTTCTGCATTTGCTTATGTTAGTCCTGTCTCCCAAAAGCTCTTACCAAACTGTTCCTTACCAAGGCTAACTTGCAGGTCTTAGGCCTCAGGGAGCGCCTCCTTCTGAATGGTTTCTCTGAACCATTTCCTTCCTGGCCTGCCCTACATTATAGGCTGGGTCCTACTTTAAGCTTCCTCATCTGTGCAGTAAAGGCTTGGGGATGTTTAAACACTACAAATTCCAAAGGAAGAACTGGCCCTTGACCAGCTCCTACGAGATCACCTTTAAGCCCTAGGAATATCCTGACTGATCCGAGTGACTTTGTGTATCTAGGGCCTTGGGCCATGCCAGATAATTTCCCCCAACAATGTGATTTATGGTCGGGGGGTGGGGGCTTGAACTACGCTGTATTAGTCTGACCTTTGGAGGGGCTAGAGAGTGAGCAACTAAAGTCAATCTTGTGGGTGCTGCCTGCCTAAATAACTGACCTCCGATAAGAACCCTGAACATCAGGGCTTGGGGAACTTATCTGGTTGGCAATATTTCACGGGTGTCACATATTTAGGCAGAGTGAATGAAGCATCGCCCATGTGATTCCACAGGAGGGGACACCTGGAAGCTGGTGCCTGGTATCTCCTGGCCTCTGCTCTAAGTGCTCTTTGCCTTTGTTGACTTCAGTCTGTACCCTAACACTGGAATAACTCAGAACCTCTGGTATAGCCATGTTTTTGAGCTTCTGTCAGCGTGCTTAGCACACATTATGGGGCATCACTGTCTGTCTCCCTGTGCTGTGATTTCAAGGGCAAGAATGTGTATGATTCATCTACCACCTCTAGAGCCTAGCACTGTGCCTGGAACACAACAGGTGTTAAATAAATGTCTGGCTGCAGGAGAGGCCTAGCCTGCAGATGCATGCTGCAGAGGCCTGCGGGGGAATGTGGAAGCAGCATGGCTTCTCCACCAAGAAGAGATTCCATGACACTGACCATGGAAAAGCAGGTGAACGTGAAAACTGTCAGCCCCAGAAGCCCAAACAGAGAATTCGGCTTGTCAGATGACACATCCAGAACAGAAATTGTGACAGCTGCAGCTGAGTACCAGCAGTGTGGCAGCACAGCTGATGGGCTGGAGGCTCCAGGGGCCTGAGGGGAGATGAGAACAGTGGGGCAGAAAGAAGGGCCATGGAAATTCCACCCTGTCAGCTACATTTTGTGTTCGGATTCTGCCTCAAAGGGAAGTCCTCCCCACAGCCAGATGAATGACATTTCAGTAGAAATGCCAATACACAGCATTTAAAATTCAAGGAGTCTTTTGAAAGCAAGGCGAGTCTAGAAGCCCTGCCTGGATTCTCTGTCTACTGCTGTGCCCTGTGAGGAAGCTGCTACCCAGTCCCAAGCACTCACTTTTCAGATTCTTGCTAGGACCTCCAAAAATGTTTCGTGCCAGGCCCCACCACAAAAATCCCACCATAATCAAGCTGTGCTGAGGATCCCTTGCTAGGAACTCTTAATCTTCCTTAAGAGAGAAACGCAGTTCAGTTAAACACACGTGTCCTTTGTCTCAGCCGTTAGACTAGTCAAACAAAAACACAATGTGCAACCAATGGCGACTCAGTGGGGCGCACCCCCCAGATCAATACCCCGACTAGAGTCATGGCATTTTAGAGGTGATTAGCAAAGAGGTCAGACCTTTGCTTTTAATTTCTTTGCTTTGCAAATAGGAAAGCTGGCACCCAGGAAAAAGCCATGATTGTTGAATGAAAACAGTAACATCAGCGAGCGTGTGAGCAGTCAGGACTATTCCAGCGCACCAGCCAGACCGGCATGCTGCCCATCCTCGCTGGCACAGACTGGCTGAAAACCCAGCAAAGGGCCTCATCACGTTACACCCACCCGGACCTGAAGCTCTGCTCAGACACAGCCTCACCAGGTAACCTTGGATAAGTTACCACACCTCTCAGCCTGTTTCAAATCCAGATTAGCAGGGAATATTGTGCCTGGCATGTAGAGAGTGCTCAAAAGGTAACCTCCCTTCCCTCCTCCCTTCAAGTTCTCCTCCCTTACCAGCCTTTTCCAACCAGATTTCCTCATCTGAACCACATATTCAAAGAGGATTATTTGAGTGCCTGTTTCCGCAATTCCTCCCAGGGACGGGAAATAGCTAGTTTCATTGTAGAAGAAGAGAGGCGAGTCTTAGGCACCACAGTTAATTCTGACCAGTTGAGAAGGACAGACGGCTTCACAGATTCAACTGGCTCTAAGGCATACACGGGAGTGTCTTTTTACACATCGAGCATTGGTCACTGCTGATGCAGGTCCTACCAAACAAGGCAGGAAGTGGGGACAGAGAGGATGAAGAGGTGACTTTAAATGTCTTCCTCAGTGCCTCTGTGGCTGGTTACTGACCAGCACTCCCCGGATAGTGTGCTGCCTATGGACCTAGAGATACCCAGAGCCTACCCTCAGTGGTGCAGTGTCAGTGAGGGGCACAACATTCGTTTCTGGGTCTCACATCAACTCTGACTACATCACGTTGTTTTAAACCCTGCCCTGCCATTGCCGGGCAGCCCTGGGCCCCTCAAAGAGCAACTTCCTAGGCCTCAGCTTTTACCCTGTCCTCCTTCCCCACCCCCTGCCCCCAACTCTCTCTCCAGATCTTCATGCAAGCATTGCTGTTATTTCTGAAAATTATCCAGGCTGCCTCTTGTCCCTGGGCTGCCTAATAAACCAGGGAGTCCCTGGATCTCACGGCTGCCTAATAAACTAGGGTCTCTGCCATTTCCATCTGTCTCACTGGTGCACTTACCCTGGGACAGAAGGAAGAAAGAAAGCAGGAGGTGTCCCCAGGAGGACTGAAGCCTCTGGAAAGGAAGGAAAGCCGTCTGAGTAAGGGAAGGGGCAGGAGTCCTCTGCCAGTTTGCTTCAGGCCCCACTTAGGGTATGATCTAGCTTGGGGTTCCTAAAATGGGTTCTATTTAAGCTCCAGAGAGGAGGGAAAGGACAGTTTCAAGAGAACCGGGATGTGATGGAATCAGAGCTGCAGAACAATGGAAAACTCTCGGTTGAAGGAAACATCAACAGCTGGATTATTCAACTTTTCTGAATTTCATGTGTATGTTTTGGGAAAGGGCAGATGAGCCATGGAGTGCTCAATGCAGAGGTCTGCATGTCCTTCACTTCCCTCTCCCAAACTCGCTGACTGCAAAGTCCAAACTGAATCTGTCATTCCAGGTGCTCTCAACCCAGCCAGAGCTGACCTTGCTCTATACCTCCCCAACAAGGCCTGTGCTCCACATTCTGCCATCCCTATGGTCCTCTGCTCCTCTGGCTTTGATGCTCTGAGTCTCATTCCACACCTACGTGAGGCCCTGCAGCTTTCACAGGCTGCACCTCCAGCCCCATGCAGAAATACAGTGGGTGTATAACTCCCTCATTTCCAGGCAGCAACTGTCGCCCTTGACAAACCCCACTGCAGAAGCTACAATATTTGACAATGTTCACAAGAAGTGAAATATAAAGAATTCTGTCAGCAAATAACCAAGGGTAGGTGATCACCATTCATAAAACCACTCTTGACTTCCTTGCTCCATTAATATTTAGGGACAAAATCTTCCTCTCAACCAGTAACCCAAATTCGGCCCTCCAGGTAGATTCGGGAGCACCACAGGGATCACACAGTCCCAGGAGACACCAGAGCAATGCCAGCTTGGTAAAGCGCAGTCTTGTTCAGAGGGTCCAGGACCAGCTCCCTCCGTTGGGAGCCGCAGTCCTGGGGTCAGGACCAAGCGCACTCACAACCAGGTGGCGCAACCCGTTCCACCCTCGGCCAGCAGGCCCCTTCCATCCTCCTGGCTTTTACAGAGGCTAAGCCGATGCGGTAGGGAAAGCCAGACAGGTGCAATTGGTCAAGAACAGTTTGGGGAAAGCAACATAGCGCATCGGGCACCAAATTCTAGTCTCACCTTAATCAGTTTCCCAGTTGACAACGCGCCCTGGTATGGGGGCCAACAAGGTCCTGGCTGTAACAGGTGGCCCACCGGTAGACGTGGATCAGAGAGACAGGTAGTGGGAATCAGAAGGAAACCAGAAAAAGAAAAGGAATAGCAGGGCGAAGCAATGGGAAGGAAGGGACCGGGAGATGGAAACGACAGACAGAAAGTGAAAGAGGAGAAGAAAAGGCAGGAGGCGGGCAGGGGTCGCAAGAGCACAGACCCCGGCGCGGAGGGCGCGCGCGGCGCGGGGGCGGCGGCGCCCTTACCGACGGTGGCCGAGCGCAGGCTCTCCAGGCTCCAGGAGCGGGACAGGGCGCCGCGCATGCCCCCGCTGCCTCCACACACCACGCCGCTGCTGTCGGAGTCGGAGCCCGGGGAGAGCCCGGCGCTGCTGCTGCTGCTAGTGCCGAGATCGCCACTGGTCTGCCCGCTTGACTCGCTGGGGCATTGCTGCGCCCGCATGCAGGCGGGCCCGAGCTCCAGCCACAGGCTCGGGGAAGGCTGGGCTGGGGGCGGCGGGGCGGCGGCCGCAGGGCTGCCGGGGGTCGGGGCACGCAAGCCGGGGCCAGGGTCGCAGTCGGAGGGCAAGGGGCGTGTGGGCGGCCGCGCGGCGTCCTCGGCCCCATCTTCGTCGCCGTGCGGCGGCCGCTCCGGGCCGGCTGACATCATGGGGCTCCGTTAAGGAGATTCTCAGCCGACCCCCGCTCGGTCTCTGTGGCCGCGGCAGCGGGGACCCTCGGCAGGCGCCGGGCGCGCGCGGCTCGGAGTGAGGCCAGGCGCCCTTCGGGCAGGGCGCAGCGTCTCAGCTCGCTGCCCACTACCGGCCGCCCAGCGGGCGCTGAGCCTCAGCGGCGACCCCAGTGCGGGTCGCGGGCCCGGCCGGCACGCGCTCACGCACGCGCGCACGCAGGCCTGGAGCGGCTGCGGCGGCGGGCGTGGGGCTCTGGGTCGTTCTCGGTGCCCGCAGGGCCGCGCCGCCGCCACCTGCGTCCGCACGCGTGTTAGGACAGGGCCATCCTTAGGAGGCGACGCCCAGGCGGCGTCGCGGCCACGGTGGTGAGGAGGGCCAGCGGGCGCCCACTTTTTCTCCACACGGATTCCAGCTCAGACTGTTGGCGGCGCCTCCCACGCCATAGGGGTGAGGACGCAGGCAGGTGGCCCCACTGGGCCCAGGGCAGAGACCCGTAGGGCAGGGGTGCGCGCCCGCGGCGGGGAGCGCGCTCAGACAAGACACGCCCCTCATCTCTGCTCAGCCAGGCGCACTGTGAGCGGGGACCACCCGGCACCTGCGACCCTCCTGACAGCCCAGGAAATGGGCCACAGGAAATGGACCCCAGAGGAGGCAGGGCACCAAATGCCCAATTTTCTAGCACCCACCCTATACTAGCTGGTGTGCTGGAGCAAGGCATGCACCTCTCATTTCATCCTCTCCCTCTCAATACTTCTGCTGCTTACACTAGAACCAGCCCCCAAGGGCTTTGGGGGAATGATAATTCTGTGTACATGGGGTTGGGGCAGGGAGGGGGGCTGTCAGGGGAAGGCCACCAGCAACCCTGATTAGCCACTGTATATATATTGTGTGTATATGTATTGTGTGTATATGTATGCAACGTGTGTGAGTATGTATGTATGAATTAATAATGCAGTGTCTTTATCAGAAAGGCCAGCACAGAAGGTTCAGTGTTTTTTGAGACTGGCTTGATGATGTGAAGGTGGTCAATGAAATTCTACTGTACACATAAAAACAGAAACAGAACGGGATCAAAGCTTGTCTAAGTCTAGAGACAGGCTTCTGCTCTGTCTCTCCTAATTAACCCTGCACTTCAGTTTCCACAACAGTGCTGGATGGAAAGAAGCCGAAGGCCAGAGTGATGTGGGTTCAATTCTGGGTTCAGTTGTGTCTCTTACTAGTTGTGACCTTGGGCAAATTACTTAATCTTCCTGTGTCGTTCTCTCCTCATCCACAAATAGGAATACTGACAACTACTTTTGCAGGATTATTGTGAGGATTAAGTGAATGATGTGTAGATATGCAGTCACACCTAGCAATGTCTGAAATACTAGCTGGTATTTATCAAGCATATACCAGATGTGAGGTACTTTGCATATACTATTTAGTATCTACAACTTTATCTGATAGCTACTATTTTAGCCCCATTTCACCACTGAAATTAACTGAGGCTCAGAATAATCCAAGATTATATGCCCGGGAAGTGGTGGAATTGGTTCCAGTGCTCGCCACTCATGCTTTGAACCACTGTGCAACCGTTAATTCCCTTTCTCCCCATTCAGAGGATTCCCCAGACACTTTGTGTTGGAATACCATCAATGTCCTTGGCAAATGACTGTAAACCTTCTATGTGCAGAACACCATGCTAGCTGCTGGGGATAAAAGAAGGAAGTTTAAGAAATGTATGTAGGCCGGGCGTGGTGGCTCATGCCTGTAATCCTAGCACTTTGGGAGGCCGAGGTGGGCAGATCACCTGAGGTCAGGAGTTCGAGACCAGCCTGGCCAACATGGAGAAACCCCGTCTCTACTAAAAATACAAAAATTAGCCTGGTGTGATGGTGGGCGCCTGTAGTCCCAGCTACTCGGGAGGCTGAGGCAGGAGAATCACTTGAACTTGGGAGCCAGAGGTTGCAGTGAGCCAAGATCATGCCACTGAACTCCAGCCTGGGCAACAGAGTAAGACCTCATCTCAAAAAAAAAAAAAAAAGAAAAAGAAAAGAAATGTATCTAGATATGCCATGAGCACAGCCATTCAAGATCTGCTCTAAGACTCTCACTGAAATGACCGATACTAGAGAAAATGAGATTGACTTTTGCAGGACAGTGAGAGGAACTCCACTGATCTGCTCCTCAGTGAAACTGGTGAACACTGTTTTAAAAACAACCATTTAAAACCTCTGGAATGGTCCTGAAGAGTAAACAGCAAATAAAGAAACATCTATTCAAGGCCGGGCCGTGGTGCCTCATGCCTGTAATCCCAGCACTTTGGGAGGCCGAGTTGGGCAGATCACTTGAGGTCAGGAACTCAAGACCAGCTTGGCCAACATGGTGAAACCCCGTCTCTACTAAAAGTACAAAAATTAGCCAGGCGTGGTGGCGCACACCTGTAATCCCAGCTACTTGGGAGGTTGAGGTGGGAGAATCGCTTGGACTGGCGGGGGGCGGAGGTTGCAGTGAGCTGAGATTGTGCCACTACACTCCAGCCTGGGCAACAGAGCAAAGACTCTGTTGCCTCCCTGCGCCTCCCCAGCAAAAAAAAAAAAAAGACTCCATCTCAAAAAAAAAAAAAGAAACATCCATTCAAGAAAATCAATGACAATTCAGTAAGAAAGCTGAGAATCTGTAGGGTTTTAACCAAGATCATTCCCCTCTCCCCCTTTACAGCTCAGTGAGGCAGAGACTCCACTCCAGACTACAGCCAACAACACAGGCCTCCTTCTCCCCACGTCTCTCAGCCAGGGATCTTTCTTCCTGGAAGGGGAGGGCAGTGGTATTTCTCATCCTGCCCCCAGCCACCTGTTGCTGAGGCTCAGTCAGGAAGCTACTTGTTACTGGTGAGAGTGGTAAGCCGGGGTGACTTCCTTCTTTGGCAAGCTGAGAATACTGAGGCTTGGAGAACCTTTCCCCCTGCTTCTAAGGTGGTGGTTCCATGCCAGGAGAGGCAAGCTGAGAGGACCTTAGGCTACTGCTCTCCCTCCCCAAGGGCTCCACAGAGCTTGCCATTGTCCCCACCCCAGAGCTCTGGCTCAAAGATTTTGCCTGGGGGAAGCAGGTTGTAAAACAGATAGCTCCTGATCTCTTCCTAAAGGAACTGGGCTTGGTTTGTAACAGAGCATGGAGAAGCTGAAATCTAAAGGTGCTTTCAAGAACAGTGGAGGTTGCAGTGAAGGGAATTAAGAGGAAATCTGTGGCTCTAATGGAGATATAGCCTGGACTGTAACCCCACTAATTTGTATGAGAGAACAGAGAATAAGGTAGCTGGGAGGAGCCCTTCTAGGATCAGAAGAAATACCAAACACTGACCTCAGAAAGTGATCCTTTCTGAGGTGTGCCAGCATTTTATAGCTTGTAAAGCAATTTATGCCCCAGAACAATATTGAAAATAACAGAGCAATCAGCAACCAATGAGTGGAGCTTAACAGTGTGGTGTGGTCAGAGAAATATAGAAGAGAGCCCTAGCAAAGCCACTGCCATCCATGGGTGACTGTGGGCATACCCAGCACTGTATCTGGAGCAACATCAGAAGCTTAACCCCACAGGAAGGGAAATAGACTTCACTAAAATAAAACAGTTCATGTAGTTAATAAATAAGCAAATAACAATAGCAAACCTAGTGGGGGAGCGGTTCTCAGAGTGGCTATAATATTATCTAAAATGTCCAGTTTCCAACCAAAAATTATGACATATGCAAAGGAACAGGAAAGTTTGACCCATACAAAAAAAGCAGGCAATAGAAACTGCCTGTGAGAATGATCACATATCAGATTTATCAAGTCCAAAGTAGTAATTATAAATATGTTCACAGAACTAAAGGAAACATGATTAAAAGACAAAAGATGTGGTGACAGTGTCTCATCAAACAGAGAATATCAGTGAACGCATTCAAATTTTTTAAAAAAGGAAATTCTGGAGTTGAAAAGTACAATAACTGAAATAAAAAGTTCACTAGAAGGGCTCAACAGCAGGTTTGAACAGATAGCAGAAATAATTAGTAAACTTGAAGATAGATCAATAGAAATTACACAAGCCAAAGAACAGAGGGAAAACCATGAAAAAAAGTGAACAAAGCCTCAGAGAAGTGTAGGACACTATTAAGTTCACCAACATATGTGTAATGGGAATATCAGAAAGAGAGAGAGAAAGGGGAAGGGGAAAATATTCAAAGAAATAATGGCCCCCATCTCTACTAAAAATACAAAAAAATTTAGCCAGGCGTGGTGGCGGGCGCCTGTAGTCCCAGCTCCTCGGGAGGCTGACACAGGAGAATGGCGTGAACCCGGGAGGCGGAGCTTGCAGTGAGCCGAGATCGCGCCACTGCACTCCAGCCTGGGCGACAGAGCGAGACTCCGTCTCAAAAAAAAAAAAAAAAATGGCTGAAAACTTTCCAAATTTATTGAAAACCAATAACCTACACACCCAGGAAACTCAGTTATTTCCAAGTAAAATAATTCCAGAGATCCACAAACAGACACATCATAGTAAAAATGCTGAAAGTAAAAGACAAGAGGGAATATCCTAAAAGCTACAAGAGAATAGCAGCAAACAACATATAACTCATCAAGCCTTCTTCAATATGATTAACAGTTGATTTCTTAGCAGAAACTCCAGAAGCCAGAAGACAGTGGGATAGTGTGTTAAATGTGCTAAAAGGATTTTTTAGTATTTATCATTTTTTTTAAATTATACTTTAAGTTCTAAGGTACATGTGCACAACATGCAGGTTTGTTACATATGTATACATGTGCCATGTTGGTGTGCTGCACCCATTAACTCGTCATTTACATTAGGTATTTCTCCTAATGCTATCCCTCCCCCTGCCACCCCATGACAGGCCTCCCTGTGTGATGTTCCCCGCCCTGTGTCCAAGTGTTCTCATTGTTCAATTCCCACCTATGAGTGAGAACATGCAGTGTTTGGTTTTCTGTCCTTGTGATAGTTTGCTCAGAATGATGGTTTCCAGCTTCATTCATGACCCTGCAAAGGACATGAACTCATCCTTTTTTATGGCTCCATAGTATTCCATGGTGTATATATGCCACATTTTCTTAATCCAGTCTATTATTGATAGACATTTGGGTCGGTTCCCAGTCTTTGCTATTGTGAATAGTGCTGCAATAAACATATGTGTGCATGTGTCTTTATAGCAGCATGATTTATAATCCTTTGGGTACATACCCAGTAATGGGATGGCTGGGTCAAATGGTATTTCTAGTTCTAGATGCTTGAGGAATTGTCACACTGTCTTCCACAATGGTTGAACTAGTTTACACTCCCACCAACAGTGTAAGAGCATTCCTATTTCTCCCTGTCCTCTCCAACACCTGTTGTTTCCTGACTTTTTAATGATTGCCATTCTAACTGCTGTGAGATGGTATCTCACTGTGGTTTTGATTTGCATTTCTCTGATGACCAGTGATGATGAACATTTTTTCATCTGTCTGTTGGCTGCATAAATGTCTTCTTTTGAGAAGTGTCTGTTCATATCCTTTGCCCACTTTTTGATGGGGTTGTTTTTTTCTTGTAAATTTATTTAAGTTCTTTGCAGATTCTGGATATTAGTCCTTTGTCAGATGGGTAGATTGCAAAAATTTTCTCCCATTCTGTAGGTTGCCTGTTCACTCTAATGGTAGTTTCTTTTGCTGTGCAGAAGCTCTTTAGTTTAATTAGATCCCATTTGTCTATTTTGGCTTTTGTTGCCATTACTTTTGGTGTTTTAGTCATGAAGTCCTTGCCCATGCCTATGTCCTGAATGGTATTGCTTAGGTATCCTTCTAGGGCTTTTATGGTTTTAGGTCTAACATTTAAGTTTTAATCCACCTTGAATTAATTATTGTATAAGGTGTAAGGAAAGTATACAGTTTCAGCTTTCTACATATGGCTAGCCAGTTTTCCCAACACCATTTATTAAATAGGGAATCCTTTCCCCATCTCTTGTTTTTGTCAGGTTTGTCAAAGATCAGATGGTTGTAGATGTGTGGTGTTATTTCTGAGGCCTCTGTTCTGTTCCATTGGTTTATATCTCTGTTTTGGTACCAGTACCATGCTGTTTTGGTTACTGTAGACTTGTAGTATACTTTGAAGTCAGGTAGCATGATGCCTCCAGTTTTATTCTTTTTGCTTAGGATTGTCTTGGCAATGTGGGCTTTTTTTTGGTTCCATAAGAACTTTAAAGTAATTTTTTTCCAATTCTGTGAAGAAAGTCATTGGTTGCTTGATGGGGATGGCATTGAATCTATAAATTACCTTGGGCAGTATGGCCATTTTCCCGATACTGATTCTTCCTATCCATGAGCATGAAATGTTCTTCCATTTGTGTGTGTCCTCTTTCATTTCATTGAGCAGTGGTTTGTAGTTCTCCTTGAAGAGGTCCTTCACATCCCTTGTAAGTTGGATTCCTAGGTATTTTATTCTCTTTGTAACATTTGTGAATGGGAGTTCACTCATGATTTGGCTGTTTGTCTGTTATTGGTGTATAGGAGTGCTTGTGATTTTTGCACATTGATTTTGTATCCTGAGACTTTGCTAAAGTTGCTTATCAGCTTAAGGAGATTTTGGGCTGAGACGATGGGGTTTTCTAAATATACAATCATAATTTGACTTCCTCTTTTCCTAACTGAATACCCTTTATTGCTTTCTCTTGCCTGATTGCCCTGGTCAGAACTTCCAACACTATGTTGAATAGGAGTGGTGAGAGAGGGCATCCCTATCTTGTGCTGGTTGTCAAAGGGAATGCTTCCAGTTTTTGCCCATTCAGTATGATACTAGCTGTGGGCTTGTCATAAATAGCTCTTATTATTTTGCAATACGTTCCATCAATACCTAGTTTATTGAGAGTTTTTAGCATGAAGGGCTATTGAATTTTGTCGAAGGCCTGCTAAAAGGATTTTTTTTTTAAAGAAATCTTGGCAACTAAGAATCCTTTATGCAGAAAGCTAACCTTTCAAAAATGAAGACTAAATAAGGATTTTCCCAGATAAACAAAACTGAGAAAATTTGTTGCTAGTAGACCTAACTTATAAGAGATACTAAAGGGAGTTCTTTAGGCTGAAAGCAAGTGACCCCAGATGATAATGTAAATCCATATGAATACAAAAAGAGTATTAGAAAAGGTAATGATGTAATTATAAAAAACACAATTCTTATTTTCTCTTCTCTTAACATACAATTGTATAAAATAATGTGTATAATGTATTATTGAGCATATAATATAAAAATGTAATATATGTCAGTAACAGCATAAAGGAGGTAGATGAGAGAAAAGCTGTAATAGGCTAAGAAAATGGTGACACAAGGTAGAGTAATCATTTTACTAATGTGCTGCTGGCTTTATAACATTGATAAGTATAATATGCATAACAATCATACCACACAAAAAGGGGGAAGGGAATAAGGGAGTAGTAGTTCTATATATTACTGGAATTAAGCTAGTATAAATCTGAAGTTGATGCTGGTAAGTTATATATATATATACACGAAACGCTAAAGCTACCACTAAAAACAAACCTCAAAAAATATAGTGAAAGAATCATTAATAAAATTAAAATACTACATTAGAAAATATTCACTCAGTGAAAAAGAAAACAGTAAAGAAGGAATAGAGCAATAAAAAGATGAGACAGGGAAAAGAAGAAGTGAAGATATGCCATGAACTGTGCCCATAGAAGATGGCAAATTTAATCAATAAATGTTGTGTTTTCCGACTACTCCACCGACCATCCATTCCTCTGTCTCCCTCCCTCTCCTTGGGCTTCCCTATTCATGAGACACAATATGGAAATTAGGCCAATTAATAACCCAGTAATGGCCTTTAAGTTTTCAAGTGAAAGGAAGAGTCACATATCTCTAACTTTAAATCAAAAGCTAGAAATGATTCAGCTTAGTAAGGAAGGCATGTCAAAGCCAAGATGGCCCAGAAGCTAGGCCTCTCAAGCCAAACAGTTAGCCAAGTTCTGAAAGTGAAGAAGAAGTTATTGTAGGAAATGAAAAGTGCTACCCCAGTTAGCACATGAATAAGAAAGTGAAACAGCCTGACTGCAATAGGAAGAAAGTTTTAGCGGTCCAGATAGATCAAATCAACCACAACACTCCTTTAAGCCAAGGCCTAATCCAGAGCAAAGCCTTAACTCTTTTCAATTGTATGAAGGCTGAGAGAAGTGAGGAAGCTGTAAAAGAAAAGTCTAAACCTAGCAGAGGTTGGTTCCTGAGATTTAAGGAAAGAAGCCATCTCCATAGCACAGAAGTGCAAGGTAGTAGAAGTAATCCAATTGCTCATCAATGGATGAATAAATAAGCAAACTGTGGTGTATCCATACAATGGAATATTATTTGGCCATAGAAAGAAATGAAGTACTGAAGTATATGTGACATGTGGATGAACCTTGAAAACATTATTATAAGTGAAAGAAGCCAGTCACAAGACCAGTTCCTACATGATTCCATCCATATGCAAATCCAGGATAGGGAATTTATAGAGACAGGAAGTAGATAAGTGGTTCCTTCGGGTGGTGGTGGGGGGTAATAGCTAAAGGTACAGAGCTTATTATGAGGTGCTGACAGTGTTCTAAAATGGACTGGTGATGACCGCACGTATCTGTGAATAGCCTGCCACCGAACTGTATGTGACTATAGCTCAACAAAGCTGTTTAAAAAATAGAAGGCATCCTTTACTAGTACTAGAGACTGATGAAGGGTGTTAGCCACAAGATACAACAAAGTAGTTTGAAGAAAGAGGTGACCTACAGCTTGTGAAATAACCATACTACCAGGTATTCCTAGTAAAACCCAGCCAACCCTTCCAAAGCCACAGGCATGAACTCTGGAGGCATCAGGGACTCTCAGAGTTGCACCTAGCCCTGCTGGCTCCACTGAGAGAGGGGTGGGTGTGGTGGGGGTTAATCTTGGGCACCGACTTGCCAGGGAGAGGTGGCCTGCTCCCACATCAGGCTGATTCTTGGCCACCCTTCCAAACGTGGAGAAGAAATTCTAGTGAGGGGGAGGAGCTCCCTGCCAAGACTGCTGACAGCTCCCCACAAGCCTTTAGGGCGCTGACTCACGGCATTCATCACAAGAAAGCCTTGCCTTCCTCATCCTACTTCAGCTGTGTTTGAAGGATGTTAACAGGAACCCATTATAATCTCTGAAAGAACATCACTTCCAGTGCTACTTAACAACACACCACTGCTGGAGGAAGACTGCTGTTCACACAGATGAGCAAATAAAGAAATTTCACCTATTAATAAAAAGCCTCAAAAGAGGCCATGTGCGGTGGCTCATGCCTGTAATTCCAGCACTTTGGGAAACCGAGGCAGATAGATCATCTGAGGTCAGGAGTTCGAGACCAGCCTGGCCAACATGGCAAAACCTCGTCTCTACTAAAAATACAACAATTAGCTGGGCATGGTGGTGGGCACCTGTAATCCCAGCTACTTGGGGGCTGAGGCAGGAGAATTGCTTGAACCCAGGAAGCGGAGGTTGCAGTGAGCCGAGATCGCACCACTGCCCTCCAGCCTGGGCGACAGAGCGAGACTCCAAAAAACAAACAGGCCGGGCATGGTGGCTCACGCCTGTAATCCCAGCACTTTGGGAGGCCGAGACAGGCGGATCATGAGGTCAGGAGATCGAGACCATCCTGGCTAACACGGTGAAACCCTGTCTCTACTAAAAAATACAAAAAATTAGCCAGGCGTGGTGGAGGGCGCCTGTAGTCCCAGCTACTCAGGAGGCTGAGGCAGGAGAATGGCATGAACCTGGGAGGTGGAGCTTGCAGTGAGCTGAGATCGCACCAATGCACTCCAGCTTGGGTGACAGAGCAAGACTCCGTCTTAAAATAAATAAATAAATAAAATAAAGTAAATAAATAAAAAACAAACAAACCTCAAAAGAAGAGCAGATGAATTTGGAAATGAACTGAAATTTAGAAATAACGAGAAAATTTTACAAAAATCCCAATTTTCTGTTCTTAATGGCTTCAAAAGGACATTGGAAAGATTGTTGCAGATTAAAAACATGATCACTGAATCACAAACTGCCAGTGAAGGCAGTGAACACAGGTGAGGGAAAAAAAACAAAACAGGAAAACAAAGCAGAAGATGAAACAGAAATTCTCCCAGAACTGGGCAGAAAATGGACCAAATTTGAATGAGAATTCAAATGAGAATGAGAGGTTCCAGGGATAGAAACTAGAAATATAATCTCTATAAAGTAGAAATTCTACGAAGTCAGGAACAGATCAGTTGGAAGTGGAAGCAGTAATTAGGAAAAGAAAAGAAAGCTTTCCTAAGCTAAACTCCAGGACAGTCCAGGCTAGTCTCTCCCATTATCCTTACAAAATAGGAAAACAGGAGCTATCACTCCTTTTATGAAGAAAAAGGAATCTAATTACTTTCTTGCAGAATTTCTGAGAAAAAAAGAAAAAAGGAACCTGAGATATAGGGAAATGGAGGGATGTGCCCAATTTCTCACCCTAGGACGAAGTGTGGCTAGAGCCCTGACCTCTGACTTACAGAGCAGTGCCCTTGGTATGCATACATGCTGGATGTCGCTGGTGGCATGAAGGTTTTAAAATTTCTTCTGCAATGAACTCATCTGCCAATTATTTCAAGTGACACTGAAATAATAGGAAAATATGATTATGAAGCCCTGAATTGTAAGGAGGTACTGACTTGAAAGGCCAAAATCAGCTTTGAGGATTCTCTCTGGAAAAAGATTCCTCTCCCTGGTTACTGTCCCTTCCACAAGACTCTAAATAACTCTATGACTTAATGAAGGGCTCATGCAAGAAATGGGGAAAGGTTCTTCAACAGTTGTCAAACACCTTTTCATAACTTTGCTTGTGAGTTTACGATCACAACCGTATGTGGGAAAGAATAAAACTCCACTTCACAGTGGAGCCTAAATACATCTATCTGCTGATGGACAACCACCACATCCACTGGCTAATCTGAGCAGCCAGCTCCCTCAGGGCCAGCACCTTGAATGTGCTGAGTCAGATTCAGAGCTCAACTCGGAGTCTGCATCAGAGCTGATTCCTTAGCAAGGCACATGCCAAACTCCAGCATTTGGGGCCAACCGCCATGCACTGTCATCCTCTGCCTCACCACACTGGCTTTCTATGGGTCTTCACCACCGACAGGACCTGACTACCAACAGCCTCCACTGCCAGCCCGCTCCCCCCAAGCCTGGACAAAGCACGCATTTGACAGGTGTGGCTGTTTTGTTTTTCTAACTCTTAGGGCTTTACCCTTGTTTATCTTTCTTCAACCCTGGATTTGGCCCCTCCCTCCAGCAACCATGAGCTTTTAGACTGTAGGGTCACCACCTAACACAATCTGCACCTGCTCAAGACGTGAGACCTCACATCTGTCCTTCCACCAGAAGACAGATGTGCCTTGAGCCTCACTTAGCGTGTCCAGCCCTGCTGGGTTGGGTGTGAGGAAGGTGGTTGTTCTACATAAAGAGGCCCCATCCTGGCTCTCACCTGCAGCCCAATTCCCTTCTAACACAGAAAGCCAGACCTTTTATGGACAGATATGTGATGTGATGCTATTTGCTATAGTTTGGAGAAAGGGACTCATACAGGCTGCCATAAAACTCAAGGAAGAGGCCATTATTCCTCAGAAGGGAAAACAACCAAGTTCCATCAGCTGATTAGAGACAGCTCCCTACATGATTCTGTCTCCTTGAAGTTACATATCCTACTACGAGACGAAGGGACAGTCAGTAGTTCTGCTCAAAATTAACTAATGGAGCCAAGCTGGGGGACTCTAGGAATTCCTTTTTTTATTTTTATTTTTGAGACAGAGTATCACTCTGTTGCCCAGGGTGGAATGCAGTGGCACGATCTCCGCTCACTACAACCTCCACCTCTCAGATTCAAGTGATTCTCCTGCCTCATCCCTCTGAGTAGCTGAGATTACAGGCATGCACCACCATACTGAGATAATTTTTTTTTTTTTTTTGAGACGGAGTTTTGCTCTTGTTGCCCAGGCTGGAGTGCAATGGCGTGATCTCGCTCACCACAACCTCTGACTCCCAGGTTCAAGCGATTCTCCTGCCTCAGCCTCCTGAGTAGCTGAGATTACAGGCATGTGCTAACATGCCCAGCTAATTTTGTATTTTTAGTAGAGATGGGGTTTCTCCATGCTGGTCAGGCTGGTCTCGAACTCCTGACCTCAGATGATCTGCCCACCTCGGCCTCCCAAAGTGCTGGGATTATAGCGTGAGCCACCGCACCCAGCCTGTATTTTTAGTAGAGACGGGGTTTCACCATGTTGCCCAGGCTGGTCTTGAGCTCCTGACCTCAAGTGATCCGCCTACTTCAGCCTCCCAAAGTGCTGGGATTACAGGCATGAGCCACTGTGCCTGGCCAATAATTCCCTTTCTTTGGGTAGTAGGCACTCCTCCCTAGCTGAAGGAAGAAGACAATTGTTTATCTCTCTCACCTTCAAGCTACTTCTACCAGGCAAGTGGATACAGCTGCCAACAGCATTTGCTTCTTGTCCTTCATGCCAGGATCCAGAGTACAAAGCAAAACAGAGAGGCGCATAACTCACCAGTGCCTGGTGTGTGCTCTGGCCAGCCCATGTGGTTCAGTCCCATTGGAGCACTCTGGGAGAGTGGATGGCTTCTTCTAGGGAGATTCAAAAACTCTGGAGAGGTAATGATCGTCTTTCTCCAGCACTGGAAGAGGAGGAAAGGGACAGAGGGCAAATGAAGAAAAGAAATGACAGGCTGTCATTGCCACCCTGCAGTCTTTCTAATTGCTGAGGACTTTTCCTTGTGAACAGAGCAAATAACCAAAATATGCACAGCTCCAAGGGATGCCTTTCACATCAAAACTCACAAGAAAAACTTCACCTGGAGTCTGCAGTGGGCAACCTATCTGGCCACATGGATAGGCTGTCATTCCATGGATGAAGTCAGGACTGTGGAGAAGGTCTTCAGACTCCCAACTCTCCCCGAACTGGTGAGCCACACAGTCTGATATTTCCCCAAAAGCAAGACTATTAGTTTTAGCTAAGGCACAGTCTTTTTGGAATGCTTCATTAAAATACAACTCACGAAATCCGTGACATCTCCTAATTATGAAACAGACACTGCCCTTCAGACAGTTAAGGACCACAGTTGGCTGTGGCTTTGGGATGACCAGGGATATGAGCCTTTTCTGTATCATCTCATTGTCCAGAGATAAACCTGGCCCCTCTTGATTTTTTTTCTACTTTAAGAAGTTATTGTATTAACTTAAAAATTGTGGTATGTATTCAAAGAAATGCTTGTTCCCTTACTTTTTGCTTTTGTATTCCTCATACTATTAAGCAAACAGTGCTTAGAAAATTCTTTTAGTGATTTCCAGAAACATCAATATACAAACATTGATAAAGATGGAGTTGCACACTTCACCCCATCCATTTGAACACAACTAAAAACCTTGGGGAAAGTGTATAGATCAGCCATCTGAGGACTCTAGAGGGAAACAGCAGCAGGTAGACTGGGGAAGGAAACCAGAATTCGGAGTAACACTGATCCTATGGTGAGTTTCTTGTTTTGTTGCTCCTGTGGTGTGCCCTGGTCTGAACTCAATTCCAGCTTGAAACTGGGCATGGACATAAAGGACTCCAAAAGAAGCCCTCTCAGATCTGAAGAGAGGGAAAAGGGTCCTTAAGGGTATGAGGCAATGAGGGATGTGTATTTGAGTGATGATTTCTCCCACCCTATTCCCCTAGGCAATCTCATTATGGTAATGGCAGTGGTGGTCGTGCAGACATCTAAAATTCTGAGGGACAGGAATCCTCTCTGACCAGAGGAACTGTGGTCCCAAGAGGATGGGAGAGAATTCCTGTTTCTTTTTTCTATCTCTGTCTCCCTGCCACTTGGTTTCAGAGGCAGACACAGTTGCAAGAAGTGTATGGCAGACAGGGAAAATGAAAGCCCCAGCTTTCCATCAAGAAAACTAGGAAAGGAGGGCTCCTAGACACCAGGAAGTGCCTGGGAGAATGCCAAGAGGAGGGGTCTCAAGCAGAAGATCCCATAATGTTGTGTATGAGCTCCCGGACTGACCCCCAAGCTGTATGAGTGGATCTGACCCTGAACAGCATATAAGAGTCTTTGAGAACTGAACCATGGGATAGAACATATTTCAGGTCCCACAGGGGCCACTGGGTGATCCACATTATCCAAATGACACTGCAAACATCTTAAAACCTGAACTGACATAAGAAACAGCCCCTGAAGGCCAGTAAGAACTTGCAGCCTGAACTTAACTGGGTCAATTGCTTAAAAAATTTAATAATCATTATTCTCCATAGGAACTAAACAAGGCCCAGAGTCTCATAACATAACATTTAAGATGCCCAGAATACAATAGAAAATTACCTGACACAAAAAGAACTATGAAATCTCAATAACTTTTAAGGGAAAAGATAGTCAACAATTACAACGCCAAGATGACACAGTTGTTGGAATTATCAGAAAAAGACTTTAAAGCAGCTCTTATATCACCATGCTCTAAGAAGTAAGGGTGAACACTTTTGACATAAATGAAAAATAATAGCAGATAAATAGATAAAAAATAAAATGGAGATGTTAGTAATGAAAAATATAAAATAACTAAAATAAAATCCAGTGGCAGAGTACAATTATAAAATGAGATGAAAAAGGAAATAATCAGTAAGCATGTAAATAGCTCAACAGAAATTATCCAATTGAAGAACAGAGAGAAAAGGTTGGGGGGGAAAATCCCAATAGAACTTCAGGGACCTATGTGACAACAACAAAGGTCTAACACTCTGTCATCAGAGTTCCAGAAGGAGAAGAGAGTGGAGTGCACAGCAATATCAAGAATAATTTCTGCAAACATCCCAAATATGATTCAAAACATTAACTTACAGACACAAGAGCCCAGCAAACTGCAAGCTGAAAAATCCAAGGAAATCAATGCCCCGAGACATCATAAACTGCTGAAAATTAGAGACAATGAAAAAATCTTAAAGCAGAAACCACAACAGATCATACATAGGGGAACATTCATTTGCATGACTGTGGATTTTTCACGGAGGCCAGAAAGAAGTGGAATAATGTTTGTAAAGTGCTAAATCACTGTCAGCCCAAAAATCTATATCCAGCAAAAGTATATTCAGGAATGAAGGTAAAATAAGAACATTATCACATGGAGAAAAACTAAGAGAAGTCATAGCCAGCATACCTGTTCTAAAGAAATGTTAAAGGAAGATCTTTGTACAAAAGGAAAATGATACCAGAGGGAAACTTTGAACTTCAGAAATGAAGGAAGAGCAACAGAAATAATAAATAGCTGGGTAAATATAACACACCATTTTTCTCCTCTTAAGTTTTAAAAAAATATTTGACAGTTAAACACAAAATTATAATATTATCTAATGCAGTTTTCAATGTATGCAGATTTAATATACACGACAACAACAACATAAAGGAGGAGGTTAAAGGAACCTATGGGATGGAAGATGTCTATATTCCTTCCACTCAAAGTGGGAAAATACTAATTCTAACTAGATGGAAATGTTAAGGATGTATATTAATTCCTAGAGTTACTAAAAAAAAACTATACAAAGAAACATATTTAAAAGCCCAATAACCAAGTTAAAATGGAGAACTAAAAAATACCTAAATAATCCAAAAGGAAACAAAGCAATGAAAATCACAGAACAGAAAATGAATGATAACATGGTAAACCTAAATCCAAACACATCAATAAATACATTAAGTGTGAATACTCAAAGCACATAATCAGAAAAACAAATATTAAAATAATTAAGGAAAGAACATCTAACAATATACTATCTACAAGAAACCTACTTTCAAAATAATGATAAAGGCAGGTAGAAAGTAAAAGGGTGAAAAAACGATGCCACACAAGTACTAATCAAAAAGAAAATGTGAATGGCTATATTAATATCAGACAAAACCAATTTCAGAGCAAGGAAAATTACCAGGGACACACAAGAACATAACATCATAAGAGTGAATTCACCAAGAAGACATATAATCCTAGATGTCCATGCATCTAACCACGAACACTCAAAATATATGAAGCAAAAATTTAAAGGAAAAATGGAAAATTTGCAATGATTCATTTCTGATTGGAAACTTCAGCACTTTTATCACAGTAATCAATAGAACAAATAGAGAAAAACAATGTAATAAACAAAAACAAGGTAATAGACAAAGTGAGCAACACCATCAACCAGTTGGAACTAACTGACATTTATAGAATAGCCATCCAACAGTAGCAGAATACCTATTATTTTCAAGTGCACATGGAACATTCACCAAGAGAGGCTATATCCTTGGTGATAATCATAATAATGAAATAAAAAAAGTTTGAAAGTATGAAATCATACAAAGTATGTTTCTCTATCACAATGGAATTGAACTATAAATCAGTAATAGAAAGGTAATTCTATTATTTTTCTTAAAAACGAAATCCTAATCTATTTAGAAATTAACACACTTCCAAAATAAAAACTCCACCATATTTCCAGTGACTGCTTTGAAAACAGTGATCTAGTGCTCTGATTCACTCAACGTATGTGCTATTATTCCTGCTGTTCGAACCCTTGCATGTTACACCATATTATTACTTGCTTCTTTTCATACTTTTTTCGGAATTATACCTGCAGTTTATATTTTTGTGTTTACACAAAAATATGGTTTATGTGCATCTGAGTAGTTGAAACTAGTAGAAACTACCAAACCAGCCAGGCACGGTGGCTCATGCCTGTAATCCCAGCACCTTGGGAGGCCGAGGCGGGTGGATCACAAGGTCAGGAGATCCAGACCATCCTGGCTAACATGGTGAAACCCCGTCTCTACTAAAAATACAAAAAATTAGCTGGGCGTGGTGGCGGGCGCCTGTAGTCCCAGCTACTCAGGAGGCTGAGGCAGGAGAATGGCGTGAACACAGGAGGTGGAGCTTGCAGTGAGCCAGTATCACACCACTGCACTCCAGCCTGGGTGACAAAGCAAGACTCCGTCTCAAAAAAAAAAAAAAAAAAAAAAAGAAACTACCAAACCATATTTGACTCAACTAGTCAAATATACTCAACTAGTATATAATCTCTCTTTTCTATTAAATTATCAGGAATTATCTCTAGGCCTCCAAACCTTTTACAATCAAAGAATCTTAGGCTTGGAATCCTCTCAAAATCTACTTTAATCCTGGTTAAAGGGAAACTGGACCCTGTACACGTATTCATGCAGGCCACATCACATTTTATTTTCTTAAATAGTCATTTAAGCTTGTGACTACAGTTGACTCTTGAACAACATGGGTTTGAACTGCATGGGTTTACTTATACATGGGTTTTCTTCCACCTCTGCCACTTCTGAGACAAGACCAACTGCTCCTCTCCTTCCTCCTTAGCCTATGGAATGTGCAGATGATGAGGATGAAGAGCTTTACGACAACCCAGAAGGATACAAGGTGAATATCCTTTTGACAAAATGTTTTCTCAGATCATTTCTCATATGGGTTACTTAAACATTCTCTAAGTCTTCCCTTCTTGTTCTACAGCAAATTTATCATGCCATTTTTATGTTAAAAATCATAAAAGGCTGCCTGCTGCTTATAGAATAAAGTCAAGATCTATTGGCATGGAGCCCAGAGTTCTTCAAATACTGTTTTCTGACTACTGTAACAACTCTTGCCATCCATCTCTCTACCACCAGGCACCTACTCACTACTTCCCTGATACTCCGTGAATTTTCATACTACCATCCGAGGTCAGGAGATCGAAACCATCCTGGCTAACACGGTGAAATCCTGTCTCTACTAAAAATACAAAAAATTAGTCGGGCATGGTGGCAGGCACCTGTAGTCCCAGCTATTCGGGAGGCTGAGGCAGGAGAATGTTGTGAACCCGGGAGGCAGAGGTTGCAGTGATGTTGCTATCCCCTCTATTTGAACTACGCTTCCCTGCTGAAACTTTATCCATTCTTAGGAAAGTGTCTCCTTTTATGCAAAATCTTTCCTTATGTTCCATCTACACAGAATTACCCACCTCCTCCTCTCTGTTAACAGTATTTTGTTGATATCACTGTAGCACCTGTATTGTTGTATAATTACTATACAAATCTTAGTACCTGGAAGTGGGAAACAGCTATAACAAACACCTACAAATTTGGAAGTGACTTTGGAATTGGGCAGTAGGCAGAGGCTGGAAGAAAAGAAATAAAACGAATACATACTAGAAAGGAAGAAATACCCCCTGTCCCCCATTTTACAGTGATATGGTTGCTTACATAGTTTCCTGTAATCTATAAAAAACAACAACCTTTGAACTAACAAATGAATTCAGCAGAGTCACAGGATACAATATCAACACACAAAAATCAATCACATTTCCATATACTAAAAATCAACTTGTGGAAAATGAAATTTAAAACACAATATTTTTAATAGTTCCTAGGAAAATTAAATCCAAAGTATACATTTTAAAAATGCAGAGGATCTGTATGCAGAAAATTACAAAATTCTGACAAAAGAAGTTAAAGAAAACCTAAATAAATGAAAAGATATACCTGTATTCTTGTGTTTGCAGACAAAACATAATGAAGATGACAGTTTTCCATAAATTAATTTGTAGGTTTTCTGCAGTCTCATCAGATTCTCAGCAAAGCATTTGTAGACAAGACAAACTTATTTTCATATTTATTATTGGAAGGAACTAGCCATGGAACGCGTAAAACAATGTTGAAAAAAAAAGAAATATAGTGGAAGGACTCTATCTAATCAACATGAAGGCTCAGTACATAGCTATGAAGATCAAGACAGTGTGGCACTAATGGAAGCATAGACACATGGATCGACAGTGCCAAACAGAGAGCCTAGAAACAGGCGTAAGTATATCCAACTGACTTCTGGCAAAGGTGCAAAAGTAATTCAATGAGGAATAATAACTCTTTTCAACAAGTGGTCCAACAGTATCCACAGGCAAAAAAGAAAAAAAAGAAGAAAAGAAACTTCACCTAAATCCCACAACTTACGTAGCAAGAAGAAACAATGAGATCATTTCCTTTTGCAGCAACATGGTTGCAACTGGAGGCCATTATCCTAGGGAAACTGACACAGGAACAGACAACCAAATACCACATGTTCTCACTCATAAGTGGGAGCTAAACATTGAGTACATATGGACACAAAGAAGACAACAACAGATTCTGGGGCCTACTTGAGGGTGGAGGGCAGGGAGGAGGGTGAGGACTGAAAAACTACCCATCCGGTACTATACTTATTACCTTGGTGACAAAATAATCTGTACACCAATCCCTTGCAACACGCAATTTACCTATATAACAAACCTGCACATGTACCCCTGAACCTAAAATTAAAGTCAAAAAATGTAACTGGAAATCAATCACAAACTTAAATGTGAAAAGTACAATGATGAAACTTTAGAAAAAACAGAAGAAAATCTTTGAGACTTAGAGGTCACTGAAGAGTTTTTAGACATGATGCCAAAAGCACATCCATAAATGGAAAAAATTGATTAAGTAGACTTCAACAACATTTAAAAATTTGTTCTGTGAAGACCCTGGTAAGAAGATGAAAAAGCAAGCTACAGACTAGGTGATAATGTTTGTAAACCACAAATTCAACAAAGGACTAGTATCTGAAATATGAATATATATAATACACAGACACATATACACTCTGTCTCTCAAAGATCAACATTAAAAAAATGCCTTGCCTTACCTCTCAATTGTTTGAGGGGAGAAAAGGAAAAGGCTACCCAGTTAGAAAACGGATAAAAGAATAGAAAAGACATTTCACCTGAACTGTTGTACCAATGGCAAATACGCACACGAAAATATTTTCTATATTATTGTGCCTTAGAACACAACCATTTCCAAAATGAGTTATCACTACACCACTATTACTATTACGGTAAAAATTTAAAAATAGCAAAAAAACAAATACTGATAAGAATGCTGAGAAACTGGATCATGCAAACATTACTGGTGGGAATGTAAAATGGTACAGTCCTCTCAAAAATAATGTGGAAGATTCTTATAAAACTAAACAGACAACTATCATATGACCCAACAATTGTACTCTTGGGCAATTTACCCTAGAGAAATGAAAACATATGTTATTAAACATATTATTTATAATAGCCCAAACCTGGAAACAATCTAGATGTCTTCCAATAGGTGAATGATTAAACAAGTTGTACATCCAGGCCATGGAATACTGTCAGCAACATACATGCAGCCACTTTGTTGCCACATTATAATACTCAAGATGCCCAGTTTTCAACAAAAAATTATGATACAAAGGCCGGGCACAGTGGCTCATGCCTGTAATCCCAGCACTTTGGGAGGCCGAGGCGGGCAGATCATGATGTCAGAAGATCGAGACCATCCTGGCTAACATGGTGAAACCCCATCTCTACTAAAAATACAAAAAATTAGCCGGGCATGGTGGCGAGTGCCTGTAGTCCCAGCGACTCGTGAGGCTGAGGCAGGAGAATGTTGTGAACCCGGGAGGCAGAGTTGCAGTGAGCCTAGATCGCACCACTGCACTCCCGCCTGGATGACAGAGTGACACCAGAGCGACACTCTGTCTCAAAAAAATATATATATATATGATACAAAGAAACAAGAAAGTATGGCCCACTCAGGGAAAGAAAAGAAATGAACAAGAACCATCCCTGAGAAAGCACAGGGTCTTCTTACTAGACAAAGACTCTAATCAACTTTTAAATATGCTTAAAGAGCTAAGTGAAATAAAAACCACTAAAGGAACCAAAAGAATGATGTCTCATCAAATGGAATACCAATAAAGTATTAAAAAAACAGGTAAAAGTTCTGGAGTTGAAAAGTACAATAACTAAAATTCAATGTAACATGTCTGAGTAGGCAGAAAAAAGAATCAGTGGATTTGAAGATGGCCAATTGAGATTTTCCAATACGAAGGAAAGAAGCATGGAGAAAATTAACTAACAGAACCTAGGGCACCATCAAGCACACCAACATACCTATAATGGAATCTCAAAAGAAAGAGAGAAAGGCCAGACACAGTGGCTCACACCTGTAATTCCAGCACTTTGGGGGGCCGAGGGGGGCAGATCACCTGAGGCCAGAAGTTCAAGACCAGCCTGACCAACATGGAGAAACCTCATCTCTACTAAAAATAGAAAAAAATTAGCCGTGCCTGGTGGCGCATGCCTGTAATTCAAGCTACTTGGGAGGCTGAGGCAGGAGAATCGCTTGAACTTAGGAGGTGGTGGTTGTGGTAAGCCAAGATTGCACCATCGCACTCCAGCCTGGGCAACAAGAGTGAAACTCCATCTCAAAAAAAAAAAAAAAAAAAAAAAAAAAAAAGAAAGAAAAAAATCAGAAAGAATGGCGGAAAATTCCTAAATTTGATAAAGTACATGAATCCACACATCCAAGAAGCTCAGTGAACTCAATGATGGATAAGCATAAAGATTCACACTGAGACACATTGGAATAAAATAGCTGAAAGCCAAAGACAAAAAGTGAGTTTCACTCTTGTTGCCCAGGATGGAATGCAATGGCATGATCTTGGCTCATTGCAACCTCTGCCTCCTGGGTTCAAGCAATTCTCCTGCCTTAGCCTCCCAAGTAGCTGGGATTATAGGCATGCACCACCATGCTCAGCTAATTTTGTATTTTAGTAGAGATGGGGTTTCACCAGGTTGGTCAGGCTGGTCTCGAACTTCTGACCTCAAGTGATCTGCCTGCCTCAGCCTCCCAAAGTGCTGGGATTACATGCATGAGCCACCATGCCCGGCCAGTAAATTTTAAAAGACTGAATTCATACGAAATATCTTTTCTGACTACAATGTAATGACGACACTAGACATCAATAGCAGAATGGAAAATTCACAAATATGTGGAAATTAATACAATATTAAACAGCCAGTGAGTCAAAGAAGAAATCATAAAATTTCACAAAAAAGAAAAGAAGAAATCACAAAATTAGAAAATACTGTGAGATGAATGAAAACAAAAACACAACCTATCAATACTTATGGATGCAGTGAACGCTACGCTGAGAGGGAACTTTCTAGTTGTAAAAGCCTAAATTAAAAAAGAATTTCTCAAATCAATAGTCTAATTTTACATCTTAAATAACAAGAAAAAGAAGCACAAACTAACCTCAAAGCTAATAGATGGAAGAAAATAATAAAGATGAAAGTAGAGACACATTAAATATAGTAATAGAAAAACAATAGAGGCCAGGTGCAGTGGCTCATGCCTGTAATCCCAGCACTTTGGGAGGCTGACGTGGGTGGACCACTTGAGCCCAGGAGTTGGAGACCAGCCTGGGCAACATGGTGAAACCCTGTCTCTACCAAAAATACCAAATACCAGTCCCATAACTGAGTCTCTAAATAAATAAATAAATAAATGAATAAATAGATAAAAAATTAAAAATGGAATAAAAATAAGAAAAGAGAGAAAATCAAGACAACCAAAACCAGATTCTATGAAAAGACTAACAAAATTGATAAGCATTTAGCTATACTGTGTAAAAAAAGAGAAAATACAAATTACTAAAATTAGAAATGAGAGTGGAAGCATTACTACTGATGTTACAGGAATTTAAAAGGATTATAAGAAAACACTATGGACAACTGTATATCAACAGATTAGATAATGTAGATAAAATAGAGAAATTCTTAAGAAAAACACAAGCCAAATGACTCAATAAGAAACATAAACTTTGGCCAGGCGCAGTGGCTCATGCCTGTTATCCCAGCACTTTGGGAAGCTGAGGCGGGCAGATCACTTGAAGTCAAGAGTTCGAGACCAGCCTGGCCAACATGGTGAAACCCTGTCTCTATCAAAAAATAAAAAAATTAACCATGCATGGCAGTGCATGCCTGGAGTCCCAGGTACTCAGGAGGCTGAAGCAGGAGACTCGCTTGAACCCAGGAGGTGGAGGTTGCAGTGAGTCAAGATCATGCTGCTGCACTCTAGCCTGGGAAACAGAGTGAGACTCCATCTCAAAACAAAACAAGAAGAAATATAAACTCTGACCAGAACTATGACAAGTAAAGAATTGTTTTTTCACCAGCCTGACGCTAAAAGAAAAGAAAAGAAAAAAGAATTGAATCAGTAATCAGAAACCCCGCAACAAAGAAAATCCCAGGACCAGAAAGCTTCACTGGTGAACTATACAAGATATTTAAAGAAGAATCTTTCTCAAACGCTTCCAAAAAATAGAAGAGGAGAGAGCACTTCCTAACTCATTCTGTAAGACCAGAATCACTCTGATACCAAAGCCAGAGAAAAACATCACAAGAAAAGAAAACTGCAGATCAATACATATTCAATGTAATATACCCCATTAATAGGTCAAAGAAAACATGCATGATTATCTCAGTTGATGCAGAAAAACCATCATCAAAATTGATCATGCACTTAAAAAATCCAGCACCCTTTCATGATAAAAACACTAGAAATAGAAAGGAATCTTAACATGATAAAACGGTATTTGTGAAAAACACACAGCTAACATCATACTCAATAGTGAAAGACTGAAAACTTTAATCCTAAAACCAAGAAAACAAGGACACCCCATTTCACCACTTCTGCTCAACATTGTTATGTATGTTCTACCCAGAGCAAGTACGGGAAAAAAGAGAAATCAAAGGCATCTAAACTGGAATGGAAGAAGTAAAATAACCTATTTTTATAAATGATGTAATCTTATACATAGAAATTTCCAAAGAATCCACAAAAATAATATTATAGCTAATAAATGAATTCAGCAACGTTTCAGGAATCAATTGTATTTTTATGCTCTAGCAATGGATAATCCCAAAATGAAGCTTTTAAAAATTTCCATTTATGATGTCATCGAAAAGAATAAAATACTTAGGAAACATTTTAACCAAGGATGTGCAAGACTTTTTACAGTGAAAACTACAAAACACTGCTGAAAGCAATTCAAGAACACCTCCCAAACACGGAAAGACACCCAGTGTTCATGGATTTGAAGACTTAATATTATATTAATATGGCACTACTCTCCCAAGTGATCTACAGATTGAATGCAATCCTATGGAAATCCCAAGGGCCTTTATTTTTTGCAGAATTAGAAAATTAATTATAAGATTCATATGAAATTGCAAGGTCCAACAAATAGCCAAAACAATTTTGAAAAAGAACAAAGAAGACTCTCACATTCCAATTTCAAAACTTATTATAAAACTGTGATAATCAAAACAATGTGGTACTGACATAAAGACAGACATATAAGTTAATAGGATAGAATTGAGAGTCAAAAATATACCCACACATCTAAGGTTATTTGACTTTTTTTTTTTTGAGACAGGGTCTCACTCCGTCACCCAGGCTGGAGTGCAGTGGTGCAGTCTTGGCTCACTGCGACCTCCGCCTTCCAGGTTCAAGCAATTCTCCCACCTCAACCTCCTGAGTAGCTGGGAGTACAGATGCGTGCCACCACACCGGCTAATTTTTGTATTTTTAGTAGAAACAGGGTTTCACCATGTTGTCCAGGCTGATGTTGAACTCCTGGCCTTAAGTGATCCACTGCCTGGCTTCCCCAAGTGCTGGGATTACAGATGTGAGCCATCGCGCCTGGTGGGTAAGTTGATTTTTGACAAGGATGCCAAGACCATTCAGTAAGGGACAGAATAGTCTCTTCAACACATGGTGTTTGGATAACTACATATCCGGGTGGAAAATATTAAAATTGGACCTCTATCTCATACCATACAAAAATTAAATCAAAATGGATCAAAGACCTAAATTTAAAAGCGAAAGGTATAAAACTCTTAGACAAAAACAGAGGTAAATTTCATTACTTGGATTTGGCAATAGATTCTTAGGTATGACATCAAATGCACAAGCAACAACAAAAAAATAGATAAAGTAGATCTCATCAAAATTAAGTACTTATGCATCAATGGGTACTATCAAAAAAGTGAAAGGCACTCTACAGATGGGAGAAAATATTTGCAAATGACATATCTTATAATGGTCTTACATTCAGAATATGTAAAGAATTCCAGGCCGGGCGCGGTGGCTCATGTCTGTAATCCCAGCACTTTGGGAGGCCAAGGCCAGTGGATCACTTGAGGCCAGGAGTTCGAGACCAACCTGGCCAACATGGTGAAACTCCGTCTTTACTAAAAATACAAAAATTAGGTGGGCATGGTGGCAGATGCCTGTAATCCCAGCTACTCAGAAATGGATGAAGACCTACTCAGGAATGGATGTATGGATGAACAAAGTGAGACAAGTACTGTATAATCACATAACGAAATGTGACTTAGCCATACAAAGAAATGAAGTATTGATATGTGCTATGACATGGATGAAACACGACGCTAAGTGAAAAACGCCAGTCACAAAAGGTCACGTATTATGTAATTCCATTTATATGAAAAATCCAGAATAGGAAGACCCATAGAGACAGGAAGCAGGCGAGTATTTCCAGGGTCTGGGGAGGGGAAATGGGGAGTGACAACTTAATGGGAATAGGGTTTCCTTTAGAGGTGATGAAAATGCCTTGGAGCTGGACAGAGGTGGTGGTCGCAAAAGATAGTGAATGAATATACTAAATGCCAATGAATTCTTCACTTTAACATGGTTAATTCTACATTATGTGAATTTCACCTCAGTTTTAAAAAGTGAGTCTTCAAGGATGAGGTGAGACTCAGAGATGTGTACTTCACAAACACCTGATAATAAATATTGCTATTTATAAAGGGAAAAAACAAGAAACTCTTGTCAAAGATTGGGTAAATGGCATGATGTCTACACCATTAATTTACTTTTTAGTAGGCTGTCGGTTTCATGCAAAAAATCATGTTGTCAAAGTGTCTTAGAGACAAAATTGAATGGACAGTGTAATGACTTTAGTTAATTTGGTTAAGACTGTCATATTGAAATGTTCTGAGCCTCTGTGAGTGGCAGAGCCAATGCTAGGGCAGTGTCTAATCATGTCGGGCACACAGCAGGCACTCATTAAATGGCAGTCTTCTCTGCACTGCTACCTTGCATGGAGCTGGCCACAGCTAGAGACATACTACAGAGAAGGAAGAGGGGGCCCTGGCTTCTGTGGCTCTGGGGAATGCGCTGCTCAAAGTGTCTCTCTTGCAGGCCCTCGACTGCAGTACTGGGTGTGGCCCAGGCAGCATGCTGTAATCCAAGGGGGCCCAGGGTGACAAGTTACATCACAGGAGAGTCAGGCGAAAGCTCAGGAAGCAATAGGCAGCTGCAGAGAGAAGGGGATACCAGATCAAGTCTGAGGACTCCTGGCCAGGAACGGCTTACCTTGTCTCCATCTTTGTGCACTGCCCCTATGTGCAGCCTCCTTTCGACGTGGGCCTGCTTCTGCAACTTCTTTCTCTGTGTCTTCTCCAGCCACAGGTCATCCACACTGATGGGTGAGCGGTGAGGGATGCCCCTAGGCTGTGAAGGAGCCTCCCCGTGCACAGTCTCTGCAGAGATGCAGAGGAGGGCCCATGTCACCATCTCAGTGGTGAAGCAGGGCTTCTGGGCAGGCTCCATGTGGAAAGCCTTCTGACTGTGAGAGCAACTGGGCTTCTCACCTGCTGGTTCTTCCCAGGGCATGTGGTTCTGGAGAGCAGAGAGAACGGGTCAGGGGTCAGAGGTCAAAGGACATATCAACTGGGAACACGCTGTCCTTCCTCTGCCCAGTTCCTTTTGGGTATAACACTATGTTTTGGTTAATTTTCAAAGTACAGAGTCCAGTGAAATACTTTGTTCACAGTCATTTTGGAAAATGTGAAGATTAGGAACAAAACAAATTTTGTCTCTGTTAAAATGTCTACTTTCAAGAGTATTTTTTTAAAAATCCAGTCTTCTATTTTGATCAAAGAATTAGGCCTTGAAGGTAATTACTGAACTTGGCATGCTCATTAGAAATACTTTTTAAAGGCCAGCAACTGGGGTAAAAGCTCCTGTTTAAACAACATCCCTTATGAACAAAACTGAAGCAGAAGCACACTTCCAGAGCCCAATACCTCTTCCAGCTTAACTTGGATGCTCACTGAAATGCAGGCATGACTCCACCTCACCCACATTGCCACCACCATCCCTGGTTGCCATTATGCACCAGGCACCTTAAGGATTTCAAAATAAAATATGTCCCCACTAGCAGAATAGTTAGGCCTGTGTTGGCATCACCAGCATCTCTGTTGTTTGGAATTTGCCACTGGGAGAAGAAACCCTTTTCTTCACACACATTGTCCAAGTCTAACGACCCCCTAGGCCCACCTCATGAACACCTACTTTGTAGCAGCAACCTCTGTGGAATGGCATCCCCAAGCACTCTGTGTGTACTGTTTGCTAAAAACTAAGGTGAAATTTCTTTTAAGTATTTCAAGAGTCTACCTTAAAAATGTATCTATGCTGTTGGGAGGCCAAGGCGGGCAGATCACGAGGTCAGGAGATTGAGACTATCCTGGCTAACACAGTGAAACCTCGTCTCTACTAAAAATACAAAAAAATTAGCTGGGCGTAGTGGCGGGCGCCTGTAGTCCCAGCTACTCGGGAGGCTGAGGCAGGAGAATGGCGGGAACCCGGGAGGCAGAGCTTGCAGTGAGCCGAGATTGCGCCACAGCACTCCAGCCTGGGCAACAAAGTGAGACTCCGTCTCAAAAAAAAAAAAAAAAAAAATTTCTATACTGGTGGACTAAGGAGGCTGGGTCTGATGAGGCAAGATTTTGCTGATACATTGCTCCTAGAAAAAACGGTTGGCAAGAGCAGCCCTCACTGGAGACTATCACAGGGCTGACTGTTCTACCCAACACTCTACTCCAGTAGTACAGGAGACTGTTTTTGCTATAATTTCTTACTGATGTATCAGTTGGAGAAAAGTGGGTATGCTTACTTAATATTGGATCTTGGGTTTTGCCTCTTAAATATCTCTTGCTGAACAGAATATGATGCTTATTTTGTAGGTAAGTACATGGAAAATGAAGTTCTTATTTTAAATTAAGCTCCTTGATAGAATTTATTTTTATGGTAGAAATTGTAGGGGGTCCTTATTCTGGAAGTGATTAGATGTATTTGGGAGATCACAGTATTTTGCATAAGAATTTTCTACAAGATTAGGATTTAATTATAGATTCTCTGATTAATCTGAGGTATTCTAAAATTAAAAATGTACACATATGCATATGTATACAGTGAAAGAGAGAGAGATGGAGGAAGAGAAACTGGATGGCTGGATAATTATTACATAATGGTTTTGGGGTACAGCCTGGGAATTAAGACTTTTTCTAGCTCTCCAGGTAATTCTAATGTGCGGTCAAGGTTGCAAACCACTGATCTAATGTGTTATCTGAGCTCCCAAATATTGCCCTACATTTAAAAACTATTTTCAGCTAGTTCTTTCTCCCCAAGTACCTTGTGGATCAGAAACAGCTGGTATCTTCTCCCTTAGAAACTCAAAGAATTTAAGCGACTTGCCTCCAGAGCAAGTCCTTGCCCAGAGGCACCCAGCTGGTTCCTCCGGGCTATGCAGCAACAGATAGACCATATTCCTGGGAATGGGTAAAAAATGGATTTCTGAGCCCTGAGGGAATGGTTGGCAATTTGTGTCTAAAATGCCCTCCAGGGAATTCTGAGGCAAGGCTAGTCTGAGAATTACTGTACTAGAGAGACAGATAGATTAGAGACAGGCAAGGTAGCTCAGGCTGTCCTGGTGGTCCTCATGTGTCCTAGGGGAGAGGGCCAGAAAGCAGACTTTGGGGTGAGATAATCTGAGTTTGACTAAAGGAACTTTTGTCCTTCGTTGTATTCCCAAAAGAGCAGCATTAAGGAATGATGAGACGATGGTAGATGAGAAAGTTCAAGAAAATCTGGAAAGGGTAAGTAGACGTAGGAGGGGTAGATGGTGCTGCAGAGCACAGGAAGCTATCTAAAGAAATGCAGATGACTTGGAGTTCGCAGGGAAGGAAGCAGGCAGAGGTTCTGGTTTAAAGTTTTTAAGTGTGACCCTCAGTTAAGGTCCCAGCACAGTCAGCCTTCTGCATACTACACAGAGTATATACAACTGTGTATACTCCCCTTTCCATTTCTTCTTCCCTCAAACTGCCAGCCAAGATCAAACACGAGAAACTTATGGTCCTGAATAACTGAACAAGAATCTCCAGCTTGAGGGGACCACGGACTTACTGGTGAAAACAGTGGAGAGGTTTGGGATGAAAACGGCGTAACAAGAAAACCTGCGTGGTAAACAGGCAGTGACTCAGCACCCTGCTTCATTCTTTCCCGGTATAATCCTGTATCTCCTCAATAAGTGACTGGAGGATACCGCTCTGGAGAAACTGACCCACCTCAGAGAAGAGACCTCTAAACATTGACTTATAAAATAAGCAACTTCTCTTTTAAAATCACTTGATAGGAAAGCACACTAGCTGATTAGCTCCACACGTGCCCACATAATACCTAAACAGATATTTGGTGTCTTACTCTGAAATAATTATGAAATTCACCCAAGGATTGCTAGGCATTTAGGAAAAACCTTCAACACACTAAAATGACCAAAATAAACACATAGGAAAAAAAACTAGGAAGGAGAAAATGTAAAGGATAGAAGAAAACTTCAAAATAACTGAAATTAATAACCTGAAGACGAAAAAGGAAGACACTGAAATCATTAAACAAGAACAGTATGCTACGAAAAAAAATAAAATAGGAAACTTCCAATTCTGGACAAGATGGCATAGACACACTTCTTCCTGTTTGTTTCACTAAGCACAGCTAAAAACCTAAGACATTATGTATAAAACAAAGATACAAAAACAAGACATCTGAATGGTGGAGAGAAGAAAGCAGACCAGCTAGGGATCATAAAATACAAAGAACAACACACCAGGGAGTTCCCTAGGTTTTCTTTTGCCGCATATATACCACTCATACATGCTTCCTATATGGATGCTGAACAGTCTTGCTGGAGCTGTCACTAGGTCCAGACAGAAATGCTCCAACAGAAACCTGCATTCTCTAGCTAAAGGACCAGCCTAGCAAGACAGAAAACTTTTAGACAAATGCTCTTCCCAAACATTAGGTAAAAACCATGAAACACACCCGTCTCCCTCACACCCCAGCAAAGCCTGAGTGAAGAACTCCCAACCTCACCTGTCATGGGTCATATATGTCCCCGAGCCAAATGGTGTGAGAGAAGGCTGATGGGAAAGCTTGAACTTTCTTCCCCTGCCAGTGTTAGTGAGGCCCTCCACCAGCTGTCTGTGAAGACAATGTGTGAAGCCAGTCTTCAATCCTCTACCTGGTGTCAGTGAGGCATTCCTCCCCTGCCCTGCTGCAGTAATGCAGGAGAAGGCCTGCTAGAGAGCCAGCACTTTCACCACCAGCTAGCATTCACAAGGCCTCCTGATCCCACTGACAGAGCAGGAGTATGACCATCTTGGACAAGCACCCACCGCCATTCTAAAGTCCACCTTGATCAAAAACTGCCTAAATCTAAAGGGCATCAGCTAAGATCAGCATGACCATAAACCACAAATAACGTCTCTGACCAGAAACATTCCAAACCCCTCCCCAACCAGAGACATGCCAACCCCAAGATAATCTCTCCTCCAGCCAGAGAGATGTCAGCCCTAATATAACCTCCCCTCCAACCGGAGACATTCCAACCCCACCATAAACTTCTCCCCCCAACAGAAATATTCCAAGCCTGTAATAAGCTCTCTCACCAATACATACTCTTAGTCTGTAAGAGAGAGTGCTCCTGACCAAAAAATCAGCCAGAAGCCCCTCTCAGGTTTATTTTCCAAAATAAACCTGTCTTTGACTGTTGAACCACTTTTTGTGTTTCTTTCCTCTTTAACTCTTACACCAAGCTATCGGTGCAAGCTTGGTGTAAAATCTCAACTCTCATCCCTGCCCATTAGTAAATGAGACACCCATCCTTGCATAAGGTGTCAATAGAGGCCAATAAAGGAATGTAGGGTTTCACCCAAACCTGGAAGTAATGAGGTAGTGCCCACCTTCCCACACCAAAGTGGAGTCAGAGGTGGTTTTCCAAAACAAGATTTAAATAAGATACAAAGACTACACTCCCCAAAATATCCAGAATAAAATAGAAACTCATTAATCATAACAAGAACAGGGAAAATCTCAACTTGAATAAAAAAGAGAGTAAACAGACACCAGCACTGAGAAGACAGACATGCAGGAATTATCAAACAAAGATTTTAAAGCAGCCATCATAAAAATGCTTCAACAAGCAATACAAATACTCATGAAACAAATGAAAAATAGAACAGCTCAGAAAATGGAAAATCTAGCAAAGAAATAGAATATATAAAGAATATCTAAGTGGAAATTATAGAATTGAAAAATATAGTAACTGAAATAAAAAGTTGAGTGGATGGGCTTACAGGAGAATGGAGAGGATAAGAGGATCAGTGAACTTGTAGATGGAAGAGACAGAATTATACAATCTGAACAACAGAGAGAAAACAGACCGAAGAAAGAAAGAAAGAAAGAGAAAAGAAAGAAAGAGAAAGAAAAGAAAGAAAGAGAAAGAAAGAAAGAAAGAGAGAGAAAGAAAACCAAACAAATAGAGCATCATGGACCTGTGAGACTGCAAAGAAAGATCAAACAATAGATAACTGGAGTCCAAAAGAGAGAGGAGAAAGTGGGTTGGGGTGAAAAAGTATTTAAGGAAATAATGTTCAGAATTTCCTAAATTTGGCCAAAGATATAAACCCATAGATATAAGAAGGTGTGCAAAGTCCACATAGTATAAATCCAAAGAAATCCACATGAAGAAGAAACATAAGCAAACTTCTGAAATCTAAGGACAAATAAAAAATATTGAGAGCAGTGAGAGGGTAAAAAGACACCTTCCTTATAAGACAAAAACATTTTAAAAGGCATCAGACACCTGGAAGCCAGAAGGAAGTGACATAAAACTTTTCAAGTGTCACTTTTCAAGAAAATAACTATTAACTTAGAATCTTTTATCCAGTGAAAATATTCTTCAGTAATGAAGGGAAAATTGAGACATTCTCAAAGAAAGGAAGAATGAGAGAATTTATTGCCTGCACATCTACCCTTAAAGAATGGCTAAAGGAAGTTCTTGCATTAAGTTTTAAATAAACTGTGAGATTTAGGTCAAAGTTTTTCTTTTTTTGCTTTGGATGTCCAAATGATCCAACATTGTTTCTCAAAAAGACTATCCATTGAATTGCTTTTGCACCTAAAAATTGGTGGGTATACTTGTATGGGTCTATTTCTGTGTTCTCTATTCTTTTCCATTACTCTATGTAATTTTCCCTCCCCCAATACTACATGGTCTTGATTACTTTATGTAATAAGCATGAATTAATATCAATTATTGATTCCCCTCACTTGATTTTTCTTTCTCAAAATTGTTTTAACTATTTTAGGGCATGTATCTCTCCATACAAATTTTAGATTATAAACATTTTAAAGGCTAGAAAATGTTCATTCTCTCTCTCTCTGACACACACACACACACACTTAGAATTCCTAAGCAGAAACAGTATGTTGGAATCTTGCCACCAAAGTTAGAACTGTGGCTGGTAGACAGGAAAGCTATCCAGCATTCATTCCATAAAGTGGATATTACACCCAGCAGAGACCTAGGAAATCACCTGGTCCAATCCTTGATAGACAAGGAAACTGGGTCCCAGTGTGGTCTTAACCCAAGGCTCACAGTCAGGTCAGAGTGGGTATGAAAACACTCACAGGAGTTCTGAATTTCCAGTCTCCTCTGATTCCTCTTGCCCACCCACAGCTATTTCTGTCCTGCTCTCTCTTGGTCTTGATGTCCTTCCTAAGCCCCTTCAGCCAGGGGCATAATCCTGTATGCATGCCTTCAGCAGACGCTGGAACCTGCTTCCCCTGGAATCAAAGGCTCTCTGCCCCCAAACCTGAAATCCCAGAGGAAAGAAAATCTCGAAATGCAAACAGCACCTTTCACACCAGAGGACTGCCTTGTGCTGGTCTGCATCACACACACATGTAGAAATGCCCCACGGTCCGGGTGGATCACAAGGTCAGGAGTTCGAGACCAGCCTGGTGAACAGAGTGAAACCCTGTCTCTACTAAAATTATAAAAAATTAGCTGGGTGTGGTGGCGGGTGCCTGTAATCCCAGCTACTTGGGAGGCTGAGGCAGGAGAATCACTTGAACCTGGGAGCTGGAAGTTGCAGTGAGCCGAGATCATGCCACTGCCCATGACAGTGTGAGACTCGGTCTCAAAAAAAAAAAAAAAAAAAAAGGAAGTACACCATGGTCTCACAGGTGGGAGGTGAAACTGTGGAGGGTTAAATTCTACAGCAATCTATAGGTGAGGAAAACAATCCTATCAAGACTGCAGCTAGGCCGGGCGCGGTGGCTCAAGTCTGTAATTCCAGCACTTTGGGAGGCGGAGGCGGGTGGATCACGAGGTCAGGAGATCGAGATCATCCTGGCTAACACGGTGAAACCCCGTCTCTACTAAAAGCACAAAAAAATTAGCCGAGTGTGTTGGCGGGCGCCTGTAGTCCCAGCTAGTCGGGAGGCTGAGGCAGGAGAATGGCATGAACCCGGGAGGCGGAGCTTGCAGTGAGCCGAGATCGCGCCACTGCACTCCAGCCTGGGCGACAGAGTGAGACTCTGTCTCAAAAAAAAAAAAAAAAAAAAAAAGAAAAGAAAAGAAAAAAAGAAAGACTGCAGCTAAAGCATCAGGCACCAATGGGGATGGCAAGACTGAGGGGATTCCTCCACATTACTAACATATGAGGCTGGACCTTCCAGGGCTCTATGGCTTCCTCATCAGTTAAGACTTGGTTCAAATGTCAGACCCAAAATCTCCAAGCCAAGGGTGCCCCACCGTCAAACCTCTCAACTCTCTTTCCCATTTCCTTTTATCTGAAATGCTCTTACTCACTCACTAATTTATTGACTGTTGCATGCTGTGCTGCTGTGAGGATGGACATCCTGCTGTATTATTCAGTACAGTGTCCGCTGCATCTAGAACACTGCCCGCCCACAAGTGGCACTCAGTGAGCTCAGTTTATCGACTTGATGACCATGTGAGAGGAAGGGGTCAGCAATGCTTACTGTACAGCTACAATGATTAGGATACTGTGTCAGTAGAAGGATGGACAAACAGATGAATGGAACACAAATGCCAGTTATAGGCATCTCAGAGACCTACATGCAATAAGCAAGGCCGTGAAAGTTTTTAAGAAGGTAATTTAAGGGATTCTCTTCATGACCTCGGGGTAGAGAAAAGATGGATACACTTGACAACATTAAAATTGAGAATTTCTGTTCATCAAAAGATATCATTATGGCCAGGCGCGATGGCTCACGCCTGTAATCCCAGCACTTTGGGAGGCTGAGGTGGGTGGATCTCTTGAGCTCATGAGTTTGAGACCACCCTGGCCAATATGGCGAAACCCGTCTCTACTAAAAATACGAAAATTAGCTGGGTATCGTGGCTCATGCCTGTAGTCCCAGCTACTTGGGAGGCTGAGGTGGGAGAATTGCTTGAACCCAGGAAGCGGACGTTGCAGTGAGCCAAGATCATGCCACTGCACTCCAGCCTGGGTGACAGAGCAAGACTCCATCTCAAAAAAAAAAAAAAAAAAAAAGACAAGCCACACAAAATGGGAAATATTTGTGGCACATTTACCAACAATGCAATTCCATCCAGAATCAGTAAGAGAAAGACAATCCCAAAACAAATGGACAACAGACTAGGAGAGACATGTCCCACAAGAGAGTGAGAAAAAAAAAAATATCTGAGGAATATGAGCCCTTAAAATTATCAGGCCCAAACCCAAAAGGCATTTAAGATGTAATATCTCACTCCCCCTCAGCTAAATAGCTACCTCTTGGAGCCACTTGCTATGTGGACTCTAAACTAACTCACTCTGAGTAGCCATAAAATGCCACATACCTTATAGTTCAACAAGGTATAGCCAATCACCAGCCAGTGTTACTTCCATACACCAGTGAGAATTCCTGATAAACAACATTTGTACTCACTCCCTCTCCTGATTCCTCCTTTTTTTCTTTAAAAAATGTGAGCCTCTCTTTTGTTCTCTGGAGCACTCTCCAAGGCAACTTGGAAGTGTGTCCTGGGCTGCAGTCCTCAACTTCTGTGCTGAATAAACTCTTTTTTTTTTTTTGAGACAGAGTTTCACTCTTGTTGCCCAGGCTGCAGTGCAATGGTGCAATCTCAGCTCACCACAACCTCCACCTCCCAGGTTCAAGCGATTCTCCTGCCTCAGCCTCCCAAGTAGCTGGGATTACAGGCATGCGCCACCATGCCCAGCTAATTTTTGTATTTTTTAGTAGAGACAGGGTTTCTCCATGTTGGTCAGGCTGGTCTGAACTCCTAACCTCAGGTGATTCTCCTGCCTTAGCCTCCCAAAGTGCTGGGATTACAGGCTTGAGCCACTGCACCTGGCCTGAATAAACTCTTTTTAAACTAGATTCTGACCTTTTTGATTATTTTAGTTTGACAAGGGTATCTAGAGTGTCAAAAAGCACATAAAAAGTTCCTTAGACCAGGTGCAGTGGCTCATGCCTGTAATCCCAGCACTGTGGGAGGCCAAGGCAGGTGGATCACTTGACCTCAGGAGTTCGAGACCAGCCTGGCCAACATGGTGAAACCCCATCTCTACTAAAAATACAAAAATTAGCTGAGCGTGGTGGCAAGCGCCTATAGTCCCAGCTACTCGGGAGGCTGAGGCAGGAGAATTGCTTGAACCCGGGAGGCAGAGGTTGCAGTGAGCTGAGATTGCACCACTGCACTCCAGCCTGGGTGACACAGGGGGACTTGGTCTCAAAAAACAAAAACAAAAGCTCCTTAGCGTGTTCAGACATCAGGAAAATGAAAACTAAAATCACAGTGAGATACTGCTACACACCTAGCAGAATGGCTAAAATTAAAAAGGCTGACAGTATCGACCAAATGTGAATGAGAACAGAGAGCAAAGGATACTCCTAATGAGAGTGTAATTTGATGCAATCACTTTGGAAAAATAATTTGACAGTATTTAGTAAGACTAAAGATATGCATCCCCCAAGGACACCCCTAAAATGCAACCCACAGAAATATACATGCACGTGCAGCAGGCCCCTGACCCAAATGTTCACAGCAGCCCCAAACTGGGCACAACCCCCAAGTCCATCAGCAGCTCACTGAGAAATACAATGTGTTATGATGATTCAGAGCAATTCAACATGATGATGAGAGATCTCCTGACCTCGTGATCCGCCTGCCCGGGCCTCCCAAAGTGCTAGGATTACAGGCGTGAGCCACCGCGCCCGGTCCACAGGATGATTCTTAATTAGAGCAGGGGAAGGCAGACACAAAATAGACTGAGTAAAGTTTAAAGCAATGTGTAAGATTTTGTTTCTATAAACCTCAAAACAGGCCACCCCCACACCCATGGTAATAAAGTAGTAACATGATAATGAAATGCAAGTGAACACCATGAGATGGGGCATAGTGGGTAGGGCAGGGAGGAGGAAGGGAGGTGGCAGGAAGGGGGCAGGGTGGGGGATGTGGTGTTTCATGACCTGGTGGAGGTCATCCGGTGTGTGTTGACAATATATATCTACACATTTATGTATTATGCTGTTCTGTAAGTCTTCTCTATCTCTTGACTTTGAAAAGCTTTAAAGAAACTGCAGGATGTAAGATGACAGAAAATTTAGATTTCTATACACGATATTATCACAAGCCATGTTACCTATATAAAACCTGTTTGTGAAAGAAATCTAGAAGTAAACAACAAAATATTAAGAATGGTTGTTTTAAAAGATTGGGATAAGAGAACTGCTGCTCCTTAATACCGTTGTGCAGGGAAGAAGTGAGAATAACTGACTGAATTCCTTGCAAATTACTCTGACCATCAGAGCCTGCTCTCCCAGGAATGCCCACAAGATGGCGCAGTCATTTCTCCAAGGGGAGTTTCACATTCCAGCACCATCCAGGGTTCTACCAGACAGAGGGAGGCTTTCTGAGCTTTGCTTCCCCTTCCCGTTCCCTATGTACCTGCTGTTCTGTCTGTGGTCTGATGCGCAGTGTACTAGGCCTTCCTCTTCTTCAGTAAGGAGTGAAACGGAAAGAGGAATAGGAACTCACATTTATTGGGCACCCGCTTCACACCTGGCCCTTTGCTGGATACTTTATAATCATCATCTCATTTACTATTTGTTAAAACCCATGCAGGCTCCAACTGGGGCAACAAGGTGAGACTCTGTCACTACAAAAAATTAAAAAATTATCTGGGTGGGGTGACGCATGCCTGGGGGCTCAGCAACTTGGGAGGCTGAGGCAAGAGGATTGCTTGAGCCTGCGAGATCCAGGCTGCAGTGAACCGTGATCTCGCCACCACATTCCAGCCTAGGAGACAGAGCAAGACCCTGAATCAAACAAAATAAACAAAACAAAAAAAACCAGAAAGGCACACACACAAAAAACCCCCAACAAACCAAGCAGGCTGTTCAGGTGTGTGCCTGAGGCCCAACGCACCTGCTCCATCCCACGCACAACATGAGCACAGGGACCACTTCCAGGAATATCTGCCTTCCATTATGTGCTTCTGCACCATGTATGTGTGTGCATGTGTGTGTATACATAGACACACAGAGACATATATGTATATATCACTTTTTTTTTTTTTTGAGACGGAGTCTCACTCTGTCACCCAGGCTGGAGTGCACTGGCACGATCTTGGCTGACTGCAACCTTTGCCTCCCGGATTCAAGTGATTCTCCTGCCTCAGCCTCCCAAGTAGCTGGGATTACAGGCGCCCACCACCAGGCCCAGCTAATTTTTATATTTTTAGTAGAGACGAGGTTTCACCATGTTGGCCAGGCTGGTCTCAAACTTCTGACCTCAGGTGATCTGCCCACTTCAGCCTCCCAAAGTGCTGTAATTACAGGTGTGAACCACCACGCCTGGCCTATACCACTATTAAATCAGGCTTGTTAATTCAAATACTGTAAAATCTTTTTTTGACTACTTGATTTAACTCTGAGTTGCCTAACACTAAAATGTCTTTTTACTTGTAAATCAAGTTCTGTATGTATTTTCAGGTGATCAAAAACACAAAAGAGCAATAAGCAACTAAGTTGGAGGGGCGTGAGGAAATGGGCACTCAGATACTGCTGTTGAGTGTTGATTGCCAGTCATTTCAGAGGTAATCTGAAAGCTATTAAAATACCCCTACCCCTTGTGCAATCCCACTTTTATATCCGACAGACATAAAAGCATCGATATCTAAGGACACATGCTCAAGGGTGCTGCTGAAGTGTTATTTATAAAGACCCCAAACTAGAGATTACCTCAATGCCAATCAGTAGAAGAACCGTTAAAGGAAATACAGCATGGCCATACTCTGAACTATTATGCAACTTCTAAACAGAGCCATGAATATGAGGCGCTGGAGGGCTTTACCTGCTGTATTAAGGAAGCAAGAAAGATGCAGAGCAATGTGTATGTCTGACCCCGTGGTGTAACTCCCTCTCCCCAGACTGCCCCATAAGCCCTGTGTGAGAACACAATGAAAGATGAGACACCTTAGTATAGGGCAGTGTTTCTTTGCATGGAGTGGGATTAGAGGGTTTTTGGGAGAGGCCTTTTCCTTTCTACATCTGTATTGTTTGGCTTTGTTTTTAAACTTCAGTAGTAATAGTAACAAAAAAAGTAACCCTCCCCCCAAAACAACAACAAAAAAAACCCTTTAGTGTTTAACTGCTTAGAGATACACAAACAGGCCTGAGGAGGTGAAGCCATTTCCTGCAGATAGTGATCCTATTTCAATGTATGCTGTCCACTCAGCCTTGTGGGATGCTTTGCTGGGAAACCCCTTCTCGCCCAGCTCCACCCCTCTTAGCAGCCCACCTGGCCTGGAGGCGCTCTGCCAGCACCTTTTCTGCCGCCCTCCCAGCTGCGCAGCCCGTGAGCCCGGGTGTGGCTGACATCTGCCTGCAGGCGGAGGGGAGCGCCCCAGAGGCCACTGCGTGGGGCGGCTGTGGCCTGTGCTCCCCAGCTCTGGGCGTGAGGAAGATGCGGCCTCACTTGGTCTAAAGAAGCCAAGGGAGCCTTACTTTTTACTTTTCACAGTCTCCAGGGCACGCTCTGGAATTTCCAGAAAAGCTCTCTCCTTCCAAGGGCAGCTGGGATGAGAAATCCAACCCTTGTCTGCTCCGTCCTGTGCCTGACCCTGCTAACCTATCCCGGACAGAAGCGGTCACTTTGTGGGAGAGACCATCTTACTGCACTAAACATTTCAGAAGCACCAACAATTCCTGTGTCTTTGTATGAAATAAGTCCAGCCGGATCAAATTCTAAATATGATAAACTAGAAGCCATTAAAGTACTAGAAAACAGCATGTGAAATTTTTTTAAATGCCACAGTGGAGAAGGACTAGGTTTAACACAAAAGCCTGCACAGACCCAGTGCCGGCGGAGGCGGGTGGATCACGAGGTCAGGAGTTCAAGACCAGCCTGGCCAACATGGTGAAACCCCGTCTCTACTAAAATAACAAAATTAGCCGGGCGTTGTGGCGGATGCCTGTAATCCAAGCTACTCGTGAGGCTGAGACAGAGAATTGCTTGAACCCGGGAGGTAGAGGTTGCGGTGAGCCGAGATGGAGCGACTGCACTCCAGCCTGGGCGACAAGAGTGAGACTCCATCTCAAAAAAAAAAGGAAAAAAGAAAATGGGCAGTGCCCAGGGAGCAGGCAGTTCATACAAAAGAAAATTCAAATGGCTTGAAATTAAAGAAAAACACGAAATGATCATGAAATGCCAATTCTGGCTTGTTAGCTTGGTAACGTTCAAGAAGTTGGTCACCTGCTGTGTTCACTAGGGGTGGGGTCTGGGAGTGTAACGGGGGTAATTTTGGCCTAGCCTTCTTATTTTACCTCTCCCCTCAGGAAGATTCCCGCCTGCTCCCCTCCTTCTCTTGCCTGAAGAGGTCAGGAAAGGCTTGGTGCGATTCAGATACTCACCTCACTCCCAGGAAGGTCCCTGAGCCAGGGCACTGTGCCCAAGCCACGCTGACCCTGGCCTCCTTCCCTGCTCTCTTCCTTCTGCTCATCCTGGTTTAGCGTCTGCAGAGAAAGCAAGAGACTGGTCCGGCCCTTGGGAATCTTGGGTCTTTCAGGGTCCCCTGAACTGCTGTCCACGTAGCTGTAGCTTCCAAGAGAAACCATGGAGATGGCGCTACCCCTCCCGGGGTAATGGAGACCGGTCTGCTGAGCACTAGGCCTGGGACTCAGGGGCTTGGGGCTCGTGGGTCTGCAGGGCGTCCCGGGGTTTTCATATGCCAGGCAGCAGGCAGAGCTGGAAGGCAGGGTGTGCGCGATTCCAGCCTGCTGGGCCCGAGGGCTGCCGGGGGATGCCAGCCAGGACTTTTCAGGAAAGATACCTGAAGGTAGGTACCTACCGCCTTCCTGGGCGGCTGTGCACTTGATGGTCGGTTCACTTTTCCTCCTGTGTTCTGGAGAAACTAAACTGGAGGACAAAGGTGTGGAGGTAAGTGGGGGTGCCCAGTGATCGCTAAAAACATAGCCCTCTTTGTCCTCCGCCCGCTCCTCACAGTGGCTGTCAGTCTCTGCTGGGGAAAGAATTTCGGCGCCTAGCGGCGGACTCACTAGGGCGGGCTTTTTGGGGCTTTCGGCATCTTTGCTTTTCAGAAACACCCGCCAGGAACCCTGGCGCAGCCTGCTCTTCTTCTCGCCCTTGGGAGAACCTGGGGAATGTTCATGGGTGTTCTCTTTCTCTAAAACTATTGACTCAAAAAAGTTTGAAAAGGTCTTATGAGCCAAGGCCAACCTTGCCCTGAGCTTTTTCTCCGTTGTTTTGAGTCTCTTTGCATTGCAGCTTTCAGAAGAAGGCCCTCGGCTACCAAGGTCCCCTGAGGTCCCCATGTGCCCCGCTCCTGCTGGCCCTGCAGTCCTGTCGCCTGCAGCCTGCGGGGCAAACTCGGGCCAGGCGCTGGCGTCCCCGTGGTGCAGAGGCGGTGCGTCCCAGCGGGCCGCAGCAGGCGGATTCTCCCTGGGGAGCCCCTCGGGGCCGGAAGAGCCCCAGCTGCAGCCCTCGGTGGTCGGGGCCGGGACCCCTCCTGGGCTCTCAGCGGCCAAGGGCCTGCCCTTCCTGAAGGAGGTCACCTTGGAAAATGTCGGGCGCTTCCCAAGCTCCTGCGCGGCCTTGCGGAGCCCGCGTGGCGGCTGGGGCGGCTCCGAGGTGGGGACGCGGTGGCGCTGGCCCCGGGCTGCTGCAGCACCGCCTTCAGGTGCCTCCTCCGGGCCGCGTTCCCCTGGCCCGGAGCTCCGGCTCTCCCCACGCAGTGTCTCTCCCGGGGGCTCCTCTGTGCTCGGCGTCTCTTCCGAAGCAGGTCGGGGGACCAGCACTCTCCCAAGCTCTGTGGCCTGGGCCACCCGCTGAAGAGCCCCATCGCCAGCTCCCTGTATGGGGGCTGCTGGCAACTCACACTCATTACCGGCTGGTGTCTTCCCCGTAGTGGGAGACTCACAGGGGGTCTCGCCAGTGCTCAGGGGAGATTCCGGTCTTTTCTCAGGAAAGTCACGGGGCAGTGTTTCTGGAACAGGCCCCGCATTGCTCCTGGTGGCCTGAAGACCTTTCTGCTCCACGGCTACAATGATGAGGGCGCCCCTGCCCCTCGAGGCCTCGCCGCCTGCTTTGGGCTCCAGCTGCCGGCCCCCGGCACCCCCAGGCCCCTGTTCACCCTCCTCAGCCCCAGGGCCGCAGTGAGACACCGTGGCTGCCTTGAATTCTGAAAGACCTTGCAAAGCCTGTTCCCTGTAGTTGGGGTCTAGAACCATGGCTTCTTCAGCTGCCTTTGAAGCGTCTATTGCGCTTGATTTCTGGGTGGTCTCAGGGGCATCTGAACTGTCACTCACTTCCAAGCAGCCCATCAAGTCTCCACTCCACACCTGGGTCCCCTCACTGTTAGGCTGCCGTGGGAACTTGGCCCTGGTAGGTGACTTGCTTTCCTCGCTGAGCACATACTTTGATGTGTAATTACTGGTTTGGTTTCCTGCCTGGACAGAAATGCCCCAGAGGTGCTTCTGTGTGTCTCTCTCAGCAGCAGCTCTTGGTGCGAGTTGGGTGCCTTGGGGTTCCTGGGTTCTGCTTTCTGGGCTTCGCTCTGACTTGCACTCAGCGGGCTCAGGCACTTCCTCCGCACTGAGCTTCACTAACTCTGAGGTGAGGCATGAAGCCACCAGACATGACCTGGAATCCTGTCTTAACTGGTTTTCCCCCAGGAGACCTGCAGAGGGAGTGTCCTGAGAGGCCCCTTGCAAGCGAAACCCACCAGGCTTGCAGGGACCCTGCAGATGGGGAGCCCCACTCTGAAAAGCAGGAATTGGGCCAGACAGCTGGGTGGGTGCAAGGGAAAGGGTGTTTTGTGTTCTTGGATCTTGTTCATTTTCGGCCCCTTCCTTCACATGCGTCCCAGACTTCACAACATTCTGTCCCACGGGATCCTCGGGGCACTCTGATGAAAACCCTGCTATGGAATGGGCCCTGACCAGTGCCCTCATGTGCCCACAGGTGAGTCTGGGGGATGCCCTGTTCTTGTCACCAGTAGTTTCTGGGGCACTATGGTGACGCTTGGTTCGTAGGAGGCAAGATGTCCTCAAAGGAGGCCGGCAGGGGACGTCTGAGTGGGGCTGGGACCAGAGCAATTCTGTGTCCCCTGCAGGGCCTAGAGTACTTTCCTTGTTTGTCCTGGTCCCCAGAGGGGCTGTGCTGTCCAGTGGGCCTCTGCTAGGTAGCACCGGTGCCCTGGCCCTGTTGTGGATATGTGGCCAACTCTGACCCAGTTCACAGCACCAGAGAAGGAAGGGCCAGACCACTGGGATGCCCAGATAGCTCTCAGACCTGGATTTCTGAAGAGAAACACCGGAGAGCCCTCTGAGGTCTTGAACAGCCACCCCCTGTACTGGCTCGGGACCGCTGCCGTCTGTGGCCCTCTGTAAGCAGCACCTTGTGTGTCGGGGAACCCCTGCCAGCAAAGACTCTCGCTCCAGGCTGGTCGCGCAGTCCCAGAGGTGTCCTGCCTCCTGTTCTCCAGCAACTGTGGCAAAGGCTCGCCACCCATTTTTGCAAGAGTCATCCTTTAAGCCAGGGGACAAATCGAGTTCTTCCTTTGCATGAAGCCCAGAAACACTGGTCAAATGCTGCTCCTGAGGGGGTCCAGTTGCTGAGACATCAGGGTATTCCCAAGGCGCTTCTATATCTACGGGAGTACCTCTTAGAGGGTGGAAGACTCCCCTCGGGAGGTCCCCAGACAAGGACTCTGTGTCGGAGGCACTTTCAAAGGGGTCAGTTTTTGTGTCTGATCCACTTTCACTCTGCTGGGACAGCGTTTCAGAATCATCGCGGTCTGTTTGCTGGCTCCATCCCTGCTCCACTTGTTCTGCAGGGGATGTGGGGAGCTGGTTATCTTCAATCTCACCTTCACCTGGCAGGTGCGCACCTGGCTCTGGAGTCTGGGAGGGCAAGAAGAGAGGAGTCAGAGACAAGGCCTGAGGACATCTGTGCACATGTTTACACCATGCCTGCCTTCGCCAGAAGGAGGAAGGCTCAGAAACGGCTCATTAGTTCCCCATGTGCCCCTAGGAAGGGAGGTAAGTATGAAGAGCTGCCTTTTATCAACATGGAAAACAAGTGATGAAGCCAAACCCAATCAGTAGGGAGAAAAGGTAGCACATCCTTAAAACAACCCCATTAAAAATCAGAACCGGACCAATGCGCATGTGCGTTTACGTAAGCATAAAAATGTTGCATGAGTCATGGCGAAAAGCATATCTCTGCCTAACATTTTCAGCAAGAAGGAACAAATTAATATGTTTGCATTGTTTGTTCTTATGTAACCAACTGGTTTAAAGTCAATGCCCTTGCATTTAAGAAGTGTTTTCTGAGTTTGGTTTGCTAGAGAAAAAAAAACCAAAAAAACAAAAAGTACAGTAACAACAAAAATGAGAATGATCGAAGTTGCAAGCACATTTTGGGATGTTATAAAGCTTTGAAGACAAGAAGAAAAATAGAGAACTGTGCAAGTATTTCCTTCTCTCGTTACACATTTCTTAAACTCCTTATTGAGATATACATTTTCAAGCATCCATTTAAAATGCACAGATCTATGAGATTTGAAAACTGTGTACATTCCTGTAATTACTACCATGATAAAAATCTAGACTGTTTCCATTTCCCCAAAAAGCCCCTGCCCCTCCCCAGTCAATCCGTGCTTCCCTCCAACTCCTCACAATGACCCGCTTTCTGCCACACAGACTTGCTTTGTCTTTCCTGGAGTTTCAGATAAACAAATTATACAGTAGCCACCCTTATCCACAGCGGATATGTTCCAAGACCCCCAGCGGATGCCTGAACCACTCCCCCCCAGTACCGAACCCTATATATATTGTTTCTTCCTATACATGCATATCTATGACAAAGTGTAAGCTACAAATTAGACACAGTAAAAAATTAACAATATTAACAAAATAGAACAATTATAACAATAGACTGTAACAAAAGTTATGTGAAGTGGTCTCTCTCTCTCTCAAAGTATCTTACTGCACTGTACTCACCTATTTTCTGACTGCAGTCGACCTCAGGTAACTGAAACCTTGGATAAGGGGGGGACTATTGAATGTTCTTTTGGGTGTGGCTTCCTTCCCTTAGGCATCATGGCTGTAGCGTGTCTCAGTACATACAATGACTTGAACTCTGACAAACTACTGTGCACAGCAGTCAATGCTCAAACTCCCCAAAGCTCCCCCAGGCCCACAGCTGGCCAAGCACTCAGCCTCATTGCCCATGAAGGCGCCTTGACACAAGCTTTGTACTGAAGCCATTCGCCCCACCGGCCCCTCCCAGGCATGGTTTCCCAGGACTTTTCATAAGAGCTTTCTCAAAGTAAAACTGCTTTTAATTCTTAACTGAGAGAAGGAAAACAAACACACACCCAAAGCCAGTGCTGTGTAAAGCTCTAAGGCGCAGGGTAGAACATGAGGAATAACATGATCCTGCAGTTTCAAGTAAGTTGCAAAGCAGAAGGCATTTGGAATAGAAAAGGAAACATTAAAAACCAAACCATCTGGGAAGGAGGGCTGTGTGGTTGTTACAGGACGTCCCAGAGGAGAGAAGTGAAGGAACCAGGGGTCTGCTGCAGGAACTGTCTCCGGCCGCTGCCTCCATGGGGCCAGGCGCCCTGACTGTACAGCAGGGCCAGACGCCTTCAGCGTGCCTCCCACGGCAAGGCGAGGACCAGTGAGACACAGACATGGGCATGCCCGGACAAGCACAGAGAACTGTGCAACTGCAAGTGGGTGCTGTCATTAACCAGTGAACTGAGAAGGTTGCTGAGGCCGGGCAGGGTGCTCAGCTCAGTGACGCCTGCCCTGCAGGGCGCTTGCGGCCCCTCATCTCACCAACCCGTCTTAGACACCAAGAACTGTCTAAGGGACACTGGAGCCATCCTCTCAGCATCGACATAGCTTGATGTCATCTTCCAGACTCACGTAGGCATCATTGCTTACATGCGCAGACACAGAGAATCCCAAGTCCCAAGTTCCAGATGACTAACGATCAGGACCCTGTTGATTAGAACGCCAGTGGGCTCGTTTCTGCCCTCCCTGCCCAGCATCGCTGCCCAGGGCACTACCCGTGAGGCACGGGCTGGCATCTTGCTGGGGGGAGGGTCCAGCCTTTGTCTGAGTTCCAGGTATTTTGGCAAGAGGCCTCCCTCAGTCTCAATGAAAACAAAAGCCTTTGGGGGAAAAAAAATCTAAGATAACTCTTCCAGGTAACAAAGCTGGTGCAGTCTGTGCAGCTGCACTGGAAGAGCAGGTTTGATTGACTGAAGTGTAGATACTGAAATTCAATGAGTACATCAAAAACAACATTAGATTTGATTGAATATTAGATTCTAATCTCATAAAGAAAGACTTTCTTCCTGAGTTGATTCAGGAGCGATCCCCAAATAATTTCTCAGAATAAAGTGATGTAAGTGCAGGGTTATGTCCTGGGAATGGCCTGGGGCTGGAATCTAGACCAAACAAGTATTCTTTCTGCGGAGGCTCAGGGTTTTTACAGGGGTGGGAGTGGGTTAAATTTGAAAGTCTGAAGCAGGCAAGCCCCATTTTGCCACAGGCCTGGCACTTCCCGACTGTCTTATTCTATAACTAGATGAGGCTTTAGGGCAAGATGCTGAGCCTGTCTCCTGTAAGAAACAGCTGCAGTGAGTGTTCCGCAGCGGGGTGAACTGCTGACTACCAGCCCATCAGGAGGGGAGGATGGTGTTGACAGGCAGGTCCCACATCCCACCTCCTCCTCCTGACCTCACCGCTTCCCTGCCCGCTGCCCTGATGTTGGCCGAAACCTCCAGTGGAGCTAGCCTCTCCACACCTCTCCTCTGCCCTCTGCAAACTCCTCAATAACACAGTTTACATTTAATCTGCACACTTTCCTATGTGTCATTCACTTTTTAGAGAATATCAGTATGTGAGGACACAGTATCCCTTCTAAAAACCACTAGTTTTAATCTGTGGTATGTCCATTATCTTGGCAATCCTAATTTTTAAAATAAGCTCATTATAATCTCCTCTTTGACTTATGACTTATTAGTAGTATGTGTTAGTTATCTTTTTGTTTCTGATTTCTATTTAATGACATTGCCATCAAAGAGTTGTCTGTGTGATACTGATTTTTTGAAGTTAGTTGAAACTGGCTTTATGACATAGTACAAGGTCCTACTTTGGAGATGTCCCATGGGTGTTTGAAAGGATGGTGCATTCTCTAATGGGTCGGTGCAGTGTTAACAAGGGCTCATTAGATCAGCCTTGTTGACTGTTTAAATCCTCAGTAGTCCTACTAGTTTTTCCTCTGTGATTAGGAGAAGTGTGTGGAAACCTCCCACTGTCCTAGTGGATTTGTCACTTTCCTCTTTTAATTCTGTTACAGTTCAGCCTTATGTGAGCAGGTGCATAAACAAGTTCAGAATTGTTACATCTTCCTATGAGTGGCTCCTTTGTTACCAGTGGTAATAAAGGCTTTTTTACTTTCTTATGCCTAAGAAAGACTTTTCCTTTAAAGGCCATCCTCTGATATTAATATACCCACACCAGCATTCTTTTGGTTAGTATTTGCCAACCATGTATTTTTTCCATTCTTTTATTTTCAATCTTTCAATGTTCCTTAGGTGTGCTTTTCATAACCAACATATAGCTGGACTTTCCAAATTGAATCTTTCAGTCACTTTTTTTTTATTATTATACCTTAAGTTCTGGGGTACATGTGCAGAATGTGCAGGCTACACAGCTAACCACGTGCCATGGTGGTTTGCTGCACCCATCAACCCGTCACCTACATTAGGTATTTCTCCTAATGCTATCCCTCTCCTGCCCCCACCCCTGACAGGCCCTGCTTTTAGTCGCTTTTAACCAGCGTGTGGCTCATGAGCGTTTCTGTGATCACTGCTCTCTTTGGGTTTCTACCTCCCACTGAATTTCATACTTTTTGAACTCTTCCTTCTTTTTTTGTCCTGGGAATTTCTTTTGTGTGTGTGAACTCAACTAAAGATGCTTAGGATGATATGTTTTACTTCTAGGTTTAGCTTTTGCTGTGAGGAGCTTTTCGGGAAATGTGTAGTGGGCCGTGATTCTGGAATCAGAAGTTTTGGACACTGCTCCCAGGGTCTGACCGCCACCCCACCCAGCCCTGAATCAGCCAGCAGAGGCGCCTGTGACACTGCCAAATGCAAGTCTCTTTGTTTTGTTTTCTTTGTATTACTATTTACTTTTTTTTTTACAACTTTATTGATGTATAATTGTCATAAAAAAGCCACACATATTTCAAGTGTACAATCATAGTTTTGACACACATCTGTGAAACCATGACCACCATCAATATGATGACCATTGATCTCTTTCCCTTCTGCCTCTCCTCACTCCTCCCTCAACATGCTCTCCTTCCCCAGGCAACCTTTATCTGCTTTTTGCCTTTTCTAGAATTTCATATAAATGGAACCATGCGGTATGTCTTCTTTTTATCTGGTCTTTCCCACTTGGCACGATTATTTTGAAATGCACCCATGTTGTTGCGTGTGTCAGGAATTCATTCCTTCTATTGCTGACCCGTGTTCCACAGTGCGGCTATAAGGCAATCTGTTATCTATTCACCTGCTGATGGACATTTGGGTTGTTCCCAGTTTCCGGCTTCTCACATAAAGCTGCAGTGAACATCCATGTACAGGTCTTTATATGGACATGTGCTTTCATTTGTCCTGGATAAATACCGAGGAGTGGGATGATACTGTATCAGATACACAGGGTAGGGGCATGCGTTCAACTGCTCAAGAACCTGCTCTCCATTCCCTTCCTCACTCCCCACAATGTATGAGGTCCCGCTGCTCCACAACCTCCCCAGCAGCTGGTACCACCAGCCTTGTTCATGTTAACTCTCCCAGTGTCTGTGAAGCAGTATCTCCTTGTGATCTGGATTTGCATTTCCCTCAGGGCATATGATGTTGAGCATCTTTTCATGTTTTTTCCATCTGTACATCTTTTCTGGTGACGTGTCTTCAAGTCTTTTGCCCATTTTTAAAAACTGGGTTGTGTTCTTACTATTGAGTTGTAAGGATTCTTTGTATATCTTATATATAAGTCTTTTGTCAGATATATGTTTTCCAAATAGTTTCTTCCAGTCTGTGGCTTGCCTTTTCATTTTATTACCAAGGTCTTTTAAAGAGCAAAATGTTTTTTTTTTAATTTTATCATTACTGTTTTTTTAGACGGAGTCTCGCACTGTTGCCCGGGCCAAAGTGCAATGGCACAATCTCAGCTCACTGCAACCTCCGCCTCCCAGGTTCAAGTGATTCTCCTGCCTCAGCCTCCCAAGTAGCTGGGATTACAGGTGCCCGCCACCATGCCCAGCTAATTTTTTGTATTTTTAGTAGAGACAAAGTTTCACTATGTTGGCCAGGCTGGTCTTGAACTCCTGACCTCGTGATCCACCCGCCTCAGCCTCCCAAAGTGCTGGGATTACAGGTGCGAGCCACCACGACCAGGTGATGTGATTCTTATGTCTAGAAAATCCTACAGTCTCTGCCCAAAGGCTCGTAGAACTGATAAACAACTTCAGCAAAGTTTCAGGATGCAAAATCAATGTAGAAAAACCAGTAGCATTTCTATACACTGACAATGTCTAAACAGAGGGTCAAGTCAACAGTGTGATCCCTTTCAAAACACCACAAAAAGAATATAATACCTAGGAATACAGCTAACCTGGGAGCCAAAAGATCTCTACAGTGAGAATTACAAAATACTGCTGAAAAAAATCAGAGATGACACAAACAAATGGAAAAACATTCCATGCTCATGGATAGGAAGTTTATCATAAAACTAAACATATGACCAAGCAAACCCACTTTTAGATACTTACCAAATTGAATGGAAAAATTATAGTCACACAAAAGCCAGTATGTAAATTTTTTTTTTTTTCGAGACAGAGTCTCGCTTTGTCTCCCAGGCTGGAGTGCAGTGGCACGATCTCAACTCACTGCGACCTCCGCCCTCCCAGTTTCAAGCAATTCTCCTGCCTCAGCCTCCCAAGTAGCTGGGACTATAGGTGCATGCCACCACGCCTGGCTAATTTTTTGTACGTTTAGTAGAGATAGGGTTTCACCATGTTATTAGCCAGGATCGTCTCGATCTCCTGACTTAGTGATCTGCCCGCCTTGGCCTTCCAAAGTGCCAGGATTACAGGCGTGGGCCACCGCACCTGGCCTCAATATACAAATTTTTATAGCTAGAACATACCAGTCATAATCTTCACAAACAGAAAACAACCCAGATGTCCTTCAACAGTTGAATGGATAAACAAATTAATCATGCATTCATATCCATGCAATAATACAACTCAGCAATAAAAAGGGACAAACTGACTGGGCGCCATGGCTCATGCCTGTAATCCCAGCACTTTGGGAGGCCAAGGTGTGGATCACGAGGTCAGGAGATCGAGACCATCCTGGCTAACACGGTGAAACCCTGTCTCTACTAAAAAATACAAAAAAAATTAGTAGGGCATGGTGGCAGGCACCTGTAGTCCCAGCTACTCCGGAGGCTGAGGCAGGAGAATGGCGTGAACCCAGGAGATGGAGCTTGCAGTGAGCCCAGATCATGCCACTGCACTCCAGCCTTGGCAACAGAGCCAGACCCTGTCTCAAAATAAAAAAAAAAAACAAGGGACAAACTATCGATTACACAGTAACTTGGAAGGACCATAAGTGCATTTTGCTAAGTGAAAGAAGCCAAACTCAAAAGACTACATATTGTATGATCCATTTATACGGCATTTTGGGAAAGGCAAAGCTACACGGATGGTAAACAGATCAAGGGTTTCTAAAGGCTGGGGACTGGGGACTGGAGAATGATTTGACTACTAAAGGGCAACATGAGGGAAATTTTTAAGTGATCGAACTGCTCTGTGATATAAATTTGCCAAAATCTACTAAACTACATACCACCAGGAGTCCACTTTACTCTATACAAATTAAACCCACCCATACCCACACCCACACCAGAACACTGGGGAAACCCAAGATGGACTATAGACTGTGACAAATGACTCTAGCTGCACTCCAAATTAATGACATAGCTATGCTGACAGGGGTAGGAAATAAAGGAGCTGACCTAAGTAAGTTTAGAGAATGATGTGTTGACTGGATACTGAGAGGCTAAAGACAAAAAGAACTTTATACAAACACTGTAGTTTAGTTGCTACATTTCTCGCAGAGTTATGGGTTAGCAATCTGAAACTATTTTACATATATACCAGGGCTGTTTTTCCATGTTGGCCAGGCTCTAAATACCTTGTGGATAATGAGAACCAGGTTTCTTACCATCAGAAAAAGAAGTCACAAATAAAAGCTTAAGGCTAGAATGAATCCTGTGGTGCTGGGTTGGAATTGGAGATATCAGATACAGGTAACTCACACTTAAAAGTATGCACATTTTTATATTTGTATACTAATCCATGCACAAATGCTTTCACATACACATCAATAGGCAGATGATGAAACAATGTAAGTATGTGTGTATATATGGGTTAATATATATAACATATGTTTATCTGCCCTGTCTGCTGGGAGAGCTAAAATCAGTGTCACTACAGTGGCTATGAACACACTTCAAACCCAAATGTTGGTTTCTAAATACCATTCTACAATACAAGAAGCCAGGTTCTTCTTGAAGAAGTGGTTGATGCCAGGACTGGGCAAGGGCAAATAGAAGGTGAACCTGGAGCACATTGTGGTGCCAAAAAATATGGAATTGCTCAAGAATTAAAAATAAGGATGGGAGCTCCTGAAGTGCACAGAAGCCAACTGAAAAGAGCTCTTGACAGCTAGTAAGGGAACTGTAGGGGTAACAGCATAAATGACCGTAGGATCGGATTATAATCCAAAGAATAAAGTAACTGTCTATAAACCCATACTGATACAAATAAGTGACTGAATACAGTAGTCCCCCCTTATCTGTGGGGGATATGTTCTAAGACCCCCAGTGAGTGCCTGAAACTGCAGATAGTATTGAACCCTATATACACTATGATATTTCCTATACATACATATATACCTACAATAAAGTTTTAATTTATAAATTAGGTGCAGTAAGAGATTAATAAAATAACTAGTGATAAAAAGAGTAATTATAACAATATACTGTAATAACAATTATGTGACTGTGGTCTCTTTCTCTCCCTCTCAAAATATCTTACTGTATTATAACTCATCTGTTTTAGGACCAGGGTTGACCTTGGGTGACTGAAACTGCAGAAAATAAAATGGTGGATAAGTTGGGGGGGGCTGCTTTAAATGCAAAATGGGGGAGAAAAGAAAACTCTTCCTTACAGAAGAATTCCAATTAATAAATACTGAAAAACTGAGGGAAATAGAGAATCACCATGAGAACTCCACAGTAAGAGTTCCTGTAGGGAAGATGTACTAACGGATGCTAAATTATGATAAAGAGTCATTAAAAGGTCATATACTAAGTAATCTCACTTGACAGATTCTAACTTAAGCAAAGATTCAGCAATGTGACATGTTCATTGAAGTGTTCTTTGCAAGAAAAAGAAGGATAAATGGCTTGTGCTCAATACTCGGAAAATGATTCAGCAAATTAAGCTATATACACAAAATGGAAAATTAAACAGCCATGAAAAATTTAATTTATAAAGGCTACTTAGAAAAGAAAATAGAGAATATGTGATAATTTTGTGTATTCTATAATTAAAGAGCATTTACAGCAATACTAAAAAACACTGAAATAAGGCTCGGGAGCCAAGATGGCCGAATAGGAACAGCTCCGGTCTCCAGCTCCCAGGCCCAGCGACACAGAAGACGGGTGATTTCTGCATTTCTGCTTGAGGTACTGGTTTCATCTCACTAGGGAGTGCCTAACAGTGGGTGCAGGACAGTCAGTGAAGCGCACTGTGCGCGAGCCGAAGCAGGGCGAGGCATTGACTCACTAGGGAAGCGCAAGGGGTCAGGGAGTTCCCTTTCCTAGCCAAAGAAAGGGGAAGCAGACGGCACCTGGAATATCGGGTCAGTCCCATCCTAATACTGCGCTTTTCCAACGGGCCTGGAAAACGGCACACTAGGAGATTGTGTCCCGCACCTGGCTCGGAGGGTCCTATGCCCACGGAGTCTCGCTAATTGCTAGCACAGCAGTCTGAGATCAAGCTGCGAGGCGGCAGCGAGGCTGGGGGAGGGGCGCCCGCCATTGCCCAGGCTTGCTTCGGTAAACAAAGCAGCCAGGAAGCTCGAACTGGGTGGAGCCCACCACAGCTCAAGGAGGCCTGCCTGCCTCTGTAGGCTCCACCTCTGGGGGCAGGGCACAGACAAACAAAAACTCTGCAAGAACTTCCACAGACTTAAATGTCCCTGTCTGACTGACAGCTTTGAAGAGAGTAGTGGTTCTCCCAGCACGCAGCTGGAGATCTGAGAACGGTCAGACTGCCTCCTAAAGTGGGTCCCTCACCCCTGAGCAGCCTAACTGGGAGGCACCCCCCAGTAGGGACAGACTGACACCTCATTCAACCCGGTACTTCTCTGAGACAAAACTTTCAGAGGAACTATCAGACAGCTGAATTTGTGGTCTCACGAAAATCCGCTGCTCTGCAGCCACCGCTGCTGACACCCAGCCAAACAGGGTCTGGAGTGCACCTCTAGTAAACTCCAACAGACCTGCAGCTGAGGGTCCTGTCTGGTAGAAGGAAAACTAACAAACAGAAAGGACATCCACACCAAAAACCCATCTGTACATCACCATCATCAAAGACAAAAAGTAGATAAAACCACAAAGATGGGGAAAAAACAGACCAAAAAAACTGGAAACTCTAAAAAACAGAGCACCTCTCCTCCTCCAAAGGAACGCAGTTCCTCACCAGCAACGGAACAAAGCTGGATGGAGGATGACTTTGATGAGTTGAGAGAAGAAGGCTTCAGACGATCAAACTACTCTGAGCTACGAGAGGAAATTCAAAACAACAGCAAAGAAGTTAAAAACTTTGAAAAAAAATTAGAAGAATGGATAACTAGAATAACCAATGGAGAGAAGGGCTTCAAGGAGCCGATGGAGCTGAAAGCCAAGTTTCGAGAACTACGCGAAGATTGCAGAAGCCTCAGTAGCAGATGCGATCAACTGGAAGAAAGGGTATCACTGATGGAAGATGAAATGAATGAAATGAAGAGAGAAGGGAAGTTTAGAGAAAAAAGGACAAAAAGAAATGAACAAAGCCTCCAAGAAATTTGGGACTATGTGAAAAGACCAAACCTACGTCTGATTGGTGTACCTGAAAATGATGGGGAGAATGGAACCAAGTTGGAAAACACTCTGCAAGATATTATCCAGGAGAACTTCCCCAATCTAGCAAGGCAGGCCAGCATTCAGATTCAGGAAATACAGAGAACGCCACAAAGATACTCCTCGAGAAGGGCAACTCCAAGACACATTATTGTCAGATTCACCAAAGTTGAAATGAAAGAAAAAATGTTAAGGGCAGCCAGAGAGAAAGGTCGGGTTACCCACAAAGGGAAGCCCATCAGACTAACAGCTGATCTCTCAGCAGAAACTCTACAAGCCAGAAGAGAGTGGGGGCCGATATTCAACATTCTTAAAGAAAAGAATTTTCAACCCAGAATCTCCTATCCCGCCAAACTAAGCTTCATAAGTGAAGGAGAAATAAAACACTTTACAGACAAGCAAACGCTGAGTGATTTTGTCACCACCAGGCCTGCCCTAAAAGAGCTCCTGAAGGAAGCACTAAACATGGAAAGGAACAACCGGTAGCAGCCACTGCAAAAACATGCCAAATTGTAAAGACCATCGAGACTAGGAAGAAACTATAGCAACTAACGAGCAAAATAACCAACTAACATCATAATGACAGGATCAGATTCACACATAACAATATTAACGTTAAATGTAAATGGGCTAAATGCTCCAATCAAAAGACACAGACTGGCAAACTGGATAAGGAGTCAGGACCCATCAGTGTGCTGTATTCAGGAAACCCATCTCACGTGCAGAGACACACATAGACTCAAAATAAAGGGATGGAGGAAGATCTATCAAGCAACTGGAAAACAAAAAAAGGCAGGGGTTGCAATCCTAGTCTCTGATAAAATAGACTTTAAACCAACAAAGATCAAAAGAGACAAAGAAGGCCATTACATAATGGTAAAGGGATCAATTCAACAAGAAGAGCTAACTATCCTAAATATATATGCACCCAACACAGGAGCACCCAGATTCATAAAGCAAGTCCTGAGTGACCTACTAAGGGACTTAAACTCCCACACAATAATAATGGGAGATTTTAACACCCCACTGTCAGCATTAGACAGATCAACGAGACAGAAAGTTAACAAGGATATCCAGGAATTGAACTCAGCTCTACATAAAGTGGACCTAATAGACATCTACAGAACTCTCCACCCCAAGTCAACAGAATATACATTTTTTTCAGCACCACACCACACCTACTCCAAAATTGACCACATAGTTGGAAGTAAAGCTCTCCTCAGCAAATGTAAAAGAACAGAAATTATAACAAACTGTCTCTCAGACCACAGTGCAATCAAACTAGAACTCAGGATTAAGAAACTCACTCAAAACCGCTCTACTACATGGAAACTGAACAACCTGCTCCTGAATGACTATTGGGTACATAATGAAATGAAGGCAGAAATAAAGATGTTCTTTGAAACCAACGAGAACAAAGACACAACATACCAGAATCTCTGGGACACATTCAAAGCAGTGTGTAGAGGGAAATTTATAGCACTAAATGCCCACAAGAGAAAGCAGGAAAGATCCAAAATTGACTCCCTAACATCACAATTAAAAGAACTAGAAAAGCAAGAGCAAACACATTCAAAAGCTAGCAGAAGGCTAGAAATAACTAAAATCAGAGCAGAACTGAAGGAAATAGAGACACAAAAAACCCTTCAAAAAATTAATGAATCCAGGAGCTGGTTTTTTGAAAAGATCAACAAAATTGATGGACCGCTAGCAAGACTAATAAAGAAGAAAAGAGAGAAGAATCAAATAGATGCAATAAAAAACGAAAAAGGGGATATCACCACCGATCCCACAGAAATACAATCTACCATCAGAGAATACTACAAACACCTCTATGCAAATAAACTAGAAAATCTAGAAGAAATGGATAAATTCCTCGACAAATACACCCTCCCAAGACTAAACCAGGAAGAAGTTGAATCTCTGAATAGACCAATAACAGGTTCTGAAATTGTGGCAATAATCAATAGCTTACCAACCAAAAAGAGTCCAGGACCTGATGGATTCACAGCTGAATTCTACCAGAGGTACAAGGAGGAACTGGTACCATTCCTTCTGAAACTATTCCAATCGATAGAAAAAGAGGGAATCCTCCCTAACACATTTTATGAAGCCAGCATCGTCCTGATACCAAAACCTGGCAGAGACATAACCAAAAAAGAGAATTTCAGACCAATATCCTTGATGAACATTGATGCAAAAATCCTCAATAAAATACTGGCAAACCGAATCCAGCAGCACATCAAAAAGCTTATCCACCATGATCAAGTGGGCTTCATCCCTGGGATGCAAGGCTGGTTCAACATACGCAAATCAATAAATGTAATCCAACATATAAACAGAACCAAAGACAAAAACCACATGATTATCTCAATAGATGCAGAAAAGGCCTTCGACAAAATTCAACAACCCTTCATGCTAAAAACTCTCAATAAATTAGGTATTGATGGGACGTATCTCAAAATAATAAGAGCTATCTACGACAAACCCACAGCCAATATCATACTGAATGGGCAAAAACTGGAAGCATTCCCTCTGAAAACTGGCACAAGACAGGGATGCCCTCTCTCACCGCTCCTGTTCAACATAGTGCTGGAAGTTCTGGCCAGAGCAATCAGGCAGGAGAAGGAAATAAAAGGTATTCAATTAGGAAAAGAGGAAGTCAAATTGTCCCTGTTTGCAGATGACATGATTGCATATCTAGAAAACCCCATTGTCTCAGCCCAAAATCTCCTTAAGCTGATTAGCAACTTCAGCGAAGTCTCAGGATACAAAATTAATGTACACAAATCACAAGCATTCTTGTACACCAATAACAGACAAACAGAGAGCCAAATCATGAGTGAACTCCCATTCACAATTGCTTCAAAGAGAATAAAATACCTAGGAATCCAACTTACAAGGGATGTGAAGGACCTCTTCAAGGAGAACTACAGACCACTGCTCAATGAAATAAAAGAGGATACAAACAAATGGAAGAACATTCCATGCTCATGGGTTGGAAGAATCAATATCGTGAAAATGGCCATACTGCCCAAGGTAATTTATAGATTCAATGCCATCCCCATCAAGCTACCAATGACTTTCTTCACAGAATTGGAAAAAACTACTTTAAAGGTCATATGGAACCAAAAAAGAGCCCGCATCGCCAAGTCAATCCTAAGCCAAAAGAACAAAGCTGGAGGCATCACGCTACCTGACTTTAAACTATACTACAAGGCTACAGTAACCAAAACAGCATGGTACTGGTACCACAACAGAGACATAGATCAATGGAACAGAACAGAGCCCTCAGAAATGATGCCGCATAGCTACAACTATCTGATCTTTGACAAACCTGACAAAAACAAGAAATGGGGAAAGGATTCCCTATTTAATAAATGGTGCTGGGAAAACTGGCTAGCCATATGTAGAAAGCTGAAACTGGATCCCTTCCTTACACCTTATACAAAAATTAATTCAAGATGGATTAAAGACTTATATGTTAGACCTAAAACCATTAAAATCCTACAAGAAAACCTAGGCAATACCATTCAGGACATAGGCGTGGGCAAGGACTTCATGTCTAAAACACCAAAAGCAATGGCAACAAAAGCCAAAATCGACAAATGGGATCTCATTAAACTAAAGAGCTTCTGCACAGCAAAAGAAACTATCATCAGAATGAACAGGCAACCTACAAAATGGGAGAAAATTTTTGCAACCTACTCATCTGACAAAGGGCTAATATCCAGAATCTATAATGAACTCAAACAAATTTACAAGAAAAAAACAAACAACCCCATCAAAAAGTGGGCAGAGGACATGAACAGACACTTCTCAAAAGAAGACATTTATGCAGCCAGAAAACACATGAAGAAATGCTCATCATCACTGGCCATCAGAGAAATGCAAATCAAAACCACAGTGAGATACCATCTCACACCAGTTAGAATGGCCGTCATTAAAAAATCAGGAAACAACAGGTGCTGGAGAGGATGTGGAGAAATAGGAACACTTTTACACTGTTGGTGGGACTGTAAACTAGTTCAACCATTGTGGAAGTCAGTGTGGCGATTCCTCAGGGATCTCGAACTAGAAATACCATTTGACCCAGCCATCCCATTACTGGGTATATACCCAAAGGACTATAAATCATGCTGCTATAAAGACACATGCACACGTATGTTTATTGCGGCACTATTCACAATAGCAAAGAGTTGGAACCAACCCAAATGTCCAACAAAGATAGACTGGATTAAGAAAATGTGGCACATATACACCATGGAATACTATGCAGCCATAAAAATGATGAGTTCGTGTCCTTTGTAGGGACATGGATGAAACTGGAAAACATCATTCTCAGTAAACTATCGCAAGGACAAAAAACCAAACACCGCATGTTCTCTCTCATAGGTGGGAATTGAACAATGAGAACTCATGGACACAGGAAGGGGAACATCACACTCCGGGGACTGTTGTGGGGTGGGGGGAGGGGGGAGGGACAGCATTAGGAGATACACCTAATGCTAAATAACGAGTTAATGGGTGCAGGAAATCAACATGGCACATGGATACATATGTAACAAACCTGCACATTGTGCACATGTACCCTAAAACCCTAAAGTATAATAATAAAAAAAAAAAAATTAAAAAAAAAATAAATAAAAAAATTAAAAACACTGAAATAAAAAAATACATAAATACTTGTTTGTTTGTTTGAGACAGAGTCTCACTCTGTCACCTAGGCTGGAGTGCAGTGGCGTGATCTTAGCTCACTGCAACCTCTGCCTCCGATGTTCAAGCGGTTCTCGTGCCTCAGCCTCCCCAATAGCTGGCAAGCGCCACCACGCCTGGCTAATGTTTGTATTTTTAGTAGAGACAGGGTTTTGCCATGTTGGCCAGGCTGGTCTCAAATTCTTGGCTTCAAGTGATCCACCTACCTTGGCCCCACAAAGTGCTGGGATTACAGGCATGAGCCACACACCCGGCCAGTGTTTTTTCTATAGTCAAAATTGTTCCTCTCCTCTAATTGCCACATAAAACAGTTAAATTATCTTCATAATTTAAAAATATTTGGAAAAAAATTGGCCTTCCATTTATATACATGTAAATTGTAGGTCATTCTGTCAGGAATTCCAACAAACCACCAGCTCCAGAAGGGGCCATGGCAATCACTTCTTTGTAGTCCATACAATGTTTAGGTGCAAGTTCTGATGTACAGAAGAATCTCAATGTTTGGATCCTGATTGTCAATATTTCTAGCTGTTATATCAAATGGAGTCTTTTTTCTCTTCAGGTGGCAACTTCTATTTCATCAGTGGGGAACCTGCATTTCTAGCCCCACCTGGCAGTAATGAGGCTGTGCTCCCCTCCCCCCAGAGCAGGGTCAGAAGAGGCCCACTAAGTCCCAATACTTAAATAAGGTCCCGAGGCCCATAATATAACACCCAAACTGTGCAGAATAAATAGAAAATTACTCCTCATATCAAGAAGCAGAAAAATCTCTATTTGGATGGGACAAGGCAATCAACGGAGGCCAACACCAAGACAGCAGAGAGATGCACCAGTCAGGACGGCTGTTCCTAAAGAAGCCAGGAATAACACTTGCTGGTGGGGCTGTGGAGAAAAGCGAGCTCTTACACACTGTGGTGGGAATGCAAATGAGCACAGCCCCTGTGGAGAACAGTTTGGAGATTTCTCAAACAACTAAAAATAGAACCACCATTTGACCCAACTATCTCACTATAGGTTATCTACCTAAAGGAAAAGAAATCATTATATCAAAGAGACACCTGAACTTCTATGTAGTGTTATTCACAATAGCAAAGACATGGAATCAACTTAGGTGCCCATCAGTGGTGGACTGGATAAAGAAAATGTGGTACATATATGCCACGGAGAACTATGCAGCCATAAAAAAGAACAAAATCAAATCCTTTGTGTAAATGGATGGAGCTAGAGGCCACCATCCTAAGTGAATTAATGCAGAAACAGAAAACTGAATATTCCACGTTCTCACTTATAAGTGGGAGCTAAACATTAGGTACACACAGGCACCATCATGAGAATAATAAACATTTGGGGGAGGGCAGCAAGGGTTGAAAACTACCTACTGGGTACCATGTTCACTACTTGGGCAAAAGAATCAGTAGAAGCCCAAACCTCAGTGTCATGCAACATGTTACCAACCTGTACATGTACAGCTTGGATCTTTAAAAAAAGTCAGTCAGATGCAGTGGCTCATGCCTGTAATCCCATCACTTTGGGAGGCCAAGATTGGTGGATCATGAGGTCAAGAGATCGAGACCATCCTGGCCAATATGGTGAAACTCCATCTCTACTAAAAATACAAAAATTAGCTGGGTGTGGTGGCACGTGCCTGTAATCCCAGCTATGCGGGAGGCTGAGGCAGGAGAATGACTTGAACCCCAGGAGGGAGAGGTTTCAGTAAGCCGAGATCACGCCACTGCACTCTAGCCTAGTGACAGCGAGACTCTGTCTTGGGGGAAAAAAAAAGAAAAAAAGTCAAGATAAACAGGAAAAAAACAAAACAAAATAAAACCAGCAGAGACGTTAGCATTATCTGACAAGGATTTCAAAACAAGCACCATAAAAATTCTTCAAAGAGCAATTGCAGACATGCTTAAAACAAATGAAGAAACTGAAAGACTCAACAAAAATAAGCAGAAATATAAAGAACAGCAGAGGGAAATTTTATAACTGCAAACTACAATAACAAACAAAAAAACCTCGATGAATGAGTTCTAAAGCAATATAGAAAAGGCAGAGGACAGAATCAGAGAACTTGAAAATGGAACAATGGAAATTACACAATCTGGGCACCAGAGATAAGAGACTGAAAAAAGAACAAAAAAACAGAGCCTTAAGGACCTGTGGGGCTATCCCAGGATAACAGGTTTTCCATCTCTTCTTGGGCTTTAGAAATTGAAGCAGAAATTATAAGAATGTCAGATGTAGTTCTCAAAATATGTAGAGGAAGTATTTAGGGGAAATAAACGATAACTGAAGGATGGTATGGCCCCCTTCCCAATCCTACTCATCATTTCAGGCTCAACTTAGATATTCTTCCTCCAGGAAACTGCCCTGGCTTCAGCGAGGGAGGCCTCCTGAGTGCTGCACAGTGCTGTGTTCACTCTTCTGCAGCATTCATTAGGCTGGGCTATAATTGCCTGTGATCAATTCTCATTCCCCCATTATACTTGAAGGCACAGGCACTGAGGTGGGCAGAATTTTGGCCTCCATAACCTTCACCCTCCTATTATGTTATGAAGCAAAGAAAACTGCAAATGCAATTAAGGTTACTAATCAGTTGACCTTAAAATAAAGAGAGTACCCTGGCTAGGCTGGATGTAATCACATGCTTAGGGGCAGAAGAGGACGGCAGTGAGATGTGGCAGAAGCCAGGGATTCCCAGGTGTCAAAGAGCTGATGCTTCCTTGCTGGCTGTGAGCTGGAGGGGCTACATGCAAAACTGATGCTACAGTAGAGAATTCCATGCATGGGCAAGAAGCTGGGAATATGAGCTGCATGCGTGTGTTTGGGAGTGGGCTGGGGATCTTCCTGGGGCCCCCTATCAAACTGAACCCCTGGTGCACTGCAGCCAGGCCGTCAAATGCTGTCCACAGAGACTACAATCCGTCTGTCACTGGCTCCACCAGCTGTGCGAGTGTGTGAGCTGCAGGGCCTTCCTTTCCAGTGCTTGTGACCCTGGCTTAGTCCTGAGAAAGGTGTGGGCTTAGTCTGCCTTCTCATCTGCCTGTCATTGTTGTGTTCGCCCCCACTGCCTTCTCCTCACAGGTGTATCCTGGCTGCTCACAGGACCCTGAATGTGTGTCTGCCAGAGCACTTCATGGCCCCTGGGAACCCAGGCCTTCCTTTCTTTCTCAATCTCTCAGCAACCTAGCAGTGCTGCTGCCTCGGGAAGCCCTCCCAGTCCAGATCCACTATGATGTACTTTCTACACTGTAAAATTTACTCGTTCACTGCCTCATGCTGAGTCTGTGCTCCATGCCAGGCCCTGTGCTTGGCACTAGGGACATGAAGAAAGATGCAGGGTCAAATCTCATCTCCATAGGGGCACACTGACCTGGAGAAGCGACATAACCGCTTACCCTGATCCCCCCTGTGGAAGGCTCCCCGCTTCTTCACCACCCGGCCTGAGTGCAGGATTTGAAATGGTGCATGTGAATGCAGCGGTGCCTGGCACGTTGTCAGCCTGCTGCACAAGGTTGGCTGCAACCATTCCACCCTCACGCTCTGGATAGATTCAGGTCTGTCATGCTCCTGCCCAGAGAGGGCTCTAGCCTGGGGGCATCTTTGTGCTCAAGGCACAGGGAGGAGATGTGGATAACATGAAACAACTGCTCTACATATAAAAGAAAATGCATTTCCCTATTTACAAATTTAAATATTAATCTCAGCACAGACATGCATAACCCTGTATTCTGCCTGTACTTGTATATTTCTTCCGGCACACTCACCATGTGTTAATATGAACATTTGTTTTGTTGTTTAAACCTAAAAAGCAAACGCAGCTAAAGTAGTTTCTGTCGCCCAGTATTTGCCAATCTGCAGCCTTCACATTCATTACCTCTTTTGATCTTCCCAATTGCTTTGTGTATTACCCTCACCCCCAGTGCTGAATCAGTAGCAACATGGTATTTTAGAAAAATGAAAAGACTTTTCTGGAAGAGTCGCCACCCAGCCGTGTGTCTGTGGGTCAGGGACCTGACCTGCCTGAACCTCAGCTTCCTCATCTTGAGATGGAAGAGAGCACACAGTATTATATGTGTCTCTATGAGTCCAATCAAACAGCAGGAGTAGAATGCCAGCAAGTAGTGGGCATTCAACAAATACCGGATCCTTTCCTCTTTTAGTTTCAAACTCACAAACTGAAGTGGTCAGAACTCAAACCCACGCCTTCTGCCTCAGGGCTTGTGGCCCTCACGCTGTCCAGGTTGGCCCTGGTGTCCCGCCAGGCCCCACATTACCCCCTGGAAGCCAGTCCTTGGTGTTGATAGGGCAGTGCTCACCACTGGCAGACTAGACTGCGCATGGGAAGCACCTACAAATCCTCTCAGCTCCGCAGAAGCACAGGGCCTGCCACAGGTACATGGATTCTCTCTCAAGACCCCAGAATCCACAGGCCCACCATGAGTCCCCGAGGAGATGCTAACATTTCCAGAGCTGCAGCCAACAGTTCCAGCCTACTCGGGACTGGCTGTTCACTTATCCACACGCCGCTTGTCCTTTGTTTCATGGGAGGCAAGGGCACGTACATTTTACTGAGTGTGCTGTTGGTTAAAAAACAAAGCCACATCCACTGACAGGGAGTGCGCTGCAAGGGGAATGCTGCTATTCTGCTAGCATGAGGGGACCAGGAACTAGCATTTACACTTTCACTGCAGGTGCCTGGGACCTAAGATTCCTCTTTCACTGAACCTCGCAGGAACTAGTTCCCCTGCCTTCCCCAGCCTGGTGATCCAGCTGGGCAGACTAACAGTAACTTAGTAGCGACCACATGCCTGGCATTTTACCTTATTTAATCCTCACCCCTGGATGATGATGCTCACTATTCCCATGCAGACTCAGCTGCCATGGAACCACTGGAGAGCCCCCAACGTGAGCAGTGTGGCCCTGCTGCTCTGAGACACGGACCCTGCTCTTCAGGGTGTCTGCAGCCCGGGTCTCAGAGGCCTACTTCTTCCTGGCCCTTCTAGGCCAGCTTTGGTCCTCTTTGTTTGCCAAATATAAGTGACAGTGGTTCTGAAATATTACTAATATAGCAAGAAATGTGAAAATTACTGGTAGAGGAAATAGAAGAAAATGGGCTCAGCTCCACTCTCTGCAGCTTATTCACTGTTGTACAGTTAGCCATCCTCTCTGGGCCTCACATGTTTCATCTGCAAAATGGGATAGCCATTCTCATCTCATATTGCTGTTGGGAGGGTTCAATTAGGTGCCCGGAACATAGTGGACTACGGCAGTGAACGGCGATGTCCTTCCCATGTCTGCAGGCAGTCCACATGCTGTGGGCTCAGAACAGGTACATGGCGTGGCAGCCCTGAGCCATTGCTGCCAGGAAAATGGTTTCCACTTGGACCACAACAGGAGGACCAAAATAGGAGGCTCTCCCTGTCTACCCTACACAGAAACCCTCCCATTCACCAGCATGGATGCCTCCAAGACAACATAAATACTTACAAGAATATGGCATTACAAGTATTCTAGTACAACGGAAAGAACAAAAGTTCACGTATTAACATTTACGTAAGAGGTTCCACATACTGTACAGTGCCTTGGAATAAAAAATCAAAAAGACTATATAAAAATCAAGACCTGGCAATTTAATGGAAAAAGAATAATAGTCTTTTCAACAAATAATACTGGAACTATAACCATATGCAAAAGCTACAAAATACCAAAATAAATAAATAAAACCCACCAAATCCCCAAAACCCCCACATCACACCATACATAAAATTAACTCAAAATATATCATATACCTAAGTGCTTGAACTAAACCATAACACTCATAGAAATAAATATAGAAGAAAATCTCCATGATATTGGATTAAACAAATAAGATTCAAAAAGCTCAAACCATGAGAGAAAAAAGTGAAAACCGAACTTCATGCAAATTGAAGGCTCTTCCTGTTTAAAAAACACTGTTAAGGAAAAAGCAAGCCACAGGTTGGGAAAAAGGATTTGAAAAAATATGTATCTGCCAGGGAATCATATCTAGACTATGTAACAAACTCTTACACTCAGTAATAAGAAGATGAACAACCCAATAAAAGCATGTGCAAAATTCTGAACCAACTCTTAACCAAAAAAGATATACAGATGGCAAATGAGCACATGAAGTGATGCTCAGAATCACTAGTCATTAGGGAAATACACATGAACACCACAATGAGAATTGCCAAAACCCAAAAAGCTAAGGATACCAAGTGAGGCAGGACACAGAGTGACTGGAGCCCTGCACTCAGCTAGTGGAAACATACTACCACGTGACCCAGCAATTCTGTTCTTAGATGTTTACCCAAAAAAGTGAAACCTGTGTTCGCACAAAGATTTGTAAGCAGATACTCATAGCAGAGGCAGTCATAATAGACAAACTGGCCACAACCGAAACGCCCATGGTTGGTGCATGATAATAAACACATGGCAAGGAACCACGGGCCACTCAGCCTGGAAAAGGAGTGGGCTGCTCACACTCACGACAGCATGGTGAGGTCTCAAGGCAAGGTGCTATGTGAAAGCAGCCACACACCAAAGGCTACACACTGCACGATCTCATTTCCACAGGGCTCCAGAACCAAGGGAAACCTAGAGTGGCGAGTGGCGGAGCAGTGGGCATTGGGCAGGGAGGGGGACTGACCAGGTAGGGAGCAGAGCAAGGGCTTTTTTAAATAATAGAAAAGTTCTTTTGGTGATTGTGGGGATAGTTACACAACTATGCACATGTGTCAAACTCATCAAACTGTTCAGTTCAAATGTAAATTCAATCTACATAAAGCCAATAAGGAAAAAAATATCCCTGATGTAATCTCCATAAGATAACCAGGAGAGGAGCCACAGAAGAAACTAATGGGGGAGGGCATGTCCCCTGAACAACTGCATAAGCCTGGCCACGCCTAGACTGCCTAGAGGATGGGGACTGTCCAACCTCCTGCCACAGGAGAAGAGGCCACGCCAGGAGCCACAGACCGGGGACAGAGGAAGAAGGAGCAGAAAAATCCTGACTCATAGTATTGTTAAGGAGCCTCACTAGTTCTTCCTTTCCAAAAAAAAGTTGCTTTTTTAAAAAAGTAGAAAGGCAATAGATGTTTTGTTATGCAAGCAAACAAAAATACAGAAGGTTATGAAATAACAGTGAAATCTCCTCTCCACCCTTCCCTGCCCCAGTCCTGCCTCCGTGGCAGGGCCACACCCTCACCTGCACTGCTCCCATTTGGCAGGATTCCTGTCCAGGTGTCTCCGTGCTTGCTTACTGAGAAAGGGCCCAAAGCGATTGCTGGATTCAGTCAGCAACCCAGGGGCTCAGAACTCATTCAACAGTCCTTGTCTTCTTGATGAAACCTCAAATCAAAGGTTCTCCTGGGCCCCTGACTGTAGTGAACATCCCCCTCCTGACCATATATTTATGAACAGCAGGCAGTGGCTGTGGTCAGGCAGTGGTGAGGCCCATGAACATGGATGAGCGCATCCAGAATATCTTCACTCTTCCTTCTGTGCTTCTGTTTAGTTCAGTGAAAACTTAGTCCAGGTCAATAAACAGCTTCTACAGAAAGCAATCATGTCCATGGCAAACTGGGGCTATGTCCACCGCATGAAACCCACAGACTCAGGTTCAAAATTCTGAAACTGTACCCACAGATAGCTGTACCCACAGATGATGTGCCAGTGCCTGCCTCGACCCCGTCAGGGCGGCAGCTGGCCCATCTCCTTCAGACCCTGGGGGAAGGGCAGGCCAGCCTGCAGGCTTCTTAGAACCATAATAGGACCATCTCAACTCCAAATTCACTCTCCATCTAGGTCTCACCAGGTCTTGTCTCTTCCCAGTCACAAGACCAGATTGCCATCTTAGAAATCCTTGTGGTTCTTCCCGCCTGCTAAGTTTGGAGAGGGCCCCTGGGCATTTGCAGTGACAAGAGCCTCCTTAGGCCCCTTCTGGCTGGGCTGATTCAAGGGGCAGGGGACTGGGACCACATCTGATGGATCAAAACAGAGGCTCGGGGCTCTCCTCCTTGTTCAACTCCATTCTTGCTCTGTGGACTGTCCTGAAGGCAAAGTAGGAAAGAGTTTCCTGCCTGCCTCCTACCCTGCCCGGCCACGTGACTGAGGCACACAGAGCAGCTCAGACCACCTCAGCATCCCGGCACCTGCAGCCATGCTCGGCTCCCAGCACCATGCCCCAACAAAGCAGAAAAGAGTCATGGCAGGCGCAGGACAAAGGATTGGAAAACAGACCAAGGCAGTTGACAGTCAGGTGGCATTTACTCATTCTCCATAATTCAATGATTCATTCAAACATTGTTTATGGGACACCTACTGCGTGCCAGGTGCTGTGCTAGGTAATGAGGATATGGAGAAAAAAGGACCCAGAGAGGGCAGCACAGGACGGGGCTTGGACAAGGAGGCAGACAGTAATACAGTTTCAGGGGACCTCCCCTTCCAGGTGAGCCAGGGCAGGCAGGAGAGGCTCTCTGGAGACAGGGAGGTGGGGAACTGAACTTGGGAAGATGAGCAGAAAGGGAAGGTACAGTGGACAGAACACATGGTGCTGAGGACGTGCTCGCAAGAGAAACCTGGCGTGAAACCACAGGTGGACGGTGTCCTGGGAATGACCAGGAAAGGTGAGATTAAGGCTTGACAGGCAGGCAGGAACCAGGTGCAGGGGCTTTGCAAGCCACACTCGGGGGTCTGGCCTTGACCTGCAAGCCGCTGCCTGGGAAGCCACTGTCCCATAAACAGGAAAGTAAACCAATACCTTTCTGAGGGAGAGTCTCCTCTGGTGGGAGTGTGGAAACGGACATTCAGAAGGTGGGGACAGGGAAGCCCTTGACCCCAGGCGTGGGAGGGTAGCTGCTGGAAGGATGCCCCGAGCTGCACCCTGAACAGCAGCAGAACCTGCATAGCCACCAAGAGGAGCTGGGAGTCCAGGAGAGGGGCCCAGGGACAGACATGCAGGGGTGAGCAGGGGTCTGTGTGTGGTTTGCTGGGGGCTGGGAGGGCTAACCTGGCTCTGGAATGGGCTCCACCCTGGCTGTGGTCCTCAGCCTGCCGGTAGGCTGTGTGCCCTTGGGCAAGGGCTCTTAAGCAAATGAACTAGAAAGGGCTGTGGTCAGTGACCTTTGTTTTACACTTGGGGCGCAGGCTTGGTGAGGCCTGAGTCACAGCCATCCTAGCAAACTGTTGAACCCCAAGAAGGGAGGTCATGGGACCCTGATTTATAGCCAGTTGGTAAGAACAGGTCACAATCTGGGGCTTGTGATTGGGTCTGAAGTGGGGGCAGTCTTGTGGGACTGGGCTCTTTAACTTGTAAGATGTGATGCTAACTACAGGTAGGTTGTGTCAGAAATGAGTTAAACTGCAGGACACGCAGTCGGTGTCTGCTGGAGAATTGCTTGTGTGAGGGAAACTCTCCACATCTGGTCGCAGAAGTGCTCTGTGTGCTCTGTGAGAGCAGCAAGACACAAACACTCTTTCCTGCTGAGCCTCAAGACTACTAGGTCAAGGCTGAGTGCTCTGAAGAAATAGTATTCAAATAAGCATTGTCACATTTACATCCATTCTCTTTAGATATTAACATAAGGCTGGTGTGGCAGCTCATGCCTGTAATCCCAGCTGAGGTAGGAGGATCACTTGCACCCAGGAGACACAGCAAGACCCTGTCTCTATAAAATTTTTTAAAAATGAAAAAAAAAAAAAAAAAATAAGCAGTTGGCAAACTGCAGTCCACGAGCCAAATCCAGTTGCCACCTGTTTCTGTAAGTAAAGTTTTACTGGAACGCAGCCATGCCCCTTCATCTGTGTATTATCGATGGCTGCTTTGGGTTCTGTGACGGACTGAATTGTACCCCCTCCTCCAATTCCTGTGTCAAAGCCCCAGTACCAATGTGACTGCATTTGGAGACAGAGCCTTTAAGGAGGTAATGAAAGTTGTATGAGATCATAAGCATGAGGCCCTCATCTGATGGAACTGGTGTCCTGGTAAGAAGAGACGCCAGGGACACGCATGCACAGAAGTAACATCATGTGAGGATGCAATCAGAAGGCAGCCGTCTGCAAGCCAGGAAGAGGGCCCTCACTAGAAACCAGCCCTGCCAGCAGATCTTGGATTTCCAGCTTTCAGAACTGTGAGCAAATAAATTTCTGTTATTTACACCACCCAGTTTGTGGTATTTAGTTGTTATGGCAGCTGAGCTGACTAAGACAGGCTGCAATGGCAGAGTAGAGTAGCTGTGAATAGTCACACAGTCAGCAGAGCCTAAGGTACTTATTATCCGGCCCTTCACCAAAGTTTGCCAACCTGTGATCTAAATGTTCATAGCTAGATATTGGTAAACATTCAACAGGCAAACACAGCTCAAATGAGTTTAATTGTATTGCTATTTAGCCATTTATTAATTATTAATATACATGTATATTTGCACCCCAGCTGTATACCCAGAACAGTGAATCATGCAGTCACTAAATATCTGCTTAATCTTGTCCTAGTCACTATAGTCACAGGGATGTATCAGAGACACCCCCTGCCCTCAAGGAGCTCACAGTGAGTCAGAGACTTAAATCTTAGTTCCATAAAAGCTTCCTGTTCCATAATCAATGAGTCTGCCTCTTTTCTACATTGTGTGCTGTGGAGAGGGCTCTGTGAGGCAGAGAGATAAACTCACTATAGATTCTAAGCAAGGATCAAAGCCTCTCTCTGCCTTAGAGGTCTCAGTTTCTCAGAGATTCTACTTCAAGCTGAAGGAAGATGGTAGAAAAGAAGTAACAGACCCACAGACAAGCATCTCTGTGTTCTTATCTCTTCAAGAGACACAATGATACCGCATGGCCCTGAGATTAAAGGAGATAATAAATGCAAAGTGCCTGAAACAAAAACAAGTATGTTTACTATGTTTAAAAAAACAAAAGACAAGCTTAAGTATCTATAGGGAACAGGAAACTAGACAGAACTCCTAAAAATTAAAATTCCTAAAAATTTAAACTCCAATAAAAGGCTTAGAAACTCAACAGATAGCTTTAACGGCAAATCAGACACAGCTAAAGAGAAATTTAGTGAATTATAAGATAGGTTAAAAGAAATTTACAAAATATACCACAGAGAGGTAAAATGATGGATTTTTTTTTTTTTTTAAACGGAGTCTTGCTCTATCACCCAGGCTGGAGTGCAGTTGCGTGATCTTGGCTCACTGCAATCATAGCCTCCCAGTTTCAAGTGATTCTCCTGCCTCAGCCTCCCAAGTACCTGGGACTACAGGCACCCGCCACCACACCTGGTTAATTTTTGTATTTTTAGTAGAGACAGAGTTTCACCATGTTGGTCAGGCTGGTCTCGAATTCCTGATCTCAAGTGATCCACCCACCTTGGCTTCCCAAAGCGCTGGGATTACCAGCGTGAGCCACCATGCCTGGTCAAAATCACGAAAATTGTGGAAGAGAAGAGATAGGAAGGATATAAAGTGAGATGGTTTAATATCAGCTTAAACTGGAGTTCTCAAAGGAGAAGGAGAGAAGATGACAAAGACACAATATCTGAAGAATTAATGGCTGACAATTTTGTAAAAAAGACATTCATATATTTAATAAGTCCAGCAAATCTCAAGCTGAATAAGGAAAGTGGGAAATCTACCCCTAAACAAACCAGTGAAACCAAAAAACTCCAAAGAAGGGTGTAGAGGTATCTTAAATTCAGCCAGAGGAGGAAAAAATGCTATTATCAGTCTAACTTGCAAAGAGTTAGACTGATAAGAACATCAATAGAAGCCAGAAAACAGTAGAATGAAATCTCAATACGCTAAAAGGAAGTAGCAGCCAAACCAGAATTGCATATTTGCAGTGAAAATATCGTTCAATAGCAAGTACTTTTTTTTTTTTGAGATGGAGTCTCACTCTGTCGCCTGGACTGGAGTGCCATGGCTCGATCTTGGCTCACTGCAACCTCCGCCTCCCGGGTTCAAGTGATTCTCCTGCCTCAGCCTCCCAAGTAGCTGGGATTACAGGCACCCGCCACTACGCTCAGCTAATTTTTTGTATTTTTAGTAGAGCTGGGGTTTCATCATGTTGGCCAGGCTGGTCTTGAACTCACGACCTCGTGATTCACCTGCCTTGGCCTCCCAAAGTGCTGGGATTACAGGTTTGAGTCACCGTGCCCGGCCTGTAAGTACATTTAAGAAACAAAAAGCTGAGAAAATTCACCCACAGTAGCCTCTCACTGAGGCAAATCTAAAGGATGAATTTCAGACAGAAGGGGAGCAATCCTAGATGGAAGAAAGAATGAATAGCAGGGGAAGCAGTTAATAAGTGACTAAATAAATATGGACACGGACTATATAAAATAACAATAACATCTAGAACCATTTAAAAACAAAACACAGATGTGAAATACAAGACAAGAGTACTGCAGAAGTCAGTAAAAGTCTGAGGTTAAAATGTTCTGAGATCATTATATTACCCATGAGAAAGGTAAAGGAGTTTATTCACTATAATTTGATAAGTTAAATACTGTATTGTAAGTCTCGGACAATATTAACGAATAGAGACAGACATATAATTTCTTTCCTTCTTCTTTTTTTTTTTTGTTTTTGAGATGGAGTTTTGCTTTTGTTGCCCAGGCTGGAGTGCGATGGCACGATCTCTGCTCACTGCAACCTCCACCTCCCGGGTTCAAGCAATTCTCCAGCCTCAGCCTCCCGAGTAGCTGGGATTACAGACGCCTACAACCATGCCTGGCTAATTTTTTTTTGTATTTTTAGTAGAGACAGGGTTTCACCATGTTGGCCAGGCTGCTCTCGAGCTCCTGACCTCAGGTAATCCACCTGCCTCAGCCTCCCAGAGTGCTGGGATTACAGGCGTGAGCCACCGCGCCTGGCCAACAGACATATAATTTCTGAACAAGTAGAGGAAAATATTGTAATGTTTACCAAATTTAAAGGATTGAAATAACTCAGAATATGTTTTCTGGTCCAATGCAGTTAAGCTAGAAATCAGTAGCAAAGGATCATCCTTAAGTATCTGGAAACAAAGGAACACTTTACAATAACCAATAGACTGAAGAAGGAAGATCAATGGAAAGCAGGTAATAGTTTCAACTAAATGACTTTAAAAATACCACAACCGAAAATTAGTGGGATGCAGATGAAACATTACTTAGGGGAACAATGTATAGCCTGAAATACTAGACTAGAAAGCCTCAGCACTAATAAGTTAAGCATTTTTTTTTTTTTTTTTTTTGAGACAGAGTCCCGCTCAGCCAGGCTGGAGTGCAATGGCGTGATCTCAGCTCACTGCAACCACCATCTCCTGTGTTCAGGCGATTCTCCTGCCTCAGACTCCCCAGTAGCTGGGATTACAGGCACCCGCCATCATGCCTGGCTAATTTTTGTATTTTAGTAGAGACGGGGTTTCACCGTGTTGGCCAGGCTGGTCTTGAACTGATCTCAGGTGATCCACCTGCCTTGGCCTCCCAAAGTGCTAGGATTACAGGCGTGAGCCACTGTGCCTGGCCTGCTAAGCATTTTTTTTAAGAAGTTAGAAGATAGAAAAATAAAAAATAAAGCCAAACCAAGTAAAAGAAGGAATACAGCAAAGCTAACAGCAACATTAATACAAAAGAAATTCAATATACAACAGAGAGGATCAACAAGGCCAACAGGTTTTTAAAAGACGAATAAAAATCATGGTAGAAGACCCTGGGAAGCTGCGCACACCTGCCTCCTCCCATTTCCAGGCACACAGCATGATGCTGGTCCAGCTCTCCCTGACAGACCATGTCCCTGGACTCAGGTCTAGTCCATGAAATGTGAGTAAGAGTGACTTTCGGCCCCAGCCCACGAAACCCTGCCAGCGTGGTCCTCCGTCCTCCTTCCCAGCACAGTGGAGGCAAAGGACGCCGTCCTGGAGACCACATGGTGAGGACGGCTGGGCCAACCACAGAAATGGCCTGGGTTCCTGAACTGTCACTTGGAGGAAAGCTACTGCTGATTATAAAGGCTCATTCAGAGAAATAAACTGCTAAAACGGACACTTTTGTCATTTTGTTGTTGTTTTCAGAAACCAAGAACTCCTTAACAAATATATTTACAAACCTCAAAAGATTGATCAAGGAAAAAGCAAACACATACGTAACTGGTAAAGGAATGAAAAAAAGGAGGTATCATGATGAATGTTGCAGACATTAAAAGACATTAATAAAAGGGTTTATGATAAAAATAGGTCAATTAATGTCAGCAGTTAGATGAAATGGACAAATTCTCACAAAATTATAATTGAACAAAACTAGACTCAATATTGTTAATTTTTAATTGTCAATTCTCCTCTTATCTGATCTGTAGATTTGGTACAATCCAAATCAAAATTCCAGCAGACTTTTTTTTTTTTTTTTTAGAGACAGGGTCTTGTTCTATCACCCAGGCTGGAGTGCAGGGGCATGATCATGGCTCATTGAAGTCACAACCTCCCAGGCTCATGCCATCCTCCTGCCTCAGCCTCCCAAGTAGCTGGGACTAGACACATGCCACCATGCCCAGCTCCAGTAGGCTTTTTGTAGAAATTTTAATGTGATTCTAAAATTTATATGGAAATGCAAATATCTTAGACTAGCTAAAACACCTTTAAAAAGAAGAACAACATTGGGAAACTACACTGCCTGATTTCAAGACGACTATAAAGTGACAGTAATCAAGATAGTGTGACACTGGTGTAAGGATAGTAACTAGATTAATGGAGCCAAATAGAGATAAGAAATTAATCCACATGAGACTACAAATAGATTGCTTTGTTGGTGCCACAGTCATCACTGGGGAAAGGATAGTCTTTTCAACAAATGGTGCTGGACACACTGTAAATCCATCTACAAAAAAAAACTTACCAAAAGTGACTCAAGAAGAAATAGAAATTGTGACTACTTCAACAACCATTAAAGGAATTGAATTATTACTAAATTTTTTTCCCCAAAGGAAATTTTCTTAGCAATTTTTACCAGATATTGAAGGTATAAATCATCCAATTTTTTTTTTTTTGAGACAGAGTCTTGGTCTGTCACCCAGGCTGGAGTGCAGTGGCACGATCTTGGCTCACTGCAAGCTCCACCTCCCAGGTTCACGCCATTCTCCTGCCTCAGCCTCCTGAGTAGCTGGGACCACATGCGCCCGCCACCACGCCCGGCTAATTTTTTTGTATTTTTAGTAGAGACGGAGTTTCACCATGTTAGCCAGGATGGTCTCGATCTCCTGACCTCGTGATCCACCCACTTCAGCTTCCCAAAGTGCTAGGATTACAGGTGTGAGCCACCACGCCCGGCCAAATCATCCAATCTTGTAAAAATCTTGCAGAATTTTTTTTCAGAAAGTAACACTTGTCAATTCATTTTATAAGGTTAATACCTCCTTGATCTTAAAACCAGGCAAAAAACAGCAATGAGATAGAAAAATTACAGACTAATCTCATCAGATACAGAAATCTAAAACAAAGCATCATCAAATCAAATCCAGCAACATAGTAAGAATAAAATAAATAAGGGCCAAACTGGGTAAGCACCAAGGAGGCAAAGTTGATTAAATACAAGAAAACCAATGAATATAATTTCCCACAGTCACAGATTTAAAAGATATCTGAGCACACCAAGAGGTCCAGAAAGAAGAGCCTTGATAAAATTAAATGTGATCACAACAGACTGGGAAGGTGTTTCCAGAGGCTTCTAGAGTGCTGGGTGTGAACTGTCTCTTGATTCACAGTGTGATTATGTGGGTATTTGCTTTATAACTCTGTTAAACTCTACATGTCTCATGCAGTTATGAGTATATTAAATTACAAAATAAAAGAAGAAAAGGCTGGGCATGGTGGCTCACACCTGTAGTCCCAGTACTTTGGGAGGCCGAGGTGGGTGATCACTAGGTCAGGAGTTCCAGACCAGCCTGGCCAACATGGTGAAACTCCAGCTCTACTAAAAATACAAAAACATTAGCCGGGCGTGGTGGCGGGTGCCTGTAGTCCCAGCTGTTCGGGGGGCTGAGGCAGGAGAATTGCTTGAACCCAGGAGGTGGAGGTTGCAGTGAGCCAAGATTGCACAATTGCATTCCAGCCTGGGTGACAGTGTGAGACTTCGTCTAAAAAAAAAAAAAAAAAAGAAGAAGAAGAAAAAAGAGAAAGAGTGCTATGGTTTGAATATTCCCCCCCACCCCACAAAAGCATGTGTGAGAAACTTAGTTGCCATTGTAACAGTATTAAGATGAGACCTTTAAGATGTGATTGGGCCATAAGGGCTCTTTCCTCTTGAATGAATTAATGCTATTATCTTGGGAGTAGGTTCCTTATGAAAGTACAAATTTGGCTCCCTCTTGCTCTCTCTCTTGCGCAGTCTTGCCTTTCTGCTATAGGGTGACGCAGCAAGAAGGTCCTTCCCAGATGCCAGTCCCCTGATTTTGGACTTCCCAGAACTGTGAGCTAATAAATTTCTGTTCATTATAAATTACCAAGTCTTGAGTATTCTGTTAGAGCAACAGAAAATGGACTAAGACAGGCAGATAAAGAGAGAAAGGGGGAAGTATTAGGAACATACTAAGCTAAAAAGATGTTAGTTCTTTTGTCCTTTGCTTCCTGTTCAATTCATATCACCATAGGTGATGCAATCCTACCCTGTTGATTTTCCTCTTAACCTTGGACGAGACTGTCCCTCAGAGCAGGCCGTAATGCAAAAGTAAACATAACTACAGTGCTTTCAAAGATCTGACATATGCCCAAGCTCAGAGCCACTCCAGTGAAGAGAGATGAGACAGTAGAAAGGCTAACAGTATTTGAGAGCTGACATGCATTAAACAGAAGTGATGGTACCAGGGAGAAAGGTAGAAGTATGGAGATTAGTAATGGCATCATAAGCTTGAATGCCTTCAATCTACGTACTTTCAAATATGGTACCTCTTTTCATGCTCTCCTACAGCCCTGTAAGGTAACAGACTTTGTCTTCATTTATTGATGAGAAGCTGGAGGGGCCTAGGGAGGCCGAGCCTCTTCCTGGTTAGCACAGATCCTGAAGAGTCCTCAGCTCGTAATCATCTCTGTTCTATGGTGTATGATTACAGGTGGCAGCAGGGTCCGGCCTCAAAGGCCACCAGCAACATTCTGCTGGCTCTGGAAAAAAAAATAATGAGGGCCTGGCCCTTCAACAGTATTTCTCTAACTCAGCTGCCACTCAGGGGCACTTCCATATATTGCTTTGTATCATGGTTACTTGCTATCGCTTTCTAAATGTTTTACTTCTTCCAGCAGAGGATGAGCGCACGGAACAGGTGTTGCAACTTGCCCTTTAGCCCTCTAAGTATTAAAAATCATGCCAGCCACCATATATCAGGTGCGCTGCTGCTAATAATGCCAGCTACCACTGTTGAGTGCTCTTTATTGTAATTACAGTCCTCTGAGATAGGCATTATAATCATCTTCATCTTACAAAACAATACATCGAGACATAGAGAATTTAAGCAGCTTTGACAATGTTACATAGTTAGAAAATGGCAAAACTAGTCATCTAACAAGTATAATCTGCTTCCAGGGTCTGTACTCTTTAACCATTAAACTATAGTGTGTGTGTGTGCACATGTATATGTCTGTGTGCATGCATGTGTGTGCACGTGTGTGTGTGCATGTGTATGTGTGTGTGTGTGTGTATAAATTGAGTTTCTGTGAATGCTCTTCTGCCTATTCAGATGCTGTTACTGATACATCTCCAGGCTCAGCTCATTTCCTGCCTCCCTCAAAAGCCTTTCCAAACTATTTGGTGAAATCATTACACCCTTTTTGGAATTTCCACACACTTCTTGCCATCACAACATAAAATAACTTTGCATAAAATCAGTAGGAGGATACACAATGTTGACAATGATGATGTTGGTGATGACAATAGTTAACATTAGTGGAGCACTTCATTATTCCATGAACTTTACATGAATTCACTCAATTAATGCTCAAGTACCCTGAAAAGATACCTATTATCCCATATTTTATAGATGAGGAAGCTGAAGCTCAGGAGGCTGAGGAATTCACACACAGTCACACAGACAGTGACAGACTCCAGTTTCCAGCCTAGGCCATCTGCCTGCAGAAACCAGGAGGCAGGACACTGGTTTCCTAAGGCCTCTTGGAAGATCAGAGTGCCCACGGCTGCATCAGAGGGCACTCCACCCACGTGCCATCATTCACTGCAGCTCTGCCTGTCCCGCCCACTGCCCCTGCAGATATGCATGGGCCCTGCCCCTGGCTCTGTGACTGGGCCAGGTCCAGGTGACTCCATTCCTGCCTCTGGTTTCCCAGGTCCCAGCTACTAAGTCAACACCACGCAGGACATTTAGAAAAGTGTTGTAAATAACAGAACACGGTATTTTTAGTGGGGAAGGGAAGGAAAAGAAAGATGAGGAGAAGAGATATCTGAGAAGTCGATCTGTTTTTGAGTTGAGGTTTTTTATTCTGAAAAAAAATTCTGAGCTTATTCACACAGGGAACGGTGAGCACACTGCTCCGGCATTCCACAGAAGAGGCAGCTCTGGCACCCCAGGGACCTCAGGGCCCTGCCATCATTCAGGGAGGGGCTGCTCACCCAGCACACTCAATCTCAGCAGGGAAGCAGGAAAACGGCCTGGCAGACAGGCCCCATGCCCACTGGCCACCCTCTTAGTCTGGTATGAGAAGATGCTGTGGGTCCACCCAGTCAGTTCAACAAATCCTCACTGTCTGCCCACTACATCCGAGTGCTGTCAGACAGGGCATAGAGGTTCTGGCATCTCGCTCCTTGAAAAACCCTCAATTTCTCAGTGGTATCCTGGAAAATAACTCATAGGAATTAGAGGTGGAAAGGAGACAGGAGATGCGTCACCACCAACGGTGGGGAGGGGCAGTCAGCTATGAAACCTCGGGCAGAAAGGAGAGCCAGAAGTCTTTTTAAACAGGCAGAAAAGAAATCAAAATAAAAACAGGAGCTAAAATGACAAAAAAGCAAACATCCTAGACAAGATGTCCAGCCCTATGTCCCCGTCCCTCGGGGGACCCAGCCAATTGTGGATGGGCAGGATCTGCTTGACGGGGTGCAAACTGAGACTCCTGCCCCGGCCCTCCTGCCTACACCCGCAAACATTTCATTTTCTGTCTTCTTTTAAATGAGAAAATCTCCGAGAGAGGGTGCAGGTGAAGTCCCCTGCATCTGTGTTTGCACTAGTTTGTGGTGCTTTGCTTTAGTCAGTAACCTCAGTGAGCAGAAACAGGGTTTGGACTTCAGGCTTGCAAAGGACTGAAGGCCTCTGTCCCTCCCCCAAGTTCATATGTTGAAATCCTAACTTCCAAGGTGAGGGTATTGAGAGGAGACTGTTGGGAGGTGGTTAGGTCATGAGGGTGTCGCCCTCATAAGTAGGATTAGTGCCTTTATGCAAAAAGCCACCGGAAAGCTCGCTCACCCCTCCCACCACGTGAGGACACAGTGAGAAGGCAGCCTTCTGCAACCTGGAAGGGAGCCCTCCCTGGAACCTGACCATGGACATCCAGCCTTTAGACCAGGGGGAAATAGATGTCTGCTGTGTAAGCCACCCACCCAGCCAGCCCGAGCTGACTCAGACAAGGCCTGAGGGCTGGAAGCAGGAAGGAACCGGCCCTCCTGGACCCAGTCTAGCCATGGGCAACCACACCTGTTGCTTCCTGAATGATTTTCTCTCTGTCCAGGACCTGTTGAGACCCTTTCTCAAAGACAAACAAACAAACAGTCCCTACCTTTTGTGAAAGGAGCTGAGAATAGCTAAGACAATTGGGAAAGTGGGCTTGGGGATTTCTTTGCAGGTCTATCCCTGCCTGAGGCTGTCAGTGCCCAGGCTCGCTTCCTGTCCGGCCATTCTCAATGTCCTGTTCACACTGGTGTTTTGACTGCTGCACCCCAGCCCCTCTTGATTACCCCAAGCGCTGCCTGCGGCTCTGTGTCAATCACCCAAACAGACTAGAGAGGGGGTACTTGTTTTGCCAGCCAGCTCATCCTGGGCCTCCAACCACCCCCTTTTGGCCAAGGCGGTTCTCCTACACACTTGCTGCAACCAGACCAGTCACTCCCCACCCAGTACACCAGCCTGTGGTCCTCACTGGCTGCATGCAGCATCACCATCTGCTCTGGATCGCCATCTCGCCCACACAAGGGCCGCCCTCCAGGATGGTCCTCCAGCACTTCTGAGCCACAGTGAGCGCTCCCTCCTTACATCTCCCGAAGCATTCACTATAGCAAAACCTTGTACATCTGTGGAGGATGGCCTCAGAAACAGCTCATGCAAAGCTGTAGTCTCTTAGTGATGAACTCCCACCAGCAAGGGCAGAAGCCCAAGGTCTCAAGTCACTTGGCCCTTGAATGTCATATATTTGGAATGTGCCATCTACAACCACTCTTACTACAGCTATATACTGAGCCCTGGATCACACTCCTTAGCCCTTGAAGATTTTAGTTTCTGACTCACTGTCATCTCGCCCCCAACACTAATCGTACCTTAAACCTTGGCAATTTCAACATCCTGCCAGATAGTTCTTTGCATCAAGCTCTGCGTTGAATGCTTTACAAATAATGTCTCATTTGCAGGGTGCGGTGGCTCATGCCTGTAATCCAAGCACTTTGGGGTGGATCACCTGAGGTCAGGTGTTTGAGACAGCCTGGCCAACATGGTGAAACCTGTCTTTACTAAAGATACAAAAATTAGCCAGGCATGGTGGTGGACGTAGCCCCAGCTACTGGGGCAGAGACAACAGAATCATTTGAACTCGGGAGGCAGAGGTTGTAGTGAGCCGAGATGGCGCCACTGCACTCCAGCCTGGGCAACAGAGCAAGACTCTGTCTCAACAACAACAACAACCACCAAATAATGTTTCATTTAATCTTCACAATAATCCATCTCTCAAAGAAGGAAAGAGATTTAGAGAAAATATGCAATTTGCTGAATACCATGCTGTTATTTAGCTGTAAAGCTAGGATTCAAACCACGCTGCTCATATTATGAGTCTATGTTCTTGACTGCTATGCTGTGTTGCCTTCCCTTATTTAAAAAAAAAAAAATTTTTTTTGGCCGGGCGCTCATACCTGTAATCCCAGCACCTTGGGAGGTTGAGGCAGGATGACTGCTTAAGCCCAGGAGTTCAAGATCAGCCTGGGCAACATAGTGAAACCTTGTCTCCACAAAAAATTTAAAAATTAGCTGGATGCAGTGGCACACACCTATAGTCCCAACTAATCAGGGGGCTGGGGCAGGAGGATCATTTGAGTCCAGGAGCTCAAGGCTGCAGTGAGCTATGATCGTTTCACTGCACTGCAGCCTGTGTGACGGACCGAAGCCCCTTTTCAAACAAAAACAAAAACCTACCTTTTGTGGAAGGAGCTGAGAACAGCTAAGACAAATGGGAAAGAGGGGTTGGGAATTCCTCTACACTTCTATCCCTGTCCCAGGCTTCCTTCCACATCTCCAATTCAAGCTACTCCTTCTATTATTAGTTAACGACTTTGATTACGTTGAAACTTGTGGGCATATGAGGACCCCTATCCTCTGGGAAGGCAGAGCTGGTTTTTCAGGCAGATGGGCATGGGTACAAATCCCCGTTCCACCATCAGTCAGCTGGGTAACCTTGGTAATGACACCACCTTCCTCAGCCTCCACTTCTGAGGCAGCAGGGAGTCGTGCAGAAGAGCACAGGCCATGGGATCAGCCCGCCTGGAACCAAATCCCAGATCTCTGCCAGCTGTGACCCTGGGCAAATCAGTAAGTCTCAGGCTTCCCGCCTGCTGAGAGGCTGCACAGGCTGTTGAGAGGAGTAAATGGCATCGTGTGCTTACAGCCTCCAAGCTCTGCGTGAGCGTGGTTCACAATGCCAAGACATGGACTCGACCCAAGGAAGGGCCATCAGTGGCAAACAAAGAGAGAAAACGTGGTATATACACACATGGAATATTATTCAGCCTTAAAAAGGAAGGACGTCATCTGTAGTCCCAGCTACTCAGGAGGCTGAGGCAGGAGAAGCCCTTGAGCCTAGATGTTCAAGGCTGCGGTGAGCTCAGGTTGTGCCACTGCACTCCAGTCTGGGAGAAAGAGTGAGACCTTGTCTTAAAAAAAATAAAAAAAATAAGAAAATCCTGTCATTTGCAACAACATGGATGAACTTGGAGGCCATTATGCAAGTAAAATAAAGCAGATGTGGAAAGACAAATACTGCATGATCACACTCAGAGATGGAAGTTAAAAAATTCACCTCATAGAAACAAGGAGTGAAATGATGGTGACCAGAGGCTGGGGTGTGGGCACTGGGAAAGTGTTGGTCAAAAGACACAAAATTTTAGTTAGGAGGAATAAGTTCAAGAAATCTATTGTATACCATGGTGACTATAGTTAATAATGATATATTATACTTGAAAATTACTAAAAGGGTAGATTTTGACAGTTCTCACCAAAAAAGTAAATTATGAGAGGTAATGCATATGTTAGTTGGCTTGATTTAGCCATTCCACAATGTATACATATATCAAAACATCATGTTGTAGACCATAAATATATACGATTTTTATCTGTCGATTTTTAAAGTAAAGAAAAAAATCTCCTGTAAAAGAGACATATCTTCCATACAGAACAATTCCAAATTAATACATAATTAAAAAGATCTGCACACAATATTTGCTCAATAAGTTGCCTGACAGAATATGTAGAAAAGTTAGTGTCCCTAAGCAAACAGCTCCTGGAAAATGTAGCTTCTTCCCTCACTCCCTCCCTCCTGGACTCATTACCATGGGCCCCTCCCACCTGTGCTGTGCTCAGCCATGCCTGCTTCTTTGCTCTTCCGTGGTGCTCCAACACGCCTCTGAGCCTCTGCCTGAGCTGTAGCCTCTATCTGGACATCCTTTCCTCTCCCATGTTGCCTTGCCTAGGCATCCATTAATGACCAATCCAAAAACTACTTCCTCTCTTATGTGTCCCCATGATGCCCAAAAAATGGCCAGGCACCTCTTTGTACTGCCAGAGCAATGTGTATGCCTCTGTTGTGAACACAATACATTACAGCTGCAAACAGCCCGTTGGTATCTGGAGCATGGGGACCATATTTCATTTCTCTTTGTGTCATTAGTCCGAACTGTGTTTCCTGGAATGCACTGAACTCCATTTAATTTGATTGAAAATGCAAAGGAATGAAACCAACGTTGAGAGAAGCAATCACCGTGGCCCTGAGTATCCCTGCACATACGTGCTGGGAAAGCCAAGAATACACAGCCTGGTTCCATCCCTACTCATTGCTCAGGGTCGTGTTTGCAGCAAGCAACTGTGAGGGATGAGGTAATGTCTCCTTCCAGAACAAAGAGCAGGCTTGCCATAAAGGAAGGGACTGTCCTCAGCTGTGACACAAACCCACTGCTCACACAGCATCCACTCGGGCCCTCTGTGCTGGCTCTGGCTCTCTGTCCTACAGAAGGCAGGAACTGTCACAAATAGGATGCTCTTTCTGGCCTGTGAGTAATAAAGTCCTTTGTTTCTGACCTAGGAATCTCATGTCTTCCGACAGCATCCATGAAACAGTGACAGGATAATTTACTATCTCAAAGGCCAGCAAACTACAATTCGTGGACCAAATCTAGCCCATGATCTATTTTTGTACAGCCTGTGAACTAAAAATGATTTTTGTGTTTTGAATGGGTTGTAAAAAAAAGATAAAGAATATATGACAGAGACCTTATACTGCCTACAAACCCTAAAGTATTTATGATTTTGCTCTTAAATTTTTGCCAACCCCTGTATTATCTTTTAAGGAGAGTAAGGGTAATCTGAGTCTCTGACAATCCAACTCTCCATTTAACTTCCTGAAAGGAGGAGTGCCATCATCTTCTCCTAATGTTTCCACAGTACCAAGCACAGGGCTGGATACTGGACAAGGCTCAAACAAGACTAAAGCACCCCTTAATTTATTCAACACAGATTCAGTGCCTGGTGCTGTTTCAGGAACTGGTGATACACTGGTTAAAGCAAACAGTCAAAATCCCCAACCCCATGGCGCTGACATTCTAACAGAAGTGATGAACGATAAATAATTACATGTCAGATAGTGGTGAGTGGTGTGGAGAAAACAAGAATAAGGGAGATATGTTGTTCCAAGGTTTGGCTGGTTGGGGTGGACAGGGGTGGCTCATATTTTATGCAAGATGGAGAAGGAGCCCTGAGAAGGTGGCATGATTATTTATATATTTATTCTTTTGAGACAGAGTCTCGGTCTGTCACCCAGGCTGCATTGCAGTGGTGCCATCACAGCTCACTGCAGCCTTGGCCTACTGGGTTCAAGCGATCCTTCCACCAAGCAGCTGGAACTAGAGGCATGTGCACCACCATGCACGACTCCAGAAGGCATGACTGGGCAAGCCAATGCCTGTTTGGGATCGCTAAGCCTTAGAAGCCTGGCACTCTGGAGAAGTGAATGAAAAGCACATCCCATGATAACTATGTGAAGCAATGCATGTGTGAATTAGCTCAAGTTAGGTTTTCCACAACACATGCACATTTCAAAACATGTTGTGTACACTAAATATATACCATATTTATTCATTAATTAAAATAATAAATCTTAAAATAAATGACTTTTTTTTAAAAGCACATCCCCTCTCCACTTTCCACCCCATGGTTCTCTAAGCTATGTACTCATTTGGGCTGGGCCCATTCTAGAACCCCTGCGTCCCCCTTTCCCTGGGAGCACCACTTCTACACAGCTCCCTGGGAGCTGGAGGGCATGCACTGAGAGCAGGTTGGAGCCTGTGTGTTCTGAGGACCCCATCCCCACCATGGAGGGCTTCCTCATAATCTTACTTTGGCACTAAAAGCCCCAAGTTAGGAATCACTGTACTTAGACCCTTTTATTTTACTCTATGAAATACATACTAATTCTCTGCCCTGACACACATGACTGCATATATTCACGCATATCTAAAAATGACAAATAAGATCCATATATATGTAAGAGCTGCTGAGCCTTTACTTCAGGAGAAGGGACAACCCTGAAAGATCACAGGCTTTGGGATCATCCAGAACTGGGTCCACATCCCTCCTTCCCCTCTAGTTAGCTGGGCAAGTTACTTTAACTCTCTTAGATTTTGTTTGCTCATCTTTGAGTGGGAGCTAATAATACCTATCTCTTTAAAAAGATGATCATGGCCGGGCACGGTGGCTCAAGCCTGTAATCCCAGCACTTTGGGAGGCCGAGGTGGGCGGATCACAAGGTCAGGAGATTGAGACCATCCTGGTTAACATGGTGAAACCCCGTCTCTACTAAAAATACAAAAAAATTAGCTGAGTGTGTTGGCAGGTGCCTGTAGTCCCAGCTACTCGGGAGGCTGAGGCAGGAGAATGGCGTGAACACAGGAGGCAGAGCTTGCAGTGAGCTGAGATCACGCCACTGCACTCCAGCCTGGGTGACAGAGCGAGACTCTGTCTCAAAAAAAAAAAAAAAAAAAAGATGATCATACAAAGCACCTAGCACACAGTCAGTCCCACAGACAGCATTCTGTAAGTGCTGGCATCTCCATAAGCTAGGACCTGAGTCCTCCATCCACTCGGCAGCATTCATGTGGCGCTCCTACTGCCTGTCAGGCAGTGTCCTGTGATGCAGCCCCTCCAGACCCTAGACCGCCTGTGCCCCCAGGAGGCTGCAGAGCAAGACAGACAGCAAACAAGCCATGGCGATCCAGGGTGACATATGGAGGGAATCACTGGCAGGGTGAGGACATGGGGAAAGCCTACCCTATGAGCAGCTGAACCAACTAGAAGGTAAGGTTCCTGGCTGGAGAAAAAGCCAACATTCCAGGCGAAGGTGACCTGTTAGGGAAAGGCTGGAGGCATGTGCCACGCAGTGAAGCGGTGTGATGGGAGTTACAGGAAGGGAGAGAGAGCCAAAGAATGGGCTGAAGTTAAATGGCCTTGTCTGCCATGCTAGGGAAGCTGGATTGGTGTTAAAGACTGGTTTCCATATGGAGACATAACTAGAGTGGGCATGACTGGAGACCACAAAATATGTTAGGAGGCTGCCCAGAAGCAAGTGTCGGAGCTGGGAGGGAGAGAAATGAGACTGAGTTTGATCCACTTGTGGAATATCTTGGTAGGAGCTATGGGTTAAGTGTGTCCCTCAGAATTCATGCCTTGGAAATTTGATCCCCAGCATGGCAGTGTTGGGAGGTGGCGAGATCTAAGACGTGATTTGATCATCAGGGGAATTAATGCTGCTCTAAAGGGACTAGGTTAATTCTCCTGGGAGTGACTGAGTTCTTGCAGGACTGAATTAGTTGCCATGAGGGCTGGTTGTTAGAAAGTGGGGCCACACTTTCACAATTGCCTGCTTCCCCTTCCACTTCTCCACCAGCTGTTGATGCAGAAAGGGGCTCTCACCAGAAGCCGAGCAGATGTGGCTGTCTGATCTTGCACTTCCCAGCCTCCAGAACCATCAACCAAAATAAACCTTTTAAAAAATTACCCAGTCTCAGGTATTCAGTTATAGCAACAGAAAACTGACTCAGACAGTAGGTATCCAGGAGGTGGTCAGACGGAAAAGAGTGATATCTGGGCTGGAAACTGACGTGGGGCCATCGATCTGTAGATAAAGCCATGCAATGTGATAATCTAGAGTTTGTATGTGGAGGAACAAGAGAACAAGGCTGATGGAAAAGCCCTAAGGGACAGCTACAAGACAGAAGAAATAGAGCCCATGAAAGAAAAAGAATACAAAGGGAACAAGGGAGAAGGAAAACTAGAATATTTTCTAATTTTAAAGTCATCTTCCAGAGGAATGATGTCAGCAAAATAGCAGACTAGAGAACTCCAACAGAAACATCAAAAAACTAGCCAGAGTTGCCAGAACCAACTTTGTAGGAGACCTGGAAAACAACCAAAGCTTATGGCAATTACATGCCATATGCACAACTTGGATGAGTCTCTAGAGAATAATGCTGAGCAAAGAAATTCAAACCCAAAATGGTACATACTGTATGGATCCATTTTATACTATTCTTGAAATGAAAAAATTATAGAAATGGACAGCAGATCTGTGGGTTGTCAGTGGTTAAAGATGGGGAGGTGGCAGTGGCTATGCAAGAACGGCATGACCAATGCTGTGGTGATGGCAATGTTCCACGTGGCTGTCCCTGTCAAGATTCTGGGTGTGAGACTGTGCTAAATTTTGCAAGATGCTACCAGTGGGGGGAACGGTAAAGGGTACATGATAGATCTCTGTATTATTTCTTAGAACTGCATGTGAGTCTATAATTATCTCCTAAAAAAGTTTAACTTAATTATGAAAGCAGCCATATTCCCACTCACTAGCTGAGTCCTCAGAGTACCCTTTAAGGAATTTTGAGCAGACTTTGTTTATTTGTCATGTAAGAAAGAAAAGGTGCAGAGACATGATCCCTCCAAGGCCACACAGGCAGAGGCGTGCTGAGCACACACCTTGTGGGCCTGAGGAGGGCCTGGCCATGTCAGCAGCATGACTTGGGAACAGAAGGCTCCTCAGGTCCCCACCAATGTGCTCCCACCAGGATTCCCGGGACCTGTTTTCCTAACACATGACGAGGAAACAAGAGGACAAACTGTTGGTATAGCTGCCTTGTAGTTTGTCTACTGAAAAGGAGAAAGAACAGAATAGAACACGACCACCGAACATCTGCAGGGACTGAGCCTCCGTTTTTGCTGATGGGGAGATCCTCCAGTGTGGAGTAACCCGCTGGGGCAGAACAGTTGGTAAGCTGCTCATAAAAGGAGAATTAAAAGCTACTTCTTTTCATTAGTGAAAGAAAAACCAGGGCTGAATTGAGGAATTGAGCTGCTAGGCCCAGGATGGCTAAAGCAGAGGCAGACACAAACATCCACATCTCTCCTGAATCTGGAGAGCCCACCAGTTTCAAAGCACCCAGGGCTTTCCTCAACCCAGGAAAGCGTTAGATGCAATCTATCCGGCAGGGGGCACCAAGGAACCCCAAACAGCTGTCACTTCGCTGCACAGCGGCCTGGATGCATATCTACAACTATCTGATCTTTGACAAACCTGACAAAAACAAGAAATGGGGAAAGGATTCCCTATTTAATAAATGGTGCTGGGAAAACTGGCTAGCCATATGTAGAAAGCTGAAACTGGATCCCTTCCTTACACCTTATACAAAAATTAATTCAAGATGGATTAAAGACTTAAATGTTAGACCTAAAACCATTAAAATCCTACAAGAAAACCTAGGCAATACCATTCAGGACATGGGTGTGGGCAAGGACTTCATGTCTAAAACACCAAAAGCAATGGCAACAAAAGCCAAAATTGACAAATGGGATCCAATTAAACTAAAGAGCTTCTGCACAGCAAAAGAAACTACCATCAGAGTGAACAGGCAACCTACAAAATGGGAGAATATTTTTGCAACCTACTCATCTGACAAAGGGCTAATATCCAGAATCTACAATGAACTCAAACAAATTTACAAGAAAAAAACAAACAACCCCATCAAAAAGTGGGCAAAGGACATGAACGAACACTTCTCAAAAGAAGACATTTATGCAGCCAAAAAACACATGAAAAAATGCTCATCATCACTGGCCATCAGAGAAATGCAAATCAAAACCACAGTGAGATACCATCTCACACCAGTTAGAATGGCCATCATTAAAAAGTCAGGAAATAACAGGTGCTGGAGAGGATGTGGAGAAATAGGAACACTTTTACACTGTTGGTGGGACTGTAAACTAGTTCAACCATTGTGGAAGTCAGTGTGGCGATTCCTCAGGGATCTCGAACTAGAAATACCATTTCACCCAGCCATCCCATTACTGGGTATGTACCCAAAGGACTATAAATCATGCTGCTATAAACACACATGCACACGTATGTTTATTGCGGCACTATTCACAATAGCAAAGAGTTGGAACCAACCCAAATGTCCAACAACGATAGACTGGATTAAGAAAATGTGGCACATATACACCATGGAATACTATGCAGCCATAAAAAATGATGAGTTCACGTCCTTTGTAGGGACATAGATGAAACTGGAAAACATCATTCTCAGTAAACTATCGCAAGGACAAAAAACCAAACGCCGCATGTTCTCACTCATAGGTGGGAACTGAACAATGAGAACTCATGGACACAGGAAGGGGAACATCACACTCCGGGGACTGTTGCGGGGTGGGGGGAGGGGGGAGGGACAGCATTAGGAGATATACCTAATGCTAGATGACGAGTTAATGGGTGCACAAAACAACATGGCACATGGATACATATGTAACAAACCTGCACATTGTGCACATGTACCCTAAAACCTAAAGTATAATTAAAAAAAAAAAGAAGAAATCAGGTTGATCAGGGAACTTAGGGGTGCCTGGAAATCCAAGGCAGTATGGCCTGCACCAAACCCCACCCCTCCAAATTGTTGATCACCCACCTAGCCCCAGGATCACTCGATCTGGCTTCTGAAAGGCAGCTTGGTATTCTAAAAAGAAGCCACTAACTGGAATTAGATAGATGTCCTACTTAGTTCTGTCATTAGTTAGCTAAGTAAAAAGTGGGTCTTCTGTTCTTTTCCTTTTTTTTTTTTTTTTTTTTTGAGATAGAGTTTCACTCCTGTCTCCCAGGCTGGAGTGCAATGGCACAGTCTCGGCTCACTGCAACCTCTGCTTCCCGGGTTCAAGTGATTCTCCTGCCTCAGCCTCCCGAGTAGCTGGGATTACAGGTGCCCGCCACTACGCCCAGCTCATTTTTGTATTTTTAGTAGAGAAGGGGTTTCACCACGTTGGCCAGGCTGGTCTCGAACTCCTGACCTCAGGTGATCCACCCGCCTCGGCCTCCCAAATTGCTAGGATTACAGGCGTGAGCCACCGTGCCCGTCCTATTTTCTTCCTTCATAAGATGGGAGTAATGCTGATGACAGTATTTGTTGAACCTTTGCCACGGGCCAGCCTTATGACAACCATATGAGGTGTGCACTGTATCACCATTTGACAGATAATGAAGACACAGCACAGACAGATCAAGTGGCTTTTCCCAGTCACACCAGCTAGGGAGTGGAGGGTTTGAATCCGGGCACTTTGGCTCCAGAGCCTGTGTGTGCCCATTCCCCTGGAGACTGGGGAAGGCAGCAAAAGAACACGAGTGCCCACAGCCCTACTTCGGCTGCCTGACTCAGAGGCTTGCTGCCTTGCAGCCTCTAAAGGTGTGCTCTACAGGTGAACACCCCGAGCCTCTGCATGCATGCCCCAGGTAAGCACGTGGATGGCGCAGGCACGCGTGTGCTGGGCCAGCTGCAGGCAGGGCTCAGGGCTGGCTCCACACAGGCAGGTGACCATGAGACCTGACCTCAGCCCCCAAACTGCACCAAGGCCCTGTGAGGCGCTGCTGCTCCCAGCTGACACATACGGAGTTTATGTCCTGGCCCATTCTTCTCCTCTGTTCCTTTGTATCGCCTCCTTTGCAACCCAAAATCCCGAAACAACAGGGAAATTCTTCCCTCTGCTGAGGATCTGGCAGGAAAACAGTCTCCTTTCCAGTGACTTCTTTAGAAACTCCATTAAAAGCCTTGTAGAAGTCAGACAAAAGAACTTGCCAGCAGTAAGATTTGCGATTGTACCCAGTGGTCACGGGGACAGGACACACAATTGGCCTGATTCAGCTCGAAGGAGGAGGTGCGGAGGAAGGCTGGGGATGGCAGGAACCTAAGTCCCGGAAAGGGGCCTGGGCCGGGGGCCTGGAGGGACCCTGCTTTGGATAGAAGTACCTGGGGCTGCAGGAGCCACCAGGGCCGGGTTTCCCAAGACAGCCTCAATTTCAAACGTTCATCTGCCGTCAATCGCATGCTCCTGGTGCCTTCTGGAGTCAGGGTAGGCTTTGCAACAGGGATCAGGATAGGGTCACGCCTGATGCTGGGCCCGTGTCGCTCACACACCCTCTCTGCCAGCTCCCTGAAGCTTGAGCCCTGTGTTTTGATAACGAGCAGAGAAAGAGCTAATCCGCTTTATCAACATGGCCAACTGCTAGAAATAGGCTTTAACTCATTTTTAAAAGGCTAAGCCTATTTCCGGCAAAGGAAGGAGCTAACAGTTTGTTCCCAGCTGGGCCGATCACCTGCCCTGACCTGAACCGCGCCACGGTGCTGAGAGGCTCTGTTGCTCCATTTTGCACATGCACAGCTGGTGTTCTGCTAGGCTGAGTGCTCACCTGAGGCTCACAGCTGACAGGCATGCGCCAAGATCATCGTGACGATGGACAGGCTCCCACACCCACCCTGCTCCATGGATCTTTATTTGAGGGGAAGAATTAACCTCAAAACCAGGGAGATGAGGTCTCTCCATTTTTCTTTCTCCACTGACAAGAGTAAGAAAAAGTGCTTGATTTTTCATTAATGAGGAGTCAGAAGGTCTCCAGTGTAGGGGACTCTCCTGAGTCCAACTCAGTGGACCTGAGTTTCCCAGGTTGCTGGCATGAAGCATTCCCTGAAATAGTGTCCACAGGATTTAGAAGACAACAAATGAAGGGATTGGTGATCAGATGATTTTGGAAATGCTATAAAGTTAAATAGATTTTTTTCCTACAAATTTCTGAAAGCGTGTGTGTGTGTGTGTGTGTGTGTGTGTATATATATATTATATTTTTTTTTGAGATGGAGTTTTGCTCTTGCCGCCCAGGCTGGAGTACAATGGCTCGATCTTGGCTTACTGCAACCTCTGCCTCCGGGGTTCAAGCAATTCTCCTGCCTCAGCCTCACAGGTGCCCACCACCACACCCAGCTAATTTTTGTATTTTTAGTAGAGACGAGGTTTCACCATGTTGGCCAGGCTAGTCTCGAACTCCTGACCTCAGGTGATCTTCCCGCCTCGGCCTCCCAAAGTGCTGGGATTACAGGCACGAGCCACTGCGCCCAGCCTCTTTGAAAGCGTTTGTATATTAATGAGCATTTTAAAGTTCTAGGTGTAGGAAGCTGAGGTTTAGAAAAATCCTTTATCCAGGCCATTGTGGGGTTGAGAGAGCTGACCGGCACCCCAGCTCAGCGACCCACAGGCGGGGCCTCTTTATGCCCCCCAGAGGCTTTCATGGGTAAAGTGAAGTGACTGTTGGAGCTGGTCTCCCACTGACACCCATGACTGCAGACATGCTTCTAGGGAGCCCCTGAGCACACTCTGATGTTCACCACGGCTTACCTAGCGCCAACCACTTCCTCCGCAAGCCTCAGTTCCTGGGCTGATGGCACTTAGATCTAGGAGAGCTGAGGAGGCAGGAGACCTGGAACACCTGCCCCATCCTGCCCTGCACCTAGCCAAGAGTCAGCCAGCTTCCAGCTTCCCTGGGAAGCCTTCTCTGCTTTCCCTTCTCTGCCACCACCACCAACCCCCACATCTGGCTGGGTGACCGTCTGTTGCTTCCAGGCTACTCTGGCTCATCTTGACCATAGCCTTGTAAGAAATTAGATACCTGGCACATAAGGAGCACCCCCAGAGTGAGTTCCCTTCCCCTCCCCAGGGACGGAAGACCTTGCTTTCCACCCTGGCTTCATCCCTGGCTGTTGGTGACTGGGGCAGTTGTTTCATTCTTTAACCCTCACTCACTTCAAGGTGCATGGTTCTGAGAAGGTCATATGAGAATGGGTGCAGGAAAACGAGGGCCATAAAAACACAAAGCCTCAAAGGGAAGGAACAGGGCTGAGGGCCCCTTCCTGCCCCCTCTCCTGGGCAGTGTCCTGGCAGCTGGGGACCCTGGAGTGATCCCCTCAGCTGAGCCATCCCCAGCCCTGCCCCTGTACACTTCATGCCCATTCCTGCTTTTCCATCTCAGCATGCCCGTTGCTCCATCTGAAACACATCCCACTCATGATATCCAGTCCTACCAAAGGGCCTATCCTGCTCCTAGGGGCTAGGTCCCATCTCATCCATTCAGCCTTGTCCTTGCCTCTTCAGCCTACCCTGGGCTGGGGAGGAGGTGCCACAAGAGGGAAAAGCAACAATACCCACGGAAGAAACAGTGGGCAGGCCTCCCGCCCTCCAGCAGCATCTTGCTCTGAGGCCCTGCAGGGGATGACAGCAGAGGGCGAATATTGTTCTCAGTGGCATGGAGACTTTCACACTGCAACAAAATGCTGAGCCTCTTCAGCAAATGTACCCAGAAAGGCAAATAATGGAGCTTTTCAGCTGTTGCCAGAGCCAGCCTGAAAGCTCAGTGGGTCCCGCTGGCCACATAGGGTTCCACGGAGGGGGCCTTGTTCAGCACCCCATGTGTGCACACAGAGAGGGTCCAAGAAACAGCTCTGCTCCCAGTCTGAGCCTCTGGCCCCCAAGGTTAACACCGAAAACACAAAACCATTCTCCACCTTTTCCTTTCAGGGTTTCAGGTGGCCTCAGTAAGGGGCGGCGGTTCCCCAGCCGAGGGACGACTTGGTCTGAATGCAGATGCGTCAGCTCCCCGCTCTGGCCCGGCTGCCCGTGACTGCTGCCTGGCGCTCCCCTGCCTCACTAGCTTCCTTCCACACCCTCTCTTCTCTCTAACTGCAGAGGTCATTGTTCCCCAGCAGCTTCTACACTCCTTCGAATTCTAGACACAGTCCCTGAGTCATCTCGTGCCATCACAGATTCAAGCACTGCCTATGTGCTAGGCACAACCAAATAGCTATCGCCAGCTGCCTTCCCAGACTCAGGGGCCTCACTGCTCACCAAGATTCCCTGCTTATCTCAGGGGTAACTCCCTCTTCAGTCAGTGACACCACCAGCGACCCAGCTGATGAAGGCAGAGACCCGGAGCCCTGCGAGACTTCCTCCCTCACCCATTCCACATCTATCCCACTCCAAGTTCTGCGGGTTACAGCTCCTGAGTGCTCTCTCCTATCCTCACACCACTGCCCCTGCTGTACCTTCCATCACTGGCACAGATTACTTCTCAGCTTCCCAACCACTCTGCAGCAGGCCTCCACCCTTACTCCTCCTACTCTCTCTGTGGCCAGACAGATCTTTCTAAGCCTCAAATATGACAGCTGTATCACATCACTCCCTCCAATCAAAATCTGTGAAATGCCCTCTTGGTAGGCTGAGTAAGGACCCCCAAGATGTCCATGTCCTAAGCCCAAGAACCTGTGACTGTTGCCTTTTAGGGCAAAAGGGATGGGGCTGAGGTAATGAAGTGCATGAGATGGGGAGATAACCCGGATTATCCAGGTGGTCCCGATATGATCACTGGAAGGTGATGTGATGCTGGAACCAGAGAATGAAGTGATGCCTTTAAGGACAGGGGGGCCATAAGCCAAGGAATGTAGGCAGCCACTGGAAGCTGGAAAAGGCAGGAAGCAGACCCTCTGAAGCTTCCGGAATGAACCAGCCCACAGGCACCTTGGCTTCAGCCCAGTGCGGCTGGCTTTGGGCTTCTGTCCCTCAGCTGTAATGCACTGGCTGAGTTTTAAGTCATAACATTTGTACTAGCTTGTTGCAGCAGCTACAGGAAAGTCATACTTTCCCCATAAAATTGCAACAAAATCTGACCACCCTAGAATGTTTGCACAGTCCTACTTCCTGCCTGACCTGGCCTCTCCCTGATTCGCCTTTTCCTTGGATGTTCTGCTGGACACAGTGCCACGACATTATGAAATCCTTAGCTTGTATTCTCTAAAGACCCCATGCTTTCTCCCACCTCAGACCGCAGCTGGTCTCTGCACCTGGAACACCTGCCCCACCCCACCCTCCCACACCCAGCCAAGAGTCAGCCAGGTTTGAGCTTCCCTGGGAAGCCTTCTCTCCTTTCCCTCCTCTGCCACCAACGCCAACCCCCATGTCCGGCTGGATGACCATCTGCTGCTTCCAAGTTACTTTGGCTCATCTTGACCATAGCCTTGTAAGAAATTATTCCATAAGGAAAAGACGTCCAGGAGGCTCCAGTCCCAGGTCCAGAGGCAGTAAAAGCACATCCACCCTTGGCTGGGCGCGGTGGCTCACGCCTGTAATCCCAGCACTTTGGGAGGCCGGGGCGGGTGGATCATGATGTCAGGAGATTGAGACGATCCTGGCTAACACAGTGAAACCTTGTCTCTACTAGAAATACAAAAAATTAGCCAGGCGCGGTGGCGGGCGCCTGCAGTCCCAGGTACTCGGGAGGCTGAGGAAGGAGAATGGCCTGAACCCGGGCGGTGGAGCTTGCAGTCGGCCGAGATGGCGGCACTGCATTCCAGCCTGGGCGACTCGGTCTCAAAAAAAAAAAAAAAAAAAAGCACATCCACCTTGCTCCCACCACACGCAGTGTTGAAGCCAAGACATGGTGCAGGGGGCAGCTGCCTGAGGACTCTGCAGAGGAAACAGCAGCAGTGGGACCAGGGAGAAGGCTGGAATGTGAAGGATGCTGAGGCAAGTTCCTCGTCTTATCTCTGGTAGCTCCTGATCTGGAAGTGGGCATGAGGGCACAGAAGAGAAAGCCCTGGGGAAGACTTAGTACAGGCTTAAAGGGGAGGAAAAGGGACTCATGACACTCAGAAAGAGGGAGAAATTGCTTGTTGATTTATTTCCTTTTCTCCATTCTCTTAGGTCCCAAGGAAAGCCACAACTGAAATTAGAAAATATTTTGAACTGAATGAAAGTGAAAATACAATATATTGGCCAGGCGTGGTGTCTCACATCTGCAATCCCAGCACTTTGGGAGGCTGAGGCAGGCGGATCACGAGGTCAGAAGTTTGAGACCAGCCTGGCCAACATGGTGAAACCCCCTCTCTACTAAAAATACGAAAATTAGCCAGGCGCAGTGGCACGCACCTGTAATACCAGCTACTCAAGAGGCTGAGGCAGGAGAATCACCTGAACCCGGGAGACGGAGGTTGCAGTGAGCCGAGATCGCACCACTGCACTCCAGCCTAGTGACAGAGCAAGACTCCGTCTCAAAAAAAAAAAGAAAATACAATATATTAAAAGGAGCCATCAATATATCAATATAGATAACATGGACTTTTGGAAGATAGCAGGGACATTACGAACAGCTCTATACCCTCCAATTTGATAATGTATACAAAAAGGATCAATTCCTTGAAAGACACAAGGGTACAGAACTGGTACCTATATTCACAAAGGAGACACATATAATTCAGGAAGGCCTATATCTATTAAAGGAATTGAATCAATAATTAGCATTCAAAAACAGAAAGCACTAGGCCCAGATGGTTTCACAAATGAATTCTACCAAACATTGGAACAAATGATACCAATTATTTGCAGTCTCTTCCAGAAAACAGAAGTAGAGAGAACACTTCCTAACTCATCCCAGGAGGCCAGCATTACAAAATCAAAAAAGGATATTACAAGAAAGAAAAACTACAGACCAACTGCTCTCATAAACACAAATGCAAAAATCCTCAACAGAATTCTAGCAGATGGAATCCACCAATGTATCAAAAGAATTGTACACCATGACCAAGTGGAATTTATCCCAGGTATGCAAGGCTGGTTCAAAAATCAATTAACATAATCCATCATATCAACAGGCTAGCGAAGAGAAATCATAGACCAATCAATAGATGCAGAAAGAGTATCTGGCAGAATTCGACATACCTATGTGATAAAAACCCTCAGCAAGCTAAGGATACAAGGAGACGTCCTTACCTTGATAAAGAACATCTACACATAACCCACAGCTAACATCATGCATCCTAGTGAGAAGTCCCTTTGCCACATAACATAGCATGGAAGTAGCACCAGAGGACTAAGGTCGTGTGGGCCGAAATCCTGCCTGCCATACGCACCTTCTTTCTTTTTTATTTTTTTTCCAGACAGAGTTTCACTCTTGTCGCGCAGGCTGGAGTGCAGTGGCACAATCTTGGCTCACTGCAACCTCTGCTTCCCGGGTTCAAGCAATTCTCCTGCCTCAGTCTCCCGAGTAGCTGGATTAGAAATGCATGCCACCACACCTAGCTATTTTATTTAAAAAAATTTCTTTTAGTCTCCAGAGATGTGGCCTTGCTATGCTGCCCAGATCTGTCTCATACTCTTGGCCTTAAGAAGTCCTTCCACCTCAGCCTCCCAAAGTACTGGGATTACACGTGTGAGCAACTAAGCCCAGCCAGATGCAATGTTTTTATTCAACCCTAAAGAAAGTTTTCCTGTTCAGGTCCCTGGACCTAACTTAGCAGCACATGAAGAAAAGGCCCAGGATTTGCGTCCACAGTGGAATGCGGCTGTCAAAAGAGCTAATTCTGTCATGGAATGCCTCAACTGACATGCATCCCTCAGGAGAATGGGGTGTGAGTCTACTGCTCCTCTCGGCTGGTCAGGCACCAGAGACCCCACCTCAATCTGAGGCCCACACTCAAGTAAAGGACTGACGGACTTGATCACAGCCTGAGATCAAGAGCCTGCTGGATGCAGAATGATTTAAGAACTGACCTTGTTTGACCCCAAGGGAAAAGAAAAGATGACTGGAGGCAAAACAAACAAACAAACAAATAAAATCTATCTTTGACTTTATTCACCATCACATGGAAAAGAAGCTAGACTTTTTCTGCGAGGATCAGAAAAGAGAAAGATCAGCAGTCCACAGCACCGCAGGGGGTCCTGAGTGTGGGATTTGGAATGTGATTGTGGCAGATCACTTCACACCTAATGGCCAGGTCCTTCCATCTGGAAAATAACCATGATGACTAGGAAGAGGAGGTGACACAACCTGCCTCACATGGGAGGAACGACCTCAGGGTATTTCCGAGGCTCAGCACCGTTCTGCCAACAATAACTGCACCGTCAGTGCTAAGAGTATTATTAACAGGAGAGAGATTTCCATTTAATACAAGGCATGACCTTCCAGCAACTGGACGGTACATCTCCTGGGTTATCCCAGAAGGCACTCGAGGAGGCTGTAAAGGGGAGCACTTGGTAAATACCGGACACGACGCTGCCACAGTCCCTCATACACACAGTTCTCTAAATCCCTGTCATTGATCTGCCTGTCTTGGAAGGCCCAGGGCAATAAAGGGGAGCACTTGGTAAATACCAGACACAACGCTGCCACGTCCCTCATACGCACAGTTCTCTAAATCCCTGTCATTGGTCTGCCTGTCTTGGAAGGCCCAGGGCAATAAAGGGGAGCACTTGGTAAATACCAGACACAACGCTGCCACAGTCCCTCATACGCACAGTTCTCTAAATCCCTGTCATTGGTCTGCCTGTCTTGGAACGCCCAGGGCAATTTCCTCCCTCTTCTGAGATGCCTGTGTTGACTACTCCAACCCTCCCTAAATGCTTTAAAATTTTGAACTGTGGTTGTAGATTTCATAATCAAATCCTTGCTTACGTAGCAAGTCCCTCCTCTGAGGACAGGGAGTACACCTCTCACTTGCATCACCGTATTGGCTTTGCATACAACAAAAACGTTCAGGAAGTACTGGCTGGTTGGCTGGCTCTGCTCCCAGAACACACAGCCACGTGCGTCTCCATCAAAGGAAAGGTGCTTCAGACAGCTGCCATCACTCACACGCTGTTTAAAAAGGATTTGTTGAGCTATAATTCACATACCATACCAATTACCCACTTAAAGTAGACAATTGAATGTTTTTAAATAAATTCAGAGTTGTGCAACCATCACCACAATCTACTCTTAGAACATGTTTGTTCTAATACTTGCTGTATTTTTTGTTTTTGTTTTTGTTTTGAGACAGAGTCTGGCTCTGTCGCCCAGATTGGAGTGCAGTGGCATGATCTCGGCTCACTACAACTTCTGCCTCCTGGGTTCAAGCAATTCTCCTGCCTCAGCCTCCCGAGTAGCTGAGACTACAGGGGTGCACCACTGCACCCAGCTAATTTTTTATTTCAGTAGAGATGGGGTTTCATATGTTGGCCAGGCTGGTCTCGAACTCCTGACCTCAAGTGATCAGCCGGCCTCGGCAACCCAAAGTGTTGGGATTATAGGCGTGAGCCAGTGTGCCTGGCTAAAACCCCATACTCCTTAACATTCACTCCCAACTCCCCTTCAACACTTCAGCCCTCACTCCAGCCCCAGGCAACAACTAATTGACTTTCTATCTCTATAGACCTGCTGATCCTGGGTATTTCCTATAAATGGAATCATGCAATATGTTGTTCTTTGTGACTGGCTCCTGTGACTAGGCGTAATTATTTTGAGATTCATCTATGTTGCTGAATATGTCAATAACTCACTTTTTTTTTTGAGACGGAGTCTCTGTCGCCCAGGCTGGAGTGCAGTGGTGTGATCTCGGCTCACTGCAAGCTCTGCCTCCCGGGTTCACACCATTCTCCTGCCTCAGCCTCCCGAGTAGCTGGGACTACAGGTGCCTGCCACCATGCCCGGCTAACTTTGTTTTTTGTATTTTTAGTAGAGACAGGGTTTCACCGTGTTTGCCAGGATGGTCTCGATCTCCTGACCTCGTGATCTGCCTGCCTCGGCCTCCCAAAGTGCTGGGATTACAGGCGTGAGCCACCGCGCCCAGCCTAACTCACTCTTGTTGTTGAGCAGTATTCCACCCTATGGATATGCCAGAATTTGTTCATCCTCTCAATTGCTGATGGAGATTTCAGTTGTTCACGATTTTGAACTATTATAAATAAAGTTGCTTTGTGCATTTGTGTCCAAGTCTTTGTGTGGATATGTGCTTTCATTTCTCTTGGATAAATGCATAGGAGTGGAATTACTGGGTCATGTGGTAACTCTACGTTTAACATTTTGAAGGACTACCAAATTCCAAAGCAGATGCACCACTTTACAATCCCGCCAGGAATGTATGAAGGTCTCAACTTCTCCATATCCTTGACAACACTTGCTGTATATTTTATTAGTCTTGTTGATGGGGGTGAAGTGGTAGCTCACCGTGCTTTTAATTTGCATTTCCCTAATGATGAAGATGCAGAAGAAATTTGTATGTGCTTATTGGCCATTTGTATACCTTCATTGGAGAAGTGGCTATTGAAATCTTTTTCTATTTTTAATTTTTATTAATTGTTTTCAGGTTCTCTCATGAGGTTGCATAATCCTTTGCCTACTTTTATTTTTTATTTTTATTTTTTATTTCCATAGGTTTTGGGGGAACAGGTGGTGTTTGGTTACATAGGTAAGTTCTTTAGTGGTGATTTCTGAGATTTGGGTGCACCCATCACCCAAGCAGGGTACACTGTACCCATTTGTAGTCTTTTACCCCTTAGCCCTCTCCTACCCTTTTCCCTGAGTCCGTAAAGTCCCTCACACCATTCTTATGCCTTTCTTTGCCTACTTTTAAATTGAGGTATTTGTGTTTTTACTATTGAGTTGTACAGATTTTTGTTTTTACTTTTTTTTTTTTTTGAGTTGGAGTCTTGGTAGGTTGCTCAGGCTGGTCTCAAACTCATAGGCTCAAGTAACCCTCCTGCCTTGGCCTCTCCAAGTACTGAGATTACAAGCATGAGCCACCAACTCGGCCTGTAAGGACTGTTTATGTATATTCTGGATACAAATTCTTTATCAGATACATGATTTGATTTGAAAAAAAATTTTCTTTTGAGACAGACTCTTGCCCTGTTTCCCAGGCTGCAGTGCAGTGGCACGATCACAGCTCACTGCAACCTCCGCTTCCTGGGTTCAAGCAATTCTGCCTCAGCCTCCCAAGTAGCTGGGATTACAGGTGCATGCCATCACACCCAGCTAATTTTTGTGTTTTTAGTAGAGAGGGTGTTTCACCGTGTTGGTCAGGCTGGTCTTGATCTCGTGACCTCATGATCTGCCCGCTTTGGCCTCCCAAAGTGCTGGGATTACAGGCATGAGCCACTGTGCCTGGCCCAGATTACATAATTTTTCTTTTGTCATTTCTGCTTTTCTTGTATCTAAGAAACCACTGCCTATCCCAAGATGCAAAGATTTACTCTTATGTTTTCTTCTGTAACTTTGTTCTTTTTATATTTATTTGTTTATCTATTTGGATACAGAGCCTTGCTCTATCCCCCAGGCTATAGTGCAGTGGTGTGATCTCGGCTCACTGCATCCTCCACCTCCTGGGTTCAAGTGATTCTCCTGCCTCAGCCTCCCAAGTAGCTGGGGTTACAGGTGCCTGCCACCATGCCCAGCTAATTTCTGTATTTTTAGTAGAGACAGGGTTTCACCATGTTGGCCAGGCTGGTCTCAAACTCCTGACCTCAGGTGATCCACCCGCTTCAGCCTCCCAAGGTGCTGGGATTACAGGTGTGAGCCACCATGCCTGGCCTGTTCTTCTGTTTAAAGATGTTTTGGCTATTCAGGATCTTCTGAGATTCCACCTACATTTTAGGATGAGATTTTCTTTTCTTATTTCTACAAAAAACACTTATTGGGACTTTGATAGAGATTGCATAGAATCTGTAGATCACTTGGAGTAGTCCTGACGTCTTAACAATATTAACTCTTTCAATATCTGAACACAGGATGTCTTTCCATTTATTTATGTCTTGTTAAATTTCTTTCGGCAAAGTTTTGTAGTTGTCAGTGTACAAGTCTTTCACAAGTGTACAACCTCCTTGGTTAAGTTTATTCCTAAGTATTTTACTCTTTTTGATTCTACTGTAAGTGAAATTCTTTTTTTAAACAAGATTGTTCATCTTCCTTCTTTTTAATGTAGGTATTTATAGCTGTAACTTTCCCTAAAGCACTGCTTAGCTACATCCCATACGTTTTGATACGTTATGTTTCTGCTTTCATTCACCTCAAAGTACTTTCTAATTTTTCTTGTGAGTTCTTCTGTGATGCATTGATTAGTTAGGAGTACGTTGTTTAATTTCTACATATTGTTAATTTCCTAACTTTGGAAAACATACTTTGTATGATTTCAGTGCTTTTGTATTTGGGGGCTGGTTTTATGGCCTAGCACATGGACTATATATATATTTTTGTTTGTTTGTTTGTTTTTTGAGACAGAGTCTCGCTCTGTCACCAGGCTGGAGTGCGGTGGCACGATCTCAGCTCACTGCAACCTCTGCCTCCTGGGTTCAAGTGATTCTCCTGCCTTAGCCTCCCAAGTAGCTGGGATTACAGGCACATGCCACCATGTCCAGCTAATTTTTTGTATTTTTAGTAGAGGCGGGGTTTCACCATGTTGGCCAGGATGGTTTCAATCTCCTGACCTTGTGATCCGCCCGCCTTGGCCTCCCAAAGTGCTGGGATTACAGGCATGAGCCACTGCGCCTGGCCCTTGGACTGTATTTCATATGCAATTGAGAAAAATGTGTGTTCTACTTCTGTTCGGTGGAGCATCCTATAGATGTCTGCTAGGTCTAAATGATTTGTAGTGCTGTTCAAGTCTTCTGATTTTCTGCCTAGTTGCTCTATCAATCAATGAAAGGGTGATCTCCAACTATTGTTGTTACATTGTTTGCTTCTCCCAACAATTCTGCCTGTTTCGGCTTCATGTATTTTGGGTCCTGTTAGTAGGTGCACATATGTTTATAATTGTTTTATTGTCTGGATAGATCTAAACTTTTATCATAAAATGTCCCTCTTTATCTGTGGTAAAACTTCTGTTTTAAAATCTATTTAGGCTGATATTTATATAGCTACCCCAGCTCATGCAGTTATGATGGTATGTTTTTCCACCCTTAACTTTCAACATATTTGCATCTTTGAATCTAAAGTATCTCCTGGCCAGGTGTGGTGGGTCACATCTGTAATCCCAGCACTTTGGGAGGCCGAGGCGGGCGGATCACCTGAGGTCAGGGTTCAAGACCAGCCTAACCAACATGGAGAAACCCCGTCACTACTAAGAAAGAAAAATACAAAATTAGCCGGGCGTGGTGGTGAATGCCTGTAATCTCAGCTACTCAGGAGGCTGAGGCAGGAGATTGACTTGAACCTGGGAGGCAGAGGTAGCAGTGAGCAAGATCGCGCCATTGCACTCCAGCCTGGGCAACAAGAGCAAAACTCCATCTCAAATAAATAAATAAATAAATAAATAAATAAATAAAACAAATTTAAAAAATAAAGTATCTCCTATAAAAAGATATAGTTGGATCTTGTTTTTCTTTTTAAGAAAAAATTCATTCTGACAGTCTCTGCCTTAGTTTGGGTTGTTTAATGCATTATTGGTATGGTTACATTTATAGCTGCCATTTTGATTTTTGTTATTTTTTATGTGTTTTGTCTTTTTGTACCTCTGTTCTTCCTTTTGCATTTAGTGAATATGTTCTAGTGTGACAGTTTAATCTTTTTAATGCTTTTTTTTTTTTTTTTTTTTTTTACTATGTAAGTTCTTTTCTTAGTGCTTGTTCTAGGGCTTACAATATTCATCTTAGCTTGCAAAATCTACTTCAGATTTATACTACTTAATTCTAGTCAGATATAGAAACTTTCCTCTTACATAGCGCTACTCTCTTCTTTGTGTGTATGTGTGCATTACTAATGTTGCACACATTATGCTTCCATATGTTACAAACAGATAAATACACTGCTTCATATAATCTTATGTCTTTTTTAAGGAGTGGAAAGGAAAGTACATATTTACAGAGTTTATTATGTTAATTTTTTTTTTTTTTTTTGAGATGGAGTCTCACTGTGTCGCCCAGGCTGGAGTGCAGTGACGCAATCTCAGCTCACCGCAAGCTTCGCCTCCCGGGTTCATGCCATTCTTCTGCCTCAGCCTCCCGAGTAGCTGGGACTACAGGCACCTGCCACCATGCCCAGCTAGTTTTTTGTAGTTTTTTTTCTTTTTTTTCAGTAGAGACGGGGTTTCACCATGTTAGCCAGGATGGTCTTGATCTCCTGACCTCGTGATCCACCCGCCTTAGCCTCCCAAAGTGCTGCGATTACAGGCGTGAGCCACTGCACCTGGCCTATGTTAACTTTTTAATTTCCAATTCTCTTCATTTCCTTCTATGGATTTGGGATGCCACCTGCTAAGCTCCACTGCAGCTTTGTTCCCAATCACCTCTGTGCTTTTACTGTGAAGCATATTACATTTCTTTTCCTTTAATACTTTAAGTTTTAGGGTACATGTGCACAACGTGCAGGTTACATATGTATACATGTGCCATGTTGGTGTGCTGCACCCATTAACTCGTCATTTAACATTAGGTATATCTCCTATATGCTATAGGTCCACCAATACAATGATATGTGGATTATTTTCTGCAATCACTTTCTGAAAAGTTAAGAGAAGAAAGAAGAAAAAATATGCAATTGCTCTATCTTTTATAATTACCTAAATAATCACTTTTGCTGGCAATCTCGATTTATTCATGTGGATTTGAATTATTCTCTGGTGTCACTTGCTCTCAGCCTGAGGAATTTCCTTCAGTATTTCTTGCAAGGCAAATCTGCTAGCGACAAATTATTTCCTTTTTTATATCTGAGAATTATTTTATTCTACCTTCTCCTCTCCTTTTATTCCCATATATGTTGGTGCACTTAATAGTGTCCAACATTTCCGAGTCTTTGTTCATTTTTCTTCATTCTTTTTTACATTTGTTCTTCAAATTACATAATCTCTATTCATTAAGTTCATTGATTCTTCTACTGTTCAGCCCCTCTGTTGAATTTTTCATTTGGTTAATTTCTATTTGGTTGTTATATTTTCCATATCTTTAACAATATTATGTATTTGAAGAGACATTGCTATCACACCTTCCTTGAATTCTTTATTTGTGGCTTCCTTTAGTTATTTGAACCTAGTTATAATAGCTGCTTTGAAGTCTTAGTCTGCTGAGGCCACCAATGACACCCCTTCAAAAAGATATTTCTATGGCTCGCTTTCTGCCCTGTATATGGGTCACATTTTCCTATTTCTTTGCCTGTCTTTTATTTTTGTTTTGTTGTTGAAAACTGGACATTTCAGATAACATTATAGCAATTCTGATACTAACACTTGTCCTGTGGGTGTTGATATTGTTATGGTTATTTTTTGATTGGTCAATTGTTTATTTGTTTAAACTTCTGGTTGCCCTGCCTTTTGTTTTTTCTTGAAGTAAGCAATAACGACTTAACTCAGCCGGCTTAGATTACTCAAACTGCACATTTCATAGAAAACACTGGCTATTGATTGGCTCCTGAGAGATCATCTCTGAGGTCTTAAGATATCCTGCCTGCTTTTGTCTGCCTGAGGCCCTGGGGGACTGGAGTCTGAATAGTTAAGTTCAGTCATGCAAGTAATGCATGCCTATATGACTGACCCCAATAAAACCCTGGGCACCAAGGCTCAGGGGAGCTTCCTGGTTGTAACACTTCACGTGGGTTGTCACACATTATTGCTGAAGATTAAGCACTGCATGCCACTCCCTAGGAGGGGACACCTGGAAGCTTGCAGCTGGTCTCTCCTGGACTCCACCCTCTGTACCTCTTCCCTCTGCTGATTTAAATCTGTATCTTTTCACTGAAATAAACCATAACCATGACTATAACAGCTTTTCAGAGTTACACTCATGGTCCTGTGAGTCCTAGTGGATTGTCAAGCCTTACAGTGGTCTTGGTGACCCCTGACTCATGAACCTACCAGCTTCCTCTTAGTTGCTCCCCACTAAGAGCTGCACTGTTTTTGGCAGTACCCTTAAGGCATGGGTTCTCCAACTTTTTGTTTCGAGTAAAAAGTCAGACTCCTCCGGCCGGGCGCGATGGCTCACGCCTGTAATTCCAGCACTTTGGGAGGCCAAGGCGGGCAGATCACAAGGTCAGGAGATTGAGACCATCCTATGAATGGTGAAATCCCGTCTCTACTAAAAATATATAAAAAAAAAAATTTGCCGGGCGTGGTGGTGGGCGCCTGTTGTCCCAGCTACTTGGGAGGCTTAGGCGGGAGAATGGCATGAACCCAGGAGGTGGAGCTTGCAGTGAGCCGAGATTGCGCCACTGCACTCCAGCCTCGGTGACAGAGCGAAACTCTGTCTCAAAAATAAATAAATAAATAAATAAATAAATAAATAAAGTGAGACTCCAGCAAAACTGTATGCCCTGCCTTTCCCCTTGGGCAGAAGCCCTGCATCAGAACACAGAGCTGGGGGTGGGGGCCTGCTTTTCCTGATGAGTGGGCACTGGTTGGCTGGCAGTCCCTGGTCTTCCTGTCTTGCCCCTCCTGGTGTGGAACCTCCATCCTGTGAGTGAGATGAGACAGGGGGCACTGGGGCCCCAGTATCCCAGCCTGCTGTGCCTGGAGCAGGCCTCCACCCTACAGTGTGGATTGGGTGTGGAAGTGATCCCCAGACTTCTCAGCAGCACTTGCCAGAAACAGAGCTTCTGCAACCTGGGGTTGGGGATGAGAATGCCAGCAGCCCGACCCTCCTGGGGTGCAGCCAAAGCACCAGCCTATCAGAGGACAGGAGTGACAGCCCCGTCTTCTTGGCCATACCTGCTGGGGTAGAGCTTCCCCAGGGTGTGCCCACTCCACTTCCTAGGAAGACGTGGGGCGTGATAACCTCAGATTTACAGGGCCAGACTCCGAAAAATAAATGTGTGTTATTTGCCCCCCCTGCCAAAGCATCAGCTCCAGGACAGGGGTCTCAGCCTGTGACACTGCTGATTCCCAAGCACCAAGGACAGGGTTTGGCCTATAATTTTAACACTTGAATATTCCTTACAGCTATGACATAATTAATCATTCTGTGGATTTTATTAACCATTTTGTGCAGGTATGCTATAATTTTTTTATTTACCGTTTCTCTTTTATTTGTCATGTTTCTTGGCTTCCCAAGCTCTTTCCACACACATCATCAGATTTTATCCTCACAGTGACCCTATGAGGTGAGCAGGGCAGGACATTCCCATTTGACATACAAGAGGACTAAGACCTCTATCCTACAGGCTAAGTAACCTGCCCAGAATCTCACAGCAAGGTATGGGGAAGGCTGAGACTAGCCTGTAAGTATGACTGTCCATCCTTCAAGGCTAACTAAGCTCACTATAGTATCTCTGTGGCCTGCATCCTCCGGCTCACCTCCTGAGCCACACTGTAGGGCCCCACCATTCTTGGGATGCTGGCAGGGCTTGTGTGGTTTTCCCACAACATCGGACCCAAGCAAGGCTGCCACTCCCATGCTGTGTCCTGGTGCTGTGCCGACTCCCATTGGAGAGGGGGAGACCACACCATGGGCCCCTAGGAGAGCCAAAGACAATGGGAGACGTTGCTCTTCCTGGACACCGATGTGCACAGGCACCTGGACCACGGAGAGCCCACACCTGGCTCAGCAGCTCATCCCCAGGGGACACACAAGAGGCCCAGGCCTGCAGAGCAGAGACATGCCCCTCCCTCACAGCACCTGTGAAACAGGCAGGTGAAGACTGGCTGTGTGCTTTGCAGAGTGGCACGTGATCGAGGTTCAGAAAGGAAGGGAGAGGTAGCTGCACGAGATGCCTTGTCTAGACCTCACCTGGACTCAGGAAGTCTGAAAAACAACTCTGTGAAGCCGGCAGGATGTTCCAGGCAAGAAGGCAGAGACCAGCCAAGCGGTGTGCCCAGAAGTGCTTTCCTACCTCAGGCTCGGGGCTCCCTCCTCCACCTGCTACTCTGAATTTTCTACCATCAGGATCCATCACTGGCCACGTGCACAGTAGCTAACACGCACCGTGAATCATCATGCAGATCCTCTGGCAGACCCCAAATTGGGTCTTGGGATAGGTGTGGGGATTCCAGGGTCCCTTATGGTGCCATATGAAGGCTGAACAGGACAGTGGAGACAGCCCCCTGGAACCCAAAGCACAAAACATGCATGGCCTTGGTGCTGGACACGCCCTGCTGACCCTAGATGGGAGCATCAGGCTGCTGGAAGGAGGTTCTTCCCAGCTGCCCAGGTGGCAGGCCCCACCCAGGGCAATCAGTCTGCTCTGAGCCTCCAGATGGAGCAGCCAGCTGTTGCCGAACTCCCAGCTGCCAAGGCTGCCCTTGTCTCGCTCAGCCCTTTTCTGTCTGCTCCTGGGCTGTGGGCTCACAGAGGACAACCCTGAGGAGTGGCGCCTCCTGTGCGTGCTGGCTTGAGACTCAGCACAAGCTGCATCTCTCTGTCTCCCCACTGCGGCTCTCCACCGCCCGCAGGAGGCAACGGGGCTCAGGCCCACCCCAGTCCTGCTCGGCTTTCAGACCTCTCTCCCATCCTGCAGTCTCCTCCTGAGACTCTCGGAGTTCTGCACATCGTGCTCGCTCACCTCCGTGCAGGGCGTCCCACCTTCTGGACCAGGCTCCCCAAACCCACCCCACAGTCAGTCTTGCCCGGGGACTTCCCTGGCTCACAGTCCCCACCTACCCCCGCCAGCTCACAGTCTGGCCCGAGGGCTCCCCCCTCCCCACAGTCAGTCTTATCAGGGCATCGATTCATCTGTGCAGCCTCCTTGGAGGTCTGGAGGCAGAACGGCGCCCCGATGTTGTGCCTTGTGCCTGTGCCCTGCCTGACACCATGCTGTGGTCTGCTATCACCTGTCCATCCTCTCGGCTCCCCAAGACTCTCCTTTCCTCTTTGACAGGGTTGAGAGTTTCCTTTCCTGGGCTCCCCACACCAGCCATGACCTGGTCATATCTCCCACTGCACAGGTGACGCTGTCGCTGTGGGCCAGCCCACCTGTCTCCACCACTAGACCCATGGGCTCGTCAGAAGGGAGGCCCTGCCTGAGCCTCTGCATCCCCAGCCCCAGCGCAGGGTGTGCCATGGAGCAGGTGCTCAGCCAACTCTTGAAAGAATAAAAGCTGTGAAGTTGGAACGGTTCATCTCCCCCACTGTAAAAATAACAGCTGTGATAATAACGTAGCTGCGGATAAAGTGCTGCCACATGCCCTGTGCCTTTTAGACATTATTTAATCCTAACATGAGGCAAGTCCGATTGTCTGTACTCTCCAGGTAAGGAAACTGAAGTTCAGGACAGTTAAGAACCAACCTGGCAGGTGGCAGCATTTGAATTTGGACCAGGTCTCCAGCTTCTACATTCACTCACCATGTCTCATTTGGGCCTTACGCAAGCCCGGAGAGACTGGCAGAGCAGGTCAACACCCCTGCATTTCCTGCTGGCTGTGTCCATGGAGGCCCTGGGAGGGTCGGGACCTTGTTCCAGCTCACGGATGAGCTAAGGACAGCAGCAGTCGGAAGGATCACAGTGGCCAAGAGCCGTGTCATTACCCTTCTTCTTCGTGTGACCCACAAAGTGTTGAGCTCTGCCCTGCTGCTTTGCAGACTGGAGCCCCCCAGCCTGCCCACTCCACCCTCTCAGACAGAGACCGTGCGCAGCTGCCCACTCAGGTCCAGAGCACCTGCACAGTGGGCGAAGGGCGGGCCTCGGCAGTGCAGCAAACTCCTCAACCCGCGTGAACCGCGCCAGGTTCTGGCTGAGAGCATGTTCTCACCCCATTCCCAGCTGCCTGTCTCATGGGAAGATGTGAGCTTCCTTCCCCTGAGAAGACACAACAGCCTGAGCACCAGCGCTGCATGGCTGATGCACGCGAACCAGGGCTGGCTGCGGAGCTGGCGCCAGCACCCTCCTGACAGTTGGCGCCACCAACAGATGCATCCATATTAGTGTCCTCTCTGCTCTGCATTCCCAGGTCACAGCTGCCTGGCTGCCAGGGCAGGAAAGGCACATGCTGGCCTCTAGCAGGTCCTATCCCAACCACTCTTCTTAAAGTGCAGGCACTTCTCCGCTCCACAGCGGTCAGGACTCCGGTGTTCACAGCAAAGAAAGCTGGCGGACTCATGTCCCGCCCACCCTACCACAGCTCTGCAAGGGGACCCAGCAGGCTGGTATTTTTTGGTTGTGCAGCAGAATGAACCCATTCCCAGGAGCTGAGTAAATGGCCCAAAGTTGGAACTCGGGGGCTGCCCAGGCTACACCGAGAGCCTGAAGCCCCTCAGGCCTGCGTGGGACAGAAGCTTCTCCCTCTGACAATGCCCCACAGAAGCGCATGCACGACAGAGGCCCAGCAGCCTCAGCTGCCATCCGAGGGGGTCTTGTTGGAAAGACTGTACCGTGGCAGGGGGTTTGACGCTGACTCCTGCTTTCCCTTCCTGTGTGGCTCTGCTCACCTCCACATGCACCTCAGTCCCCTGTCTACCGAGGGAAGCCCTATCACGACGACATTTGAAGGTAGGGAGGTGGGGTAGGGACACCACCCTGTGGCCCACTGCACCCTGCTTGGGGCACTGTAGCCCCCACAATCTGCCCTACTTCCCACGGGCTATGTGCCCACCTTGTGGATGCAGACAGCCCACCTGGGAGAACCTGTGTCCTTGCAGGGGGAGGTGTTGGGCAATTCGGAATTGGGAGTGCAAACAGTAGCCGCTTGGATGCTGGCTGTGGATGACGGACAGCTGGAGAGGCTCCCAGGACTGGGCTCATGGAGGGAGCAGAGCAGAGCCAGCTCTCAGAAAGCCCCTGGCCATGGGAAGCAGCGGCTGCCTAGGCAGACTTGGGACAGCGGTATCATCAGAAACAGTAGCTCTCCATGGTGTCCTGAGAGGAGACCCCTCCACATGAGGGGTACCAGGGACACAGCAGGCAGTGGCCAATGGCTCCTCCTTCCTCAGGTACAGACAGACCTGATTCCACACACTTCCCAAGAGGCCCCTAGAGAGGCTGCCCCCTCCCTGGGGCACTGGCCCAACTGCTCCTGTGAGTCCCTCTGAGGATGCCCTAGAAATGGGGGCTGCTTTGAGAACCCCCATGGGGCCAGGAGGTTGACCCAGCAGTAGGGGAGCCTCCTGTTGGGGTGAGGGCTTGGGACCTCCGTGAGATGCCACACACTGGCCCCAGACCACGTGTGCAGTTACAGCGTCCTGTTTCCTGCTTACAAAGATGCCACTAAGTCAAGGAGAGCTTTTGAGGGAGAAGAAAAAACCACTATGTTAAATGTGCATATCAATTATAAATGCATTTTCATTTCACAAGTATTATATCGTTTTTTAAAAAGTGTATCCTAGGCTGGGCAAAGTGGCTCACGCCTGTAATCCCAGCACTTTGGAAGGCTGAGGTGGGTGGATCACTTGAGGTCACAAGTTTGAGACCAGCCTGGACAACATGGTGAAACGCTGTCTCTACTAAAAATACAAAAATTAGCTGGACGTGATGGTGTGCACCTGTAATTCCAGCTACTCAGGAGATTGAGGCAGGAGAATCACTTGAACCTGGGAGGAGGAGGTTGCAGTGAGCTGAGATCGCGCGACTGCACTCCAGCCTGGGCGACAAGACTCCGTCTCAGGAAAAAAAAAAAAAAGTGTATCCTAGATCATGGAAAGGAGGTATGTGACAGTGGTCCCTCTGCTCAGAGATTCAGGGTCTCCTCCTTCAAGTTCCAGGACAGGCAGGCAGCCTGGGACAGGCTGTGGGCTGCCCCCAGGAGCAGAGTGGCTGCCATCCCACCTCAAGGCCAGGGCACTGGGGCCCCAGGCAAGCCTGTCTCTAAGGGCAGCAAAGGGGGTGACCCTCCCTATAGGGCACAGAAAATTTCTTTGCATCCTAAAGCCTCCCCAGCCCTGCCCGCATCTCTCTGCCCCCGATATGACAATAAACACCCAACAAAACAGGGTGTTTTTGCCCCAACGCTCCCCAGCTTTTTCATCACTCTCCCGTTACTCTTCGGGGAGCTCCGGGAGGTGGGCACACTGAGAAACAAACTAAAGTTGGGACACTGAGAGGGGTCACGGAGCCAGAACCCAGGCCCCAGATCCCAAGGGAGGGTGGGAAGAGGTGCTCTCGGCTGGGGATGGGGACCCAAGGAGGAGGGGGGGCAGCAGGGGAGTCCCCACAGCTGTCCTCTCCTTCTCTGCCATTGGGGGGTGCACAGGTGGGCAGTGCCCCCAACTAGCATGGCTGGGATGGAGGATCCGAGGTGCACAGGGCCCCCTTAGCCTCTCCAAGGCGCAGCTCTCATTCTGCCCACCACCCTCCAGCTCCAGAATGGGAGCCGGTGCCTGGCACCTCCCCTTCAGGGCCCATCACCCCTGAGCCTCACTGCCCCACCCAGGCCTGTCTCCTGTGCCCTGTATCCCTGTCCCACTGACACTGACAACCAAGCATGTCCCCTCGGGGCCTGGTCTCCCTGCAGCCTGGGAGGCAAGTGTCATGTGACTGGAACCCTCACTAAAACATGCACAGGGCCCCAGCTCCACTCAAAGCTCCAAGCCCAGCACCAGAGGGAGGAAGAGACAGGATCACTCGAGTGCTGTCCTCAGGAGGCTCCCTGCCGTCCACTGGTTCCTGGGCCCTGGGAATGCCAGGCCGGTGGTGCCTGCACACCCATGTGGCGAGTGCTTCCAGTGCCAGCGCTCACAGCCTTCGCTGAATTCTCAGAAGGATGCCAACCTTTACTACCCAGAGGGCTCAGAAGCCCCTGTCCAGGGGCTGCAGGTACGTCTTGCTCATGACCTGACCTCCTCGGCACCCAGCACGGGCCTGGACTCTAACTAGACTAGTTAAATGCTGTGTGTGGGGATGAAAACACTGGACCTGGGGTCTTGTCGGTATGTTGGGGCAGCACACAGCGTGGTTCAGACGCGATCCTGGCCTGAGGCCCTGCTGCCCCACAAGGTGGGTGGGAGCAGCCCAGAGGGCATCTCCCCACAGGCCTGCGGCAGCCCCTCTGACGCCGGGAAGCCTCACCCTTCAGGCCAAGGCCACCCACCCTATGCAGATGGCCTGCTCCCACCCTAGAGACTGGCCACAGCCCACCCTCCCTGCCCACCTGGGCAGAGATCCCGTGTCCTCGGATGACTTTCCTTCCTCTCCTCTGGAAGAGCCCCTGCAACTGCGTGGCTCCTTCACACCCGTGGCCTCCACTCAGCTGGTCAGCTTCGCCCACAGACAGACCCCAGCCCAGCGGCCCAGCTCCATGAGGCTCAGACCTAGCCTCTCAGAGGGGCTGTGGGGAGGGTCAGGGCACGCAGGCCCTCATGCCAGGGGCAGTGGAGCCAGCACAGGGATGGGCCTTCAGGGCCGCCTTCCATGCCTGACTCACCCCCAAGTGGAGACCTCACCTTCTCTAAGCCAGCACTGTTCCTGTGAAGCCTCGCCTGATGTTTTCTAAACTCTAGAACTCACAGAGAGAAAGGGGACCTGGGTGGACCCGGGGAAGGACAGGACACCAAATGTGCCCCTGCTTCAGGGGGTCAGGCCCTCAGAGCCAAGCGTAGGGGTGGAAAAGCAGCTGGGGCCGCAGCATTGAGCACTCAAGGTTTGCAGGTATAAAGGAACATTCCACAAACGTCAGCACATGTGACTGTCACAGCCATCTTACAGAGAGGGACCATTATCCTCGTTTTACAGATATGAAGACTGAGGGATGAATGATTAAGTCACATCAAATGTGCACAGTTATGATCTTTTGGTGCCTCCAAGTCCAACGTGGTGACTGAAACCTCCTGTCTTCCAGATGCCTCTGGGTGCCCATGAGGTCTCAATCATTTCCCCCGGCCTCCTCTGCATTGAGGCACTCATACTCCAGGTGAAAAGCGATTCAAGCGGAAGCAGGAGACACCCCTGGTCACTAATATCACCCAGTTTGTCAGATTCAGCTCAGGCCAGATTCCTGGGAGGGGAAAAGTAGCCTGCTTCTGGAGGGTGCAGCCGGCTTTGGGGCCGGGTTTCTGGCAGGGGCAAGGCTGGGAAAGGGCCGCAGAGTCACCTTGACTGCACCCAGTGTGTCCGGAATCCACACGGGGCTCTTAGCCCGCACACATCAGAATTACACTCAGGCTTTCCCTAAAGACCTGCTCAGGCTTCCTCTGGAGAATCAAATCTGGGGCCTGGAGGGCTTGGCACATGTCTGTGGATATGGTGGAAACACACTCTGTGTATCTGCCATCCGGCCAGGCCCTGATTCTCCAGCTAAACATACCTGTGTCACATAACTCGACCCCCGGGGCCCACAACTCCCACCTCATGACGGATCAGAAAAACAAGCCTCTCCGGACTCATGTCTGAGCACAGACAAACGTGCATTGCCCTGACCACAGAAGCCCCATCAATACCCTGCACCAGCTGCCTGAGTGTCCCAGCTGCCTGGCTGTCCAGCTCTGGCCTGGCTTCCTTCCTCCTTCTGCTAAAGAAAGACCCCTGACCCTAGAGCTGCCCCGACACCTCCTGAAGGCATCCATCCAAGCAAAGTCCAGCCTCCTCAACCCCTCTCACTGGGCCCAAATCCTGCCCTAAGTGCCTTCTCTCTCGCCGTCCCATGTCACTCTCCCCATGTGCACCTCCCCACGGCGGGGGTCACAGCCCCCGCAGGCAGGTTCCTGAGGGTCTTGGAGGGAGGGCACTGGCCTGGGAGTACTGAGAGGGAGGACTGGCTTACGCTACACAGCCAAGCAGGGCAGGGAGGCTGGCGCAGGGCCAGCAGCCTGGTCCTGCCTGGCAGTCGGTGTGGGTGGCTCCTGTAATCCCAGCACTTTGGGAGGCCGAGGTGGGCAGATCACAAGGTCAAGAGATCCAGACCAGCCTGGCCAACATGGTGAAACCCCGTCCCTACTAAAAATACAAAAATTAGCCGGGTGTGGTGGCGGGTGCCTGTACTGGGCTCCCATGATCTTCCTGCCTCAACCTCCCAAGTAGCTGGGACTACAGGTGTGTGCACCACGCCACGCTAATTTTTTTTAAAACATTTTTGTAGAGACGGGGTCTCCCTATGTTGCCCAGGCTGGTCTGGAACTCCCGGGCTCAAATGGCCTCCCAAAGTGCTGGGATCACAGGTGTGAGCCACCGTGCCCGGCCAAAAACTCACTTTCTACCTAGAGCAGGAACTTCAGCCAGCAACATCAGGCAGCATCACACTTGGCCAAGTTTCAGAGATGGGTTTCCATTCAACCCCACTGGTTATAAGAAAAATATGGCGGGCCGGGTGGCTCATGCCTGTAATCCCAGCACTTTGGGAGGCCAAGGAGGGCGGATCATGAGGTCAGGAGTTCGAGACCAGCCTGGCCAACACGGTGAAACTCAGTATCTACTAAAAATACAAAAATTAACTGGGTGTGGTGGCGGGCGCCTGTAATCCCAGCTACTTTAGAGACTGAGGTAGGAGAATCACTTGAACCCGGAGGCGGAGGTTGCAATGAGACGAGATCGTGCCATTGCACTCCAGCCTGGGCGACAGAGTATAAGACTCTGTCTCAAATATATATATATTTGTTCGGGGAAGACAGAAATAGAGATTGGGGGGGATAGCTAATAGTTGTTGGGTGCTCTCTCCACACGCTTTCCCTTGGTTTTGTTATTTTAAATTTTCACACACCCCTGAGAGTGGAGGGGTGAAATGAAGGTGCCCCAGGGCACAGAGCTCTATGGGAGAGTGGGCCCACCCAGGGGCCATCACCGTCATGAAGGGACCCTGGAAAGAGGGGCAGCTTCCAAGGAGTGCTCCAAGGAGACCTCTTCTCAAGCATGGGCAATCTTTAGTTCACAGGCAAAAAAGCTGTGGAAGAGAGACAAATCGACCCCTGTGGTACACACGTGGCTGATGCCCAAGGCATTTCAAGCTAGCCAGGGTGGGACAGGGTCTCTAGGGGTTTACTGCCGGGGTTCGCATCCAGCCAACAGGGCTGTGCCCACCAGGCAGGGCGCGCAGCCTCCTTTACAACAGGGCAACGTGAGGGCTGGAGGGCCTCACAGGCAGCACCATCCCCGTCCGTGGAGGGTCCCGGAGCCAGGGACGGGCCAATGGGCAATATTGTTTAAACCTCACCACCTTATAACTGGCAGAAGGCGAGGGGCAGCCCATTGCAGAGATGAGGAAATCACATACGGGATCCAGAAAGACATAGCACTTCTCCTGAGCCAGGGAGCTAGTTGCACTCAGTGGGAGAAGCGAACAAAATGTATCAGGTCAGTGACTCCTACAGGAGACCCAGAGTGAATTCAAACCCTCTGCAGGGTCTGGTACCTTCCCAGGTTATAAACAGTGGCTGGAGTCTCAGGAAGGGCTGAGGACACCTGGCCGAAGCCAGTGGGAGGACACGCACACAGAGGTGGGGCAGGCTGTGCCCAGCCCATATCTGGAGAGCAGGACTGTGCTCCACCCAAGTTTGGACAGAAGGTTTCAGGAATTCATGTCTCTAGAAACATCAATCTGGGGCCCTCTGGATTCAGGGCCCTCCTGGGCTCTGACCTGGCCACACACAGACTCAGCGCATTTCCTGACGCTGTGCTCTAAACCCTGGCCCTGCCCTCAGAGCCGACAGCCCAGAGGGAGAGAACAACCTTTGGAGATGCCAATTATGGCCCAACAAGCAGGGGGTGCTTGAGAACGTGTGTTGTACAGAAAGACCATCTGGTGAGGTCAGGGGAGAGCCCAAGGGGGCAGAGGCAGGGTCTGGAGGAAAAGCACAGGTGGGAACCATGCCCTCCCCCGGAAGGGCAGTGAGGGAGATGAGGCCCATAGCAGGAGGAAGCACTGGTGCCTCTGAGCAGCAACGCAGCCAAGACTGGCAAGTCCAGGGTAGCAGGAGGCACAGCCCAGGGGGGGCACCGAAGGCCTGCTGGCAGGCAGCTGGCTCCCCTGCCAGGTCTGCGCCACCCACTCCGCCATGCAGGAGACCAGCCTCTGTAGGGTTCAACAGGACAGCCCACCCCAGCTCAGGGTCTCCAGCCTTGGGTTCCTGCTGCGACCTTCACCCAGAAGAGTTCAAGGATGCAGGTGGCTCCCTGGCAGAGGCCCCAGGAACCTGTAGTTTAGACCCTCCTTCCCCCACAAAAGTGGAGGGGCCAAGTGAGTCCTGGCAGGATTTATCAATCGTACACCATGAGTGGGTATTGGCTGCCCCGTGCTGAACAGCTGCCGGGACTGGGGAGAGGAGCAGATCCCAATATAACTGAAAATCTGGCCCCATCTATCTTGAAAATAGAAAGGAGGCAGATATCCTCTCGTCCCACCCTCTGGCAGCTCAGCTAAGACCCAGCCAGGACCCTGGCTCTTGAGGACAGACCTCACCGCCTACAAGAGACACTAGAGGGTGTTGTCAGTAGAGCAGTGGAGCCCACACCCGGGGCAGCCCCACAGGCCCAGCTGCACTTCGCCCCCTTCATCCCTGCACAAGCTGGGCCAATGAGCTACCCCCAACCTGCCAAGAGGTCACTCTTTTTTCACTTAACTGGAGCCCTTTACTGTCTTTGGCAATCAAGATCCTTCACTAGTAAAGAAACTGGTACCAGGATCCCTGCAGATAAGAGATCTGCAGGAAGGTGGGGAGGAGAGCTGGGACTGCGGATTTCACCTAGTTGAAGCCAAAAGCCATGGAAATACATTACCACTGTGGAAGATGTGGAACTCCAGTATCTCACTGCCTGCATGGCCAGTCCCTAAATAAATTATCAATGGTGGCCAAGTGACTACTGGGTGCTTTGTGGGGGAAACAGCTCTTGCTACAAAATCCAAATGAAAGGCATGAAGAATCCAAGGACTGCCGGGTGCGCTTGCTACTTCTAACTGCCCTGTACAGCTTCAAGTGAGGTAATAACACACTCTGTCCTCACAGGGCCTCTCTACCACTCTACATAAAGTACGAGTATCTCTTCTCTCCTGCAGCCACAAGCCTGAGATATTCCAGAACCAAAAGCTGTCTGACTCCACCAATCTGCAGACTGGCGCATTATACAGAAGGATGTGTTGTTTCCTTGCTCCTTGAGTGACAGTCAGGGTATGGTTTGGGAAAGAGTGGGACCCTCACCTTGGGAGTGGGGGTGCACCGGGGGCTCACAATCCCACTGAACCCTTGCTCCTCTCTCTGGCTGCTTCAGGCTGTTATGCCCTCCCCAGCAAGTCACCCTGTTCTGCTCATGCCCACCCTGGCCCCCTTCCCTGCCTCCAGGCCAAAGAGCAGAGTCAGATCCCAGCATAGCCAGGGGAACCAATTACAAGTGAAACCATCAAAGAAAAGATTCATACTTCAGAGAATGAGGACTGTGCCAACATACACCAGCAAAAACCAGGGAGAATGGTGAGAACGGATTTGGAGCGTCCCCGACCCGTGGGGGAAGAGCATCACCCCAGGCCAGGGCAATGTGCTGCTGCAGGTGCGCCCCCCATGCTGGAGTCCAAGAGCCAGAAGGTGAGCTGTTGGTTCCCTGAAACCTCAGCTTGATAGTGGCTCCACAAAGTGAAATTGAAAAGTCAAAATCCCTTGAAGGAATCCAGATATCTGAAGGGATACAGTGTTGGTGGAGACCGATCAAGAGCAACCTGTACAACATCCCTAACCATGTCTCCAGGGGAGCCAAAAAGACCTGCCCCAGCCCGAAGCACCAAGAAACATTTAGGAAGGAGAACACCAACAGCTTGGAATATTGCCACAGACATCGTTCTCTATCAGCTGGAGATGATGATGGGAGACCTTCCCGTTGGTGGAAATTCTACAAATGAGAACGGTGAGGCTGGCACGACAGAGGATGGGAGGAAGCATTCAGGTGCCGGCAGCCAGTGGGGCACCTGGATGTTCTCATGCTGAGGCTCCTTGGCACGGATGACTCACCCATGGCGCTGCTAGGACTGAAATCAACAGGTAATGCCAATAGGGTCCTATCTGACGTGTATAATATTAATAGAAATGTGAAAAAAAAACAAACTTTCTAGGCCTGGCATGGCGGCTCACGCCTGTAATCCCAGCACTTTGGGAGGCTAAGGTGGGCAGATCATGAGGTCGGGAGTTCGAGACCAGCCTGGCCAGCATAGCGAAATCCCATCTCTACTAAAAATACAAAAAATTAGCCGGGCATGGTGGTGAGTGCCTGTAATCCCACCTAGTTGGGAGGCTGAGGTAGGAGAATTGCTTGAACCCAGAAGGCGGAGGTTGCAGTGAGCTGAGATCGCGCCACTGCATTCCAGCCTAGGCGACAAAGTGAGACTCTGTCTCAAACAAACAACCACTATGTAAAACTAGGTCTGGTAGGCAGGAGTCTACCATGAGTGCCTAGAACAACATCTGGCGCATAGTAGGTGTTCAACAAATATTTGCTGAATAAACTGCATTGCCCCTTGCCCAATTCCCAAATTTCACTCAATAGACCCAAATCTCCTTGAGTTGTAGGGAGGCTGGTCACCTGCGTAACAGCACAGGTGTATGCTGTGACTCTTCCAGAGCCTCCCGGACAGAGAAGTACCTGGACCTCCTGCCACCACTGAGGGCTGGTTCTGAGCTGACACTGTTCCTGGTAGCCCAGGATGTCTCCACAGCCTGCCACCAGGAGTGAGGCTTGCGAGAGGCAGTGGCATGCAGGCCATGATGAGAGCTGTGCCCTGCGTCCACCTCATGGCAGCCCACTGGGATCCCAAACCTGTCCTATGGCCATTTCCCTAGCTCCTGAGTGCTCAGGTGACAAACACATGCCAGTACGTGGCAGGAACTTCATCCTGGCTTCCTGAGCCATGGTGTGGAGGCTTCTATGGTGGGAAAGACTACCTGGATGGCTCTGCAACTCCCTCCCCTCCAAAATAGTGGCTCATTAGCAACACCTCATCCCTGGAGACTGAGAAACCACCAGCACCCAAGGCAGAAGACGCTGCTGCATCCCCCCTTAACCTGCCAGGTAGGCTTGTGCAGGAGACACGTGGCCTTGAAAATGCGGTGGACGGCTCTGGGTTCAATCAAGTGGATTCTCTCATCAGCTGTGCTGTCCCACTTATGACCTCCCTACCGGACTGAAGCTGTCACAATCCCTGGCATAGTATAGAGCCACTGATTGGATGAAAACTCGGTCTATGTGTGTTGTGTGCACCTGTGTGTACACCTGTGTGTCTGTGGTGTGCCTGTGTGTCCCAAGTGTGTATGCCTGTGTGTGCCCGCATGTGTACCTATGTATGCCTGTGTGTGTGTGTGCCTATGTGTGTGCTTCCTGCTGCAGTACTCAGGAATCCACGGAAGTGGGTTGGCTTCCTTGTCATGGGGCACAGCACCCCACCTTCGTGACTTGTCTTGGCTTACTGATTCTGTACCACGGTTTAGCCAACGAAGACCTTGACCTTTCTCTCCTAAGGACCTCATGTGGGTCTTCTGCACACTAATAGGTCTTGGAGGAAACCAAGTAGCAAAGTACCCTAAGTGTTAGGACATACATGTACCACAGTGTAGGACATACATTCCATGAAAATACAGGGACCTGCCACTTCAGTGATGGCGTGATGGCTCCAGGCAGGAAGCAGGGGGTCCAGCTGTCTGGAACATTTTGAAATACACCCTCAAAAGCAAAAGTCATGCTTGGCCCACACACGATGCTGGGAGGGCCTTTGGATTTTTGAGAGAACATATTTTCCTCATGGGTGTGCTGCTCCTCTAACTCATTTGCTGGGTGACCCCCAAGCCGGTGCACCTGTGTGGGCCCCTGGCAGGTGCAGGCTCCCCGACTGGCCTGCCTGCACGCGGAGGGACTCTGCCACACGACTGTAATGCCCCATGGATCCCACGGTGCCCAACGTGCTCAAGCAGATCTATGTGCTGTACAGAGGCTGTACCAAGTGCCACCAGAAGGCACACCTGGGGCCTTGGGGTCCTCCTCCTGCGCTTGGTGGAGACTAGCTGCATCTCGGCTAACAGAGTCTGACTGGGGGACCCGGACGATCTGAGGTTCCCAGAATGAAGTGGGCCTTTTCTGGCCCAGTCCAGCACCCATCATCAGGGGAACCTCATAGGACCAATCCCTGGGGACACCAGGAGGCACCAGGTGGTGACTCAAGCACGTAGCTCCCCTGCCTGCCCCACAACCTGTGTCCTCACGGGGTATTCCTTACGACCAGTGTCTGAGAGGAACAAGTATGAACTATGTTCTCGGTGGCTCGGCAAGGCACACTCACACAGCCAGAAGTGGACTGCTGTGGCAGTCAGAGCCCCTCCCATGTGGACAGCAGAAAGGAGACCCTCTGAGGGACACAGATGATGCTCCCTCTGGTGTGCACAGGGAGGCCTCAGGTGTCTCAGGACCTACAGGGACTGAGACAGACACACGGCAGAAAGTATGGAAAGACCTCTCTGAATAGATGGGGAAGTGGAGGACAGTGTGTCTCACGAATACTTTCACAAAGGCCAAATCCCAGGAGCCTCCCAGGCAGCAGCAGGCAAGGTGGCTGCCCAGAGATATCTAGTGGCCTCTCCTCCAGCCACACTCCACTTACTCCTGGAGTTTCTGGGGCCAGCTGGGTGACTCAGATTCTGCCCAGGCATCTCGGATTCTGTCCGGCCACCTTCCCCTCACCTGGGCAACTCCTTGCCACCCTTGCTGTGGGTGTGGCAGAACCAAGGTCCAGGGCTCACCACTTCATAAACACACTCACATTTTTTTCCTTCCTTCCTTCCTTCCTTCCTTCCTCCCCTCCCCCCCCCCCTCCCCCTCTCCCTTCCCTTCCTTTTCTTCCTTCCTTTTTTCTTTTTCTTTTTTTTTGAGACGGAGTCTTGCTCTGTCACCTAGGCTGGAGTGCAGTGGTGCTGTCTCAGCTCACTGCAACCTCTGTCTCCCGTGTTCAAGCAATTCTCCTGCCCCAGACTCCCAAGTAGCTGGGATTACAGGCGCCCACTACCGCGCCCGGCTAATTTTTGTATTTTTAGTAGAAACGGGATTTTGACATGTTGGCCAGGTTGGTCTCGAACTCGCGACCTCAGGCGATCCGCCCCCCACTCGGCCTCCCAAAGTGCTGAGATTACAGGCATGAGCCACCGCGCCGGCCCACACTCACATTTTCTAATAAGACCTTCACACTAACCCTGAAAGGTGTGGAGGGCGTGGAATCATCACCCACATTTTTCAAAACAAAGACCCAGGTGGTTATGTGATTGTCCCAAGATTGTACACCTCCTCAATGACAGAGTCGGCGTTTGAAGGGGGTCTGAGCTCTTCCAAGCCATCTCCTACACTCACTAGCACAGGTTCCTGAAAGGCTGCCTTCCCGGCTGTCCGGCCCTCTCCACTCTTGACGCCTGCATCACTTCGTTATCGCTGGGGGTGGGAGCTGATGCCAGGCCAGCGGATAGGCTGAGGGCAGGCCTCCTGCGGGTCTGCCCTGGGTCACCTGGCTTCCTGCCCCTTTCACTAGAGCTCTCAGGGCCACAGAACTCCAACCCCAAACTCCCGTCTTCAACTCTGGGAGAAGATGGCTGCACAGCCAAGTAGGGCGCCCTCCCGCCCCGACAGCCCCACAGAGGTCTGCCTCCCCCTGGACCTGCAGCTGAGAGCTGGCTGTTCTGCTCATGCTGAACCTCATGCCTCTCCTTTCATGCAGTTGCTCCCAGAGTCGGAGCCCATCGGAGCCCAGCACCACCCAGCGTCGCAACCGCCCTCCCGCTGGCTCACCTGGGGAGGTCGGGCTTGGCAACCTGTGGCCGGCCACCCCTGACAGTGCCCCGGAGCCTCCTGCCCACCTTGGGGTTCCTGTGGGGGCAGCGAGGTGGAGGCGTCCCAACTGAGTGGGTCCCCGATGGTGAGCGGGCCCGGAAATCGGGCCAGAGAGGGGGCACCCCTAGCAGGAGCCCAACCGCCACGACCCCAGTTCCAGCCCCTTGCTGCTGCTGCGCCCTCGCGTACTCTCAGCCTGGGGAATAACTCAACAGCAACCACTTCTCCGGCACCCACCGGGCCAGCACCAGCCCTCCTTCCCGAAACAGCTGGTACTGCGCCAAGCGGCAGAGGCTCTGAGTGCCCCGCGCGCCCAGGCCGGTCCAGGCGCGGGGAGGCCGGCTCAGGCGCTCGCCCTTGCCCTCTCAGGGGCTCGCCCCGGGCCGCCGTCCCTACCGCCGCCAAAGGAGCCCCCTCCTTCCCCGCGCTCGAGGCGGCCCTACTTCGCAGGACGCCGCCTCGGGTCTGCACGTCGGAAAGTTGGGAGCGGCGGGGAGCCACGAGGGTGTCCCCACCCACCAGGTGCCCCGGGGACGGTCCGGGGCGCAGCGGCCAGCGCGGGCTGTGCTCCTCCCCATCTGCGCAGGGCGCCGCGAGCCCGACTGCAACTCCCGGACGCCGGCTCTTACCTTGAAGAAGCTCCGGAGGAAGTGCATGACGCTGAGCATGGTGGCCGCCGGGGCGCCCGGAGCCGGGCCGCAGAACTACGCGCCGCGCCGCCGAGCCGGCTCCACCGACGCCACCCGGCGCCCCGCCCTAGGGTCCGCCCCCGCGCCCTCGCCGGGACGCTCCGCCCCCACAAACCTGGCCACTCGAGGCACGTGAGGTCCAGGCTCCTGCCCTGCCCGCTCCAGGGCTTTGGTCACCCCCGGGACTGGGCACGCACAGGCACACAGCAGAGCCGTCCACAGACCCGGCCCAGAGGCCCCCAGGATCATCCCACCCAGCCGAGCTCCTGGGCCGCCTGTGAGCCTAGGGGTGTTTTCTCAGAGAGAAAGCAACACGCGTCTTGCGCATTTGCACATCTCCAACGCACCGCTTCGGCCTGTCCTCCTCACCGGAGACTCAGGTGCCTCCGCCCTCCTGGGAGTAGGGGCGGCCTCTCTGCTGAGAGTTCTGATTGTCAAGCTCCGAGAACTTTCAGAGCTCAGTCCGCCCAGCGTTCTTGTTTACCAATTGAGGAAACGGAGGCCCAGAGAGGCTCTGCAGCGCGCCGGCACTCACACACCTGGTGGGGACAAATGTGGACTAGAATATCTGGGACCGAAGTCTTGGCCTCCAGCTCCCTCTTGCCTCCCACTTACCTTTCCAGGTATGTCCTGCAGATAGGATGCAAGTGGTCGGTCACACCCATAACCATTAAGGAGCGCAGCTTTCTGCTAAGGGGCAAAGGGAAGTCCTTGCTGCTTTCTTTGCAGGGGTTTAAGGAGGCAGGGCCTGCCCAGGAAACACTCTAACCAGCCCTAGGACCGCACTATTTTAAAATCAGAAGAAAAAAACTGAGTATAATAAAATAATAATGAATCTAGTCTGGAGTATAGTCATCTTTATATGCATGCAGTTGTAAACTCTAATTTTAACTATTTTATTTTGTGCAGGAAGAGGCCCACGAAAGCTAAGACCCCAAGGCCCATGTGCACCATACTGCAGCCGTGCTCTGTCCACCATTTCTGGGATCGGCGCCCCACAGAGAGACAGCATCTGCCCAGACTGGCTTTTTGCAGCCCCGCTCAAGCCCGCACCCTCGTCCAAGTCTTAGCCCCGCTGAACGCTATGCCTGGTCGGCAGTGCGTGTCAGGGGTGCCTGGCAGAGTGTGCATTTTCCCTACACCCAACCTGTCTCTGCCTCTCCCCAGGCCCTTAGAGCAGCCAGGCCGGGCGAGAAGCTTGGGAGATAGATACCCAGTGGAGGCACTGTGGGACCATCTGAAGATCCTGCGTCCCCTGTCCCACCCTTTATGTCACCCAGGGTCCATGACTGTGCTAGAAGCATGTCCCTGAGGCCCATGGTGGTGGGAGGAGGGTGTGGGATTCGGATCTGGGCACCTGGCTGTGCTGCACACCAGTTGTGTAATCAAGATCATCTACTCTAAACACGTATCTTTAACATTCTAGAGGAGTGACCGCCTGGTGGGGTTGCCATGGAGAGTACGTGAGAAATTAAACCTAACAGGTGCTCAGCAAAAGTTAATTCCCTCTTCTTTGAAGGCTTAAAGCACTAATCCCTGGGGCGGGGGGCGGTCCAGTGAAAATACACAACCCCTGGCCACAGGTTCCATTGTTGTCTGGACTCCTCTGGCTGACCAGTGGACAGCCCTGGACCTGGGTTCTCAGACCTGAGTCAGAACCACGTGGAGGGCACCATAGAGCTTAGGCTGCTGCCCCTCACCGCTGCCACCCTCGCACAGGATCTGGGGTGGGGCCTGAGAATTTGCATTTTAACATGTTTCCAAGTGACCCTGAAGCTGCTGGCCCTGGGACCACACTTAGAGAACCCCTGGTTCAGGCTATGGGGCCTGGGCCAAGCTCGCCGTCTAGCAGAGGATCAGACCCCAGGTTGGAGCATAACCGTCATGATGGCTCCATTCATCAGCCACCTGCTGTGTCCCCGCACACCCAGATCCCCGCCACAGTGCAGCCTCCCAGGAGAAATGACATCCAATGTTCGAGGGGAAATAACTCAAAGGTAGTTTATGTCTGTCTTTTCCTTCTGGTGAACATGGTTTTAGGAGGACTTGACTGCACTGTGGTGTGCTCTCTCTTTTGCCATTATTAAAAATAAGAAAGGCAGGCCTGTTGGAGTCGCTGAAGGATTTGTACAATAGAGTTTCTAGTCAGTGGAGCTTCCCATGTTTAAATATGACCCCGACTTCATGTCTGCCACATATGGCAATTAAACAGGTTCAGCAGCATAGGGGAGTGAAGTGAGTGGTAGGAGGGAAAGCATCGCAGCAGATTCCAAGTGGCAGAGAGAGCGTGAGTGCAGGGCGGACTGATGGAGCTCACAGGGGCTTTCCTCGCTGGGCAGCCTGGGCCACTCGCTTTACTTCTCTGACCCGGAGACCACAGGCTCACATATAGACAGACCTACACTACCAGCTGGGGCCTGAGTCACAAAAGACAGAAACTTCCCCTGGCTACTCTAGCAGGAAAGGGATTTTTGCAAGAATATGGAATAAGGCATAGGCAGGTGGAGGTGTGCTGACCTGGGAAACAGGTAGCCAGAGCTCACCAGACAGACTGCCCACTAGGGAGGCTGGGGCTGGTGCCTCTCCCTGAAGCTTTACTCCTAGACTCTGGCCTCCAGTAATCTCTGCCAACGATCTCTGGGTCCCTGGTCCTTGACCAGCTCCAAAGATGTAAAGTCCAGGACCACCCACGTGTTGCTGTCTGACTGCTGGTGAGTCAGGGGAGCCATTGTGAGGAGGGCATGAGCCTTCAGCTAGCCTGGTGGGAAGCCGGCCTGCTTGTACAGCTGTCACAGGTGGGAGACAGAAATCAGGGACACGTTGGAAACAGAATCTTTTTTTTTGAGACGGAGTCTCCCTCTGTCACCCAGGCTGGAGTGCAGTGGCACGATCTCGGCTCACTGCAAGCTCCGCCTCCTGGGTTCATGCCATTCTCCTGCCTCAGCCTCCAGAGTAGCTGGGACTACAGGCGCCTGCCATCACCCCCAGCTAATTTTTTTTTTTTTTTTATTTTTAGTAAAGACGGGGTTTCACTGTGTTAGCCAGGATGGTCTCGGTCTCCGGACCTCGTGATCCGCCTGCCTCGGCCTCCCAAAGTGCTGGGATTACAGGCATGAGCCATCGCACCCGGCAGAAACAGAATCTTAAAAGAGCTCCTCAGGTCAGAAAGCTGGGCTGACCCTAATTATGGCATTCTCCGGGGTGAATATGTAGTGCTGAGTTCAGACCAAGTGACCCCTGACACGCGGGCAGGGCCTGCAGACAGCCAGCTCCGACAGTCAGTGAGGGGCAGTGGCGGGCGGTCAGCCACAGAAAGGCACAGGGACGCTGGTGTTCCCTCTAGGCTGGGTCCAGGAGGAGGCAGTGCCCAGGAGAGGGACTTCACTGCCTCGTCCCCACCTCTTCAAGTTACATTCCCTCCCTCCCTCCCTCCTTTCTTCTTTCTTTCTCTCTTTCTCTTTCTTTCTTTCTTCCTTTCTTTCTTTTGATGGAGCCTCACTCTGTTGCCCAGGCTGGAGTGCAGTGGCACCATCTCACCTCACTGCCACCTCCATCTCCCAGGTTCAAGCAATTCTTCTGCCTCAGCCTCCCAAGTAGCTGGGATTACAGGCATCAACCACCAAGCCCAGCTAATTTTTTCATATTTTTAATAAGGATAGGGTTTCACCACGTTGGCCAAGCTGGTTTTGAACTCCTGACCTCAAGTGATTCGCCCACCTCGGCCTCCCAAAGTGCTGGGATTATACGTGTGAGCCACCATGCCTGGCCTTGAGTTACATTTTCATGAGGACTTGAGACAACTGGAAATGCATCCACGGCACTTGCAGACTGACTGGTGATCCTGAAATGATGGCGTGTGGGAGAGGCATGCGCTTCCTTTAAGAGCCGCCAGAGCCAGGACAGGGGCACCTTGTGCCTTGACATAAGGAAGGCTCCCCTACCAGGATAGACAGAAGAGCTGCCAAAGAGGTGGAGCCAGGCAGGGGCCACAGGCCTGTGAAGGTCTCAGCAGAGCCCCCAGGAGAGTCGGACTCGCTGCAAGCAGAGCCCATGGCTCTGCAGTTCCAGGAGAACTGTTTGTGCCCCTTGCCCCACTGCCTGCCAGCTGCCCCCAAAAGGACCAGAGGATCAGAGTAGCCCCACTCCAGACGAGGTGTGGGCACCATGCTGTCGCCATCTGCTGCCCCTCTTTCCATCTTTCCATCTTACTTCCTGCGTGGCCCAGCATCCAGGCTGTCTAGGGCCGAGGGAGACCTGGAGAGCCATTAAAAACAACAACTGGGCCGGGCGCGGTGGCTCACGCTTGTAATCCCAGCACTGTGGGAGGCCAAGGCGGGCGGATCATGAGGTCAGGAGATCGAGACCATGGTGAAACCCCGTCTCTACTAAAAATACAAAAAAAAAAATTAGCCGGGCGTGGTGGCGGGCGCCTGTAGTCCCAGCTACTCGGAGAGGCTGAGGCAGGAGAATGGCGTGAACCCAGGAGGCGGAGCTTGCAGTGAGCCGAGATTGCGTCACTGCACTCCAGCCTGGGTGACAAAGCGAGACTCCGTCTCAAAAAAAAAAAAAAAAAAAAAAAAACAACAACTGGCAGCACACAGGCATTTTTTTGGCAGCGCACAGAAACTTACACGGAACAGACAGGGAGCCGGAGGTGAGCAGAGTTACCTGTATTTCTCTTACCACCTGAGGAAATTGGGGTTCAGAGGGGTAGAGCACCTTGTGTGTTGGCCCCAGGGGTGAAGCAGGAGGGGCCAGGCCTCCAGGAGGACTGACACACTTGGGTCAAGGACAGGGGAGTCAAGAGTGTGGGGTGCGGTCAGGACCTGGGGTGGCCGAGCAGTGTGAGGTGAGCCCAGAGGCCCAAGGTCTCCGAGATGCTGCACAGAGGGGCATTGAAAGGACCCAGGATTTGAGGAGGAGAAGGGAGGAGGTGGGGGAGGAGGGCTCTTGTGCCGACCTGGGGTGTGGGGAGGGGATGTTCACTGACCCCCCTGTCCCACCCTCGCCCGCAGGACCGTGGCCAGGCGCCACCCTGGAGGCAGCAGAGCGAGGAACGTCTAATGGGGATCCCGTGAGGATGCCTTTAGGGAGCTCTGCTGTATACCTGTTACCTCTCACCCTCAATCACACCTCTGGGGCCTGGAGCTGCTGGGGACACATTGACTGGAAGGGGCTTGGGGGCCCAAGGAGTGAGAGCCAGAGAAGGGCGGGGCAGCCCAGGGATTGGCAGAGCTGGCCTCAGAAGCTATTGGTTCCACTGAGATTCGAGTACCCCTGCCTCTTCCCCAAGTCACAGACAGAGGCAGGATTCAAGCCCAGAGCCCAAGCACTGCCCTCATTCCCTCACTGGAGTGTATTCCTGGCAGGGTGACCTGGAAGGGGCCCCCCTAGCACACTAGCTGACCTACTTCTGCCTGGTTTGAGAAGTCTGTCCTACATCACTCAACCTGAATACGGGGGAGGCAGGGGAAGAGGCAGGAGGGTCCTCCTATGACCAGGACCACCCGCAGGGCCCGTGCTGTGGCGAGGACCCCTGCCTCATTGTGCCCCTGCTCCCCACATCTGAACGTGGACAGGACGGAGGTTGCCCTATGTAAGGACCGTGGAGGCTCCAGGCTGGGAGAAAGTGGAAGGTCCCAGAGCCCCGGAGCCTGGCTCTGCTGCCTAATGCTGGAGCAAGTCACCTGACCCCCCTAACCTCAGTGTTCTCATCTGTGAAGGGGGCTGATGATAGTTCCAGCTCTCAGAGCTGTTGTCTTCACCCTTGGCCTTCAGTGTCATGGTCATGAAGCCCACTCACCCCTGACCTCAATGAGATGGCCAGGTATGTTTATCAGCACTTTTGGGATAATGATTCTCCCCTCCCACAGTGACTGTGAGGGGCGTGAGTGTGGCCAATGTGCAGCCGAGAAAACAGATGTGAGCCTTCTCGCTTAGGAAGGGAAGGTGGGACAGGCAGGCAGGACTCCCTGTGGGCACCTATTGAGGGGGCCTCACCAGGCTGCATGGCCTCAAGGGTACGGATTAGGGCTGCTTTCATTGACTCATCTACAGTGTATAGTTATTTCCAATCAACTCAATACAGCATTCATTTGAAAAAATGTTTCAGGCATTGAGAACAGTCTGCTTTGCCTGCCTTCAGAGGACTCTAGGAAATAAATCAACAAACAGAAAATTACAAGATAAGTTAAGTGCTATTAAGGTAAAACGTTTAGGGTCGAGAGACGGAAGAATGACCTGAGTGGCCACGGAAGTCCTCACTGAGCCCTGGAGGCTGAGAGGCATGGGAAGGTCCAGGGAAAGAGGGTCCTTGTAGGGGGTAAGTGCAAAGGCCCTGGGGCCACAGCAAGTTTAGAGAGGCAGAAAACTCACATACATGGCTGCACTGTAGGGAGCACAGATGAAGGTGGGGGAGATGGAGTAGAAGCCAGGGTGGGGCAGAGCAAGAGGGCCCTGGAAGTGGGGGAGGAATGTGGAGGACCCTAAGGGCCATGGGAGGCCTCTGAGCTGGCCAGGGAGGAAGCAGAAATTTTTTTTTTTTTTTTTTGAGATGAGTCTCGCTCTGTCGCCCAGGCTGGAGTGCAGTGGCACGATCTTGGCTCACTGCAAGCTCCGCCTCCCGGGTTCACACCATTCTGCCTTAGCCTCCTGAGCAGCTGGGACTACAGGCACCTGCCACCACACCCGGCTAACTTTTTTGTATTTTTTTTTTTAGCAGAAACGGGGTTTCACCATGTTAGCCAGGATGGTCTCGATCTCCTGACCTTGTGGTCCACCTGCCTTGGCCTCCCAAAATGCTGGGATTACAGGCATGAGCCACCGCGTCCAGCCAGGAAGCAGAACTTTTGAGACCTGTCAGGACGCCTCAGGGGAGAGGGTGGTGGTGGAGTGGCCGCAGGATTGAGGTGCATTTTGGAAGAGGTCTCTTTAACAGGAAATGCTGGTGGATTGGGTCTGGGGTTGGAGAAAGGGAGGAGGACTCTGTTTTTGTTTTTGTTTTTTCTTTTCTTTTCTTTTTTTTTTTTTTTTTTTTGAGACAGAGTCTTACTCTGTCACCCAGGCTGGAGTGCAGTGGTGCGATTCTCGGCTCACTGCAACATCGTCTCCCAGGTTCAAGTGATTCTCCTGCCTTAGCCTCCCAAGTAGCTGGGACTACAGGTGTGTGCCACCACGCCCAGCTAATTTTTTATTTTTAGTAGAGACAGGGTTTCAACATGTTGGATGTTGGCCAGGCTGGTCTCGAACTCCTGACCTCAGGATCTGCCTGCCTTGGACTCCTAAAGTGCTGGGATTACAGGCGTGAGCCACCGCGCCCGGCCTGTTTTTTTTTCTGATTCAGTAGAGGGGTGGTAGTGCACGTAGATGGAAGGAACCCTGGGGAAGGTGCTCTTGGGTGGCATGGGGACAAGAACTCAGTTTTGGACATGTGAAGTTTGGGGTGCCTATGCTGTGTCCAGTCCCAGGGGACTCAGAGGGCACAAGAGCAGGCACTCTGCCCTCATGGAGCTTGCAGTCTGGTGGGCAGATTGGGGATAGGGATCAGGAAGTGTGTGGGGCTGGGGGCCCGGTGGCTGTGTGGAAGGCCTGTGAGCCTCGCACTGCGTCCAGGCAGAGCACACAGGAGGATTTGATGTGAGCTCGGCCTTAGGGGCCTTGGGGTCCCCTCCTGACTGACATGCCCCATGCTCATGGCCCTGATTCTTGCCCCTCTGATGGTGCTCACTGCTGTGGGATGCCACACTGGCCTTGCTGTTCTCTGCTCCTGGAATGTTCTTTGCCCCCTCCCACCCCTGCTCTCCTGTGTCAAAGCAAGCCCCTGCTCAGCCTCCAGGCTGAGCTCTAGGCCCCGCCCCCAGATGGGGCTTTGCCTGCCCTGAGGAGGGACCCTCTGTTTTCCTCCACAAGAGCCCTGCACCCCACCCTGCACTGACTCAGCTGCCTCTCAAAGGGCTGGGCTTCCTGGGTGTGGGGTAGGCCTGAGTCATGGATGTGCAGGCCCCGCGTCTGTCCCTGGCCTGAGGCTGCAGGGCAGGTGGACGCTGACGTCAGGGAGCACCAGGAGCCGCACTCTCCCTCCTGCAATAAGCAAGGCCATCTGTAATGAGGCCCCACCTGCCACAGAGGAGGAGGCCTCAGAGCTCACAAGTTCTCAGAAACCAGGTTTAGGAGGAGCAGGTGCCACCATGGGCACAGGGAAGGCTGGTGCCAGGAGGTGGAAGGAGCTGCATCAGAGAAACACTTGAATCCATCTTGCAAGTGCTCTTTGAAAGTGTCTTACAAGTGCTGCCTAGGAACGTGTCTTTCGGATGCAGACAGCTGAACAAGCCCCTCAACCTGACCCACCAAGGCACAGAGGCCTGCAGCAGCGGCAGCCAACTCCCACACCGCCTCACCCACCCCACCATCAGCCCTGCACGGATCCCAGCCCCCGCTGCCTCAATCATCACCTGACCAGAAGGGGTCCCATGGTGTAATGGCTAGCACTCTGGACTCTGAATCATCACCTGACCCCCAGGTGGGCATCATTGTCTGTAAACACACCCAAATGACAGACTGAGCTCCCTGGGCCTGGGCACCTCCCCTGGCACAATGGAGGCCTCCCACTGTGTTATCAGACATGTTCTAAATCAGGCCCTTTGGCCGACAAATATTCAAGCCAACCCCTGAATAAACAGAAGCCACATCTGCTCTTCCCTCAGAGGGCTCCCAGTCAAACAGGAGGCAAACACCCTGCAGGGGCCCAGAGGCTTTTCTAGAGGAGGTGGCCTGCCCCCACAGATGCTGGAAGTGACACAGATGCACACAGTGTGCACACACATGCAGGACATACCCCCTTCCCCAACCCCCTGGCCTGCACATTTGGCATTTCCAGATTTCTGGGAACTGATGGCTGTGTGCATCCTGAGCCAATCCAGCTCCGAGCCTCCAAGGCATCCTGGTGAGGGGCAGCTGGAAGCTCCGCCTCTGAGGCCTTCTCCCGCCCACCTTCGGTCAAACTCGCTTCTGCTGAGGAAGTTGGTGTGTCTTCCTTCTGGGCAGGAGGTCACATGTGAGAGCACAGCAGCAGTGCCTGCTCCCAGGAATATGGCTCTGGGTAGAATTGCAGGCTCAGGGGCTTTGGGCAGGAGAGCACCAACCGTGCCACACCCACACAGACATGGTCACTGGGGCCCTGGGGAAAGCTGGGCCAGGCCCTGCAGCAGGGACAACCACACTTCCCAAAGGTCTGGGAAGCCATGCCCAGGGGAGGCCATGCTCTAGCTCCCTTGGGCAGGGCTGGCTGCAAGAAGGGTGAAGTTGGGCATCTTGAGCCCAGAGAAGTGGAGGACTTCGCACCAGCACAACCAGCTCGGCGCATTAATACACATTCCTCTCCCACCTCTCCCCAAGCCTGAAAAAACCTCAGACCAGCCTCTGTGCAGCTCCCTGAGGTCATGACTCATGAACCATGCTCGGTGCAGGGAAAAGAAAAGCATCCGCAGTCTCTGGCCAGCACCGCAGACTGTTCAAAGGGAAAGAAAAAAAGAAATGCAAAAGAAGAAAGGAGGAAAAAGAAAGAACCAGCAGAGTCTTTATTTGGGAACAATGGGGACCTTCTTTTCTGTCTTTGCTGTGGGAACCCCCCCAGTGAGGGGCAGATCAGGGGCATCTCAGGGAGCCCCCACATCTTTGCCTCCACCCTTACCCCCTACCCAGAGAAGTCACTGGGGGTCAGGACAGTGGAGGAGGAGCCACGAGGGACAAGCCCAGGCCTGGTGGGGAAGGGTTTCGGGCATGCCAGGGCTGCAGGAAGGACCCTGGGGGCTCAGCTGAGGGAGATGTGCTTCCTTGGGGGCTGCCTGTGGCAGACGGGAGATGGGGTCTGCAGTAGCCTGTTGTGCAGGACCCGTTCCCTTGGTCTTCCCTGCCCCTCCTACCAATCAGTCAGGCTGGGAATACCCTGCTTTCTGCCCTAGCTCCTGGAGCAGGGGCTGCTGCGGGATATCTGGGTCACAGGTGACTTTTAGCAAGGAGAGAGGACCACAGCCAAGGGCGGACAGGTGAGGATGTGTTCCTGGGAGCTAGCCTTTGAGTCAAGGTCTGCACATGACGAGAAGTCAGTGACAGCAGGACTCCTCGTCTGGGTGGGGTCCCTCAGGTGTGGGGTCCCTTGGGTGCAGAAAGGAGCTGGCCACAGGGGCGCTAAGGGACATGGGCTCTGAGGCCTGGCCAGTGCCGGCCGTGGGGCTCAGGGAAAGGGATTGACCCTTCTGTGCCTTCATTTACTCACCTGTAAAACAGGGCAGCTATGTACCTGCCTTCTGGGCTGCTGTGAGCCCGACCAGGTGAATGTGTGTGGGGCCTGCGGCAGGAGCTGCAGTGGCCCAGTTCAGCCCCTCTTCCAGGGCCTGGCTGGAGTGAGTGGTGATGAAAGAATTAATGGCAGTCAGCTTTGTCTACGACCATACCACCCTGAACACGCCCGATCTCATCTGATCACGGAAGACAGTCAGCTTTGACACCCAACTTGCTGCCAGTGGCCACCTCTGGGGAGAGGCTCTTCCCTGCGCACACCTTTGTGTGTCTGCATTCACTCATTACTGCTTTAATGATAAGTGGTGCCAGTATGAGGAAGTGGGACTTCCTGCTGGCCGTGCAGGATCGTCCCAGCTCATGATTGGCCCTGGGCTTCTCCTAGGGACCTGCTCCACCGTCTTCCTCCCATCCAGAATCCTCGGCCTCACCCAGCAGCCCTCCAATGGGCTTGATAATGACAGGAGGATTTATTAAAACCGGGGGTTGGGGGTGCTTCCTGCCTCCTGTTGCTGAAGTGAGGCTCAGAACATGAGCAGGTGAGGCGAGGAACGTGCGGCTCACATCACTGCGACATCAGTGTCATTTCGCACGGTTCTGTGTCTGTGCTGTCCCTAAGTTATCAGCTACCCCTGCCAAGTGGGTTGCTCCAGGGAGAGTGACGTGCCATCCATGCCGGTGCATCCTGCACCTGCGCCAAGCAGGCTGTGACACAAAGCCAGGGTGATGGCAAGTGTGGAGCGGTCCTGGGGGCCTCCAGGGTGTGGCAGCAACAGAAGTGGAGCCTGACCTGTGGGGCAGGGCCCCTGAGGAGAGACCAAGAGCACATCAGGCTCCCGGCTCACGGGAGAGGACCCTAAAGGGGGACACGGGGGCAGCAGGCCAGCCTGGGAGCCAGGGCCAGGCTGGGGCGGGGAAAGGATGGCTGGGCCGGAAGGCGCCAGTCTCCAGGGTGACGCTGGTCTCAAAGCAAGAGGCCAGAATGGTCTTTTGTGTGCAGCAGATCGGGGGAGTGTGTTCCCAGGGGAGAAAAGGGTGGAGGCAGGAGCGGGCGGCAGGAAAGAAAGGACCATAAAACATGGCAGGGATGCCCGCCTTGCACCCTCACTAGGCAACAAATGGCTTTTACCCCAGGCCTAGGCCAGGGGCTGCATGCTCTGAATAGGGGACTGACTGGGGGCTCTGGGGCCTGAGAGAAGCACCCATTGGGGTGGAACAGGTTTGCAGGCCTGCAGCCTGTTCCCACGGCAGGACGTTCTCCCTCCTGGGTAAGAGGCAGAAGACGCCAGTTGTAGTCGGAGGGAAGAGTGATTCAGAGCCAGAAGCCCGGTTCTCTGAGCTGGAGACTCACCCTGCACTGTGGGCCTGCCCAGGCTGTGGATTCTGTGAATTCTGTGCCCCATCTCAGGGGCAGGCCTGGCTCTGAAGGGGGGCATTGGTTCTCGGGGGGTGGCCCTGCCTGGCCCTGCCTGGCCCTGGCCCCACCTGCCTGTGTTTCAAGGTGAGGCCACTCGGGGTGGGCAGGGGCTCCTTTGATGGGCAGACAGCATGAGGGAGGGCCTCTTTTGAGGGGGACACTGCAGCAGGGCAGTGTCCTGCATGCTAGGCCTGGTGCCTACACACACCTGCTTTCTGAAAAAGGGGCTGAGGAGCCTGTGGGGAGGAGGTGAGGACCCCTCAGAAACCTCCAGGATTTCTCTCAGACCCCAGCGAAAGGCTTGTGCTGGGCCAGCCTTTGTGGGCTGGGGGTCCCAGCCCCATCTCCCTTGTAGGATAGGCTGCAGGCTGAGCCGGAGCTCAGTGCTTTGGTGCAAAACCTGGGCAGGGGATGGGTAGGCAGCCCTGCAGCATGGCCCACCCACCACAAGGTGACCCCTGAACATTGCACCCGGAGAAGCTCCATCCTGTGACCCATGCCAGCCTGTGGGATGGACACTGGGTCCCTGTGCTTGGGAGCCAGGCCAAGGAAGCTCTGAGCAATGGGATATGCAGGGAGAAATCAGTTCGCAGACCCGCGGTGCCTGACTCCTGGCCACTGCGATTGTGTGCCTGTGTGAGATGCCTTTGCAGAGGGCACAGTGCGTGCGTGTGTGTGTGTGTGTGTGTGTGTGTGTGTGAATCACTTCTGCTTACACGCAAAACCTCAGAGCTCAAGCAAAACAAAAAGACTGAATGAGGCCCATCCCACGAGGGGCACTTGAGAGCCTTTGCCTCTTGGTGACTCATCTCCCACAGGCAGCAGGAAACAAAAGAGATTCAGAGGTTTCTGCACAGTGTGTGTTTACGTCATTGTGAATCAATTATCTTCCACATGAAACATCACAATTTTCAAAATAGGAAGCAGTTTAGCAGATGTGTGTGAGTTCACAAGAACCTTTAGGTTTTCACTGAAGAAACAGTCCTGGTGGATGGGCTGTAGCCGCCCGGATGTCCTGTTCTGTGTGTGTGTGCAGGCCCTTTGGGCAGCGTGGGGTGCTGGCTGCAGAGTGCACTGAACTGGGACAGGTAGGCGCTGGCTGGCCCTGTGACGGCTGCTCTCCAGGGGCCCAGATGCGTGGTTCCCACTGTAGGCCAGGGACGGAGTAGCACTTCACCTGCATCAGTGGCCCATTGCACAGATGAGGTGACAGAGGCTCAGAAATTACCCCCTCCAAAGTGTCAGGATTCAAACTGCATGAAGAGAGGTGTTTTCTGAATCCAAGAGGGGGCGGTCATGGGGATCTCTTGGGGGGCAGCCAGGTCACTGAGGCCCAGTGTGGCTGTGTGTGGCCATGGGGGGGTGCAGCTGGGACTGAGTGGTTGGAGGAAAGGCCCAGGGCATGTCCCCGCCCGAGTACAGGAACGTGCTGGGCAGGCGGGGACCGCAGGGCCAGGGCCAGCCTGTGCTTGTGACTCTAAGTCCCCCTCACCTGGGACCTGGGACCACAGGCCTCCCACACGGTCTCAGAAGGTCCTTTGGGGAACGGGGGGATTGAATGGGTGTTGTGAGTGAGCGAACATGAAGCAGGGACTCCGGGCCCGATGGCACTGGCTGCTCTCTTGGCCACCCTCCCCAAATGTACTGTCCCGGGTGTATTAGGTCCGCAAAGCCAGGAAATGGCAGAGCCAGGACTTTCCAGGGCCCAGGGTGACCCCAAAGGCTCATAATGCGGTGCCAGAGACCAAGGGGAGTGACACCAGCTCAGGCACTGGGAGCATCACAGTGAGGGGCAGGCAACATGGACCTGGCAAAGGAAGACTGAGCTAAGGAGAGGCTGGCCTAGCTCCCCACACAGATGTCACCTGGAAATGAGGTGACAACTCTGTGACCCAGCAGGAGGAATTCCGGCCCCTGCACAGGAAGCTTAGAGCCAGAGGGGCCACAGAGGGGGTTTTCTCTGCTCCCTCACAGCCAGACCCCAGTGTCTTCCAGGGGAGGGCAGCCCTAGAGGTCTATCCACCCAAAGCCTGCCCCAGGCTGGCTGTCAGCAAATCCTGCCCAATTGTTGGCTGGCGGCTTTCAGGGCTGCCCCACGGCCATCTGCTACTCTCATCCTCATTGGCAGCTCAGCCTCCAGGGATTCCACACCTTCCCAGCACACAGTTTCCAGGGGTACCAACTCTCCACAGGAGCCAGACTGGCCATCCCTTCCCAGCCTCTTCCTGCCCCTGAGAGTAAATCCCTTCCTCAATCCCACCCCCAAACTCCGTGTGCCTGCCCCACAGGTCCAGCAGTGCCTCACAGGGGCAGACACCCAAGAACATCGTCCAGCTGGGAGGACACATCTTCATCTCCTTGGATAGGCAGGTGGGCCAGACCCACCCTGAGCTGAGGCCTGAAGGTGCAGGAGGAAGAAGAGAGCTGCCCTGGGGTGGAGGGGAGGCTGCTCCTCAGAGCAGCACAGCCCAGGTAGGTCAGGGTCCTACAGTGTCAGCTGGCATCCCGCTGAGGCCTGGACACTGACAGACCAGCAGGGCATGCAGGCCGAGGGCACTCATGGCTGTGGCTAAGACCCCTCAGTGTAGACGGCTTTCCTCCAGTTGGAGTCTGAGCCACTGCTGGGAACCAGGGCTTGCCAATGGCGGGGCCCTGCTCAGATGGGTGGGCTGCATTAGAGTGCACACACACAGGCAGGGGCACACGCGCCTCATCACCTGAACCCAGGACACTGTGGAAGGTGCAAGTTATTACACAGCGACCTCAGGTGCCAACCGAGTGTGCTGGGACCAGGGCGCCTGGCCCCCGCTTATAGACCTTCGCTTAGCATCTGTTAACTCTTAGTTAACAAGTAATCTCAACAGTGATCTAGGACATTTAGTTTTCCAACAATAGCAGGGGAATTCCTCCCCACTGCTCTCCCTCTCTCCCTTCTTCCTTGCTGACTTGAGGCCCCAGCTCAAGGAGGGCAAAGACACCAGCCTTGCTGGTGTCTTGATGATGACCCTGCTTGGCTAACAGTCACCTGTTAGCAAGTAGCGCACGTCCACATGTGAACACGCACATGCACACACACTTCCAGCCCCACAGGCTCCTGTGCACAGGGGACCCAGCCCCATCTCTGATATGCAGGGTCACCCTCCCCAGGGGCTGCCCTGCTGGGGTTTGGGGGCAGTGCGGGTGTGTCTGCCCCAGCAAGAGCTGGCCTCTCTCCTGGCCCTCCTCATGCACACTCCCCTGAGCCCTCCCTCTGTATACTCTGGTTTCCCCACCACTCCCTCTTGTTGATTTAACCCATGGCTGCCAGAACCCAGGGCTCAGCCCCAGGTAGCAAAAGCGCTGGGTTCAGGGCAACGGCCACACACCTAAAAAACCGTGGCTCCTCAGGGCGGCATTTCCAGCTGCAGGGAACAGTTGTTCAGGAGAACAGCTGTCTTCTCGGGCAGTGGGTGTTGGGAAGCTCACATTTATCCTGGACTTCACCTTGTGCATCAGGCCTCGTGTTTCAACTCTGAGAGCCACAGGCCTTTAATAACCCATTCTGGGGAAGGAAACTGCCACTGAATTGAAAGTCAGTTCTTTTACAAGCAAGAGTCTTTTTCACCTGGTCCAGTGTGAGGTCCTCAAGAGCCAGGCATTTCATTTCTCTCCATTTGTTAATTGTCATTTCACTTCACTTGGTGATATTAAGAGATTGGACTTTTCATATCATATCATATCATCATATATCGTATCATATCATATCATATCATAAATCAAAGCCCAGCTCTGACATATATTTACTGTGTGATCTGGAGTAAATTGCTTAACCTCTCTGAGCTTCAGCTGTCTCACCTGTGAAATAGGAATAATAGCAATACCTACCTTATAGGGCTGTTGTGAGGGCTAAAATAGACAATGAATTTAAAGTACAAGTTCCATGCCGAATCTTAAAAATCAAACTCATAGTAGGAGAGAGTAGAACGGTGGTTTCTAGGGGCTGGAGTGGGGGACGTGGGGAGATGTTGGTCAGAGCTACAAACTTGCAGTCATAGGATGAGTAAGTTCTGGGGATGTAAGGTATAGCATGGTGACTCCAGCTAATGACAACCTATTGTTTACTTGAAATGGACTAAGAGGACAGATCTTACATGTTATCACCACAAAAAAAAAGGGTGCCTGTGAGGTGGTGGACATGTTCATTGTCTTGACTGTGGTCATTATTTCCCAGTGTATGTGTGGATCAAATCATCACATCGTACATCTTAAATGTACACACTTTTATTGATGAATTACACCTCAGTTGAGCTGGGAGAGAAAGACAAGCTCTACCCATGCTGACCGCACTATCGCTCAATTTCTTCTGATACGACAGTCTCTTCCCCAGTTCCTGGCTGCTGTGCTACCCACTGCACGCTCAGATGGACCCCCAAATCGCTCCGGGGCTCTCTCCAAGGGCTGGGATGGGGATACATAAACCTGAATATAATCATGGGCTCCAGGTGCGGGGCTGCCTGAAGGAGCCACCCCGGCCCCGCTGTGCCTCCTTGGGGAGCGCCTTCCCAGTGCCGCAGAGGAGGTGCCTCCCCAGCCTCTGAGGACTCATGCCGGGCCCCACGCTGGAAGGGCTTTTTCTGAGGTCTCTGGAAGCAAATTTGTCAACACCAGCGGTGGCCCCAGGCCACACTCCTTCTCCTGCTAAGGAAAGTTGGCATCCAGCTGGGGTGTTTTCTTTCACCCAGCACGGCCTGTTCGTTCTGCAGCTCTGGGAGCAACGTTGTATTTTCTGCGTGGGGTGCGTGTTTCTGTGAGTGCACAGAGGAAAGGGACACGATGATTTCACTCCCCTAGTCTAGCTGTGATTCGGTTTCCTCAGCATTTTACCCAACTGAGCACTGCAGGTGGGGCCACAGGGTTGAGGACAGTGGACCCCCACTCTCGTTCTAAACCTGTTCCTGTGGAGACAGCACAGCTGGCTTTTGTTGGGGCCATGAGAGGCCCTACTGGCCTTGGCCTTCCTGGGTGTTGGCCTGAAAATGAGCTGGAGGTGCTAGGCATGAACCCGCCCTCTGTCGGGAGCAGCACACATAGATGGTCAGAACAGCCTAGCTGGAGGCCCACTCCCATGCCACGCTGCTCTGACCCATTGGGAGGCTGAAGACCAACCCCAGCGTGGGACAGTGGGTGGGCCTGGCCTTTCACGGTTGGCCAGGTGTCGGGGTGCCCAGGTCTCCTGGCTCTGTGCTCATGGGCCCCCAGACCCTCCCTCCAGCTCTGGTCTGTGTCTGCCAGAGTAGGGAGAAGCTGCGGTATCCCAGCTGGGCCTGGGGCTGGCAGGCTAGGGTGGCTGGAAGGAGGTGGAGCCACAGGCAGCCTCCTTGCTCTGGCTGCTGATTAACGCTTAGCTCTCCTATAGGCTTGCGGGCAGAGACCCAGTCACCTAACCATGAGGGCTTCCACGTATTTTGCATGGAGTGGACACCCTTTGTTTCTGGGCCAGTCGTACACTCTCATGAGTTTTTTCTCTCCATCTGCCCCTGCATGCTGTCCACGAGTACTTGTTTACACCCTGTGGAAAGCATTGTGAGGACCACCAGAGGGCAGGCAGACAGAAGAGCTGGGCCAGGGCCCTGTTGGCAAGGACTGAGTCTAGGGGGAGGGAAGCAGCCAACCACATCTTAAGGACCCACGAAAACCTTCCCCCTCATACGTGCATTTCCACTCAGCCCAGACAGCCTCCAAGTTGGGCAGTTTTACACTCACTTACAGAAGAGGGGGTCAGGCACTCGAAGTCCTGGCAAGGTCTGTGTCTGCGTGATTCCCATCTGTACTCTGCTCAGCCCCGGCACAGCTGGGGAGACCTGGCCTAGAGGAGGCAAGCACGGGGGAGGTGGTGCCCAGGCGGGGCAGCAGGCCTGGGCCGACGGTGGGTGGGTCACACTGGGGAGGTGGAGGAAAGGCTCCGGGGTCGGCAGGCTCCCCGGCACTGCCCTGGTTTCCCAACAGTGTCTCTTTTCCTAGAGTTCTGAGCTGAGACGTGAGCTGCATTCACCGGAGCCCTCACAGACGGGACCCCTTCCCCCTCATTTTCAGGCCAACACCCAGGAAGGCCAAGGCCAGTAGGGCCTCTCATGGCCCCAACAAAAGCCAGCTGTGCTGTCTCCACAGGAACAGGCTTAGAACGAGAGTGGGGGTCCACTGTCCTCAACCCTGATCCTCGGCTCAGGGCACTCCACTCCCAGCAGCTGTTGCCAGCTCAGGAGACAACACAGGGCTGTGCACACACCCCAGTCCCAGAAGAGCTCTGGGTGGCGTGAGGCACTCAGACCTTCACGAGGGTCGGCCCTGCACAGGACTGACTCAAAGAGGAAATGCGTCCTTCCCCATGCAGTCTCCTCTCCACATCCTCCTGTGCTCCAGCCACGTTGGTTTGTGCCTCAGGGCCTTTGCACCTGCTGTTCCTTCTGCTGAATGATCTGCCCTCTAATCACTGCAGGGCTGTCTCCTTCTTGCCATTCAGGACCCAACTCAAATGCCCTGGGCCTTCCCTGGACAACCTGTCTAAGCCCCACCTTCATGGCCTTTGTCCTTCTCTATCACAACACACTATTTTTCTACACAGCTCTTAGCAGTATCTGGAATTATCACACATATTTGTACTATTTCAAGCAGGCTGCAAAGTATAACTAATGCTATTAATATAACAAACACCCACTTACCTATCACCTGGCTTTGTCAAATCTTTGTGTCATTTGCCCTCTTTGCTTCAGAGGTTTTTCTTTAAAGAAATAAAACATGGGCCAAGCACGGTGGCTCACGCCTGTAATCCCAGCAATCTGGGGGACCGAGGCTGGTGGATCACCTGAGCTCAGGAGTTGGAGACCACCTTGGGCAATATGGTGAAACCCCATCTCTACTAAAATACAAAAAATTAGCCAGACGTGGAGGTGTGACCCTGTAGTCCTAGGTACTCGGGAGGCTGAGGCATGAGACTCACTTGAGCCTGAGAGGCAGAAGTTGCAGTGAGCCAAGGTCACACCACTGCACTCCAGCCTGGGCGACAGAGTGAGACTCTGTCTCACAAAAAAAAAAAAAAAAAAAAAAAAGGAAAAAAGAAAAGAAAGAAAGGAAGAAAGGCCAGGCACAGTGGCTCACACCTGTAATCCCAGCACTTTGGGAGGCCGAGGTGGGTGGATCACCTGAGGTCAGGAGTTTGAGACCAGCCTGGCCAACATGGTGAAATTCCATCTTTACTAAAAAAAGTACAAAAATCAGCTGGGTATGGTGGCACGTGCCCGTAATCCCAGCTACTGAAGAGGCTGAGACAGGAGAATCGTTTGAACCCAGGAGGCGGAGTTTGCAGTGAGCTGAGATCGCGCCATTGCACTCCAGCCTGGGCGACAGAGCGAGACTCCATCGAAAGAAAGAAAGAGAGAAAGAAAGAGAAAGAAAGAAAGAAAACATGAATAGAGATGAATTAAGTCCCTGCCCACTATGGACCCCTTCCTAATCTTATTTCTCTCCCTCCCATTCTTTTCCCTGCAGAAGTAAACACATTCTGAATTTTGGTCTGTTATTTCCATTCCTCTTCTGTGAGCTGGGAGTAAAATTGCCCAACTTGGTGGTTGTCTGAGCTGAGTGGAAATGCATGTATGAGGTGTAAGGCATTCATAAGTGTATTCCTATGGACATACTTAGTCCATAGAAAGGCATAGTGTTGTTTTGTAGGTATTTAAAAATATATACACAGTTTCATTCTCTGATTATAATTCTGCCACTTAGGTTTTTACTCAATATTTTGTGTTTGAGATTCATTCAGGTGGATGATTACAGCTGTAGCTCACTGAATTTTTGCTATCCTATAACATTTTATTTCAGTGACATATCATACTTTGTTTATCTTTCCTCCCACTGATAGAAATTTACATTGTTTCTAATTGTTTGGTCCACAAACATTTCTTATTTGTTATTTCCTTCTATGTGAGATTTACTCTGGGAAAAGATCTATTAGCGAAATTACTAATCATGTTTATGTATGTTTTTAAATTTACTGTTGTTACCAAATTGCTCATCTAAGTGATGGTGACCAATTACAGTCCCAGGAGTGGCAAATGAGAGTCCCTGTTGCTCCACAATTGCTGTAGACCTCAGTTCAAATGGAATGCTTTTTAATATTTGCCCTGCAGACAGATGCTACGTGGCATTCTGTTAACTTTGCATTTGCAGGGTTACTAGTGGGTTAATCATGTTTACTGTGTTTATTAGCCAGTCAAGTTTCATTTTTGCACATTGTTCTAGTGGAGTGTTTGTTTTCCTGATTAATTTATAGCCATAATATATTATGGAGAACTTCATTGCCAGTTTTTTGTATTGCAAATATGTACTCACAGTTTGCAGCTTGTTTTCTCTTTCTTCTTGACTCAATTTTGGTAATTCGAATATTTCTAAACAATTATCCATGTCATCTACCTTTATAAAATTGTTGCTGCTAGGCCGGGCGTGGTGGCTCATGCCTGTAATCCCAGCACTTTGGGAGGCCGAGGCGGGCGGATCACGGGGTCAAGAGATTGAGACCATCCTGGCTAACATGGCAAAACCCCGTCTCTACTAAAAATACAAAAAAATTAGCCAGGCGTGGTGGCGGGCGCCTGTAGTCCTAGCTACTTGAGAGGCTGAGGCAGGAGAATGGAATGAACCTGGGAGGCGGAGGTTGCAGTGAGCTAAGATAGCACCACTGCACTCCAGCCTGGGCAACAGAGCGAGACTCCATCTCAAAAAAAAAAAATTGTTGCTGCTAATGTTAATCATAGTATTCTCTCATTCTCCCATGAGTTTTTGATTACACATTTCTTTTGTCTTTTCTTTCTTTTTTTTTTTTTTTTTTTGTGATGACAGCTCACTGCAGCCTCGACCTCCTGGACTCAAGTGATCCTCCCACCTCAGCCTCCTGAGTGGCTGAGACTACATGTGTGGGCCACCATATCTGGCTAATTTTTTTTTTTCAGAGATGGGGTTTCACCATGTTGTCGAGGCTGGTGAGGAACTCCTCCTGGGCTCAAGACATCCAGCTGCCCCGACCTCCCAAAGTGCTGGGACTACAGGCATGCACCACCACACCTGGCCTTTTATCCTCTTTTTAACAAATGCATTTAGGGTTTGTATTTACCTGTAAGAACAGGTTTACCTGAATTTCGCATAGTTTGATAGGTCATCCTTGCATTGTTCTCAGTTCTTAAAATTTCAAAATTTCCATTGTGTTTCCTCCTTATCTTTGGATTTTTAGTATCTTTAAAAGTCTCTACACAGGTTTTTTGACTGACATTTTATTGTTGAGTTCATACTTATCATACTGCCATTGGAGGATCTGGCCTGTATGACTCCAATTCTTAGGAATATGTTAAGCTTTCTTTTGTCTCTTTCCCTGAGCCCACTGCCCCCGGCCAGCTCTCTGCCAGGGCAGCTGGACACTAGGGGATGCTTGGATCCCCCCACACCAGCCTAGAAGCGCCTCTGGACAGAGGTGGGTCCAAGCGCTTGCCTCCCCAGCATCTGAGCCCACGTTGGCCTGGACACGACCTCAGGCTGCCTTCTCAGTCTGCCAGTGAAAAGAGCCATCCTTGGGACACACAGCTGTAAGTGTCTGGACCCCAAATCTTTCTCCTCCTCTGCAAAGGGACCTTCTTTGAGATTCTGGGGACTGAACTTGACCAGAACATTTGGGGTCACTCACAAGCATGCTTGGCTGCTGAGCTCAGCTCCCCCAAGGTTTACTGCCCCCATCCCCACGGCCACAGACCCCAGGCCTCACTGCCTCCCACACAGCAGGCTCAGCCCGTCTCCACACACCAGGTCCTGGGCATGGGCTCCCCAGCCCGATGGACACCACCCAACTCAGGTGCGGAGCTTCCGCCTGCCTCCCCGGTCCCACGGAGTGCCCCTTCCTGACTCCAGAATACTGTTCATTCCTGTGCTGTTCATACCATGACGATCGTCCGTAAAAGCAACTCTGCAACAGGTGCTCCCATGTCCCACCTCCTCTACTGCTCAAAACACACCCAGGGACAGAGGAAGACTCCAGGCTGCAACATTGAGACCTGAGAGCCAGTCTAGAGGTCACCAGGCCGTTGACTCCAAGGCCCGCTTCATGTCTGGTCTCACTCCTTTCCCTGTGAAGCAGGGACCAGGAGGGACACCTCCTAGGACCTGCTGCAGGTGACAGAACAGCACAGGGACAACACCTGGGCACTCAGCTGTCAGCAGAGACTGGAGGTGCTTGGACCTAGGTTTCCTGACCGCGAGCTGCAGGCCTTTCCAGAATGTCTCCCACACGCTCTCTTGCCCCAAGCACTATGACATATACCCTGTGTCCTCACATCAGACATTCACTCAGCAGGCACAGGGACGGGCATTCTGCAGGCAGGGCTATTCTCTCCCAGAATCACATTCTAGGCTTACAAACAAAAACCAGGACTTCTGATTCCAGCAATATGGCAGGTCTACTTAATTTGAAACATTTTCCACCACAGAGCACATAGAAATGCTGGATTAGGCCAGGCGTGGTGGCTCACGCCTGTAATCCCAGCACTTGGGGAGGCCAAGGCGGGCAGATCACCTGAGGTTGGGAGTTCGAGACCAGCCTGACCAACATGGAGAAACCCCGTCTCTACTGAAAATACAAAATTAGCCAGGCGTGGTGGCGCATGCCTGTAATCCCAGTTAGACTGGAGGCTAAGGCAGGAGAATGGCTTGAACCTGGAAGGCTGAGGTTGCTGTAAGCCGAGGTCACACCATCGCACTCCAGCCTGGGCAACAAGAGCGAAACTCCGTCTCAAAAAAAAAAAGGAAAGAAATGCTGGATTAAATTCACAAACATGCTTCCAAATGCACTCCTGGAAGCGCAAGACCATAAGGAACACCGCCCAAGAGGCCAGAAACAAAGAGCAACAAAAAACAAGTGAGCCAAACACAGGAGTGAGCACGGGGGCTGCCCTGGGCCCTGCAGGCCAGGTGGGACCAGCCCCTCTGTCCAGGGGCCAGGCCCAGCAAAGCAGGATGTGCTCAGGAGTGCATAGTGCAGGGAGCTCAGACTCAGCAATCACCTCTGTGCCAAACACAGAGAAATGCTTCACAAAATATTAAAAGGACAAAATCAGAAAATCATGGCCATCCTCAAAAGTTAGGAAAATGTCTCTGAGATCAGCAAAGAAGCAGGACTGGAATCTAGTGAGCTGGGCTAACATCTCAGGCTTACTGGAGGCCCAGGCAGAAGGGGGCACTTTGATTCCTGCAGGGTTTGGGGTATGAAAGATGACACTGCGGCCAGGCTCACTGTGGGAGAAAGAGTGGAGGGAAGGGTGATCACTGAAGGATATGCAAACTGATCTGCAAACTTGTTCGCTGAGTGACATTTGGCTGACCACACCCACAGTGGGCCTGCCAGATCAGCACTCCTGGGAAAGACACTGGTCTCCAGAAACAGTCATGTGAGCCTCGCTGACCAGTGCATTTCAGGATGTCACTGACAGCTGTAGCAGATGTCCAACTCTAGCCCTCAAGCTTCAGGATTGAAGATGCCCCAACTTCTTACCTGGCATGATCCTGAGCTAGAAACATAACATCAAAAACGTGCTACAAGTGCAGCGAAACATGGCAGAGCCTGATCTGCAGTCCTCTTGTCCACTCAGGTCATGGCGTAGGGTGCCAGGCTCTCCCCTAATGTGATCAGAGTCGGGGGTCTTAGCATGGTGTGTGCCCAGATGATTGCCTGAGCACCGGACCAGCCTTCCAGGGAGATCAGCCTTCAGGGAACCAGTCTTGGAGAAGTTAATGCTTCCCTTTTTTTTTTTTTTTTGTTTGAGCTGGGGTCTCGCTCTATCACCCAGGCTGGAGTGCGGCGGTGCCATCTCGGCTCACTGCAAACTCTGCCTCTCGGGTTCATGCCATTCTCCTGCCTCAGCCTCCTGAGTAGCTGGGACTACAGACGCCTGCCACAACACCCGGCTAATTTTGTTTTTTGTATTTTTAGTAGAGATGGGGTTTTACCATGTTAGCCAGGATGATCTCGATCTCCCGACCTCGTGATCCACCCGCCTCGGCCTCCTGAAGTTCTGGGATTAGAGGCGTGAGCCACTGCGCCTGGCCAATACTTCCCTTTTACCAAGAAATACCCAGTGGGACACAGTGGCTTATGCCTGCAATCCCAGCATTTTGGGGGCCAGAGTGGGAGGATCGCTTCAGCCCAGGAGTTTGAGACCAGCCTGGGTGACATAGCAACACCCTGTCTCTACTAAAAATAATTTTAAAAAACATCAGGCCTGTAATCTCATGCCACTGCACTCCAGTGTGGGTGACAGAGTGAGGCCTTGTCTCCTAAAAAAAGAAAGAAAGAAAAAGAAAGAAAGAAAGAAAGAAAAAAAAAGAAAAGGCTAGGTACAGCTACAACAAAAAAAAGAAAACTTCAGGCCAATTACTCTCTGATGAACACTGATGCAAAAATCCTCAAACAAATACTGGCACATCAAATCCAGCGGCACAGCAAAAAGCTTACCCAGCTGGGCGTGGTGGCTCATGCCTGTAATCCGAGGACCTTGGGAGGCTGAGGCAGGTGGATCACCTGAAGTCAGCAGTTCGAGACCAACCTGGCCAACATGGTGAAACTCTGTCTCTACTAAAAATACAAAAATTAGCTGGGAGTGGTGGCGCATGGCTGTAATCCCTGCTACTTGCTACTCGGGAGGCTGAGGCAGGAGAATCACTTGAGCCCGGGAGGCAGAAGTTGCAGTGAGCTGAGGTGGTGCCATTGCACTCCAGCCTGGGCGACAGAGTAAGACTCCATTCAAAAAAAAAAGCTTATCAGTGACAGACTGGATTAAGAAAATGTGGCACATATACACCATGGAATACTCTGCAGCCATAAAAAAGGATGAGTTCAGGTCCTTTGTAGGAACATAGATGAAGCTAGAAACCATCATTCTAAGCAAACTATCTCAAGGACAGAAAGCCAAACAGTGCATGTTCTCACTCATAGGTGGGAATTGAACAATGAGAACACTGGGACACAGGGCAGGGAACATCACACACCAGGGCCTGTTGGGGGCTGGGGGGCTGGGGGAGGGATAGCATTAGTAGAAATACCTAATGTAAATGATGAGTTGATGGGTGCAGCAAACCAACATGGCACATGTATACATATGTAACAAATCTGCACATTGTGCACATGTATCCCAGAGCTTAAAGTATAATAACAAAACAAAACAAAACAAGCAAAAAAAAGCTTATCCACCATGATCAAATCAGCTTCATCCGCAGGATGCAAGGCTGGTTCAACATATGAAAATCAATAAATATAATTCAGCACGTAAACAGAACTAAAGACAAAACCCACATGATTATCTCAATAGACACAGAAAATGCCTTTGATAAAATTCAACATCCCTTCATGTTAAAAATTCTCAATAAACTAGGTATTGAAAGAACATACCTCAAAATAATGAGAGCCATTTATGGCAAACCCACAGCCAATAGCATACTGAATGGGCAAAAGCTGGAAGCATTCCCCTTGAAACCAGCACAAGACAAGGATGCCCTCTCTCACCACTCCTATTCAACATGGTATTGGAAGTTCTGGCCAGGGCAATCAGGCAAGAGAAAGAAATAAAGGGTATTTAAATAGGAAAGAGAGGAAGTCGAACTGTCTCTGTTTGCAGATGACATGATCCTATCTCTAGAAAACCCCATCCTCTCAGCCCCAAAGCTTCTTAAGCTGATAAACAACTTCAGCAAAGTCTCAGGATAAAAAATCAATGTGCAAAAGTCACAAGCATTCCTATACACCAGTAACAGACCAACAGAGAGCCAAATAATGAATGAACTCCCAGGCTGTGCCCATGAACTACAAGGCTACAGTAACCAAAACAGCCTGGTACTGGTACAAAAACAGACACATACACCAATGGAACAGAACAGAGAACTCAGAAATAGGATCACACATCTACAACCATCTGATCTTTGACATACCTGACAAAAACAAGCAACAGGGAAAGGATTCCCTATTTAATAAATGGTGCTGGGAGAACTGGCTAGCTATATGTAGGAGATTGAAACTGGACCCCTTCTTTACACCTTATACAAAAATTAACTCAAGATGGATTAAAGACTTAAATGTAAAAGCCAAAACTATAAAAACCCTAGAAGGAAATCTAGGCAATACCATTCAGGACATAGGCACGGGCAAAGATTTCATGATGAAAACATCAAAAGCAATTACAACAGAAGCAAAAATTGACAAATGGGGTCTAATTAAACTAAAGAGCTTCTGCACAGCAAAAGAAACTATCATCAGAGTGAACAGACATCCTGCAGCATGGGAGAAATTTTTTGAATGTATCAATCTGGCAAAGGTCTAATATCCAGAATCTACAAGGAACTTAAACAAATTTACAAGAAAAAAACAACCCCATTAGAAAGTGGGCAAAGGATATGAACAGACACTTCTCAAAAGAAGACTTTATTAGGCCAGCATGAAAAAAGCCTCAACATCACTGATCATTAGAGAAATGCAAATCAAAACCACAATGAGATACCATCTCATGCCAGTCAGAATGGCAATTATTAAAAAGTCAAATTGGCTGGTCATGGTGGCTCATGCCTGTAATCCCAGCACTTTGGGAGGCCAAGCCAGGCAGATCACCTGAGGTCAGGAGTTTGAGACCAGCCTGACCAATATGATGAAACCTCATCTCTACCCAAAATACAAAAATTAGCCAGGTGTAGTGGCACATGCCTGTGGTCCTAGCCACTTGGGAGGCTGAGGCAGGAGAATCACTTGAACTGGGGAGGAGGAGGCTCCAGTGAGCTGAGATCGCGCCACTGCACTCCAGCCTGGGTGACAGAGTGAGGCTCGCCATCTCAGAAAACTAAATTAAAATTAAAATTAAAAGTCAAGAAACGACAGATGCTGGTGAGATTGTGGAGAAATAGGAACACTTTTACACTGTTGGTAAGAATGTAAATTAGTTCAACCATTGTGTAAGACAGCGTGGAGATTCCTCAAAGAATAAGACATAGAATTCTGCAGAAATACAATTTGACCCAGCAATCTCATTACTGGGTATATACTCAAAGGAATATAAATCATTCTATTATAAGGATATATGCTCATATATGTTCACTGTAGCACTATTCACAATAGCTAAGACATTAAATCAACCCATATGCCCATCAATGATAGACTGGATAAAGAAAATGTAGTACATATACACCATGGAATACTATGCAGCCATGAACAGTAATGAAATAGTGTTCTTTGCAGGAACATGGATGGAGCTGGAAGCCATTATCCTCAGCAAACTTATGCAGGAACAGAAAACTGAACACTGCATGTTCTCACTTGTAAGTGGGAGCTGAAAAATGAGAACACATGGACACAGGGAAGGGAATAACACCTGTGGCGGGAGGTGGGGGGAGGGAGAGCATCAGGATAAATAGCTAATGCATGTGGCTGTTAATACCTAGGTGATGAGTTGATAGGTGCAGCAAACAACCATGATACACGTTTACCTAGAGAGCAAACCTGCACGTCCTGCACATGCCTCCTGGAACTTAAAATAAAATTAAAAAAAAATTTTTTTTTTGAGACAGAGTCTCGCTCTGTTGCCCAGGCTAGAGTGCAATGGTGCCATCTCGGCTCACTGCAACTTCCATCTCCCAGGTTCAAGTGTTTCTCCTGCTTCACCTTCCCTAGTAGCTGGAATTACAGGCACCTGCCACCATGCCCAGCTGATTTTTGTATTTTTAGTAGAGATGGGGTTTCACTATGTTGGCCAGGATGGTCTCGAACTCCTGACCTCAGGTGATCTGCCCGTCTCAGCCTCCTGAAGTGCTGGGATTACAGGTGTGAGCTACCATGCCCGGCCATAAAATTAAATTAAAAAAAAAAAAAAAGAAAGGGTTGGGTGTGATGGCTCACACCTATAATCTCGGCACTTTGGAAGGCCAAGGGAGGAGGATCTCTTGATCCCAGGAGGTCAAGGCTGCAGTGAGCTGTGATCACACCACTGCACTCTAGCCTGGGTGACAGAGTGAGTCCTGTCTGACTCCTCCAAAAAAACATGAATTTCCAGGAGTGAAGATGAATATAAATTCTCAGAGATCATATTACAGAGAAACTGCAGAACATCAAGGAGAAAGGACAGATTATTGAAAAGGACAGATTATTATGGGTTTTGGGGGGAAGATGAGGAGTTTGATCATTGAACATGCTGGGTTTGAGATAATTTAGACATCCCGGCAGCACTGTCTGGGGGGAGGCTGGATATTGTGGTCTGAAGTTCTGAGGTCTTGGAAATGTGAACTGGAGTGGGCCTTCAGCAACACAGCAAGACCAGGGTTCAAACTGGACCCTATCTCTTTCAAGGTATGAGGCCTCCATAAGCCAGGGCTTCTCTCTGAACCTCAGTTTCCCATCTGTAAATTAAGGTGGTAATGCTTCCTGAGTTGCTGGGAAGATTAAATGCCTATAAAGTGACTGGCACTATTTACAATAAAAAATCCCTTTTGGGATCATTTTAATAAATGAAGGTATGGCATACAGTGGGAAAGCATACAGGCATGGAGAGGAATGAGGAGATGCCACACATAGATTATGGAAGGATCTGTAAGTCACACTGTTGAGTGGCAAAGCGCAGGACTTCCTATGCAAAACGTGAACTGAGCATTCAGGCCGGGAATCCTACAGCGGGCGCCTGGCACGGGTGGGAGGGATGCACTCTTCACTGTGTGCCCCTTGGTGCCTTTGGAATTTTGTACCATGTGCAGGAGCAGTATTACCTACTTATAAAAAAAAAAAAATTAACACCCAGGGGCCCGTCCTCCAGTGCAAGCCTTCCCGCGAGAGAGGGAGGGGTAAGGGGCTTGGCTGCAGATGCCTGCGGGGCAGATGGAGCCAGGCTCTCTCAAGCAGAAAGGGACAGAAGGGGTCAGGGGAGGCTACCCTGAGACCCTCGGATACACTGGGGCCAGCCCTGGGGCCCTTCTTACTCCCCTCTCACCCCCCTCACACATTCTCTGTCTGCCCGTTCACCTGGCAGAGCACCCCCGCGGGGGCTCCCGTGAGGCAGTAGCGGGGGATTAAGGTGGGGAGCTCTTGGCCGCACAGCAATCCAGACCTGGAGAGGCCAGGCCCATTTTCTCTCTCCTTAACTCCTGCCACTCCAAGTGAATGTATGTCCTAGGCTCTCATTATAGCATGGAAACTATGGATGTTGTAATGAGAGCATAGATTAGTTTGGAAAGATTTTTTTCCATCTTTTTCATCTGTATCTTAAATCCTTCCTCTAGGAGTAATTTGATGTTCAGCAGTGTCTTTCCTGTTCCTTGTTCATCTTTTTTTTTTTTTTTTTGTTGGGGGGGCGGGGCACTTGGGATGCAGGGAGTTGAATTATTCACACTTCTCAGTTCAGGGGCACAGACTACTACCATTAATGCGACAAGAACCCTCTCTTATTTTTTTCTCCATTTAATTTAAATTATTATGAATTGGCAAGGCACGGTGGCTCACTCCTGTAATCCCAGCATTTTGGGAGACCGAGGCGGGCAGATCATGAGGTAAAGAGATCGAGACCATCCTGGCTAACATGGTGAAACCCCGTCTCTACTAAAAAAATACAAAAATTGGCCGGATGCAGTGGCTCACGCCTGTAATCCCAGCACTCTGGGAGGCCGAGGCAGGTGGATCACGTGAGGTCAGGAGTTCAAGACTAGCCTGGCCAACATGGTGAAACCCGGTCTCTACTAAAAATACACACACACACACACACACACACACACACACACACACACACACACACAAATTAGCCGGGCGTGGTGGCGGCGGGTGCTTGTAATCCCACCAATTTAGGAGGCTGAGGCAGGAGAATCACTTGAACCTAGGATGCAGAGGTTGCAGTGAGCCAAGATTGCACCATTGCACTCCAGCCTGGGCAACAAGAGCAAAACTCCGTCTCAAAAAAAAAAAAAAAAAATTAGCTGGATGTGGTGGTGGGTGCCTGTAGTCCCAGCTACTTGGGAGGCCGAGGCAGGAGAATTGCTTGAATCTGGGAGGCGGAGGTTGCAGTGAGCCGAGATAGCGCCATTGCACTCCAGACTGGCCACAGAGCGAGACTCTGTCTCAAACAACAACAACAAATTATTATGAATTATTTTATTTTAAATTATTTTATGTATTACTTTCCCCTTTATCCTGAATACCCATCCCTCTTCCCTCAGCTCAAGGGTAGCTGCTGTCATGTATTTAAAATATATTCTCTTTAGATGCATACAAGGTTTGTAGATTTACAAAAATAAATTTGGTGAGGGACACGGGGACTCAGTACACTAGGGGACTGATTTACTCTAGTTGTATTTTTCAATTTCTGACATTACAAATTTGTGCTCTGAAGACATTGCTTGTTGTCTGTATTTTTTGCTAGCTGGAGAGCACCTCCCTACATAGGAGGGAAGGGAAGTTCAGCTTTATTTTTTGGCAAGTAGTAGGTGAGAGAGTGAGTCATAAAGGTCCGAGGGGAAGAACATTCCAGGAAGAGGGATAGCCAGCATGAGAAACCTGGTGTCGCAACTTGCCTGCTATGTCCAGTTTGGCTACAAGGGAGTAAGCCAGGGGCCTGGGCCTGAGACTCAGACAAGTGCTTGTAAGAGATCATGCAAGGAACTGTAGGCATTGCAAGGCCTTTAGACTTTGCCTCGAGTGCGAAGTATGTGTCAGGACTTGATTTGTTTTAATTGCTGAATAATATTCCATTGTTTGGATATACCGCATTTTGTTTATCCATTCATCATTTGATGGACATTTGGGCTGTTTCCACCTTTTGGCTATTATGACTAATGCTGTTATGAGCATTTGTGTACCGGGTTTTGCATGGACATGTTTTCATTTTTCTTGGATATACCCTGAGTAGGATTGCCGGCCATATGGTATCTGTGTTTAGTATTTTGAGGAAGTGCCAATGTCTTATCCAGGAGTGATCCACAGAGGCAGAGTGGTTCTGAACTGAATTTGTGGTGGGCTACGAACCGCAGAAGGGCTGGCAGCAGCCAGGAGGCAGCAGGGATCAGGGACAAGTTCAAGACCAGCAGAGGCTGCCAGGATAAACCCATGGGGGAAACAAGACAAAACAAGCCTGTGAGCCAGGACACCAGGAAGAAAATCTGCTCCAGAACCTTTCGGAACACTGCGGGGAAGGCTGGGTTGTGATTCTCTTTCTTTTCCACCTTCAGCTGTCTGTTCCCACTAGAAACAGGCTCACTGTGGCTATCAGTGCATCCTCGGGGTACAGAGAAGAGAGGTGGGTGTGTGAATCTTGGGAGTGTGTTGGGAGAGCGGGGAACAGGCTGAGAACACTTTGGGGAGGCCCATCCTCCTCCCCAGGGCACTCCGACCCAGGGGAGGCTTCCCAGGGGAGCACCGAGGAGTTTCTTCCCAGAGACGCCAGAGCACTCCTCTCCCAAGTGTGACGTGGGGGAAGTGTGTGCCTCCTGCTGCCTCCTCCTGGCTCTCTTCTGCCTCACTCCTCTTTCCCAACCCAGAACCTAGCCGAGTTCTTTCGCAGGTGGGGGCTAGTGCAAACTGGGGCTGTCTGTCAGGCACCATCACATTCAGGTTCCACCAAAGCCTTACTTTTCTTGCAATAGTTTGAGTTGAGTTTTAAATGCAGCTATCGGTCCATGCGTAGGACAGTGGCTACATGTGTGCCGCACGTGTGACGAGTGTGTTACATAAAATACGGGTGTCGCAGTGCGTGCTTTCAGCAGGATCTCGTGTGTGTCAGTTGGGGGGCAGGGCTTGTCTAGAAATGGGGATAATTCTGGGCGCTATAGGGGAGTGGATTCCCTGTGCCCCAACCAAGAGAGCCCAGTTCCTCCCAGGGCCAGGCTGTGGGGGCTTGCAGGGACCCTCCCTCCTGGCTAGGCCTGCCTGGGTGAGGCCAGCCTCGGTGCAGTCAGCCATAGCCTCTCCTGGCTGCCAGCCAGTGCAGGCTGAGGGGGATTGTGTCTGGGAGTGGCCTCTTGGCTCCTCCTCTGAGATCCTGACTAGACCTGTCCTCAGCAGAGAAGGCAGCCCTTTCTTCCACCTACTTTAACACTGGAAGAATGCTCCCAGCACTTCCCTAGTCTTCACGGTGGAACACAAGATGAGATGGGTTTCCAGGCAGAGAGAGGTGTTGTTTCAAACACTCTCCCTGCACCCATCCCCACCAGGGCCTAAACTTCCGCTGTTAGAGACTTATACATGAAGGTTTGAGGGGCTTGAGGTCACACTGGAGCGGGGTGGAAAGCTCTGGAGCAGAGGGGTCTCAGTTGTTCATGGATATCCACTTCCTTGCTGTGTGGCTCTAGGCAAGTCACTTAAACTCTCTCAATTTGTACGTGAGGTGATAAGAGTGACCATCTTGCATAAATATTGTTGTGAGTATAAGATGAAGAAAATAGGTAAAGCAGCTAGCAAAATGTCTAGCACAAGTGGGTGCTTGAGAGCCAGGTATTCCCTTCTCACTGGAGTGCCGAGCCCCTGGGAAAGGTGACCTCAGCCTCCAGGCAGACTCTGGAGGAGAAATGGGGAAAGTTAAGAAATGGCAATCTGGACCGGGTGTGGTGGCTCACGCCTGTAATCCCAGCACTTTGGGAGGCTGAAGCAGGCAGATCACGAGGTCAGCAGATCGAGACCATCCTGGCTAACATGGTGAAACCCCATCTCTACTAAAAATACAAAAAATTAGCTGGGCGTGGTGGCGGGCACCTGTAGTCCCAGCTACTCGGGAGGCTGAGGCAGGAGGATGGTGTGAACCCGGGAGGCAGAGCTTGCAGTGAGCCGAGATCGCGCCACTGCACTCTAGCCTGGGAGACAGAGGGAGACTCCGTCTCAAAAAAAAAAAAGAAAAGAAATGGCAATCCATCTGTTTCTTTGTTTGTTCACTCATTTATTCATGCTTCCAATGGAGTAACATTACCGAGTGCCTGCAAGTGCCAGACCCAGCAGGAGGCATGGAGACCCAGAAGGTCACAGGGTCTCGTTGGGATCAGACTGAGTAGGGGTCCATCTGAAACACAAGCACAGCAGCAACTCAAAGCATTTGCAAGCAATGTGGACTTCACTGAAGTGTTGGTGAGGAAGCAGAACAGTAGGTTATACCACACAGAAAAAGCAAGATGTGTCCATGTCCCTGCTAATCAACTCCAAGCTCTCTCTGGCACCTGCCTGGCTGTGGCTGCCAGCACCCCTCAGCTTCCTCTGGCTTCCATTTCCTGGGCTCACTGCCCACATCCTACCCCTTGTTAAGGGGCTTCATAGAGACGTAATTAACATACCGCACAATTCACCTTTTAAAAGTGTATACGTCAATGGTTTCTAATCTATTCAGGTTTATACAATCATCACCATAATCCAATTTTAGAATATTTTAATCTCCCTCCCAAAAACCTTCATGCTCATTAGGAATCACCCCAAACTTCCCCTTTTCCCCAGCCCTAGGAAACCGCCAATCCACTTTCTGTCTTCATGGATTTGCCCAATTCTGGACATTTCATATAAGTGGAATAATTCAATATGTGGTCTTTTAAAAATTTTAAATTAAGGTAAAAAAATGCTTAACATAAAGTCTATCATCTGAACTATTTTTAGGTGGACAGTTTAGTAGTGGTAACTGTATCCACACTGTTGTAGAACATCTCCAGAACATTTTCATCTTGCAAAATTGAAACTCTGTACCCACTGAACAACTCCCCTTTCTCCTCCCCGTGGCCCTTGGTTATCATCATTCTTTCTGTCTCTGTGAATTTTGTGAGTATAGGGACTTCATATAAATGAAATCATACTGTACTTGTCATTTCGTGATTGGCTTGTTTCAAGTAGCATAATGTCCTCAAGGTTTACCCATGCTGTAGTGCGTGACATCCTTCTTTTTAAAAACTGAATAATATGACTGGGCGTGGTGGCGCTCATGCCTGTAATCCCAGCACTTTGGGAGGGCTAGGTGGGTGGATCACCTGAGGTCAGGAGTTCCAGACCAGCCTGGCCAACATGGTGAAACTCCGTCTCCACTAAAAATGCAAAAATTAGCTGGGCGTGGTGGCATGCGCCTGTAATCCCAACTACTCAGGAGGTTGAGGCAGGAGAATCACTTGAACCCGGGAGGCAGGGGTTGCAGTGAGCTGAGATGGCACCACTGCACTCTAGCCTGGGCAACAGAGCGAGACTCCATCTTAAAAAAACAAAACAAAACAAAACAACAACAACAAAACTGAATAACACACACACTCACACTCTCCCTCTGTCTCTCTCTCTGTCTACTTTATCCATTTATCTGTTGACAAACGCTGAGTTGCCTCCACCCCCTGGGTATTGTGAATAGCACTGCAATGAACATGGGTGTGTAGATATTGCTTTGAGATCTTGTTTTCAGTTCTTTGGGATGTATTCCCCGAAGTGAGTTTGCTGGATCATATGGTAATTCTACTTTTAATTTTTTCAGGGACCCTCCATAGTGTTTTCCACAGTGGCTACACCATTTTGATAGTAACTATCCTAATGGGTGTGAAATGGTATCTCATTGTGATTTCGATTTGTATTTCCCTAAGTGATGCTGAGCATCTTTTCATATGCTTATATGTCATTTGCATATGTTTTTAGAGAAATGTCTATTCCAGTCCTTTGTCCATTTTTTTTTTCTTGAGACAGAGTCTTGCTCTGTCGCCCAGACTAGAGTACAGTGGTACAATCTTGGCTCACTGCAACCTCTGCCTCCCAGGTTCAAGCAATTTTCCTGCCTCAGCCTCCCAAGTTGCTGGGACTACACGCACCTGCCACCATGCCCAGCTAATTTTTGTATTTTTAGTAGAGATGGGGTTTCACCACGTTGGCCAGGCTGGTCTCGAACTCCTGAGCCCAGGTGATCCAACCCCCTCAGCCTCCCAAAGTGCTAGGATTACAGGAGTGAGCCACCGACCGCACCTGGCCTCCTTTGTCCATTTTTGAGCTGGCTTGACCTTTTTTTATTGTTGAAATGTAGGAGTTTTAAAAATATATATTCTGGATAATAACCCCTTATCAGATATATGATTTGCAAATATTTTCTCCTATTCTGTGAGTTGCCTTTTTATCCTATTGATAGTGTACTTTGATACATAAAAGGTTTTTTTTTTTTTTTGAGATGGAGTCTTGCTCTGTCACCCAAGCTGGAGTGCAGTGGCGCAATCTCGGCTCACTGCAAGCTCTGCCTCCCGGAGGTTCACACCATTCTCCTGCCTCAGCCTCCCTAGTAGCTGGGACTACAGGCGCCCGCCACCATGCCCGGCTAATTTTTTGTATTTTTAGTAGAGATGGGGTTTCACTGTGTTCGCCAGGATAGTCTTGATCTCTTGACCTCGTGATCCGCCCGCCTCAGCCTCCCAAAGTGCTGGGATTATATGTGTGAGCCACCGCGCCCGGCCATAAAAGTTTTTAATTTTGATAAAGTTCAATTTATTTATTATCTGTTTCTTTTGTTGCCTGCGCTTTTGGTATCATATCTAAGAAATCATTGCCAAATCCAATGTCGTAAAGATTTTTTCCTATATTTTCTTCTAGGAGTTTTGTAGTGCTAAGGTAAATACTTTTTTTTTTTTTTTTTTGAGAGAGAGAACCTCTTTCTGTTGCCCAGGCTGGAATGCAATGGCACGATCTCGGCTCACTGCAACCTCCGCCTCCCAGGTTCAAGCGATTCTCCTGCCTCAGCCTTTAGAGTAGCTGGGATTGCAGGTGCCTGCCACCATGCCCAGCTAATTTTTGTATTTTTAGTAGAGACAGAGTATCACCATATTGACCAGGCTGGTCTTGAACTCCTGACTTCAGGTAATCTGCCCACCTCGGCCTCCCAAAGTGCTGTGATTACAGGTGTGAGCACCCAGCCTTAAAGTAAATACTTTGCATTTAGGTATTTAATCCATTTTGGGTTATTTTTGTATCTAGTGTAAGGAGAGGGCCTGATTTCATTATTTTGCATGTGAATGTCCATGAGGCCACAGGTGAAGACTGAGAGAGAAAAGGCAGTGCAGCAGTCAGGGGGGACCATGTGCACTTCAACCACTTTTTCGTGTAACTCGCTTGTGTCTTCAGAGCCTGCTCAGGCCCAGTCACGTATAGACCACTTCCATTTGATAATGGAGTGTTGCTATGCCTGCCCAACTGTATGGCTTGTTGGATCACATAACACCCAGTTCATAACGGGCATCTCAGCTCACATGGTGACTGGGAGACCCATGATTAAGTGTTTAGTCTGTGCTAAGGCCCAGTAGCAGGCCAAGAGCTGTCTCTCAAAAGGATCCACAGAGGATGGCAGGATTTTGCTTTAAAATTCTAAGAGCTTGCACTGTGGGTCACCTATGGGGCTCCAAATAGCATCCCTGTCTGCCACTGCCACCTTGAGCACCACTAGATCTGCTGGGTCACATGGCCCAAGTGGCAAAGCAGCCTGCACAGCAGCTGGGACCTGTGGCAGCGCCTTCTCCTGTTCTGGACCCCACTCAGAACTAGCAGCTTTTCAGGTCACTCAATAAATGGGCTGTAGTAACACACCCAAATGAGGAATATGTTGCCTCCAAAATCCAAGTAGGCCTGCTAGTAATTTTGTCTCTTTCTGGTTTGTAAGAGGGGCCACATACAATCATGTATTCTTTCTTCACCTTAGAAAGGATATTTCATATCTCCAGACAGTTTAAAAAAAAAAAAAGAAAGGATATTTTCAACATTTTCTGGACCCCCAGAAATTTTACTGAGGTAGAAGATCCCTGAATTTCAGTTAGAGTTCTCTCCCAACCTCTGACACACAAATATCTCACCAGTAAGTTAAGAGTAGTTGCTATTTCTCACTTATGGTCCAGTCAGCCCTAGGTCATCAGTGTCATGATAGACCAGTGTGCTATCTTGTAGGAGGGAAAAGAAATTGAGATCCAGGCTGGGCACGGTGGCTCACGCCTGTAATCCTAGCACTTTGGGAGGCCGAGGCAGGTGGATCACGAGGTCAGGAGATCGAGACCATGGTGAAACCCTGTCTCTACTAAAAATACAAAAAATTAGCTGGGTGCAGTGGCAGGCGCCTGTAGTCCCAGCTACTCGGCAGGCTGAGGCGGGAGAATGGCGTGAACCCGGGAGGCGGAGCTTGCAGTGAGCCGAGATTGCGCCACCGCACTCCAGCCTGGGCGACAGAGCGAGACTCCGTCATAAAAAAAAAAAAAAGAAATTGAGATCCCTGCAATCTAAATTATAACATAGGGTTGTAGAGTTGACATACTTCTGAGGTAGGACAGTGGAGGGGTAGTGCTGGCCTTGCCAGCTGAAAGCAAACAGCTTCTGGTGAACCTTACAGAAAGACATGGAGAAAAAGGCATTTGTCAGATCAATAGCTGCTTACTGTGTTAATTTGCTCAAGCAATGAAACCACAGCTGGTACAACAATTGCAATTGGAGTCACCACTTGGTTAAGCTTACAAGAAGCCACTGTCATTGTCTGAGATCTATCCCCCTTTAGCACAGGCCAGATAGGAGGATTGAATGGGGATGTGGTGGGAATCACCACTCCTGTATCTTTTAAGTCCTTGATGGTGGTGCTAATCTCCGAATCTCTGCAGTCTCTCTAGAATGCAGCAATGCTTTTCTTAGGTAAAGGCAGCTTCAGTGGCTTTCATTTGGATTTGCCTATCAGAAGAGTCCTCAGAGAACCAACATGGTGATTCTGCTAGCTGCTAAGTACAGCCATGCATCACATAACATTTCGCTCAATGATGGATAGCATATATGATGGTGGTCCTATAATACCATACTTTTGCTCTACCTTTTCTTTTTTCTTTACTTTTTTTTTTTTTTTTTTTTTTTTGAGATGGGTTCTTGCTCTGTCGCCCAGGCTGGAGTGCAGTGGCGCAATCTTGGCTCACTGCAAACTCTACCTCCCGGGTTCAAGTGATTCCCCTGCTTCAGTCTTCTGAGTAGCTGGGACTACAGGCACCCGCCACCCACCACGCCCAGATAATTTTTGTATTTATAGTAGAGATAGGGTTTCACCATGTTGGTGAGGCTGGTCTCGAACTCTTCATCTCAGGTGATCCACCTGCCTCGGCCTCCCAAAATGCTGGGATTACAGGCATGAGCCACCGCGCCTGGCCTGCTGTACCTTTTCTGTGTTTAGGTACACAAATGCCATTGTGCTACAGTTGCCTACGGTATTTAGTACAGTAACCTGCTATATAGGTTTATAGCCTAGCTATCCTATATAGCCTAGTATGGAGGAGGCTATACCATCTAGATTTGTGTAAGTATGCTCTATGATGCTTGTACAAAGACTAAATTACCTAATGATGCACTTCTCAGACTGTATCCCCACTGTTCGGTGAGTGACACATGACAGTATGTTCCAATTATGCATTCTGGAACTTAGGAAATAACCGCATAGACTGAGCCTGGGGACCCAATGAACCCACTGTGAGATGGACCTGAGCTAAAACTCCCTTGACCACCTGACCTCCGGAAGCCCCTGGAGGGCCACAGGGATGCTTCTGGTCTTCTGGAATGAATGTCAGTTCAGAGCCAGTGTCCAAGAGTGCCTGAAAAGTCTGATTATTTTCTTTTTCCTAATACACAATGACCCTGGTAAAAGGTCAAAGGTCTCTCTAGGGAAGGCTGGGAGAAAGATTAACAGTAGAGTTTTTTTGATAGCATACAGGATCCTTTCTGGAGGGGACTGTGCTTCCCCTGCATGGACCATGATGTTCTGTTTTCATGATTCAAGTAAGACTTTTGTTAACTCGACCTGGAAGTTTTCTGCTTATACAGATTAAGAGTTTAATAGGTATGAAAGTTGATCGTAAATGTGTGATTCTTGTCACACCCAACTAAATCTGAGTTGAGGGCCAAGGAGGGAAAAACGGTCAGGATTTATCACATTGCTTCAGAAATGCAATTTTCTGCAAGTCCAGCAGTCAAAACTATCTATTGTAACCTGAGACCAGTTTTGTCTACAGCTCGTGGAATATCTTGCCGCCAGTGTAGGGCTCATTGTGTCCACTGCCATCGTTCACCAATCAGCTTGCTAGTCCCAAAGCCTTACTAATACGAATAAACTTTCTCTCAAGACCACAAGCAACGTTCCTCTATTCTATAAAATCCCCAACCTGCTCTTTATTCTTTGGACATACTGAAAAACACCTGGTCTGTGTGTATGGCCCAAATTGCAACTCTTATATCCCAAATAAAATGCTATATTTAGAGATTTCTCTCTACCTTTTAATGTTGACTTCAGTACAAGCTTCCTATCTATTTCACTTCTAGGGACGCCATAATCAATTATCCAACATCACATATTCACACAAGTCAGACTATTCTGATTGTTACTTTGTCTCTTCTGTCCATTATGGTAGTCACGTCCACCTTGTCTTAGGTGGTTGAGTTCCCCTCTTGGCTCCTCCCACCCTGAGATCAGTTGCTGTCATTGCATTTAATTTTCCAATTGAGTGACTGTGGTTCCCACTGTAAGGTCTGGCCAGAGAGAAGAGCAATGAAACAGCTCTTGAAGGATGCTGGGGCTCCCCTCACAAACCCATTTCTTACAATATTGGTGAAAGGTGTGTCTGGACCAGTGTGGGTAAGTATGTCTAAAATGGCAAATCTACTCTAATTCCAATCTCTTCAAGCCCTCGAATCCCTTCCTCTACATTAAAACAAGGGATATCTGGCACCTCCAACTTGCTCATTGTAGGCCACCTTTTAATCTGTTTCCCCTAATCAACCAAACTATTAGGTCTCTTTTACATGCCCAGGGCTGCAGCATTCAGTGCAGAATCTCTGCTCAGTGGGCCCACATCAATACATTTGGCCTGATCTGACTTTATGCTCTTTACACCATTATCCTGCATGTTTAATGGATCCTTAACATCCATTTCCACACATTTACTGGATTTCTGCCTGTATGAATCAGAAAACTCAAGTAGTTCTTTAGGAGAATGGCACACCTCCTCCTGGGTCCTGCTATGTCCTCACATTTGGGGGCCTTCTGGGACTCGAATCTAGTTATAGGTCTAGTAAAGAGGGGTGGGTCCTAAGGAAACTCAGCACTGTCTTGCATGACAACTGCCTCAGGGGAGGTCTTTATCATTTCCTCCAGCAATGCAGGGTTAATCTCCTCAGGCCAAGGCCAACACCACGAAGGGTGTGAAGGCTGCTTCCCCTGGGGATGGGGAGGCTAGTTTTGCTGTGGATGGGAAGACACCTCCCATGGGCAAAGAGAATTCATCAGAATTTAGGAGCTCAATGTCTCCTAGTTTCATCAGGATATTCCCATACACCCCCATCCCAATTTACAGTTCTCATCCTCTCCCAATCAATACCCTCACTTTAATAGTAGACATCCTGGGAGTTCAGCTTTTGTTGTAATTCAGCCAATCACATGGTGAGGACTTGTGTTTGATTTTCAGCAGTTTCAACCCTGTGGCTATAGGGGGTCATCCCTCATGGTGGCCCTGACAGGGTGTGGGGGAGAGAGGCTAGGACATCTGTGGTCTTCTTTTGGGAGTTACGGGGCTCACCCTCTGCACTTTGCCTGAGCTGCATCCCATACTTTCTGGGCAACCTCCTATTTCTCAACTCCTGGCCCTGCTGTGCCCCCAGAAGGCTCCTCTTGATAGGCCACCCTCTTAGGCAGGGTCCTTTTGGGATGACTCATATCTAATACCTTGAGGACCAGCATCACTTGCATCCTTGTCTGTCCACACGGTGCACCTGAAGCGTCTCCACTGCCAGCCCTCTTCCCAGCTTTTCCAGCAACGGATGTCCATAGCCTGCCCTCCTATCCAGGGGTGCTGTCCATCTCTCTCTCAGGGATGCTACTGGTCTGTTTGCTCACAGCAGGGACGGGCCTGCGAGTGCAGGCGCTGAGCAGGCAGCCTGCAGCCCTGAGCCGGCTCCCACTTCAGGGCCACAGAGGGCGGGGAAGGGGGCAGGGCCTGGAAGAGCCTGGGCTTGGAGATGGTTGGGTCGGGGCTGACAGCAGGGGGATGGGGGAAGGCAGCGCCTAGCAGCTATCCTTGAAATGAGTGTGTTCGCAGACAAAGTGCAGGTGTAGGCCCACTCCCCCATGCCACGGCCTTTTGAACATGTGGAACCAGGACTCGGAACGTCCTGTTTTAAAGTGGGAGGTGGGCTGTCACTGGCAGGTGCAGAGCGAGAGCTGCGAGCTCCCCATTCCTGCGACCCTATCACATGTGGAAGGTGGGTGGGAGGATGGTGGCGCGGTTGATCTGAGCTCTGTCCCAAATAAGGCTCTTGAGGAGGACGCAGGGCACTTCCAGGGCGAGGGTGCCGCCGGGCTCTGACAAGCCCTCTGGGGACTCGTGGAGTCGTGGGAATGCCAGCTGACTCAGCGAGGGCGGCCTTGGCCACAGCAAGGTACCCTTCCCTACTTTCTGTCTTTCGTGGTGAGGCGATTTTAAAAACGCAGTCTGACCAGCCCTTGCCATTGTCCTGCTGTGTACCCAGCACTTAGTGTGTCGGCTGGTCCGTGTGGACGGCCCAGTCCCTCCAGTGGCATCCCTACCGGTGACCCCTCCTGCCTGCACCACCGTTCCAAGTCTCAGGGCCGGCGCACAGGCGGGGCGCGGGGCTCTTGGCGCCCCTGCGCTCGGAACGGCTGCTTCCGGGCTGGGTGGCTGCTGTCGCCCGCCGCGCGGCCTCTGCAGAACAGTGGGCTGAGGTCGGTCCAGCACGGCGGTCCCAGCCCTAGGGCCGGCGTACAGTAGAGGGCCCGGCAAAGGCCTCGGCCCAGCGGGGAAGGCGCGCCCTCCTGCGGCGCCGACGGGGACAGCAGGGCTCTCGGGCCGTCCTCTCGCTGTGCTCCCTACCCCCCCGCCCCGGGGGACGTGAGGCGGACTGCGGGGCGTGCCGGGGGCGCTGCACCAGCGGACTTGCAGTGGGTGCTCACTGTCGGCCACAGCCAAGGCGTTCGGCCGCCTCGGCCTGAGGAATGAAGGCGCCTTGTGTCGCTTTAGCAGGCAGCAGTGACCCGTGGCGCGTCCCCGGGGACCCGACTGCGGGGCGAGTGGTGCGAAGCCAGTCCTGTGCCCGGGCTCGGTCCTCCCAGCCTCTAGGAAAGCGGATCTCGCTCTCGGTGAGATGAAACGGCCCAGGAGAGAGGCCCCGTCCTTGGCAGGCGGGTGTCCGCGGCAGCACGAGCCATTCGAGCGGTCAGCCGGGGCGCCTTCTGGATGCGAGGCCCGCGGAGCTTGTGGGAGGTGCTGGCGCCCTGTGTGGCCCGCCCTGCGCTCCGGGCTGCGGCTACCGAGACTGAGCAGCCGGGAGCCTCTGGAGAGACGGCTCCGCGCGCCCCCTGCTGGCAGGGGGGAGTCTCTCTATGCTGGGCCGGAGAGCAGGGTCCTCCACGCGGCAGGCGGACTGCGCTAAGAAGTCAGGCCCCGCCGTGGCTGGGTTTCAGAGCCACAGGCAGCAAGGGACCCACTTCCATCCACTCTGCCCGGCTTATGTAGCACGAAGAGGGCTCTGAAGAAGCAGTCTTTTACTGACATTCTACACACCCTTATGAAAAGCCCCCAAAGAGGCCCGGCGCGGTGGCTCAAGCCCGTAATCCAAGCACTTTGGGAGGCTGAGGCAGGCGGATCACCTGAGGTCAGGAGTTCGAGACCAGCCTGGTCAACATGGTGAAACCCCGTCTCTACTAAAAATACGAAAATTTGCTGGGTGTGGTGGCGTGCGCCTGTAATCCCAGCTACTCCGAAGGCTGAGACAGGAGAATCGCGTGAACTCGGGAGGCGGCGGTTGCAGTGAGCGGAGATCGAGCCACTGCACTCCAGCCTGGGCGACAAGAGCAAAACTCTGTCTGGAAAAAGGAAAAAGAAAGAAAGAAAAAGCCCCTAGAGTGGGGTCTAGCCTGGGTCCCCAGCAGAGAGTTAATCAATGAAAATGGGCCAAGCGCGGTGGCTCAAGCCTGTAATCCCAGCACTTTGGGAGGCCGAGACGGGCGGGTCACAAGGTCAGGAGATCGAGACCATCCTGGCTAACACGGTGAAACCCCGTCTCTACTAAAAATACAAAAAATTAGCCGGGCGAGGTGGCGGGCGCCTGTAGTCGCAGCTACTCCGGAGGCTGAGGCAGGAGAATGGCGTGAACCCGGGAGGCGGAGCTTACAGTGAGCCCAGATAGTGCCACTGCACTCCAGCCTGGGAGACAGAGGGAGACTCCGTCTTAAAAAAAAAAAAAAAAAAAAAAAGAAAAAGAAAAAGAAAGAAAATGCAGCGCCCTGGAGGCCGGAAGGGTCCATTCCCCACGCATAACTCCCCTGTAAGAGGATACAGGGCCCTGCAGAGCTCAGGAATGCAGAGTGGGAGGGGGACAGAGGCAAGCACACCTGCAGAGGTGACAGAGGAGAAGGCTGTGGAAGGCCGAGGGCTTTGAGTGGTCTGGCAGCCACAGTCAGCAGGAAGTGGCCTGGGGCTTTGCACCCTGCAGCCTGGCTCTCCCCACACTCTGGGGTGGGACTGCAATGGTGTTGAGTCACTGCTCTAGGCCAGGGTTGACAAGCTTTATGTGAAGGACCAGAAAGTAAATATTTTAGCATTCAGGCTGCATACAGCCTCTGTCATATAGTCTTCTGGTGCTTTTGTTAAGTGTGCGAACCACTGGCCTACACAATGAAGAGATGGGCCTGGGCCCTGGAAGGAAGGACTTGGAAGAAAGGGTAGACCAATTCAGAGACTGAGGGGATGGGAGCCAGCGGGGGTTCCAGCAGGACATGCTGCAGGAATCGATGCGCCATCTCTATGGGGAACTGCTCTTCTAGCAGTCCTTCTTCCTTTCATCTGGATGTGGGGCTTACACTGTTCCCACCCATTCCCATCAGCTGTCACACTTCTGGAGAGCAGGGACAGGTGGGACCGGCTGGCTGCATAGGATGGGGCCTGGATTATCACAAATGGTCCCACTATGTGAGGCTTTGCACAAATTTTGTAGCTGGTTCTGTGGACTCATCTTGTTCAGCTCGTGTTTCTTATGGGGGTATCAGCAGGTCCCAGTTTGCCTGGGATTTCCCAGTTTTAGCCCTGCAAGTCTTTCATCCGGATAAACTTCTCAGTCCTGGGCAGGTGAGTTGGTGACCCTAGCCCCCTGCTCAGAGAAGGAAGGAGGGCATGCTGTCATAGACACTTGGCCCCATGGCACACTTGCTCTGTCCCTTGGCCTGTAGGTTACTCCTGGGTGGCTCTGACCACACTGTCTTTCCCGAACCTCTCCTGCTGTCGGGAAACCCTGCCATTCACCTCCTGGTCACAGTTTATAGCACCCAGAGGCCTGCTGGAGCTGTTGTCCTCACACTGAATCAATGACCCAACAGGAAGTGCAACCAGCCACAGTCAGAGGAGCCAGCGTCAGGCTGTTCTGAGATGGCCCCTGGCTGCTAAGCAGGCAAGGACAGGGAGTTGCTGGGTTGAGGATGACCTGACCCTGGGGCTCCCAGTGCAGTGGGAGGCAGAGCTTCCAGACCACACAAGCCAGTGGTTCTCTTTCACACAGTGGGGTTTGAGCCCTCCTAAAATGAAAATGGCCTAGCAAGAAAAACTTAGAATATGTATTTTCAAAATTCCACTTATAATAGCAATAAAATACATAAGGTTTCTGTGAATAAAAAGTAAAATGGATGCAGTCCTTCATAGAGAAAATGGCAAAACTGAAAAGCCATTAAAGAAAATTTATACAAATGGAGCAATATATGTGAAAAAATGTCAATTCTCTTCAAATCCATGCACTTTCCTGCAATTCTACTAAAATCTGAGCAGCATTTAGGGGGAGACTTGTCAAACTGATTCTACAATTTATATGGAAGGGTGATGAGCTATGACCATTATAAAAATAAAGAACAAGATGGGAAGCATTGCCCAACAGATATTCAAGATGTCATTAATTAAGGCAGAATGTACTGGCACGGGGAAAAAACTGACCAAGGAACCAAATCCCAGTAGCAGCCCCTCCCACATATTGAGACTTGGTTTGTGACAGAGCTTGCAGATCCATGGGGAAAGTATGGGCTGGTAAATCAATTTTCTGGAACAATTGTTTATCCATTTAGAAAATGAAGTAGAGTTGGATCTTTGCTTTAAATCATGAACAAAAATAAATTGCATGTGGGTTAAAGACCTAAGTGTAACAAAGCACATTTGAAACTGCCAGAAGAAATGATAAGAGGCTATATTTATAAATTTGCAGTGAGTAAGGATTTCCTTAGCAAGACACAAAAGCACAAATCATATACAAAAATACTGATGAAAAAACAAAAAGATGGCCGGACGTGGTGGCTCATGCCTGTAATCTCAGCACTTTGAGAGGCTGAGGTGGGCGGATCACGAGGTCAGGAGATCAAGACCATCCTGGCCAACACCCTGTCTCTACTAAAAATACAAAAATTAGCTGGGCATAGTGGTGCACTCCTGTAATCCCAGCTACTTGGGAGGCTGAGGCAGGAGAATCGCTTGAACCAGGGAGTCAGGGGTTGCAGTGAGCCAAGATCGTGCCACTGCACTCCAGCCTGGCGATAGAGCGAGACTGCCTCAAAACAAAACAAAACAAACAAACAAAAAGACAACCCATAGATAGGAAGAAAATAGTAAACTAGTATCCAGAATGCATAAAAAATTTACAAAAATCTGTAAGAATATAAAAAAAAGGATCAAAGATATGAAAAAGCACTTCACAGATAAGGAAGTGTGGATGGGCAGGAAGTACCTAAAAAGATGTTTTGCCGCATTAGTCGCAGAGAAATGCCAAGTGAAACCATAATAACATATTATCTGACACCCTCTAAATGGCTCCAGTGGAGAGTATCTGACAACGTGCAAAGCCCTGTTTTCTGTCCATCACCTGGAAGAGGAGAGCCCCTTGGCAGTGGAGTGAAGTGCTTCCTTACAGCCTTCAGTGCCAGTGTCTACTGCTTCTTTTCCTTAAAAATGTGCAGCCCAGCATCAAAAAGAAGAAAATATTTAAAGATAAATTTAATAAAAGAAGTGCAACACTTGTACATTGACAACTCTAAAACACGATTGGAAGAAATTAAAGAGAAATAAATGGAAGGACATCCTATGTTCATGAACTGGAACACTTAATATTGTTAAGATGGAAATACTCTCCAAACTGATCTATAGATTCATCACGATCCCTATCAAAATCTCTGCTAGCTTTTTCAAAGAAATTGACAAGTTGAATATGAAGTTCATATGGAAAGTTAGGGAACCAGAATAGTCAAAACAATTTTGAAAGAAAATTCATACCACCCTATTACAAACCTACTACAAAGCTGCAGTAATCAAGACAGTGTGTTAATGGTATAGGGAGACACAAGATAAATGGAATCAAATGGAACCAAAGGTTCAAATAGAAACCTTTACAATTTATCGTAAATTAATTTTTGACAAGTGGGCAAAGACAATTCAATGAAGGAAAGAATACTCTTTTCAACAAATGGTGCTGGGACAATGGATGTCCACACGCAAAAGAATAATATCATACCCTACCTCAGACCATATATAAAAATTCCCTCTAAATGGATCATAGACATAAATGTGAGACCTAAAACTATCAAAGTCTTAGAAAATATAGGAGTAAATCTTCATGCACTTGGGTTAAGCAATGGTTTCTTATATATGGCACCCAAAGCATAAGCAACAAAAGAAAAAAATAGATACGCTGAATGTCATCAAATAGAAGGTTTTTGTTCATCAAAGAACACCATCAATAAAGTGAAAAGATAACCCACAAAATGAGAAAAATAATTGCAAAATATGTATCTGATGAGGGTCTAGTAACCAACACATATTTTTAAAAACTCTTAAAATTCAACAGTAAGAAGACAAAATTCTCAATGAAAAACCAGGCAAAGGTTTGAATAAGCATTTCTTCAACTGGTCAGTACGCACAACACCATAGTTATTAGGGAAATACAAATCAAAATCCCAATGAGATAGCATTTCACACCCACCAGCATGGCCAGCATAAGTGTTTGAGAGGATGTAAAGAAATTGGAAACTTCGCGCACTGCTGGTGGAAAGGTACAATGCTGTGGCGTTTTAGAAAACACTTCGGCAGTTCCTGAAAATATTAAAGAGTTACCCTTTGGCCTAGTGATTCCACTTATATGTATAAAGCCAAAAGAAATGAAAGCATATGTTCGCACAAAAACTTATACATGAATATTCATAGCAGCATGATGCATAATAGTCAAAAAGTGGAAACAACTCAAATGTCCATCAGTTTATGAATGGATAAATAAAGTGTGACATGTCTATAAAGTAGAATATTATCCAGCCATAAAACGTAATGAATTGCCGACACATGCAACACAGGTGAATCTTGAAAACATTATACCCGCTGAAGGAAGATGGTCACAAAAGAGTATCTATTGTATGATTCCATTTGTATGAAATGCTCAGAATAGGCAAATCTATAGAGGCTGAAAATAGATTAGTGGTTGCTAGAGGCTGGCGGAAGAAAGAATGGGGAGCATGGGTGTTTTGTTTTTGTTTTTGTTTTTTTTTTAGAGGGGATGAAAATGTTCTAAAATTACATAAAGGAACTAACTGGGAGGGATGCTCAATTCTTTGAATAGACTAAAGCCATTAAATTATCCAATTTAAAAGGGTGATTTTTTTTGGTATTCAAGAGGATGTTAATTTTTAAAAAGGGGTGAATTGCATGACATGTAAATTATATCTCAATAAAACTGTTATTAAAATATTAGCTCCCTGTGCGGCAGCCCAGGAGAGCATGGGGCAGGTGCAGGGGTTCCTGTGGCCTGGCCACAGGCCTGCTGACTGCTGTGTCTGGCTGAGACAGGCTCCCACACATGACCCATCCTTTTGAGGAACATAACATCCTCTCTGAGCAGCCACGGAGTCAGCAGGCCCTCCTGAGGCCCACGTGACAGTTGGGTGATGAGCAACTCCTCCCCAGCAGGGCTTGCTTGCCTTTACCTGATAAGCCCCCTTAGTAAACAGGCTCCACATGGCCAGAGGTGACTGTTAAGGAGTCCAAGTGGCAGTAAACAGGCATTCGCTGCCAATTCTGTGGCTTGGGAATTCCCCAGGAACAACTCTTGTCTTGATTGGTGGTCAGAGCTTGTTGTCCAGCTTCCCTCTCAGTGTGCTGTTTGCTGGCCATTCACCATGAGGGGACAAGTGTCACCAGACTCCTGAGTGGCATTTGCCACCCTGGGCAGTGGCACTGAGCATTTATGAAGCCTGACACTCTACCACTTTGAGCCTGAGGGGAAGCTGTGAGGACTCAGCATGTCAGAGAGACTGCATGTATGGGAGAATGCACACACGGGAGCCGGAGGGACGCAGAGGAACCAGTGCGAGGCACCAGGGAAGACACACGGCAGGCTCGCCTCCTCAGTGCTCCCAGACATTGACCATGGACTCGTGTGAGGACTTTTTCTTCCCTGTTACCTAAGTACAGGCAGAGTTGGATCCAGGCCTCCACCTAATTCCTGTGGTATCAAGCTGGGGCTGAAGCATCCACTGTGGCTGGGTGACCAGCTGGCATATTCCTTGGCTGGAGGAAGAGTCATATGTTGGAGCATGTCAGTGAGCTATATTCCACAATCTCTGAGCCCAAAATGGAGCTAAGAACAGCTACCTTGCAAGGCAGTTGCTAAGAGACAGCAAGTGCATGCTCTGGGCCAGGCACGTGATGCTCAGTACAAGAGGGAGTGGTAGTTATTCCTAGACGAGAGTTTCCATAAAACACAGCTCCTTATTCTTCTCACCCTTTGCTTCTCATCTTCTCTGCTTTCAGACCAAGCTCAGTATGTAAAGAAAGTCAGAGAAGGCAGGCCCTGCTCCAGGCTCCAAGGGCCTGCTCTGTCCAACGAGCCTTGAGGTCTTTTGCACTTGTGCTTCTGGCTGGGAAGTTCCTGGAACCCTTAGGAGCTCTCTTCCCTCCCTCAGCACCAGCCCCTTTCCATATTGTTTGATACTTGATCATTCATCCCTGGATTGTAGCAGTGGGTGTGGATGATCAGCCTTTATTAATCAAGTTTATGCTGTCCTCAGAGAAACCTAAGGATCTGTGTGCAAGGGTAGACAGCAACTTATGAGATGATTTACTTCCTGCACCCTCTTCCCTGTCACCTTGACCCTGAGTCACTGTTGTCATTACTCAGAAACCTGAGGATGGCAGGAGTTGAGGGAGGCCCCTTACAATGGCTTGGGGCTTCCAGAAGGCCAGAAAAGCCTGTTCCATCTTATTGATGGGAGAAAAAGATGTATGAGCAAAGTGCCAGGGATTCCCCTTGAGGATTGGGCTGGGGTCCTCTAGTTGTGGTTCTGATGGGCATACCCAAGGAACTCAAGTTAGATTTCTCTAATACTGTCCATCCATCCATCCACCCACCCACTCATCCACCCATTCATTCATCCATCCACTCACTCATCCATCTATTCACCCATCCATCCATCCATCCATTCACCCACCTACCCATCTATCCATCCATACATCCACTCATCCATCCATCCATCCACCTATCCATCCACCTGTGCAGACATCCAGCATCCATTTCTTGGGCAGCATCTCAGCTTGATGCAATATGCCAGGAGTTTTAGGACACTTACCTTTCTCCCAGGGAGCTCATAGGTATGCACATATAATAATACACAATAATCATGTGTCACAGAATGTGACCAGCTTGGGAGGTTGAGGCGGGTGGATCACTTGAGCCCAGGAGTTTGAGACCAGCTTGGGCAATATGGCAAAACCCCATCTCTACAAAAAATACAAAAATTACCCAGGCATGGTGGTGTGCACCTGTGGTCGCAGCTACTTGGGAGGCTGAGGTGGGAGAATCACCTGAGCCCAGGAAGTCGAGGCTGCAATGCGCTGTGATTATACCACTTCACTCCAGTCTGGGTGACAGGGTGAGACCTTGTCTTTAAAAAAAAAAAAAAAAAAAAGAACGTGACCAGCTATGAACGGCTATATACAAACAGCTATAAACAGGCCGGGCATGGTGGCTTATGCCTGTAATCCCAGCACGTTGGGCTGCCGAGGCGGGCAGATCATGAGGTCAGGAGATCGAGACCATCCTGGCTAACATGGTGAAACCCCGTCTCTACTAAAAAAATACAAAAAAATTAGCTGGGCATGGTGGTGGGCACCTGTAGTCCCAGCTACTTGGGAGGCTGAGGCAGGAGAATGGTGTGAACCCGGGAGGCAGAGCTTGCAGTGAGCTGAGATCGGGCCACTGCTCTCCAGTCTGGGTGACAGAGCCAGACTCTGTCTCAAAAACAAAACAAAACAACCCAAATACAGTCACATTGGGAGTTAGGGCTTCCACCTATGATTTTGGGGGAACACAATTCAGCCCAAATCACCAGCCCTCTTCAATAAGTACAGGGTGGGGAATATTGATTAGTTGCTATAAAGGCACAAGGATAAAAAGTTTATCCTTTAAGTATTTTATTGTATAATTGTGTCTTATTTAACAAACTCTTATACAGTATTTATTAAAGTTAGGCACTATTTTAAGAAATGTACAAATATTAATTCATGGGGTGAAGGACCTATTTGACGTCAATTTTCATGTTTTTCCCATCCTGCCATCATAAAGTTGATATACAGGCCGGATGTCTTTCTGGAAGGATGGGGAAGTCCCTGGTAATAACGATTATTATTACATGTATACTCAGGTTCCACGGCCTCTAACTTGTATCCATGAAACCATACATGATTGTTACAGGAAATTTATTTGTCACTGTTTGCTATAGAAAATTTGTCAGCTCCCTCCAAGGCAGCAACTATGTTTGCCTCCAGAAATTGAATTTGCTCAGCACCTATATTGTAATTAACCCACTGACCATCACCTCGCGGTTCTTGTTATCATTTCCTCCTTCTAAATTTAAATTGCTTAAATACTCTTGCTTCTTAGGAAATGTACTTCCAGGTTTTTCTCCCCAGTTACCAGATATTCACTGTAAAAGCGCAGCACCATCTCTATCTTCATTCTCCGTGAGCACAGAAACACACATGCGAACATAGCCACGCGGTGCCCCAGACAAGATGCCGTTTAGAACTAGGCTTCCTTCTGTCCATTTTCTACCAGCGTCCCGAGCCTGGCTCTTCCTGTCCTCTCCCATGATGCTGTCTTCTCCCCATGGCAGGAGCACCACCCCTGTGCCAGTCCTTCTCTGCCCTCCTCTCCAAGTTTATTTCTGCCTGAAACTAGTGCCCCCCACCGTGCTTTTTCTTTTTCTTTTATTTTTTAAAAATGTTTATTTATTTATTTATTTATTTTGGGACAGAGTCTCCCTCTGTAACCCAGACTGGAGTACAGCGTGGCAATCTCAGCTCACTGCAGCCTCTGCCTCCTGGGTTCAAGTGATTTTCCTGCCTCAGCCTCCTGAGTAGCTGCGATTACAGGCACGTGCCACTATGCCCGGCTAATTTTTGTATTTTTAGTAGAGACAGGGTTTCACCATGTTGGCCAGAATGGTCTCAATCTCCTGACCTCGTGATCTGCCCACCTCGGCCTCCCAAAGTGCTGGCATTACAGGTGCCAGCCACCACACCTGGCACACCGCCTCCCCGCACCACTGTACCTTTTCTTCCGGTTCTTTGCCTTAACCTCACGGTGGGGAGTCCTGACCAGACTTTTCTGTTGCCCGGGCTTGCAACCACCTGCTGGACGCTGACCAGTACTGACCAATGCACACCTCCCCCGGCTGGGCCCAGGAGGTCGGTCTACATGGGTCTCTACTCTAAAACTGCCTGAGAATGCCTGTGAGACGGAGAGCAATTAGAATATATGACTTTATAATGGAGTCTTGTCAAGGAAGTGGAGGAAGAAAGAGAAACAATGTAAAAGGAAACAAGTGCTTGTTTGCTTGCTTTTTAGAATCGGAGAATGGTCACCAAAGTGCTATGGTGCTTAGATTCTGTTGAATAAATTTAAAAGCATGATATTCACTTTTTGTTTAGAAATATTAATTTTTAGGATACATGGGTGAGTATATCCTTTACAACCATTTAGACATTCTTGAGATAAAAGGAAGCTGGGGCTGCTGTTTAAAAATGTTCAGGGGAGTATATAGGTTTTCAAAACAAATGGGCCAGGGTTGAAGACAGAGAGGCCGCTGTGGATCCGGTGCAGTGAGGGCAGTGCAGCGGGTGCTTAGTCCTCAACAGTGGCCTGCACCTGGGAGGCAGTGTAGACGGGAGCTCAGGGCAGCACCTTGCCTGAGTCGCTGACTTCTTAGACTAGTACAAAAGGCAACCATTGTGGATAGCTGACATGGTTTGGGTCTGTGTTCCTGACCAAACCTCATGTCTAATTGTAATCCCCAGTGTTGGAAGTGGGGCCTGGTAGGAGGTGATTGGATCACAGGGGTGATTTCTCATGAATGGTTTAGTACCATTCACATTGGTGCTATTCTCATGATACAGTTCTCACGAGATCTGTCGTTGTTTAAAAGTGTGCAGCACCTTTGCCCACACTCTTCCTGCTCCGGCCATGTGCCGCTCCTGCTCCCCCTTTGCCTTCTGCCATGATTGAAGCTCCCTAAGGCATCCCCAGATGCAGAAGGGGCCATGCTTCCTGTACAGCCTGCACAACCCTGAGCCAATTAACCTCTTTTCTTTCCTTTCCTTTCCTTTCCTTTCCTTTCCTTTCCTTTCCTTTCCTTTCCTTTCCTTTCTTTCTTTCTTTCTTTCTTTCTTTCTTTCTTTCTTTCTTTCTTTCTCTTTCTTTCTTTCTTTCTCTTTTTTTTTTCTTTTGGGGACAGTGTCTCACTCCCTCACCTAGGCTGGAGCGCAGTGGCGTGATCTTGGCTCACTGCAACCTTCACCTCCCGGGTTCAAGTGATTCTCCTGCCTCAGCCTCCCAAGTAGCTGGGACTACAGGTGCCCGCCACTGCATCCAGCTAATTTTTGTATTTTTGTAGAGACGGGGTTCCACCATGTTGGCCAGGTGGGTCTCAAACTCCTGATCTCAGATGATCTGCCCGCCTCGGCCTCCCAAAGTGCTGGATTACAGGCGTGAGCCACTGTGCCCGGCCCAGGCCCTCTTCTTTATAAATTACCCAGTCTCTGGTATTTCCTTATAGAAGTGCAAGAATGGACTAATACAATAGTCTTCAGTCCTAAGAGCCCTCTATGTCTGTTCAATAACTCCTGTGAGTGAGACAGTATTGTCGATTATTTTAAAAGAAGATCTGGGCTCTGGTTCTTCCCAAGGTTGCTGTTTACCGAAGATGTGAGGAGTGCGCTGGCCGCAGCAGCCCAGGTGGCCCCTTGCCTGCCTGGCCAATCAAGTGTGGCACGTGAATGCCACCAGCCAACAAGCACAGGAACCACACAGCGACCCGCTCACTAGCTGTAAATGCCGCCATTATGATTGGAATTGTATGTCCCCCAACTCACATGCTGAAGCCCCAGCCTCAGTACTTCAGGATGGGGCTGTGTTTGGAGGTAGGGCCTTTAGAGAGGTGACTCATTTACATTGAGGCCTTCAGGGTGAGCCCTCCATTCAGTGTGACTGGGGTTCTGAAAAGAAGACAATGTTTGGGCACTCAGAAAGACCCAGGACCACAGGCTGTGTGTGCACAGAGGAAAGGCCATGAGAAGGTGACCATCTGCAAGCCACAGAGGGAGACCTCCTGGGAGCCGACTCTGCCGGCCCTCCATTGTGAACCTGCAGCCTCCAGAACTGTGAGAAATACATTTCTGTTGTTTAAGCCTCCCAGTCTGTAGTATGTTGTTATGGCAGCTGAAGTGAACTAGCACAGCCACTGGAGTTTGGCCAACAAAACACTAAAGCCATGAGAAGTGAACTATTTGTTTCAGAGAAGTGTAATCAAGCAAAAAAGAAAACAATCTCCCTTAGCACTCAGGGTGAACGCCAACCTCGAGCTGACTGTCATTGTGGAAAACTGGGGCCTTCTTGACTGACCTAACTGGACAGATGGCGACGGAGGAGGAGGCTGTGCTGACACGTTCTGCTGAGCTCCTGCCTGCGCTTCCCAGCAGCTGCCCACACCAGCCACAGGGATCACGCCCAACCTGCCTGGAGCCCCGGTGAGACTTACGGAGCCATAAGGAGAGGTGAGCAGCGTTGCAAAGCTGTTCTTGGTTGTCGTTCTTGGATGGGTGGGGGTGGCACCAGTGCTGACTTAAAAATACATATATAGGCCAGGTGCAGTGTCTCATGCCTGTAATCCCAACACTTTGGGAGGCCGAGGCAGGCGGATCATGAGGTCAGGAGTTCAAGACTATCCTGGCTAACATGGTGAAACCCCGTCTCTACTAAAAATACAAAAAATTAGCCGTGTGTGGTGGCGGGCGCCTATAGTCCCAGGTACTCAGGAGGCTGAGGCAGGAAAATAGCTTGAACCTGGGAGGCAGAGGTTGCAGTGAGCCAAGATCGTGCCACTGCACTCCAGCCTGGGCAACAGAGCGAGACTTTGTCTCAATATATATATATATGTATATGTACATATATATAAATACTTTTTTTACTTTAGAAGTTTTAGATTTATAGAAAAGTTTCCAAAAGAGCTTATGAGTATAGCACAGAGTTTGCCCACACTCCTCACGCGTTTCTCTTGCTATTAACATCTTATACTACTATGGTACATTTGTCATGACTAATTCACCAGTATTGATACATCATGATTAGTAACTCAACTCCATACTTTGTTCACATTTCCTTAGTTTTTCCTTAATGTCCTTTTTCTGTTTCAAGATCTTATTCAAATGACCACATTCCATTTAGTGGTCATATCTTCTTATTCTCTTTTGGGCTGTGACATTTTCTCAGCCTAAAATGATGTTTTGATGAGTTTGACAGTTTCAAGAAGTACTGGCCAGACATTTTATAGAATGCTCCTCAATTTGGGTTGGTTTGATGTTTTTCTTGTAGTTAGACTGGGCTTACAGGTTTTGGGAGGAAGACCATAGAGGTGAGGTACCATTTTCCCCACATCATATCAAGGATAGCTCAACATGACTCAATCACTGTTAATGTTGGCCCTGTTCACCTAGTTGAGGTCATCTTTGCCAGGTTTATCTATAGTAAAACTACTTTTTATCCCCTTTCCTCACTCTACTCTAGAAGAAAGTAACCAAGTACAGCCCAGACACCCTTTGGGCATAACTGAATATCACATTATTTTCTGTTGCTGCTTAAATCACTCCAGCCATTCATTTGGCCATTGGACACTCTTTCAGTTGGCGCCTGTGTCCCTTTAACATACTCTCATTATTGTGTGTTCGTGTGTGTTTAAGCACTTTCTTAATTCCTGGCATTACAAGATGCTCCAGGCTCATCTCATATATTCTACAATCAGCCATATCTCCAAAGACCCTTATTCCTTTTACGAGATATCTGGAGGCTGGATGTGCTTATTGCTACAGGGTGTCACTGCTTCTAGGCTGTTTTAGTAGACTGAGCTAGGAAATAGATGTACCTACACTGACCCAAATATACACACATACCTATAACTACTTCCGCATTTACCCATCAGTATCTACATTAAGCTAAACATGAGTTCATTTTGCTGTCTCTGATTCTAATCCATGACCAAATATTTCACTGTAGCCTTCCCTTCTTGTTTATCTGCGACCTCCACCTTCAGCAGTGAGAAACCTGGCTCCCGCATCTGCCATACCACCATCTCTTTACTAGTTAATCCAAAATTCAATCCCAGTATACATGTACTGTGAGTTCAGAATTGTTAATTTGTGCCCTCACAGGAACATACTTTGCATGATTATTATTATTTTCAATTTTTAATGTGTATTTCATAGTACAGGTGTGGGTCTGTTTTTGTGAATGCTCCGTGTGTGCTTGAGAAAAATATGTATTCTGCTACTGTTGACTGGAGTATGTTATAAATTCAATTAGACCAAGTTGATTGACAGTGTTGTTCAGATTATCTATATTCTTACTTATTTGCTGCCTGTTTGATCTATCAATTATTGACAAAGGACTGTTGAAGGCTTCGATTATAATAGTGGGTTTACCTAATTCTCTTTTCAGTTTTTTTTTTTTTTTTTTGAGACAGAGTCTCGCTCTGTTGCCCAGGCTGGAGTTAAGTGGCGCGATCTCGGCTCACTGCAGGCTCCACCCCCCGGGGTTCACGCCATTCTCCTGCCTCAGCCTCCCTCGTAGCTCGCCCGGCTAATTTTTTGTATTTTTAGTAGAGACGGGGTTTCACTGTGTTAGCCAGGATGGTCTCGATCTCCTGACCTCGTGATCTGCCCACCTCGGCCTCCCAAAGTGCTGGGATTACAGGCTTGAGCCACCGTGCCTGGCCTCTTTTCAGTTTTATCAGTTTTTACCTGACATATTTTGATGCCCTACTATTTTATAATTATCTAATGGTCCTTTTTATCCTTCATAATCTTCCTTGTTCTAAAATCAGCTTTAGGCTGGGTGCTTTGGCTCATGCCTGTAATCCCAGCACTTGGGAGCCCTAGGCGGGTGGATCACCTGAGGTCAGGAGTTCAAGACCAGCCTGGCCAACATGGTGAAACCTTGTCTTTACTAAAAATACAAAAATTAGCCAGGCATAGAGGTGCATGCCTGTAATCCCAGCTTCTAGGGAGGCTGAGGCAGGAGAATTGCTTGAACCCACAAGGAGGAGGTTGTAGTGAGCCGAGAGCACTCCACTGCACTCCAGGGTGGGCAACAGAGTGAGACTCTGTCTCAAAAAAAAAAAAAAAAGAAGTCAACTTTGTCTGAAATTGATATAGCTATTCCATTTTCTCTTGTTTAGTGTTAGCATTGTATATCTTTCTCTGTACTTTTACTTTTCAGGTGTCTGTGTCAGGATATTTCATATGTGTTTCTTATAGACAGCATGTAGATGGGTCTTTTACATTTAAAAAAATCCAATCATGTATCACTTTCTTTATTGGTGTTCACATTTAAAGTAATTGTTGAAGCCGGGCACAGTGGCTCACACCTGTAATCCCAGCACTTTGGGAGGCTGAGGCAGGTGGATCATGAGGTCAGGAGATTGAGACCATCCTGGCTAACACAGTGAAACCCCATCTCTACTAAAAATACAAAAAATTAGCCGGGCGTGGTGGCGGGCACCTGTAGTCCCAGCTACTTGGGAGGCTGAGGCAGGAGAATGGCGTGAACCTGGGAGGTGGAGCTTGCAGTGAGCTGAGATCATGCCACTGCACTCCAGCCTGGGTGACAGAGTGAGACTCTGTCTCAAAAAAATAAAAATAAAATAAAATAATAAAGTAATTGTTGATATAGTTGGAGTACATCTACCATTTTGTTAAGTTTATATATTCATTGCATTTGCTCTTGGTAGCCTTTCCTTCTCTTTTCTGCCTTCTCTGGTTTTAAGTATCTTATATGATTACATTTTAGCTCTATCTTAACACATCATTAACACTCCTTAAAAACGTTTTTTAGTGGTTTCCCTAGGATTGACAACATATATTTTAAAATTGTCTACGACCACCTTCAAACCACATTATCTGTGGATTGCAGCTACTTTACAGCAGGGTTGTCCAATTCTTCCCTCCTGTGCCTGATGACATTACAGTTATTCGTGTCACTTATCCATGGGCTATAAACGAACACATTGTTACTATTGTTGTTTTAAGCAGACAATTATCTTTTAGATCAGTAAAGAATAATAAAAATAAAACTATTTATTTTACCCTAATTTATTCCTTTTCTTATGCTCCATCTTTCTTTATGTAGATCCAAGTATATGACCTTATATTATTTTTCTTCTGTCTAAATAACTCATTTTAATATTTCTGCTTTTTTGAGTTGGAATCTCATTCTGTCACCCAGACCAGAGTGCAGTGGCGCGATCTCAGCTCACTGCAATATCTGCCTCTGTGGTTCAAGCAATTCTTCTGCCTCACCTTCCTGAGTAGCTGGGATGTCAGGTGCATGCCACCATACCAGGCTAATTTTTGTATTTTTAGTAGAGATAGGGTTTCACCATGTTGGCCAGGCTGGTCTCAAGCTCCTGACCTCAAGTGATCTACCCACCTCAGCCTCCCAAAGTATTGGGATTACAGGCATGAGCCACTGCGCCCAACTTCATTTTAATATTTCTTTCATGGTTTCTGATGAGAAGTTTATTTTAATTCTTATTCTTGATCTTTTGTGGTTAAGGTGTCCACCCTCAATAACTTCTGGCTTTCTTTAAAATTTTCTGTCTTTGGTTTCTGCAATTTGGATATTGCTGAATCCAGAATCCCACATACACATGTCCAGGGTGTGTGTGTGGGTGGGGGGTGTTTGATGTTCTCTGAAGTTTAGATCTGTGGTTTTTTGCCTATCATTAATTTTGGAAAGTTCTCAGCCATTATTTCTTCAAAACTCTTTTTTTTTTTTTTTTGGAGATGTAGTCTTGCTGTGTCGCCCAGGCTGGAGTGCAGTGGCGCGATCTCGGCTCACTGCAAACTCCGCCTCCTGGGTTCACGCCATTCTCCTGCCTCAGCCTCCCGAGTAGCTGGGACTACAGGCACCTGCCACCACGCCCGGCTAATTTTTTGTATTTTTAGTAGAGACAGGGTTTCCCCGTGTTAGCCAGAATGGTCTCGATCTCCTGACCTTGTGATCCACCCGCCTCGGCCTCCCAAAGTGCTGGGATTACAGGCGTAAGAGACCGCGCCCAGCCCAAAACTCTTTATATGCCTAATATAGTTTGGCTCTGTGGCCCCACACAAATCTCATCTCAAATTGTAATCCCCATATGTCAGGGGAGGGCCTGGTGGGAGGTGATTGGATCATGGGGGCAGTTTCCCCCATGCTGTTTCCGTGATAGAGTTCTCACATCTGTTTGTTTGATAAGTGGGTGGCTCTTCCCACTTCCCTCTTTCTCTGTCTCCTGCCGCCATATAAGATGTGCCTGCTTTCCCTTTGCCTTCTGCCCTGGCTGTAAGTTTCCTGAAGCCTCCCAACCCTGCAGAACTGTGAATCAATTAAACCTCTTTTCCTTGTAAATTACCCAGTCTTAGGTAGCTTTTGTTTGTTTGTTTGTTTGTTTGAGACGGAGTCTCCCTCTGTTGCCAAGGCTGGAGTGCAGTAGTGCGATCTCAGCTCACTGCAAGCTCCGCATCCCGGGTTTACGCCATTCTTCTGCCTCAGCCTCCTGAGTAGCTGGGACTACAGGCACCTGCCACTGCTCCCGGCTAATTTTTGTATTTTTAGTAGAGATGGGGTTTCACCTTGTTAGCCAGGATGGTCTTGGTCTCCTGACCTCGTGATCTGCCTGCCTTGGCCTCCCAAAATGCTGGGATTACAGGTGTGAGCCACTGCTCTGTTGCCCAGGCTAGAGTGCAGTGGCGCGATCTCGGCGCACTGCAAACTCCGCCTCCTGGGTTCACGCCATTCTCCTGCCTCAGCCTCCCGAGTAGCTGGGACTACAGGCACCCACCACCACGCCCAGCTAATGTTTTGTATTTTTAGCAGAGATGGGGTTTCACCATGTTAGCCAGGATGGTCTGGATCTGACCTCGTGATCCGCCCGCCTCGGCCTCCCAGAGTGCTGGGATTACAGGCGTGAGCCACTGCGCCCAGCCAGTCTTAGGTAGTTCTTTATAGCAATGTGAGAATAGACTAATACAGTCCCATTTTCTCTTTCTCCTCCTTCTGGTAATTGCATATATGTTACACTTTTTGATTTGTCTCACAATTTGGATGCTCTATTCTTCTTGCTCCTCCCGGCACCAACCCACCCACCCAGTTAATTTTCTCTTTGCATTTCAATTTTGGAAGTTTCAATTCTCTGTCTTCATACTCACTGATTTTTTTTTGCTTTCTTTTTTATTGTGGTGCAATATACATGACATAAAATTTACCATTTTTATCACTTATATGTGTACAATTGAGTGGCATTAGGTACATTCACAATATTGAAGCTGAATTTGCAAAGATTATGAGAGCACAAGAAGTCTAGCATGGCTGACTCCATCTTGCTTCTAGCCTCACAGGCTGGCTGTCCTTACTCATTTCTGGGTGTAGGCCAAGCTAACCATGGGAAGAATTTAATATATAGTTTAACTTTGAAGCAAGGATGATAACAGTCCCTCCCTAAAACTAACCTTCTCCTTACTCAGGGATCTAAAACCACCTTTTTATGACTATTGAAAGACCACAAGATTAGGATTATGAGAGCAGCCTGAATTCTGCTAAGATATAGGCATAACTTGCCTTTCTATAGTCATTTACTGTGCTGGAGGTCACAAGATTTATAATGTTCCCAATTGCTCCTATAGATAACATCATTATTGTAGAGCCTAAGATTGGCCTTTTGCACTGTTTTTCAGACTTCTGCATTCTGGTGACCAACTGACTCCACTTGGACCTGTGATTCATGACTCAACAGGTCCTGTGGCCCCCACCCCGAAGTTGACTTAGCACATGAGGACCATTTTCAACATCCCTATGACTTCATCCCCAGTCAGCATCATCCATTCCCTAGCCCTCTGCCTGCCAATTTATCCATAAAAACTCTAGCCTCTGAATTCTCAGGGAGGTTGATTTGAGTAATAAACTTCGTCTTCCAACTGGCTAGCCCTGTGTTAATTAAACTCTTTTTTTTATTATTTACTTTATTTTTGTTTATTTTTGCTGCAAAACCTTGCTGTTCTCAGTGCATTGGCTTTTCTAGGCAGTGGGCAAGATAAACCTGTGGGTGATTGAAATATTGTCAAACTATCACCACTATCCAGTTCCAGAACTTTTTCATCATCCCAAACAGAAACTCTATACCCATTAAAAAGTAACTCTATTCTGCCCTCCCCACTAGCCTCTGGTAACCACTATTCTACTTTCTGTCTGTATGAAGTTGCCTATTCTAGGTACCTCACGTACATGGAATCATACATTTGTCCTTTAATGCCTAGCATAATATCTTCAAGGTTCAACCATGTTCTGGCATATATCAGAATTGCATTCTTTTTTATTCCATTGAGTGTTTATATCACATTTTATTTATCCATTTTTGTGTCGAAGACCATTTGGGTTTTTTCCACCTTTTATCTATTGTGATTAATGCTGCAGTGAAGAATGGAGTACAAATATCTTTGTGTTTTTTTTTTTTATTTTTTAAGACGGAGTCTCACTCTGTCACCCAGGCTGGAGTGCAGTGGCGCAATCTCAGCTCACTGCAAGCTCCGCCTCCCGGGTTCACGCCATTCTCCTGCCTCAGCCTCTCCGAGTAGCTGGGACTACAGGCGCCCGCCACCACGCCTGGCTAATTTTTTGTATTTTTAGTAGAGACGGGGTTTCACCATGGTCTCAATCTCCTGACCTCGTGATCCGCCCACCTCGGCCTCCCAAAGTGCTGGGATTACAAGCGTGAGCCACCGCGCCCAGCCAAATATCTTTGTTGAGTCTCCACTTTCACTTCTTTTCAGAATATACTTAGGGATAGAATAGATGAGGTTTTTTCTATGTTTATGGTATAGTATCGTATATTTTCTATGTCCAAGATTATGGTAATTTTTTTTTTTTTTTTTTTTTAGACTGAGTCTCTCTCTGTTGACCAGGCTGGAGTACAGTGGCACCATCTTGGCTCACTGCAACCTCCTCCTCCCAAGTTCAAGCAATTCTTCCTCACCCTCCCAAATAGCTGGGACTACAGGCACATGCCACCACGCCTGGCTAGTTTTTTTCTTTTTTTTTTGTATTTTAGTAGAGACAGGGTTTCACCATGTTGCCCAGGCTGGTCTTGAACTCCTGAGCTCAGGCAATCTGCCCTCCTCGGCCTCCCAAAGTGACAGGATTACAGGCATGAGCCACTGCGCCCAGCTGATTATGGTAATTTTTATGTTTCATTTTTGAGAAACTGCTAAGCTGATTTCCACAGTGGCTACACCATTTTACCTTCCCAACAGGAATGAACAAGGGTTCCTATCTCTCCATCTCCTTGCCAACAATTATTTTCCATTTTTTATTCCAAAACTCATCCTACTGGGTGTGAAGTGGTACCACATTGTGGGTTTTGTTGGTTTGATTTTTGAGACGGAGTCTCACTCTGTCGCCCAGGCTGGAGTGCAATGGCATGATCTCTGCTCACTGAAACCTCCGCCTGTTGGGTTCAAGCAATTCTTCTGCCTCAGCCTCCCGAGTAGCTGGGACTACAGGTGCGCACCACCACACCTGGCTAATTTTTGTATTTTTAGTAGAGACAGAGTTTCACCATATTGGCCAGGCTGGTCTCAAACTCCTGACCTTGTGATCTGCCCACTGCGGCCTCCCAAAGTGCTGGGATTATAGGCGTGAGCCACTGTGCCCGGCCCTCATTGTGGTTTTGATTTGCATTTCCCTAATAATCAGGGATAAGCAAATAAGCATGTTTTCATGTGCTTATTTGGCATTTGTGTGTCTCCTTTGAAGAAATGTCTATTCCAGGCTTTTTCTATTTTTAAAGTTGAATTATTCGTCTTTTTGTTGTTGAGTTGCAGTAGTTCTTTACATATCCTGAATGTTAATTTCTTATGAGGTTCGTGAAGTGCAAATATTTTTTCCCACCCTTTAGGTTGTCTTTTCACCTTCTTGATAGTGTCCTTTGATGCACAAAAGTTTTTAATCTTGATGAAATTCAGTATCTGTTTTATTTTATTGTTGCTTATATTTTTGGTATCATATACAAAAAACATGTCAAAATCCAACGTCATAAAGATTTCCCTCTGTGTTGTCTTCTAAGATATTTATAGTTTTGGTTCTTATGTTTAAGTCTTAGTTCCATTTTGAGTTAATTTTTGTATATGGCATAAGGTAAGGGTCCAGCTTCATGCTTTTCATGCGGATATCCAATTTTCCCAGCGTCATTTGTTGAAAAGAAGGCCCTTTCCCCCACTGAATGGTTTTGGCAACCCTGTCAAACATCAACTGACTATAAATTGAGGGCTTACTATGTATGTCCTTACGCCAGTAACACCCTGGTTTTGTTATAATCTGTCATTTTGTTTATAATTATCAAAGTCTTATGATCACACATAATTTCTAAATTAGTGTATATCTTCTCTACTTTAATTCTTCTAATAAATTGACAAAAGCACCATTACCAATCACACCTACACAGTACTTCTACAGTTTTATGTGCTTGAACCATTTAAAGACAATCCTAAATTATAACTTAGTCAGACCTAGATAGTAAAGAATTCAAAAGTAAATTTTACCTTACTACTATTTCTTGTTACACTGATTTTCAGAAGCATCTGACCTTATAGATCATCTATAAAATTTGAGAAGTGTTTTAACTATTCTTTATTTGATATTACACATAAAATGCATTTCAACTAGTAAAAGGCAGCATTTTAGATCCAGGGAATTCTAATTAGATTGGCATAGTTAAGACCAAAAATATAAAGTAGACATTGCTATCTTATCTTTAGCCCTTGCCTTTAACAGGGTAATGAACACAAATTAAAACATAGGTGAATCTTGCTTGGTTCTGAGACAGTATTTAAATATATTCATAAAGACAGTAAAGAAATCTAAATATAAAAACAACCCCCAATATGTTTTGAGATGGCATTCACCACCTTTATGAAAAGTTGAACGTTACTAATAAAGTCCAATCATATCTTTAGAAGGGGAAAACAGTGATAACATTTACTGAATTGAAATTACTATCAAAGTTCAAAAAAACAGTCATATTCATTTAACCACAAGCTAGTCTGACTTAAATCAGGACTGTCCGACAAAAAAGGCCTGTCACTCATTCATGATCTAAATTCTGGTGTATGAGATCAATTAAATTTTGGTGCACATGAAGTTAGGAGACCTTTGTTTTGTAATAAATAAAGGCAGTGGCCAATAATTACTCATTAGTGGCTTTTTTGAGATCAGCTGTCAAGTGTGCTCTTTCTACCTTCTTCTTAATGCCAGTGAAGACTGTTTTTGTTCCAAGGATGTAATTCTCCAGATTCTTCAAATACCCCACCGGTGTCTCCTCTCCCCAGGTGATGCTGTGTTCTGTTGGCGTCTGTGTAAGAGGATCCAGCGGCCTGACCTGGCTGCTGCCCAGAGCCCATAGAGTTCTGGCCCAGTCTGTGCTTGCCTCTTTTTTCCAGAGCGTGGCACTGGGTACCCTTCTGAACAAAATCTTCTTGCCTTTAACTACGTTACTCCTGTTAAATTTTTTCCTTTATCACTCACACTATGAAGATTCCCGCTTGGAAGCTGCCTAATGCTTCTCTTAATAGCACCCTGTTGTGATTACATAGCTTTATAGTAAGTTTTCACATCCGCAAGTGTGAGTCCTCCAGCTTTGTCCACACTTGTGGTCATTTTGGCTATTTGGGATCCCTTGAGATTCCATATGAATTTTGGGATAAGTTTTTCTATTTCTGGATAAAAAATCCATTGGGATTTTATGGGGATTGCATTCAATCACTTTAGTTAGCATTGTTATTTAACAATATCAGTCTTCCAGTACCTGAATGTGGGATGTCTTTCACTTATTTGTGTCTTTTAAATTTCTTTTAGCAGGCCAGGTACCGTGGCTCACGCCTGTAATCCCAGCACTTTGGGAGGCCAAGGCGGGCAGATCACAAGGTCAGGAGATGGAGAATATCCTGGCTAACACGGGGAAACCCCGTCTCCACTAAAAATACAAAAATTAGCCAGGTGTGGTGGCGGGCGCCTGTAGTCCCAGCTACTTGGGAGGCTGAGGCAGGAGGGTGATGGCGCCACTGCACTCCAGCCTGGGCGACAGAGCGAGACTCAGTCTCAAAAAATAAATAAATAAATAAATAAAATAAATTTCTTTTAGCAATGCTTTATAGTTTTTTGTTTGTTTGTTTCAGATGGAGTTTTGCTCTTGTTGCCCAGGCTGGAGTTCAATGGTGTGATTTCAGTTCACTGCAACCTCCGCCTCCCGGGTTCAAGTGATTTTCTTGTCTCAGCCTCCCAAGTTGCTGGGATTACAGGCATGCACCACACCACCACGCCTGGCTAATTTTGTATTTTTAGTAGAGACGGGGTTTCCCCATGTTCGTCAGGCTGGTTTCAAACTCCTGCCTCGGGTGACTGGCCCGCCTCAGCCTCCCGAAGTGCTGGGATTATAGGTGTGAGCCACCGCGCCTGGCCTGTTTCATAGTTTTGTTTTCTTTTGTGTTTTTGAGACAGAGTCTCGCTCTGTCGCCCAGGCTGGAGTGCAGTGGCGCCATCTCGGCTCACGGCAAGCTCCACCTCCCAGATTCAGGCCGTTCTCCTGCCTCAGCCTCCTGAGTAGCTAGGACTACAGGCGCCCGCCACCACGCCCGGCTAACTTTTTGTGTTTTTAGTAGAGACGGGGGTTTCACCGTGTTAGCTAGGATGGTATCGATCTCCTGACCTCGTGATCCGCCTGCCTTGGCCTCCCAAAGTGCTGGGATTACAGGCGTGAGCCATCGCGCCCAGCCTCCCTTGTCTTCTAACCTCCAATCAGGCCTCATTCTTTTAGTTTCTGTGCCTTGGCTTCAGGGTAGGGCTAATCCTTCATAGCCCTGGTCCCTTCCCTGGCCAGTGTTTCCTGCCTGCTTTCTTGAAGTCCTCTCCCTTGTTGACTATCGCTTTGTTTATTTTCCCTTAGTTGAGACCTGAAGGCTGGAGAGGAGTGGAGTGGGGTAGAACCCCTTCCTTTAGCTTGAAACGGTTTCAGAATAGCCCTCAGAGAAGCCTTTGTTAAGCAGAAGTTTGGAGGACCCTTTTTGGCCCGGCACAGTGGCTCATGCCTGTAATCCCAGCACTTTGGGAGGCCGAGGCAGGCAGATCACGAGGTCAGGAGATCGAGACCATCCTGGCTAACAAGGTGAAAGCCCGTTTCTACTAAAAATACAAAAATTAGCCGGGCGTGGTGATGGGCGCCTGTAGTCCCAGCTACTCTGGAGGCTGAGGCAGGAGAATGGCGTGAACCCGGGAGGTGGAACTTGCAGTGAGCCGAGATGGCGCCACTGCACTCCAGCCTGGGCTACAGAGCGAGACTCCGTCTCAAAACAAAAAAAAAAACAAAAACAAAAACAAAAAAAAGAGGACCGTGTTCCCCCACCTCCCCTTGCAGGGGTAGAGGTGGAAGGAAGGGTCTTTGATCCTCACTGAAAATGTGGAGTGGTTCCCGGAGGAAAAGCCTCTGACACTGGACCCCTTTTACTGTCCATCCCCCAGCTGCTTCAGCCTGCAACAATGTGTCAACATTGTCATTTCAGTGTTTCTACCAGCTTTGGGTATCTGGAGACTTCTGCTCCCAACCGCAGGCCTTGGTTGTTGAATTTCTCTGGATGGTCTGTCTCTCCAGGTTTCTGGAAGGTTGTTTGCCTGGGACTTCATTTTTCAGAGGGGTCAGGAAAAAAAGCTGGTGTGTCCAGTTTTTTCTTGTTGAAGGATGAGAATGGCCACTTCCAAAGTCTTTACATGTAATAATAAAAAACAACATCTCCCCTCCCAAAGGCAGGGTGTGTGATGTTCGTATAGGCCTGGGGTCCAGGCATCCATGCCAGGGCCCCAAAACAGTGGCCAGTGGGTGGGAGGTGGAGGCAAGAGGCGCTCTTCATTAAAAAAAAAATGCATCTTTTCTTTGACAAGTCAGTTTCATTTTTACAATCTTGAAGAGGACTTTAGTGGTAAACACTTCCGGGAATGAAGGAGTGAGTGCAGCATTATTTTAACAGCAAATGGGAAGTAACTTGAATGTCTATCAACAGGGGAGTGTTTAAATTAACTGCTCCCTCCAGGAGAGCAGCTGTGCAGAAGGATGGGGGAGCTCCCCACTGCCGTGCCTGCTAAGCTGGGGAGGATGTCCTGGGCAGTAAAAATTCATTAAAGTTCACGTGTTGTAAACTAAAAATAAAATCCTAAGCCCCGCACTGACTGAATGGAATCCCGCTTGGCCAAGGGGACCCCAGAAAACCCGTAAAATCTAAATTATCAGCCATGATGAGAAGGGAGGGCAGACACACCTCTTTATACCCCCTCCCTTTTGGAGTTTAGGTGCAACTGACCAGCATTAATGTTGAAACAGAAACCATAAAACTGACAGAAGAGACTTTTTTTTTTGAGACAGGGTCTCACTCTGTCCCCCAGGCTGGAGTGCAGTGGCATGATCATGGCTCATTGCAGCCTCAACCTCCTGGGCTCAAGTGATCCTCCCACCTCAGCCTCCCAAGTAGCTGGGACTACAGGTGAGAGCCACCATGCCTGGCTAATTTTTGTATTTTTTGTAGAGACGGGGTTTCGCCACATTGTCCAGGCTGGTCTCAAACTCCTGGACTCAAGCAATCTTCCTGCCTTGGCCTCAAAAAATGCTAGAATTACAGGTGTGAACCACTGCACCAGCCAAAACAGACTCTTTGGGTCAATAAGATGCCAAATTATAAGCAAGACCTAAGGCCATGCAAGGCCAGGGTTAAGTCAGCCTGCAGGCCAGCAATCTTGCTACATAGATAGCATTCTTACCTGAACTGAAAACTTTCCTTTCTACTGACTCAAAGTTTTACACAGAGCCTGACTCCTTTCACCAATTGCAAATTAAAGAATCTCTAAAGCCACCTATAACCTGTAAGCCCTCCCTCCCACTTCAAGACATACCTTTTTGGGCTGGACCAATGTATACTTCCCTGATTGATTTATATCTTCCCCCCCCTTTTTTTTTATTATTTTAGGTAGATTTTTCGGGCAAATATGATTTATGTCTTTGCCTGTAACCACTGCCTCCCTAAAATGCACAAAACCAAACTGTAATCCGACTGCTTCGGGCCCACTGACTCCAGACTTCTTGGGTCTGTGTTTTCCCGGGCCCGCAGTCACTCATATTGGCTCAGGATAAGCCTCTTGAAGATATTCCACAGAATATGGTTTCTCCGTTAACAGTACGTATGTCACAGGAATACAAAGAGTCTGATGACTCCCACCAGGGCTGGAGAAAAGGAGGGAAGGGGCCTGTGCACTGGGGCTGTTTGGATTGGGTTATAAAAACACAATCCCAGGTGGCCCTGGCTCTGGACTGAGCTCCTGCCCCAGATCCCAACAGACCAGACCAAACCCCAACGCAGTCACTCGTGCTAAATGCCACATCACCAAACTGAAACTTTAAGCAGATAGATTCCAAAACAGACCAGTTTTTCCTGGAAATGAGAGATTCCAGTCTCCCAGCGTCTATGTGGTAAGCAAGCCCCTCTGCTTCAGCCCTTACAGTGCAGTCACCTGAAGTAGCCTGCTGTTAACTGATCAGCTTCTTTCCTGTTACTGTTTTTTTGCCCCCACCTTACAAAACCCAGTGTTCTGTCATTGCCTGGAGCAGCTCTCATTCTGTTTTGTAGAATGGAGGCTGCCACATTCACCAATAACAAATAAAAGCCAATTAGATCTGTAATGAAATTTGTTGCAATTTTGTCTTCTGTCAGAGTGGATTAATTTTGTAACAACAGAGGGCTGAGGGAGGAAGGATGGAGATTCCACTTTCGCTGTTTCCCTGCTGTGCCTTCTGAGTTTTGTATCCTGTGTATTTATTCCCATTCCAGAAAATAAAATAAAATAGGAAACCAAGAAAGACATGAAGCATCCTGGGATGTGGTCTGCAGTCTCTCCCTGCCTGTGCTGGCCTTTGCCCCTTCTCCTTTTCAGCGCCTCCTGCCCGTCCTCCCTGTCCTTCTCCCTGTCCTCCCTCTCTCTCTCCTGGCCCTACCCAATGTTCCCAGCTTCCCAGCACAACGTGGCAGGTTGGAAGCCCCAGTGCACAGCCCCTGGGCAAACCCCTTTTCTGCAACCTGTGGGACTCTGGGAGCCTGGGCGAGCCACTCAAGCTCTGTGGGACAGCTGTGAGCTTAGGGCAACTGGACTGCCTTCTCAGGATTTTATTTCACGTGGGGAAATCTGCTGTCACCTCTACAGCCACGTGTGGACGAGAGGGCTGGAAATGACCAAGGAGGTCTGAACATGCCAAGCCAGCCTCTTCTGCTCCCAGCACTGGGCTAGGCACGTGTTCCGGGAGCTGGGCTTGAAGTTCCCTTCTTTATCCACAGTGGGTCACCCTGAGGCCTGTAGGGAAAGACAAGCTGAGGGTGGGGTGCAGAAAGAGAGAGGTCACCCTGAGGGAGCTCACACTGCCTGCTCCATCCCCCAGCAGGGTTCCTAGCAGGCCACTCCTGGGACCCCAGCCCCAGATGCTGAATTCGAATGTGGGGTTCTGGGGTTGTCTATAGTGCCCCCAAGTGGAGAGCCGAGGCCAGCAGGTCCTCCCAGGAGGCATGGCCCTGCAGCCGGGTCATTGTAGACCACGCCTCCACATGGCCCGGGTCCTGGGCACCCATTGCCCCTCTCTGGACCCCAGGCCCTCCTGACCACTCCCTGAACCCCTGGATTCCTGCCCTTTCCAGCACCCTTGGGCCTGGCTGGGCTGTCCATCACCACGAGTCACTGCATCACAGCATGGCACAAGGGAGTGTTCTGTCTCTGCCAGCGGGGAGGCGGCTAGCACTCAGGCCAGAGTCACCCTCCAGACACAAGGCTCATGGTCAACAAGAAATCAGAAAAGCACGCACAACCTTTTGACACTTCATTCTTTCAACAAGGATTTACGGAGCGGCTACTCCCTCAGGTGCAGCACAAAGCCCCAGGCTGGGGTTGAGTCAGGGCAGCCTCCCCCTGGGTGCTCAGCCTGCTGGAGGGGCACTTGTGGCTGGCACCCAAGGGTGCTCTGACATCTGGAGCCTGAAAGCAGAAAGGGCTGAGGGCTCTGAATGGGGACTTCACTGCAGGAGCTCAGTGAGAGGTTCTGGAGCCTGAAGAAGAGCAGGGCCTTTGGAGCTGGGACGGGACAAAACCCATCACCTCACACACTAACTGTGGGCAAGTCACACCAGCACCCTGTGCCTCCGTGTCCAGGTCTGAAAAATGGGGCTGACAACTGCATTGAGGTTGATGCAAGGATCAGGTAAGTGAATCCAGGAAACTTGCCCCCAGCTCGGCTTGGTGATGCTGCTGTGGTCCTGTGTGTGAGTCTTGGGAGGAGGGCTCAGATGTGGCTCCACAGGGGCTCCAGGTCTAGACAGGCCTGGTCAGAAGCCTTGCTGCACATTTTGGAACCTGTGACTTCCAGCCTGTGTCCTGCTCCCAGCAGGCCTCAGGGAGCGCTGGTGAGATAGGGCCACCAGAGAGCAAGCGTCAGGCAGTCAGGAGAGGCACTGACCAGCGTTCCCTGGTGGGAGGGCCACCCTCAGCTGCGGATCCTGTGCTGCCTTCTTCTCGAGCCAGGGCAGCACAACTCACGCTCCTCTTGGTAGGAGCTCTGCATGAGATGGGATTTCCCTAGCAGTTTGCCTGCAACCTGACTGACCCCTTTTCCTGTGCTGGTCTTTCCTCCAGAAGCCCATTTCGCGGCTGCCTGTGGAGCCCCATCCTGGCATCTTGCTGAGGCGTGCTGGTTGAGTTAGAAGCTAATCTTGGAGAATGTGGATGGCCCATCTGTCCCTGCACCTGCTGGCCTGACACTGGCCCAGGATGGACACCTGTCCCTCCTACAGTCACCAGCCACCTTCTCCCTTCATGGTTCTGAATGTCGGGGTGCTGCACATGTGTTGTGACATTTTGGGGAGTGAGGTCCACAGCCCCATTCGAAGTTTTCCTGAAGAGGAATGGCGATCTGACAGCGTGGAGGAAGCGGAGTCAAAAGCCTTTGTTACTTGCAGGCAGAGCCAAGGAGAATCCATTGGCTTATTCCCAGAGAGCATTTGGCCATCCGTGGCTCTAGTTAGAGAGTGCAAGCAGAGGGAAATCATTGTTTGTAGGGGATGATTCATGACAAATAATCTAGCACTGCCCATCAACAAGGGTGGGAGGGTCCAGCCAGCCCTGGCAGGGCTGCACAGGGATGCATGATGCTGGCTGGCTCACTCCTGTCATCCAGCACTTTGGGAGGCTGAGATTTTGAGACATTTTAGCTGAGGAGATTTTGAGACATTTTAGCTGAGGCAACATGGTGAAAACCCGTCTCTACAAAAAAATAGAAAAATTAGCCAGGCACACCTGTAGTCCCAGCTACTTGGGAGGCTGAGGTGGGAGGATTGCTTGAGCCCAGGAGGTAGAGGCTGCAGTAAGCCAAGACCGTGCCACTGCACTCCAGCCTGGGCAACAAAGTGAGACTCTGTCTCAAAAAAAAAAAAAAGCAGCAGATGCTGGTGCCATGCCTCTACAGCCTGCAGAATCATAAGCCAAATAAACTTCTTTATAGCAGCACAAAACAGAGTTATCCTTTATAGCAACATAAAGTTATCCTTCATAGCAACACAAAACAGAGTAATACAATGTTCCTGAGGGGACGCCCTTCAGGCCCTCAGCCTGTTGTAGCCACCTGTCCTGGGGCAGCGAGTAGGCCAGACTGGGGCCAGATTGAGGCCGGTCAGTGGGCCCTCCTAAGGTCAGCTCCCCCATCCGTCTCCCACCCTGAGCCTCACAGTCCTCACACAAGTTTGGATCATTAGTCTGAAAGACATAGTCCCAAACACTGGTCCCCAACATTGAAATATTGAAAGACGCAAATCTCTAAAGTTTCAAATCCCTAACATCTACAGTCTTGAAAATAATAATCTCGGGATAGTTGCATCATGTTAGGTGGAGCTACTGCCTTGCTTGGGGCTTTATCTGGAAACTGAGAATGGTTTAAGGGGATGCGGATGGATGCCAAGTTGACAAGGGGTGGACCTGTGGACTTCATTTTGGGTGTGAACTCTACTGGGTTAAGTGATACCTAGAGACCTGGGAGATCATTATTTTGGGCATGTCTGTGAGGTGTTTCCAGAGATTAGTGTGTGAGTCTGAGGGACCTAGGTGGGGAAGATCCACCCTCAATGTTGCTGGGCAGCATTCAATCTGCTGAGGCCCAGGGAGAACAAATACAGAAGGCTAATTGGTCTCTCTCTGAGAGCTGGGACAGGCTTTTCTTCCACTGCCTTGACATCAGAGCTTCAAGCTCACTGGCCTTTGGACTCTGGGACTTACTATACCCATGGCCCTCCTGGGTCCTGAGGCTTTCATTCTGAGCCACCCTGCCGGCATCCCAGGTTGACTGTGTGTGTAAGCATTGTGCGTGTGTATAAAAACGTCAAAACTTCCTCAATAAATGAAGAGATGTAATTTGTGTACATCTGCAATTGTGAGAGATGAAAGTTCTTGCCATCTCCGCTCTTTGGGCAACTGTGTGTGTGGTGGTGACGCATGATAGATTGACTTCGTCAAAAGACTTAGGTTGTTGGTCATGATATGACTGCAGATATAAAGCCAGGTGCACACAATTACCAAGCATAGTGACATGCATGTATACATTTCCCATTTTGACCTGTTTCTTTATGAGTATAGTTTGTCTGCTAATAACTCACACCCATGTAACTGTCAGTATACCTGAGTGTTTATGCTTCCAAAAATATGTATTATTGCCTATTTTATTGGGTAAAGTGGCTGATGATGTGTTCTGTTGTGTTTTTATGTTTCTCAAATAAATCCTTTAAAAATGTAAGTATCTTTTAAAAAATTAAAAAAAAATTTCCCAGAATTATATTTCCAGGATTTAGATCTTTCGGGATTGCGATTTTCGGATTTTAGAGTATAGTAATTTTAATATTTTGGATTCTCAACACTTGGGACTATGGCATTTGGGATTGTGTCTTTTGCGATTCCCACACATCCTGGGCAGACTCACTGGCTCTCTGCTTTCCAATTACAATGTGCAGCTCTTTCTCCCCATCAGTTTCAGGCCCTAGCCCCTCTCTCCAGCCCCTGCATGAGGAGCAGCTAGGCGGTTGCAGCTTCGCATTGTCTTTGGCGGTGGGCTGCCTGAGCTGGTGGGTTCAGACAAGGATGCCTCCACATAAGCATGCTACCCTCTGCATGCCTGAGTCCTGCCACCCCCCACCCCCAACACAGTCCCCACATCAGGGACAAAAGATAGAGATTTGAGTCCTAGGCTCTCCTGAAAGTGGTCATGAAGACACATGCAGTTCCTGGTGCGTATGAGCCTGTCCTACAGATGGGGCTCAGCCATGGCTGGCCCGAAGGCCCCCACTTCTGGCTGGCCACAGAGGAGGACTTCACGGGCCAGGAGGCTACAGCGGCATTCTGGGGCACTTGCAGAGACCCCTACTTCCTGCTGGCTGTTCAAAGTGAGGCCCAGGTTTTCTGGATGGTGGCCCTGGGAACTCTGCCGGGCAGCAGGGGCTGAGGGGGGCTCAGAGTCCAGCTGACTGCCGTGTGCCACCTGCTTCACAGCCTCTGTGCTGAGCTGCAGGGGCTGGTCCTCCACAGAGGCCCAGGCCTGGACACCTAGCCCGGTGGGCTCCATCCTGAGCCAGCTCAGGTCCTGGACACGATCTCGACACCTCTGGTCCTGTGTGCTGGCCGAGTAGGGCAGGCCATGGACAGTGGTCATGCTGGGGGAGCTGCTGGACTGTTTCTGCTCCAGCACGTCAGGGCCCCTGGCCCGGCACTGTCCAAAGAGCCCACTGCCCATGTCTTGCCTTGGAGGCCATGGAGCCGGGGTCTGGTCATTTGAGTTGATCTTCAGGGCTGCCACATGGGCCACACAGCCTGCCAGCATGGGCTCTGCATCCAGAGTGTCACCCCCATGAGCCGGCCTCCAGGGGCCTCGGAAACACCCCAGGACCCGTGGTGGCCCAGGCTCCTTCTGGGAGCAGGGCCAGGCAGAAGGGACTGGGGCCTTGTTTTTACTGGAAGTATCTGTTGTCGAAGTGGCTGCAGACTCCACAGAGGAGAACAAGCCTTCAGAGTGACCTCGTGTCTCTTCCTCTCGAGAGGCATCCCTGGACAGTGTGCCAGTCCCTTGTGTGGCTCCCCCGAGGGCCTTGCTCTCTCCGGCGAGCAGGCCTGTGGTGCCCGGGTGTGCCCACAGCTCCTGCCTGCTGGGTGCTGAGCAAACTGTTGCCCCCCCTGCATCTGAGGTCAGGCCTTCCCTGCCCCCCAGCTTCTCTGTGGGTGCCCTGGGGGCTCCCTGGGGACCAGGTGGAGCTGCAGGCTGCCCAGGGGTGGGTGGGGCACGGGGCGTGGGGCCTCGGCGCAGCCAGCTGACAATGCCCATGGTGATGGCAAGCTCAGTGTCACACAGCTTCAGCAGGCACTCCTTGCCCTTCCAGGAGCTCTGTAGGAAGCCCTGGCTGAGGAGGTCAGGGCCTGGTGCTGGGGCCAAGTTCTCCTCGGCCCCCACTCGGAAGCTGCATATGGACAGTGGCGTCCCCAGGGCTGGCCCTGACAGACTCTCAGACACGCACAGGTCATCATCTGGGCTGGGGCCAACAGGACCCTCGCTGGGGTCGTGGAAGAGCTCATAGAGGGCGTCCCCACTGTAGCTGTCCCGTGGGAAGGTGGCAGCAGGAGTGCCTGGGCTCTCAGCTTCCTTCTTGTCCTCCTCAAGGCCTGGCGAGAAGGAATCATAGTAGCCCTCGTCACTTGTGGACACAGATTCGGGCTGCTCACTCTTGGGGGTGCCTGTGTCGACGGAGCTGGCTTTGGAGCCACTGCGAGGGTCCCTGCAGGGGTAGAGGGGCAGCTCCGCGAGCCCAGCTGTGTCCAGCCGGGGTTGGTCCCTGTCTGTCCCCTGGGGGCCTGAAAGCCACGGGCCTAGCAGGGCACGCTGCTGCTGACGCACTGAGCGATTCACACTGTCCCAGAACCTGGTGAAGTCAGAGGCTTCATTCTGGGCGGGTGAGGCCAGCTGCTCCACACTGCCCTGGAGAGGACCCCTGGGAACCTTGCTCTCCAGGCCCTGAGCAGCCTCAGTTGGGCTCTCCGGGCCCTCATTCAGCTCCAGGGATGGCACCGAGCTCTCATCTGCAAAGACCTCCCCACAACCCGTGAGCGAGTCGAAGCTCTGGAGTGAGGCCACGTCCTCACACAGGGCCCTGCAGAGACCAAAGGATGCATCGGCCAGGAGCTCGCTGTCCGAAAGGTCCTGGCACAGGCTGTCCAGCCCCAGCACCTCACCTGTGGGGAGGAAGGCTTTGCTTCGCCGCCCCCCAGGGTCTGACGGGTCCCCTGGGGAGGGCAGGCTTTTCCCCTCGGCCGCCAGCGAGGCCAAGTCCTCAGTCTTGTTTCTGCGAATGTGGAATAGGTTCCGAAAGCACTTCTTGGGCCTTTTCAGGGAAATCCTTTTCCTCGGGATGCTCTTGGCCACAGCCGGCACGAAGGGCATCTGGGGCACAAAGTGGCGGTAGTCGATCATGCGCCGGCTGCCCGGGGAGCCCGGGAAGCTTGCACTGCCCACCAGCTGCCCTGTGGCAGCCGTCGCCCTGCCTGCCCCAGACATGCTGTCGTGAGTCTTGCTCTTTCGCACCGGTTTGAAGGTGGCTCCGCAGACGGCTGCGGGTCCCCCTTTGGGGTCCAGCTGTGCCCCTTTGTTGGGGCATCTGTCGTATTCTTGGGCACTGGGGCTGGCTTGAGGGCCCTTCTCACTGTGGGGCCTCTGTTGCCCTCCTGGCAGGACTGACCAGGGGCCTGCCCCCTCCCTGGCTGCAGCCACGGCTGCTGGGTCTGGGGGTTTCTCGTGGGAAACCTGCAGGCTGGACTTGATGAAGGTCTTTCCTCTCTTCAGCTCCATGCTGCCAGTGCCCCGGCTGCTGTGGAAGAAAGCAGGAGGCACTCAGTATCATAGACGGGAGGGCCCTGGGCTCTGGAAGACCCTGCCTACCCCTCTCACACAGCTCACTCTCTGCAGGGGCCTCTGTCCCAGGAGATCCTCCTTGCAGGTGGGGGAGAAAGATGGGAGCAGCCCTAATGGCACACAGTAGGAGCCAAAATGAGAGCTGCCTGGGGCCTGGTGACTGCTGCACCCGTGAGTGCTTGACTCTCCCAATCCCCCTTTTAGCTTATTTGGCCCATTCAGACTCCCGTGTTCTGTGTAGAGTGCCCAGCATTCTACAAACAGCTCCTTAGTGTATCTGTAGCATGTCCTTAGGAGTGGGTGTCATGGCCCTTCTGAGTGGATGGGCAGAGGATCCAATTACGGCAGTGGCCTCCTTCATCAGGCAGCTAAAGGGACGCCCACGCCTGCCTGCTTCCTGGGCTGAAGGCAGTTGGCCCTCAGCTGGGACTATGGGGGTGTGCATACTGCAAACTCCAGGACTGTGTGCCTGTGCAGGGAGGCAAGACTCCATCTACAGAGGCCATCAGGCAAGACACAGCCCGGCACCTCACGGTGCAGGCAGAGCATGGACAGAGAGGAACCAGGGCCTCATGGTGGGAGGTGAGCATGGGACACAGGGTAGGCAGGCAGAGCTGCAAGGGTAGGCAGCCACCACGTTTTGTGCACCCATCACCGAGACATACTGACGCCTGCAGTGACATGAAGAGAAGGTTTCTGATGCCTGGTCTGAGTTCAATGGGAAAGGGTCCTGGGATCTGCCCTGGGCATGGAGGTGGACAGGTGGCAGCAGTGCTAGCCAACTGACTGTCCCGGCCCAGTTAGGGCATCCGGCCTTACACTGAGATCAGTGGGGAGCTACAGCCATCTTCCTATGGGTGGGTAGAAGCAGGGACTTTAATGAAGTTGGCGGTCTAGGGCCACGCACCTGACCTCCAAGTGGAGGACAGAAAAAATGAATTGTGAGCAGAGAAGATTGCCAGAGGCAGTCCAAATGGACTGAGGATGGTGAGCAAGACAGATGGAGGCTGCAGGGGTAATGTAGGCTCTTCCAAAGGGAAGAACGCCAGGGTTCACCAACAGCAGGGAGAGAGAAGTGGGCAGGGAGTTCTGAAGGCCAAGGCTTGGATCTACACCAACCACGTGGGACAGCTCGAGGAAAGGCTTGGATCTACACCAACCACGTGGGACAGCTCGAGGAGGGAAATGAGGGGAGGAGGAGGGAGGTGAGCCAAGGTGAAAGAAGAGCTAGGGTTTAGTTTTAAACATGCTGCCTTGGGGTGTGTTGTGGAGACCTTCAGTACCCAGGAAGAGAGAGCAGACTGAGCCCCACTTCTCTGTTCCCCTCACCATGTCCTCATGGCCCTGGACTCAGCCTGCTCCTTTCACCCAAAACACCTCTGTATGCCAGGGTCTCCACTTTTCTCGGTAGTGAGTGGCCTGACAGTCAGTTGTTTGTCAGTCTGGCCAGGGAGAGACTGCGGCTGGCTCCTTCGCCTCTCCATAAGGACTACCCGGAGGCAGCCTTGCACTCAACTCCCAGCTCCTGGCTGTGAGGAAGCCTGCAGCAGGCACGAACATGACCTGGGGCTCCGTCAGCCGGTGTGCCTTTCACACCCCACCCCAAGTAAGCTTTGCAGCTACCTGCCAGAGACCCTGAAATGCTTCTTCATGAGGACCCAGTGGGGCGAGGGACTGCCTCATAGCCCAGTGGGCACGTTGCGGCCAAGAAGATGGGAAGGGGTAGAAGAGCTGGCACTGCAGGGGCTGGCAGGGGCAAGCCGACCAGCCTCCACCCGCTCCCACCCAAGGGAAGTGCTTCCTCCCCTTGGAGGAAGCACCTCAGACTTTTGGTTGGAGGATGAGAAGTAGTAGGCACCATGCCAGGAGAGCCACAGAACCTGGGCTGGGCTCCGGCTGCAGCTCAGCTGTTGCTGGTGGCACCCTGGACAGAGGGAGTGCCCTGAGCAGCCACACTGGCTTTTCTGCCTCATGCCAGATGGTGCATGCCTAAGCCTTTCCCACCCTGCACCTGCAGACTTTCCACTCTGCACAATCCTTTGCAGCCGTGATAAGGCCTCCGCAGCTCTGCTGGGCTTTGCTGCACACAGCACAGGGCTTACTCTCCAAGCTGTGGCTCAGATGACCCTGGCTGGAGTCTTGGTTACACCCACCTAACCAGGCGGACAGCTTGGCCCGTAACCGTATGAGGGGCAAACTATTGTAACCCCCATTTTACAAAGGATAAATTCAGATTCAGAAAAATCAATGAACTGACCCAAGTCACACAGGTGTTAAGTGACACAGTTGGGATCTGAACCCAGGTCTATCTGATTCTGAACCTGACAGTCTATAAACCAACAGCTCAGACTCTTTTGTGGGAAATCTCAAAGTAGAATAATAAATGTGTTTTCATGAAAAATATTGTAAAACACAATGAAAGTGAAGATTAAAAGCAAGAAGAGTAGCTCATACAGATTTAGAAAAATTATAATTGAAGGTAATAATAATTCCTATGGCAGGAAACTTTGGAAATATTCATTATGAGATCTCTATTTCCCTTATTCTTTTCTATGTTTTGGAAAAATCTTTTGATTGACATTCTGTTGGAAATAACTTCAGCCAGGCACAGCAAGGATTATTTCACTGGGTGTAGAATTTTGCAACTGCAAGAACAAAAATGTTTTATTTGATATAGACGTCTATAAATAAAACTACCAGTTTCTCAGTTCTCATAACAGTCAACTGATTTAAAATCAGGAACAGTTGGAAATTTCATTCCACTCTGAACTTGAAAATGATCCTTTAAAATAGCTGTCATTGCTATAGATGGCCGGACTCAGTGACACTAACAATGCCAAGCCCATCTCCTGAGTTTATTGAGCACTTTGCATAGAGACAGGACAATAAGCGTAGGATACAGAATGAGGAACCAGAAGCTTAGCAATACTGGAGCATCCCATGAACTCTAGTCTGTGTTCGGTCCTGTCCAAATCCATATTAAAATGTTTTATCGGAACCTGTCTCTTTGGAAATGTGTGACCTATGATGGGGGTGGGAACTCCCTGGGTGGTTGGAGGGCCCACTGCTTGGCTGGAGGCTGGCTGAGAAGTCAACTCCTGTGACAATTCTCTGGGGCAGAATGGGATTTATGTGGACAGCCAGATGCTGGCCTTGTCACTGCCTGAGGGCAGAGGCCAAATGTGTCCAGGCTCTCAGTTGCAAAAATGCACACTGTTTTGTAACCCTGTGGCTATAAACCCCTGTCAGTGGAACCCCAGCAAGAAACATGACAGGTCCACTCCCACAAGTGCCACATCCCTCTGCCAAGGAGGGTTCAGACCCATCCCTACCCTTCGGGTGCCTTCTTGTCTGCAGGGCTCAGCAACCACCAACTATTCATTTTGGTAGTTGGTTGCACTCCCCAACGAGATTGAAAATTCTTTAAGGTCCAGGACTCCAACTATAGTAGGCGGTGAGCTATTAATTAATTAAATGAACTATTTTATATTTGAGACATCTTAGTCAAATGTTTACACCTAAGTTCCCTAAACAGAATGCAGAGTCTGAGATTTTAATTCTGTGATACAGTTTATGTGAATCATTTTCTTCCCTCCCTCCCTCCCTCCCTCCCTCCCTCCCTCCCTCCCTCCTTCCTTCCTTCCTTTCCTCCCTCCCTCCCCTCCCTCCATCCTTCTTTCTCCTTCCTTCTTTCTTTTCTTTCTTTCCTCTCTCTCTCTCTCTCTCTCCTTCTTTCCTTCTTTCTTTTCTTACTCTGTTGCCCAGGCTGGAGTGCAGTGGTGTGATCTCAGCTCACTGCAACCTCCGCCTCCTGGGTTCAAGCGATTCCCCTGCTTCAGCCTCCTGAATAGCTGGGACTACAGGCACGCACCACCATGCCCAGCTAATTTTTTTTTTTCTTAATTTTAGTAGAGATAGGGTTCCATCACGTTGGCCAGGATGGTGGTTTTTATTTTATTTTATTTTTTTTGACGGAATCTCACTCTGTCGCCCAGGCTGGAGTGCAGTGGCGTGATCTCGGCTCATTGCAAGCTCCACCTCCCAGGTTCACGCCATTCTCCTGCCTCAGCCTCCTGAATAGCTGGGACTACAGGGCCCGCCACCACACCCGGCTAATTTTTTTTGTACTTTTAGTAGAGATGGGGTTTCACCGTGTTAGCCAAGATGGTCTTGATCTCCTGACCTCATGATCCACCTGCCTCAGCCTCCCAAAGTGCTGGGATTACAGGCGTGAGCCACCGCGCCCAGCCGGCCAGGACGGTCTTGATCTCCTGACCTCCTGATCCTCCCACCTTGGCCTCCCAAAGTACCAGGATTGGGAGGCTTACACACAGGCGTAAGCCACCACTCCCGGCCTGTGTGCATCATTTTTTAAGACTGTTCAGTGACACCAGGGCCCTGGGCTGTCTTTCATCTCTAAGACGAATTTGCAAGTTCCATGGGAACAGGGACCACACAATGTATTTACTTAATTCTGTTACAGGGATGTGATATTTAAACCAAACCTTAAAAGACAGAAGAGGACACCCAGGCAAAATACACTGGACACATATTCCAGGCAGAGAACACCCTTCAGAAAGGCCCCGAGGAGCAAGAGAAGTAGAATATTTAAGGATCTGAAAGCGGCTCAAGTGGCCAGAGCAGCAAGCCAGAGGGATGAGGCCTGGAGATGGGCTGTGCACACCACACCCGGCCTGAGGTCTCAGAGAGGGCCATGCTTTTATCTGCAAGCCACGGGGAGCCAGCCTTCCAGGGCGAGTGACAGAGGCCAATTCTCACTTTCAAAGATGCAGGTGAAAATGGACAGCGGAAACACAGAGGCAAGTTAGGAGCCAAAGCAGGGTTTAGCGGAGAGAAGCTGGTGGCAGAAACTCCTGTGTCTGTGCACCTCCCATCACAGTGTTTTACACGGCACACACAGATATGAATTTATTGCAAATTGGGCAAATGAAGTTATTCTACTGGTTGCTTTTCTACATGACCAACTCAGGCTTAGCTGCCCAGGTTTTTCTTTTTCCTTTGAGAAGGTAATTCTGTGCCTTTCTTTCCTTTCTTAACCTGAAAGTGTCTGGGTGTTTGATTTCATGGAGCAAAATAAAAACCCTGGAGGAATACACATGCCACAGAAACGCCTTGAGACAAAAAAACGTTTGGCTAATAGTTTTGGTGTTTTCTATGCCTTCCCCGGTATGCAGGAAAGTCACAGCAGTGTGATACAAAGGACTGTATGGTGATAAAAAAGCGCAGGCCCAGGGACCTCTGGAAACTGGGCTGGTGGCAGAGCTATGGGGCAATAGCGTTCTCGGTAGTAGGCTGCCTTGTCATGGGAGGGCTGGAGTGAGGGCCACTGTGGGGAGGGAAAGCGACCGTGCTCTGGGGTGGGGGTGGGAATGGGGAATGAAGCAGAAATAGAATCTGCGGTGAGAGCACCACCAAGCCACCCAACCCCCACACTGGGGAGACAAAGGGCCCTCTGGGGAGGGAAGGTCCTGGCCCACCTCCTTGGAGGGCGCCTCTGGGCGGTGCTGGCCTGCTCAGGGGCAAAGAGATGGGCCTCACAGCCGTATTGGCTCTCCCTCAGCTCCTGCATCCGCCGGCGGAGGATTTCTCCGCTTCCCTAGCCCAGACCTAAAAGGGTCACCGCCCCCAGGCCCCTGACTGCGCCGGGAACCGCTGGGTGGAGGGTGTCGACCCTGCTTCCTGCCCTCAGCCCGTCCATCGCGCCAGATAACGCACCAAATTCCCCAATCCTCGCCCTCCCCACCGGGGTCCACATCCGCGGGGCAGGACCGACGCAGCCTCTCGGGGCCTTGGCGACTTACCGCTGGGGGCCGGCAGTGCAGCAGGGTGCGGCCGCCACGGGCTCGGGCACCGCGTCGGAGCGCGAGCCGCGCTCAGCACCACGGTCAGCTCCCGGCGCCGCGCGCCGCGGCCGGGAGGGGGAGGCCCGGCGCCCGCACCCACCCACCGCGGCTCCAGGGGCCCCGCGGGGTCGGGCAGGCGAGGGTTAAGCCGCCGGAGGCCGGCGGGAGGGGCGGGCCGGCGCTGGCGCGCAGGGGTGGCGAGGGGGCGCGCCGGCCGCGGTGGGGGCCGCTCCGCCAGGCTGCCGCCTCCCTGCGCCGCCGCTCGGGCCGCGCTCGGGTCGGCTTTGTTCGTATCGCCCCGTCTCTTTTTCTGGGTGTCTCTGCCTCCCACCCGGCCGCGGCTGTGCCTCCCTCAGGCGCAGTCGCCTCCCCTCGCCCCCGTGCGCACGGCGCCCCCGCCGCTGTCCCCTCTTCCGGGAGCGCACAGGTGTGGGAGCCCCTCCCCCTCGGCCCAGAGACCCAGCCCTGCCCACCGCAACACTCTCGGAAGGGCTCGGCCACCCGGAGCCTCGTCACGAGTCCTACCCAGGATTCGGAGCGGGCCTGCAAGAAGGGGCAGGCCCGGCTGGGGTTGCAAGGCAGGGTCTTCCCTTGGAGAAGGGACCTGACTCTATTATTAAAGAGAACGAAAGAGGCACTTGCCCTACAGGTACTCACTGTATGGGGTCTGCTGGTGCTGTGCCCTGCCGCAGTCTTGGGGGAGGAGCAGAAATGCTGTGGGGACCCTCTCTCCGCAGAACTGAGGACGAGGGGTCTGCACCTGTGGTTCAGTGCCTGGGCCTGGGGTGGATTAAGTAACTCCAGGAAGGCTCAGGCTGCAGTGCCAGTAGTGTGGGGCGGGGGTGTGGCGGGGGGGCGGGAGCACACAGTCGGTGCTGGAGAGAGGCTGATGCCAACAGGAGGCTCGCGGCCGTGGTGTGCCCAGGCGGGGCAGGACGGGAGGACGCAGGAGTACCGGGTCCACGCTGAGGCTGAGGCTGAAGGGAGGGCAGAGCTCAGGTGGATGACGGAGGCCAGGTCTTCCCCTGAGCTTGGTGGGCTCCCTCCCAGTCACCTTGTCCGAGAACCCAGGAGAGAGTCCCCTTGCTTTGGACTGGTTTGGTTTGCCATTCCCCTTGACATCGTCTTGCCCCAGAGCCTAGAGGCCCCTTCATCTTCCAGCCAAGACTTTCCCCACCCTTGGGTGACCTACCCTCTTGCATTTTTTAGATTTGAGCTCTCTTTCTATGCAGCGACTAACTCAACGTGACCCCAGAGGCCCCGTCGCCCATGTTGTTGGTAGTCTTGACCTTTTTTGGCAGATCTTGGCTGTGGGAGTTCCCTGTCTTTCTCTTAGGTAGGACACAAGGCAGTTTCTGCCTCGTTGCCACATACACCCCAAGTCAGGGGTAGAACTCCCGCAGACCCCACAGTCCTCTTGTTAAAATTAGTAAGCATAAGCCTTCCTTATTAGGCTCTACCCTCTTTTGCATTTAAGGATTTTTTAATGTGTCTTATAAAATCATATAATTGTGAGGATAATTACAGATTCAGCTTCTTCCAGTGAGTGATAATTGCTCATTTTCGATGCTCATATGGTCATCGTTCGGCCAGTGCAGACTGTTCCAACCCTTCTACTTTGTCATTTCAGAGAGTTTTCAAACACCCCTAACTTTTGGGTAACATGAAAATATATATTTAAAATTTTTTATTTCCCCAAGATGTGGGATCAGGTCTTCCCCAAGGACTCCTGGAAAAATATTTTACACTAGGCTACCCAGTTCAGATACCACTGAATGATTTTTCTTAAATATTATTCTAATGTGAACTTACATTTTATTTTTACAATACACTGACTTACACGCCTGTAATCCTAGCACTTTGGGAGGTCGAGACGGGCGGATCACAAGGTCAGGAGATTGAAACCATCCTGGCCGGCCGGGCGCGGTGGCTCACGCCTGTAATCCCATCACTTTGGGAGGCCGAGGCGGGTGGATCACGAGGTCAGGAGATCAAGACCATCCTGGCTAACACGGCGAAACCCCGTCTCTAATAAAAGTACAAAAATTAGCCGGGCGTGGTGGCGGGCGCCTGTAGTCCCAGCTACTCAGGAGGCTGAGGCAGGAGAATGGCGTGAACCCGGGAGGTGGAGCTTGCAGTGAGCAGAGATCGTGCCACTGCACTCTAGCCTGGGCAACAGAGCGAGACTCCGTCTCAAAAAAAAACAAAAACAAAAACAACAAAAAAACCCGCAATACACTGACTTAGATTTCTCATCTGTGTTTTTGAGCCGTGGCTGTAAACCTTTTCTTTCCTGGAACGAACTTCCTGGTCACTTGATTGTCCCCAGGGTCTCAGACCTTCTGGCCATACCACCCCTTGCTTTCTTGGCAGGCCAAAGAGTTGGCTATGGGCACAAATGAGTCGGCTGTCCACTGTGCCAGTCAGGTCAGCTGCATTTGTGGGGTACCATCAGACTTACTGCTTTGAGCTGTTTCTTTTTCTTTTAAAATTTTCAATATTTAAAAACTTTTTTCTTTCATATTATCTAAGCAGTGAACAGTTGGTTTCTTTTTCTTTTTTTTTAAACAAATTTTATTTTATTTTTTTTTTTGAGATGGAGTTTCGCTCTTCTTGCCCAGGCTGGAGCTCAATGGTGCGATCTTGGCTCACTGCAACCTCTGCCTCCCGGGTTCAAGCAATTCTCCTGCCTCAGCCTCCTGAGTAGCTGGGATTACAGGCATGCAGCACCACACCTGGCTAATTTTGTATTTTTAGTAGAGACAGGGTTTCTCCATGTTGGTCAGGCTGGCCTCAAACTCCCAACCTCAGGTGATCTGCCCTCCTCGGCCTCCCAAAGTGCTGGGATTACAGGCGTGAGCCACCATGCCCGGCTGGTTTCTTTTTCTTTATTGTGGTAAAATATACATAATATGAAATTTACCATTTATCCCTTTTTAAGTGTACAGTTCAGTGGCATTTACACTCACATTGTTGTGCAACCATCACCACAGTCTATTGCCAAGATATGTTCCTGACTCCAACAGAAATTCTGTACCCATTAAGCACTAAAACTCCTCATTCTCCTCTCCCCCTAGCTGCTGGGAACCGCTATTCTACTTTTCTCTGATTTTGACCACTCTAGGTACCTCATAGAAGTGGAATCATGCAGTATCTGTCTTTTTGTGCCTGGCTAATTTCACTTAGCATAATGTTTTCAGGGTGCATCCATGTTGTAGCATGTGTCAAAATATCCTTCCTTTTTAAGAGTGGATATTATTCCATTGTGTGTAGAGACCACATTTTGTTTATCCATTCATCTGTCAATGGACCCTTTGGGTTGCTCCACCTTTGGCTATTGTGAATAATGCTATTATAAGCAGCAATGTACAAATATCTGTTTAGGTTCCTGCTTTTGGTTCTTTGGAATATAAACCACGGAAGTGCCATATTGGAGTTGTATGGTTTCTATGTTTAATTTTTTGAGGAACTGTCCTACTGTTCTCTTCTATGTACAATTTTACATCCCACCAGCAATGTAGAGCATTTTTCCATATCCTCGCCAACATGTTGTTTTCTGTGTGTTTTTGTTTGTTTGTTGTTTGTTTATAAATAGTAGCCATCCATTAGGATGGCTGTGAAGTCGTATATCATTGTGGTTTTGACTTGTATTTTCCTAATGATTAGTGATATTGATCATCTTTTCATATGCTTATTGGCCATTTGTATATATTCTTTGGAGAAGTATCTATTCAAGTTCTTTCTCCATTTTTAATTAGATTGTTTGTCTTTATTGTTGAGTTCTAGGAGTTGTTTATATGTCTTGGATGTTAATCCCCTACCCAGTAGATGATTTGCAAATATTTTCTCTCATTCTGTGGATTGCCGTGTCACTCCTGATGAATGGCTTTCATTAATTTTGATAAAGTCCAGGTTATCTATTTTGTGTATTATTTCTTGAACTTTTGGTGTTATATCAAATAAATCATTGCAAAATCCAATGTCACAAAGATTTTCTAGGTTTTCTTCTAAAAGTTTTATACTTTTAGCTCTTCAATCAATTTTTAGTTAATTTTTGTATATGGCAGAAGGTAAGAGTCCAATTTCATTTTTTGATGTGACTATTCAGTTTTCCCAGCATAATTTGTTGAAAAGACTGTCGTTTCTCCATTGAATAGTCTTGGCATCCTTGTTGAAAATCATTTGACTAAATACCTGAGGGTTTGTTTCTGAGCTCTCTATCCTATTTTATTGGTCTGTATGTCTGTCTTTGTACCACACTGTTTTGATTACTGTAGCTTTGTCCCAGTCTACTTTTGTAAGCATTCAAACCCATTTATTTATTTATTTATTTATTTATTTATTTGAGATGGAGTCTCGCTCTGTCACCCAGGCTAGAGTGCAGTGGCACAGTCTTGGCTCACTGCCAGCTCCACCTCCCTGTTTCACGCCATTCTCCTGCTTCAGCCTCCTGAGTAGCTGGGACTACAGGCGACCACCACCATGCCCGGCTAATTTTCTGTATTTTTAGTAGAGATTTTCTGTATTTTTAGAGGGTTTCACTGAGTTAGCCAGGATGATCTTGATCTCTTGACCTCGTGATCTGCCTGCATCAGCCTCCCAAAGTGCTAGGATTACAGGCGTGAGCCACCGTGCCCGGCCCTAACCCTTTTATTTTAAAATTTTATGTTGAGGCTCTCTGGCTTAGCTATATTTCTTGTTTTTATCACTCTTATTAACAACCATGCCCTTAAACACTGGGAAAAAAATAATGAAATACAGTTTATTTGGCACAATCTCATTTAACCTATAAAAGTGCTTGGGGGCCAGGTGCAGTGGCTCACGCCTGTAATCCCAGCACTTTGGGAGGCTGAGGGCGGGTGGATCACCTGAGGTCAGGAGTTCGAGACCAGCCTGACCGATATGATGAAACCCCGTCTCTACTAAAAATACAAAAATTACCCGGGTGTGGTGGCATGTGCCTGTAATTCCAGCTACTCGGGAGGCTGGGACAGGAGAATCACTTGAACCTGGGAGGTGGAGGTTGCAGCAAGCTGATCGCGCCATTGCACTCCAGCCTGGTAAACAAGAGCAAAACTCTGTCTTTAAAAAAAGGCTTGGGTTAGCAAAATGATAGGGTCTGAAACTGGTTGGACCTGGGGGTTGTCTACTCCAACAAGGGGGAGGGGGAGGGGCCTGAAAGAGCCCCTGGACAACAAGCATAGATTCCCAACCCCACCCACACTTGGCGTCCACAAGCATAAACTGTTTCCTGTCATGAAGAGAACTCACACAAACTCCTGCCTCTCCCTAATCCCTCCGTTAAAGCATTTGGCTCTGTTGGCCCATTTTTCCAGGATTTTATCATATTCTGTATTTCTTTCATGTCATCCCTCTGTCTATCCATCCATCCATTCATGCATCCATCCACATCCAGCAAGTATTTATTTGGTGACTATGACATCCGAGGCACTGTACTTGGCATTGGGAATAAATCAGATTAAAAGCTCTACCTTCAAGGGGCTTAGATTTTGATTGAGGGAGATAGACAATAAGTAAAATAAATGTATAGTAAGTTGGTTATAAGCAAGATGGTTGGTTAGTTATGGAGAAAAATAAGGTCGCTAGGAGGCTGGGAAACCATTAGACACAGAAAACCATGAGGATGCTTATGATGGCATTGCTTATAATGCAGTCTAAAACAGAATCTGTTTTAGATAATGTTAGAAACATTATCAGTTTCTGGCCCCCAAACTGATAATGGTTAAATAAATTTTGGTTACATCCACATAGTGGGGAATTATGCAGCCATAGAAAATATATTGGACACCGTATTTTTTAACCTGGGAAATGAAATGATATTCACGAAATGTTTCTAAATAAATGGCAGCATAGAAAAAATACATATAATCTGGTTTTAATTCTGTAAAATAAATATATTTAACAAAACAACTTGAAAATTTATACTAAAATATTTAAAAGATTGTATTTGGGTGGTGGAATTATGAGCAGCCTTGTGATTTTTTTCTAAGTTTTTATAAACCAACATGGTTAATATAAAAAACCTAAAAACACATATACAATACACACACACACACACACACACACACACACACACACACACACACAGAATCATGTGCTATATAATGGCATTTTGGTCAATGACAGACTTAGTCCCATAAGATTATAAGGGAGTTGAAAAATTCCTATCTCCTGATGGCTAGGAGGTATAATATACCCTCCCTCTTCCTGAAAGCGCAAATGCCTTCACATACATTAACTTCCTTCCAGCCCTTCCTGATGTATTCCATGTAGTTTTTACCTATGATTCGAGTTACAATTTGCTTTTCTCTACTCGCATAATTGCTGTAATAATTTTCACGATCACTGTCATCTGCTTCTGCTTTGGGTCAAGTGACTGCTCTTCTTTCTTCTCAACAGTGTTGTGTGCATAGTGGATGTGCAGCCAGCATTGGCTCATGTGCGAAGGAGCATACACTCCTGGAAAGTCTGAGCATGTCCATACACATCATCTCACTGGGAGCCTGCAGCCCACTGAAGGAAGAGGCAGACGCCTGCCCCAACTGCCCAGAGCCCTGCTGGCTGAGCGGATCCCTAATGTCCTTGGTTAAGCTCTCACCCTGCATGACTGTTTTCCTCAGAAGAAGGCACTAGTGGGGACACCTTTTCCTGGGGTCTCTATGCAGGGAATGGACTGGATGTGTACAGACCTGGCCACCATGCCTTTGGGGGCTGGTGTCACAGCCAGGCCATGACTCTAAAGAATGAGGTGGGCTGGGTGCGGTGGCTAACGCCTGTAATCCCAGCACTTTGGGAGGCCTAGGTGAGTGATCCACTTTAAAGGTCAACTTTAAAGTGATTAAAGTGATCCACTTTAAAAGTCAGGAGTTTGAGACTAGCCTGGCCAACATGGTGAAACCCTGTCTCTACTAAAAATACAAAAAATTAGCTGGGTGTGGTGTCACATGCCTGTAGTCCCAGCTACTCAGGAGGCTGAGACAGGAGAACCGCTTGAATCCGGAAGGCAGAGGTTGCAGTGAGCCGAGATCGTGCCACTGCATGCCAGCCTGGGCAACAACAGCAATACTCTGTCAAAAAAAAAAAAAAAAAAAAAAAGAATGAGGTGGAAGGAGGGCTTCCTTAGGAAAAATGGCCTGCTGAGAGGGTGAGGGGTGCAGGATGCCGCTGTGCCAGAGCGTGTCCTGTTTGGGTTCCCCCAGAAGCCGGCCCTGATGATGTGGGTGCTTACTAGTTTGGGATGTGATGGCAGGAAGCGCTAGCAGTGAGTGGGGCTGAGGCAGCAGACGGGGACACTATCAGGCCATTTGCTCCTATCAGGGGCTGGCCCTCAGTCTCCCTGTGACGCTCCAAGAGGCTATCTAGAGCATTCCTGAGTTATCCACACCTGGGGAAAGGAAGTTGGGCCATATATTTAACATTCATCATGGGCCGAGGGCTGCTTTCAGAGGCTGTAAGCATCACGCACTCCTGGCCTATCCTGAGAACGAACTGAGGATGCTGCAATGCTCAGAAAAAGGTCTTAGCAGAGACACCTAACAACGTGAAAGGTCACTGGGTGGTTTGCTCATCTTCTGAAAAATACATACTTGTCATCGGTTATTTGCTGATCTTTTGTAAATGGTTGATCTTTTCTTTCTGTTGCTTCCAACTTCCCTGGTAACATGTCTATTGCAGATTTCTTTTTATTTATCCCTTTTTAGGGCCAACTGCTTCCTGGATCTGAGGCTTACCACCTTCAAATAATTGTAGAATATCTCAGGCTTTAGCTCTTCAAATTTTGCTTTTTCTTCATTTCTCTATTATTCTTTCTTGGAATCTAGTTATGTTAAATCTTCTCAATCTCCCTTCCATGACTCTCCCTGTTCAAAATACATTTTTAAATCTTTTTGATTTATTATTTGGTTGGATTCTGCATAATTTCTTTAGATATATCTTATATTTCCTCAGTTATTTTTTTGTGGCAGCTTTTCTGCTTTCCATTGAGTTTTTAACTTCAATTACTATATAATTCATTTTTAGAAGTGTTGTTTGTCTATCCATTCCCCCCTTCAAGTCTGCCTGTTAATTTTTATAGTGTCTTGTTAATTGTTCATATTTCTAAGTCTCTCTTTTATTTCTTTAAACCCTTTAAACTTACTTCACCTTCTGTGTCTGATCTGAAGTCTGGGTCTGATTCTGCCTTTTCTCTTGGTTCTCTGTGATATTATTTCTCTGTGAGTTTTGACCTTTTTTTCACAGTAAGCTGACCAATTTCTTTGAACTTTATCTGTGGGAATTTCTTGAAGCTTTAGTTGGGATTGACTTCCTTCATTTGAATTCATTTCCTCTAGTTTTCTAGGGGCTCTACCCATCTGGCATCACTTTTTAAATTTAAAATTTATCCACTGGGTGCAGTGGCTCACGCCTGTAATCCCAGCACTTTGGGAGGCTGAGGCAGGAGGATCACCTGAGGTCAGGAGTTTGAGACCAGCCTGGTCAACATGGTGAAACACCATCTCTACTAAAAATACAAAAAATAGCTGGGCATGGTGGCGCATGCCTGTAATCCCAGCTACTCAGGAGGCTAGGGCAGGAGAATCTCTTGAGCCTGGGAGGCAGAGGTTGCAGTGAGCTGAGATCGTGCCATTGCACTCCAGCCTGGGCAACAAGAATGAAACTCCACCTCAAAAAAAAAAAAAATCAAATTTTACGATTGAGGGTTTTTTCTGCTTTGGGGTGCAAATCCACACAGTGACTGACTTATGCTCATAAAGTCTCAGCTGAGTTTCTCCTCCAGCCACTGTTCAACACAGGAAGGTTCCTTTGCGGACTCCTTCAATTCCCAAGGTTTACTTCCTTTTTCACACTTAGGTTCTGCTAAGGTTTGAATGTTTGTGTTCCCTCTCAAATTCCTCTTGAAATAATGTAATCTCCAGTGCAACAGTATGGAGAGGTGGGTCCCTGGGGAGATGATTAGGTCGTGAGGGCCCCTTCACTGTGGGTGGGAAGGTGGCCTTTATCAAGGAGGCCTCCCACAGCATGTGACCCCCTTTGTCATTCTGTCCTTTTGGCTGTGTGAGGACACAGCATTTGTCCTCTCTGGAGGACGTGGAGAGACTGGGTCCTCACCAGACATCATACCTGCTGGTGCCCTCATTTTAGACTTCTGAGCCTCCAGAACTGTGAGAAATACATTTCTATTCCATATACCTTGCCCAGGCTGTGGTTTGTTGCTCTAGCAGCAAGAATGATCTAAGACAGTCTTCCAGCTCTATGCCAATGCCTCCTCCCAGACTCCTCACCCTGGGACCCTGTGTCCCCTCTCTAAGCCCCTCTCAGTGGTTTTGCAGATGCCCTTAGGGCAAAGCTGATACTAACTTTCCAGGAATCCATGTTTCTCTTCATTTTTGGTCTTGATCAATGACTTATTTAAGGTGCATTTTCAATATTGAATCTTGCTATGTAAACTATTTTCAAGAGGAGGGTGGCTTAAAGTGTTTCCTACCATCCCTCAGAGATGGGGGGATGCACACTCGCTTTTCCCAGAACCTCTTTTCTCGCTCACAGTCAGCTCTCAGGAGCAGCACTGCACGTCAGGCTGAACAGAAATGAGCTCCCGATACCACATCCAGTGCTGTGTTCGGCTGTGATCACTTCCTTTTGTCAGGGTTATTTTAAAATTTTAATTTAGGCTCAGCTGAACTATAGGAATCCAAGGGACCCTTCTATGGTCCAGCAGGTCTTTAAGGATGAGCAGACTCTCTTCAGTTAGGCCAAAAATCAAAACAACAACCAAAACCTCAGTCTTTTTTATACATGTGTAGAGGTATCTATCTTGGGTCACTGGAGAAACACAAATTAAAAACGTGAGGGGCCAGGTGCGGTAGCTCATGCCTGTAATCCTAGCTTTTGTTTGGGAGGCTGAGGCAGGTAAATCGCTTGAGGTCAGGAGTTCGAGACCAGCCTGGCCAACATGGTGAAACCCTGTCTCTACTAAAAATACAAAAATTAGCCGGGCATGTATCTGTGGCTGCTCAAACTCTTCAACAACTATGTAAATAAACTATATTTCTCACATGGTCAAATGCATTCCTCATCTATCAATTTCTTTCACTCCTTCTTTGTGAATATCTCTTTCCTGGCACTCCCTCTTCTACTCCTGTGGGACCAGCCGCACAGTCCCAGCCCAAGGATTTCTTTTCACCACCTGGGGGATTCTGGCTCCTTTCCTGGAATGGGTCATTTTCCTACTTCTTGGCTAATTCGCTGGTTTTGCTGTAATCTATATTCTAGTAGCTTCCTTAGGTAAATTTTTTGAGACTTTGTATATCTGAGATTATTCTACTCTTAGATTTGACTGAGTGCTAAATTCTAGGCTGGGAATAACTTTGCCTCAGAATTATAAAGGAATTGATCTTCTTTCTTCCATTTATATATATATCTGTCACCTATTTGCCCCATTTCTCTCTGGAAACTTTTAGCATTATTCCTGCTGTTCTGAAATGTGCTGGTAATATAACTTGGTGGGATTTTTTTTTCCATTTATTATGCTGGAAACTCAGTGGGCTCTTTAAATCTGAAAACCAAACTTTGGGAAATTTTCTTGAATATCTTTGTAATTCGTTTCCTCGTCTTTCCTTCTGGAACTCCTAGTATTTATAAGTTGGACTTCCTAGGTTGATCCTTTGATTTTATTATTTTCTCTACTTCCTAATAGATTTTCTCAAATTCATGTTCCTATTCCATTTGAGCTTTTCATTTCTCGTGCATAATTTTTTATTTCTAAGAGCTCCTGGCAGGTGTTAGAAGTGTTCTGGGGCTCCCGTTGTTCCTTTTCTCAGAGCCCCTCTTCCTGGAGTCCTGGATTCCCTATTTCCTATAATTTCCCTTCTGTAGATTCCAGTTTCCTTTTGTCCGTGCATTGCCTTTTTCCTCTGTGTTCCATCCTGTCTTGTGTTTGCTTTGATCTGTGCATTTCACTTTGGAGGCTTCCCCCACGGATGGCGGGTGAGGAGCCCTTCGGGGGCTCAGCTGGCGGTGTGTGCAGCCCGTTGCTTGCTGACGTCCCCACACACTGAGTCTGGGCCCACTCAGCTTCTCTGGAGACGGATCCTCAGGTTCATGCCCTTCGGGGTGAAGCCTCAGCTCCTGGCAACCTGGAGAGCGGACTGGGCCCTGGCCTCACCCCCGCCCCAGCTAAGCCTCTCGGGAAGGGCGGTGGGCCTGCTGCTCCCCGGCCGCCCCAGGCTCAGTACTCTTCTCCTCTCAGTCTCCATGCTGGCCTGCTGGCCTGCTGGCCTCGGGAGGAAAAACAGACCACTCAGTCAGCTCAGCTCAATAGATTCTGCCAGAGCACATCACTGTCTCAAGTGTCCTTTGACTCCTGCCAGCCATGGCACCTCTGGAGCAATCCCAGACACTGTCTTATCTCTGCCCGTGTTTGATCAAGCACACAACCATCTGCTGCTCCGTAGGGCTCCGGCGACAGGACAGCCATGGGGGGCTGTCAGGGAAGCACAAAGAGCTCTTGGAGGACTTCAGCCCCTGGAGCCAGTCAAGGAAGGGATTGTTTCTTCTGCCTCTGCACCTTCCAAGGGAACACCTTTTCCCTGGAAGGGATCCTGGGCCCCTGCCACCTATGCCAAGGTGGAGGGGAAGCTGCGTCCTGTGCTGGGGAGTCAGTAGGTGGTGGCATGCGCAGGGTCGTCCTTCCTGCAGAGTTGCTTGCTGCAGCCTTGCCTCTTGCCTGCCGGGTCTGGGCCTGGGCTCCCTGGATTGCTCCTGGACTTTGTTCATGAGTGCTTTTCAGGGTTCTTTCCATCCTTTTATGAAACTCCTAAAAGACACCATATATTCTAGGATTTTTGCGTGCTTGTGAAGTTTTCAGAAACCGCATCAGAATTAAGCAATTAACTGTGGAAATGACTTTAAATAGTCTTAGTTAAAGACACAGTTGACAAGGAAATTTGGTTATTTCTGTGGTATACAATAACATAATAACCATAATTATAATTGATAGCATATACTCAGGCATATTAGAATTTTAGAAATCCCATAGAATTTTGGATCATATGTTAACATTTACTAAACTATAACCTGAAGAAGGTTAAACGTTATTTTTTATGTCAACAGTGTGTAGAGCATGGCCTCCCTCCTGGAGTGGCATCTTATACATACAACCCATTGGAGCCAAGAGTTTTACCTTTACATGCAACTACGTTTTCAGAGATGGATTTGACTTCCTCTTCAGATGTTTTTTCTATTCAAGAGGTAAGACATTGGGATATTTGGACTCTTAGAACAGCGGTCTGGATTTTCCTCTTTGACCTGTGCTTACATGGGGTTCCTCAGAAAGCAGAGTCCCAGATAAAATGTATATGCTGTATCTTTTGAAGAACACAGTTCCAGGGAAGCAGGAGAAAAGAAAAGGAGAATGAGTCAGAGAAGCAAGGAAAGCGCCCGGAATTGTGCCCCAAAGAGCTGGCAGCTGCATGGTGGGACATGCATACTGTGTTTAAGCTCCCATTTCACCTTTCATTTTCTGAAAGACCTGTGAACTGCCGCATCTCACAGGAGAACCCACAGAACATTAACGTCTCCATCTCTAGGCTGCAGAGGCACCGAGCCAGTGGGTCCTCCCGCCCCCATGTCTCTCACAAAGCTGCTTGTAGCCCAGCGGGGACCAGCAGGCATCCAAGGACCCTGGGAAGGCGTGGCGGCAGCTGGGCTGTGTCTCCTGCAGGCCTCCCTGAAACTGCCTGGCTGGCTCATGCCCTCTCACTCTGTCCAGTCATTGACGGTGGCTACACTGCATTGATCTGGGAACACAATGTCATTTCTTCCCTGATGGCGAAGAGACAAATCCAGCAAGCCACAGAGCCCCTGTCACGGAGTGGAAAGCGATGGTTTCTGAAGAGAATCAACAAGGGGAGTTAAAAAAAGCAAAACCAGGCTGGGCACGGTAGCTCACACCTGTAATCCCAGCACTTTGAGAGGTCGAGGTGGGCGGATCTCCTGTGCTCCAAAGTTCGGGACCAGACTGGGCAACACAGGGAGACCCCACCTCTACTAAAAATAATAAAAAATACATTCGTAGGACATGGTGCATGCCTGTGGTCCCAGCTACTCAGGAGCCTGAGATGGGAGGATTGCTTGAGCCCAGGAGGTCGAGGCTGCAGTGAGCCGTGATCGTGCCACTGCATTCCAGCCTGGGCCACAGAGCCAGACTCTGTCACTAAAAAATAAATAAATAAATAAATAAATAAATAAATAAAAAAAAAGGCCCAGCATGGTGGCTCACGGCTATAGTCCCAGCACTTTGGGAAGCCGAGGCAGGTGGATCACCTGAGGTCAGGCATTCAAGACCAGCTTTTTGCCAACATGGTGAAACCCTGTCTCTACTAAAAATACAAAAATTAGCCAGTATGATGGCGGGTGCCTGTAATCCCAGCTACTCCGGAGGCCGAGGCAGGAGAATTGCTTAAACCTGGGAGGCAGAGGTTGCAGTGAGTGGAGATCATGCCACTGCACTACAGTCTGGGCAACAGAGTGAGTGAGACTCCATCTCAAAAAATAATAATAATAACAAATAATAAATAAATAAATAACTTGAAGAAAGCAGCAAAACCAAACAAGAGCTACAATCCTAGGGTTTTAGCTGGTCCCAAGATTGTAGACAGTATTAATCATCTCCCTGCCCTGTCACCCATTCTAGATCCTTTCAGCCTTGCAGGTACAGGTGGCCCAGAGCTTCACCCCTGAGGGATCTGAGACCTTACTTTCTCCACCCTCTACTGGGTCCAGCTGCTCAGTCTTTCTGTGTTTCTCCATTTCATGTGTGTTTTGTTAACATGTAGTTGACTTTATATTTTTTTATCCAGTCTGAAAATATGTTTCTATTTTATTCCATCCTTTTATGAAACTCCTAAAAGACACCATATATTATAGGATTTTTGCGTGCTTGTGAAGTTATCAGAAACTGCCTCAGAATTAAGCAATTAACTGTGGAAATGACTTTAAATAGTGATAGTTAAAGACTCATTTTCATTTAATGTAATGACTATTATCTTTTTCCCGTGTGTATTTTAAGCCCTAAGGATACTTTTATTATTGTTGTTGTAGGCAGTCAGTGCATTTACCGCTTACTTTTCTTTTCCGGTTTCCTTTGTTTGTTTCTGTGCTCCATGCATGCTGAAGGGCCCTTTGTTCAAGATGACATTTTTGTTCGTTACTTGTTCAGGTTTGTTGAACAATTTTATTATTTTTTAAATAACAAAATATGCTTTATTCCGCTTTTAATTTTGGAGCATATTTTCCCCGGTAAAAAGTTTGAGGTTTGCAGTCTTCTTCTTCCTTCAGAGCTTTGAGATATTACTTCATTTTTTTCTGGCTTCCATTATTTCTCAGATATGCCAGTCTTCTTTTTGCTCCTTTTAATGTAACATGTCTTTTTTCCTGTGGTTACTTTTATGTTTTGTCTCTCCTTTATTTTTAGCAGTTTTAGTATAATGTGTGGTTTTCTTTGTATTTATCCCCTTTGGTGTTCACAGGGCTTCTTTAATCCGTGGTTTGACATCTTTTATTGATTTTGAAAATTCTTGCTTAGTGTTTCTTTTTTTTTTTTTTTTTTTTTTTTGAGACGGAGTCTCGCTCTGTCGCCCAGGCTGGAGTGCAGTGGCATGATCTGGGCTCACTGCAAGCTCCACCTCCCGGGTTCACGCCGTTCTCCTGCGTCAGCCTCCCGAGTAGCTGGGACTACAGGCGCCCGCCACTACGCCCGGCTAGTTTTTTGTATTCCTAGTAGAGACAGGGTTTCACTGTGTTAGCCAGGATGGTCTTGATCTCCTGACCTCATGATCCACCTGCCTCGGCCTCCCAAAGTGCTGGGATTACAGGCGTGAGCCACCGTGCCTGGCCACTTAGTGTTTCTTTAGATATTGCTTCTCTCCCAATCTCTTACTTCTGGGATTCCAGATATAGATATATTCCGGTTTTTTTGCCATATCCCATATCTCTCCCGTGCCCTTCCTGCATTTGCCATCCTTCTCACTGCACTTCAGTCTGAATATGTTCTACTGTCCACTGGGACAGGCCGCTGTAATTTACCTGACCTCTTGCATGGCCTCCCTCCTCGGGCATACCACTGAGAGCCTGGGATGTTCGCAAGTCTTCTCCCCCACGGCAGGACTTGACTCCAGCCTCTGTTTCCCCTGCACCGTGTCGGCAACAACTTCCCACCAGCTCTTTTCCTCCCAGTGGTTGCTTTTTGCATAGTGTCTTGGAGTTCAGCCCTGCCGCTGCACACCTTGAAGAGAATGCGCATGCACGCTTTGGGGTTTCCTCTCCCTAGCTCCCCTCTGTCTGTGCTGCTGGCCCTTCTACCCTTAGCCCAATTATGCTGTTGTGCTGTGCTTGGGCTCTGTTCCCTGTGGGCCTCGGAATAACTTGCAGGGGAAGAGCCAGACTAGATGTGGAACCCAACTCATGAGTTTCCTTTCATTCAAGGATTTCAGCCCCTTATCTCGGCTGCTTTGGTTCCTCTCTGTAATGCATACTATGGTTTCACGGGATTTGTCCAGCTTTTATCAATCATATGGTGTGAGGGGGAGACCTGGAGGGGCCGTGCCATTGCTGCCAGAACTGGAAGCCCTCTGCTCCTTGTTTTTCACACTTAACAGTTTGTCTATTTTTTTGGTATAAGCTTCAGTTATGTAATGACTGTATTGTATAACATTTTATGGATGCAGTGTAATTATATGAACATATCTCTAGGAGGGAAATAGGTTATTTCCCAGTATTCTGCTACAGTGAATATCTGTGAACATATTTAGTTTGTACATGTGCAATGAGAGATGTAGGATAAAGACCTGGGAGTGGAACCCCTGGGTCACATGAGTGGATCACTCGTGTGGTGGAGTGTTCCTGCATATTGTATTCAGTGCCAGACTGCCTGAACTTGAATTCCAGTTCTACTGTTTATTAGATCTGTGGCCCTGGGGAAGATACTAACCCTCTGTGTGCCTCAGTTTCCTAATCTGTAAAATGAGAAGCGATATGGTATCTATCGCATAGGATCATTATTGTACATATTTAAAATATTGTTAGTTATTGCAAATTGCCCTCCCTAAGGGTTTAAACAGTTTACATTCTCACAAGCTGGACTTATCACACTTGTCAATGGAAAGTATTCTTAAATTTACTGAGTCTTTACCAAACCAAGAGGCGAGAAATGGCATGTCCATGTGGCCTTATTTTCCACGTCTCTTGTATGAGTGAGGCCAATCATCTTTTCATATGTTTATGGGCCATGGCCATTTCCCTTTATGTGGACTGTGTGTGGGTTCTTTGACAGTTTTAATTGGCTTATTCATCTTAAACTTATTGACTTTATATTTTTTTGAAAACTGGCCCTTTTGCATATCAGTAGCAAATATTTTGTCACAATTTTTGATTTGCCTTTTTACTTCACTTATGGCATTTTTCCCTTCTGCAGAACTCTTTAGTATTCTATGGGAAAAATCAGTTAATATTTCCTTGTAACACTTCAGTATTCTGTATTCTACTGAGAAACCTTCCATACTGTGAGAGTGTAACAACTGGCTGGGCACAGTGGCTGTGAGCCCAGCACTTTGGGAGGCCGAGGTGGGTGGATCATGAGGTCAGGAGATCGAGACCATCCTGGCCAACATGGTGAAACCCTGTCTGTACTAAAAATACAAAAAATTAGCCAGGTGTGGTGGCACACACTTGTAGTCCCAGCTATTTGGGAGGCTGAGACAGGAGAATTGCTTGAACTTAGGAGGCGGAGGATGCAGTGAGCCGAGATCCTGCCACTGCACTCCAGTCTGGCAACAGAGTGTAACAACTTCTAGCTCTTTATGATTGTATTTTGATGTTTAAATATTTGATTAGCCTGGAAATTGTCTGCATGGTCTCCTGGGCGTTCCAACATGATTGATTGGATAATCCATCATTTCCCACTGCTATGGAATGGTGTCTGTCAAGCTATGTATCATCTCTTTAATTCTATCAGTCAGGGACCAGCCAGAAAAACAAAACCACACTATTGTTTTAATAGAAAGAACTAGGCCGGGAGCAGTGGCTCATGCCTGTAATCCCAGCACTTTGGGAGGCCGAGGCAGGCAGATCACGAGTTCAGGAGATCAAGACCATCCTGGCTAACACGGTGAAACCCCGTCTTTACTAAAAATACAAAAAAATTAGCCAAGCATGGTGGCGGGCGCTTGTAGTCCCGGCTACTCGGGAGGCTGAGGGCGGAGAATGGTGTGAACCTCCAGGAGGCGGAGCTTGCAGTGAGCTGAGATTGCACCACTGTACTCCAGCCTGGGTGACAGAGGGGGATTCCGTCTCAAAATATATATATATAAAGAACTAGACATAGGGGATTGTTTGAATATGTTTAAACGGGTGGGAGGGGACCCTGAGAGAGTAACGCAGAGAAAATACCTTAGGAAGCAGCTCTTCCCCAAGCACTGTGGGACATAGGGAAGAGGTTGTGGTTACCAGAGCCAGAGAAAGGGGTGCTCTCTAGTGGGTGCTGCCACAGTGAGAGAGAACCTGGATGGGTGGAAGCTGGAACCAGTGGTTCCTGCTGAGGGGAAGGGCTGCTGTTGGGTGATGCAGACAGACACAGGGCAAAACAGGAAGGCCCAGTGTCTCACCCCCCCTCTAGCTGGCTTCTTGTGACCCTCATTGGCAGAGCCTAACCAGAGGACAGCTGGTCAAGCGGGATGTGCAGAGCCCATCCCTAGTGCCACAAGGAGGAGTACAGAGGGTGGGCTTCTGCTAAGACCATGGCTGGATACCTGCATGCCCTATGTCTTGGAGCAATTTCTGAGCATCCTGTTCCATCCTGTGCTAGTACCCCATGGTTGTAGCTGGCAGTCCAGTGCCTGCTTGTTACTTTTCCAGGATATTCCTGGCTATCCTTGTTCATTCATTTTTTTGTAAAAGCCATATTGCTTCAAGTATGGATTGGGATCATGTTACATTTATAAGTTGCTAGGGAGAATTGTTTATCATGTAGAATCACCAGGACAGGGCTTCCCATGAGTTCACTTCTTCTTTTGCTATTATTTAAGCCGTATTATTTAAACATGTAATGACTCTGCCTCTTCCTATATCAAATTCTGTATAAATCCAAGTTCTTAGTCACAAGCAACAATCCAACCCTGGCTGGTTTAACTGAAGGCAAGGTGTACCGAGAGATCCTGGGTAGGTCTCAGAGTCACCACGGTGCCACCCTTGCTGCTGGCCAGTGAGGCTGCGGCCTGCCTGGCTGACCACACGGGTGTGCTCAGAGGGGCTCTGCTGCCCAGGGGATGGTGTTGCAGCGACCACGATGGCTGCCCCGGCTCTGGCATCACTGGCTCCTGGTTCCGGGTCTGGTGTGGTGCATCTCACTGGCCTCTTATCAGGAGAGCTGGGACCTCTGCTGTCCAGTGGCCACAGATGACAGCCACAGGCCACGGAGCCCTCAGATGGGAGAGAAGACTTCTGTCGATGGACTGCTTACAGTACATGCTACTCTGGACCAAGAGCAGTTGCCTGAGAAATGCTTGCTCACGTTATCCCCAGCTGGTTCCTGAGCACTTTGGGAGGCCGAAGCAGATGGATCACCTGAGGCTGGGATTCAAGACCAGCCTGGCCAACATGGCGAAATCCCGTCTCTACTAAAAAGACAAAAATTAGCCAGGCATGGTAAAGGGAGCCCTTAGTCCCAGCTACTCAGGAGGCTGAGGCGGGAGAATCACTTGAACCCGGGAGGTGGAGGTTGTGGTGAGCCGAGATCGCTCCACTGCACTCCAGCCTGGGCGACAGAGTGACTCTGTCTCAAAAAGAAAGAAAGTGAATACTCACTAAATGAAAGCAATAGAAGAGACAAAGCTGACTTTAAAGCCAAAGAGCGGCTGGGCACGGTGGCTGAAGCCTGTAATCCCAGCACTTTGGGAGGCAGAGGCAGGTGGATCACGAGGTCAGGAGATTGAGACCATCCTGGCTAACACGGTGAAACCCCGTCTCTCTAAAAATACAAAAAATTAGCCGGGTGTGGTGGCAGGTGCCTGTAGTCCCAGCTACTCAGGAGGCTGAGGCAGGAGAATGGTATAAACCCGGGAGGCGGAGCTTGCAGTGAGCCAAGATCATGCCACTGCACTCCATCCTGGGCGACAGAGCGAGACTTTGTCTCAAAACTAAATAAATAAATAAATAAAGCCAAACCAGCCTTACTAAAGGGGGTGACTACATGATAAGTTCCAATATCAAAGGAGATAAAATTAACACATATAATAAGATAATGAAAATTTATAAAGCAAACATTGACAGAATTTTGAGGGGAAATTAACAAATCGATCCGAGCTGCTCCTGAGCAGGGTGAGCGTGGGGATGGTCACAGTGCCACCACGCCACAGCAGCTTGCTGCTGGCTGTAAGCTGGCAGGCACATGGGCAGGAGCTGGCAGGTTGGCCTCTTCATGGGCAGCCGGTGACCTTGGGCACATTCTGTCCCTCCTGGGTCTTATTTTCTCCTGTGCACAAGGGAGAGGGAAAGTGGGAGGGCTGGGGGGAGGCTGTAGGCTATGTGGTTTAATTATTTTATTTGGTACGCATCATACATTAAATGGTGTATATAAACTCTTTATGCAATTTTATTTTATTTTATTTTATTTATTTATTTTTTGAGATGAAGTCTCGCTCTGTCGCCTAGGCTGGAGTGCAGTGGCGCCATCTCGGCTCACTGCAACCTCTGCCTCCCGAGTTCAAGCGATTCTCCTGCCTCAGCCTCCCGAGTAGCTGAGATTACAGGCACATGCCACCATGCCCGGCTAATTTTTTGTTTTTGTTTTTTTTTGAGATGGAGTCCCGCTCTGTCGCCCAGTCTGGAGTGCAGTGGTGCGATCTCGGCTCACCGTAAGCTCCACCTCCCGAGTTCACGCCATTCTCCTTCCTCAGTAGCTGGGGACTCCCCCAGCTACTGAGGGGGGAGTAGCTGGGACTACAGGTGCCCGCCACCACGCCCGGCTAATTTTTTGTATTTTTAGTAGAGACGGGGTTTCACTGTGTTAGCCAGGATGGTCTCGATCTCTTGACTGCGTGATCCTCCCGCCTCAGCCTCCCAAAGTGCTGGGATGACAGGCATGAGCCACTGTGCCTGGCCTCTTTATGCAATTTTAAACATAACAAAGGAACAGATGCTGTATGCCCATCACCCTGCTGAAGAAATAAAGGAACCACAGTTTAGAACTCTGCATCATCCTCCCCACCACATATCAATTGGCATTGTACTGAATTTGGTGTTCATTATTATCTTTTTTTATTTTTTTATACTTTCCCACTATATTAGCCTGCTCAGGCTGCCGTAACAAAATACCACACACTGGGTGGCTTAATCAACAGAAATGTACTTTCTCGAAGTGCTGGAGGCTTCAGAAGTCTGAGATCAAGGTGCAGGCGGCACCAGTTCCCAGCGAATCCTCTCTTCCCAGCTTGCAGGTGGCTGTCTTTTCACTGTAGGAAGGGAGAGATATCTCTCTTCTTTTAAGGCCACCAATCCTATCAGATTAGGACCCCACCCTCATGACCTCTTTTAACTTACTTAACTCCCTACAGGTCGTATCTCCAAATAGAGTCATATTAGTATGTATTCTTCTGGAACTTGCTTTTTTCCAAAAACCATATACTTATGAGATTCATCCATACTGATGTGTACAACTGTTTATTTTTCAATGCTGTACAGTATTCCATTGCATGACTCTTCCATATGCATTGACCCATTCTTTAATTGATGGTTGTTTGGGTTGTTTCTCATTTTTAGCTAATAGTGCTTCTGTGAACATGGAGTAAATGAACAAGTGTTTCTCTAGGGAAGATATGTGGGAATGTAATTGCTAAAGTAAGGGCATCCTTAACTTTGCTGTATTTGTGGTTGAAGATTACGACAATAGCCCTAGTATTTCCCTTCCCTCTATCCCTTGCTGTGCGGCCTTGGAACTCCCTTTATGGGGAGGTAGTGTCTACTGTTTCTTCCATAAGCCATGTGCTGTGTGGTGCTTTGTCGAGCAGAGTGCAGCAAAGTCATGGTGTGCTGCTTTTAAGCTTCTAGCATGTCTGCTCTCTCGGTAACCTGTGAACCTCTCTTGGAAGCCTGTGAACGAGGCTGGGTTAACCTGCTGGCAGTGACAACACTGGGAAGCAGAGAAGAGCGTCCAAGCCAAGGCCACTGGATGAGTTTCTTCTTGCTGCTGTAACAAAATACCAAAAATCTATGGTTTGAAACAATACAGACATATTATCTTGCAGTTCTAAAGATCAGAAGTTAAAAATGGGTCTTACTGAGTTAAAATCAGTGCAGGCAGGACTGTGTCCTTCCAGAGGCTCAAAGAGAGAATCCACCTCCTTGCCTTCTCTAGAGGCTGCTCACATTCTTAGGGTGGTGGCCCCTTCTCCATCTTCAAAGCCAGCAGCACGGGATCTTCCCATCTCTCCTGGTCTCTGACCTTGCTGCCATCATTATCACGTATCTCTCCTACCCTCCTGCCTCCTTCTTTCCCTTGCAAGGGCCCCTGGGGTTGCATCGTTTCACCTGATAGTCCAGGATAACCCTCCTTTCAGGATCCTTCACTCAGTCATATCTGCACAGCCCCTGTGGGGCACAGTCAGAGCTAACTAACACATACCTGCTGTTCTTTATCCAGTTTCTTAATTTGGATCCTGGCTCATTAATTTTGAGCCTTTTTCATTTTGGGTAGAACACACGTGAGTGTACATTTGCCTCTAAATGTTGCTGGCTGCATCTCATACATTTTGATGTGTACTATTTTTATTATCATCCAGTTCTAAACAATTTTCTGATTTCTGCTTTTAATTAATTAGTCTTTGATCTATGAATTGCTTAGAATGTGACTTTTACATTTCCAAGCATATTTTATTCAATTATCTTTTTGTTACTTATTTCTAATTTAATTACCCTGGACCCGGATGATACAGTCTGCATTGGAATCAAGTCTTTGAAATTACTTAGATTTGCTTTGTGGGGGTAGCATGTGGTCAATTTTCTTAATAATTCCAGGCATGCTTATATATATTATGTATTTTCCAATTGTCAAGTGCCATATTTTAAATTTATTCACTAGGTCAAGCTTGTCAATTGTGTTGTTCAATATTCAATATCCTTATTTATTTTGTCTGTTTGCTCTACCAGTTAGGGAGAGAGCACTCTTAAACTTCTCTATGAAGGTCGGTTTGTGTGTCTCCTTTAATTTTCCCTCAACATTTTGTCAATGTTTGCTTTATAAATTTTCATTATCTTATTATGTTAATTTTATCTCCTTTGATAAATTGGAACTTATCATGTAGTCACCCCCTTTAGTAAGGCTGTTTAGCTTTAAAGTCAGCTTTATCTCTTCTATTGGCTTTCATTTAGCGAGTATTTGTTTTCTATCTTTTTTTTTTTTTTTTGAAATGGAGCCTCGCTCTGTCACCTGCGCTGGAGTATAATGGCGCTATCTCAGCTCACTGCAACCTCCACCTACCGGGTTCAAACAATTCTTCTGCCTCAGCCTCCTGAGTAGCTGGGATTACAGGTGCCCTCTACCATGCCTGGCTAATTTTTGTATTTTTAGAAGAGACGGGATTTCACCATATTGGCCAGGCTGGTCCCAAACTCCCAACCTCAGGTAATACTCTCGCCTCTGCCTCCCAAAGTGCTGGGATTACAGGCGTGAGCCTCTGCGCCCAGCCTGAGTTAAGTTTTGATTAGAGGATCCAGGAAAGGCTTTCTGTCTTTTTCTATACTCCCAACTATTGCTTTACTTCCACCCATTCTCTGTTGTTTGTTTAGTGTAATCTCTTATAATAACACATATCCAATTTAAAAGTAAATGGACAATATTTTTTCCCCACCATCAAATTTTAGTCATTTAAATTTATTGTTTTAGTAAATTTGAATTAGTCGTTCTGATTCTATCATATTACTTTATGCTTTCTATTTGTCCTGACTTTTCTATATATTTTCTCTTGCGTTCTTTTGGATGAATTATCTTTTCTCTTACTCATTTCATTTGGTCCTTAGATTATTTAGAGAGTGACCCTCATTTTGTCTAGTCTGTTAGTGGTTACCTCGTTTTAACTTGCATGCCTAACAAAGTCTTAGATTAATATCTCTACATTCCTCCTGAAGACTGCTAGACTCTAGAATGCTTTAAGTACAACTACACCTTTCTGACACATATACCACTGTTATATAATTCTTTTTTTCCATTTTTTCTAAACCGTCAAATTAGACTTTTTTTTTTTTTTTGAGACAGAGTTTTCGCTCTTGTTGCCCAGGCTGGAGTGCAACGGCACAACCTTGGCTCACCACAACCTCCACCTCCCGGGTTCAAGTGAGTCTCCTGCCTCAGCCTCCCGAGTAGCTGGGATTACAGGCATGGGCTACCACGCCAATACAAAATTTTGTATTTTTAGTAGAAACGAGGTTTCTCCATGTTGGTCAGGCTGGTCTTGAGCTCCTGACCTCAGGTGATCTGCCCGCCTTGGCCTCCCAAAGTGCTGGGATCACAGGCATTGAGCCACCATGCCAGGCTGAAATTAGACATTTTTATTGCTTTTATGTAGGCAACTAGACAATAGCTATTCCTATTTATGTGCATAGTCTCCAGTGATTTTTCTGTTTCTTCATACATCCCAAACCTTCCACCTGGAATAATTTTTCTTCTGCAACATATATATCCCTTGAAGTTTTCTTAATGTGTATTGCTAGGAATACTGTCTTTCAGCTTTTGTGTTCTATCAAGGTCTGGAAAGATTTTTCTGTATATAAAATTCTAGGAAGACAGTTATTTTCCCAGCACATTGGCAACATTATTCCAGTTGCCCAGGCTTCTATGTTTTTTGTTTGTTTGTTTGTTTTTGAACTTTTTTATTTTTATTTTTTTGAGACGGAGTCTTGCTCTGTCGCCCAGGCCAGACTGCAATGGCGCTATCTTGGCTCATTGCAAGCTCTGCCTCCCGGGTTCACCCCATTCTCCTGCCTCAGCCTCCCGAGTAGCTGGGACTACAGGCGCCTGCCACCATGCCCGGCTAATTTTTTTTGTATTTTTAGTAGAGACGGGGTTTCACAGTGTTAGCCAGGATGGTCTCGATCTCCTGACCTCGTGATCCGCCCGCCTCGGCCTCCCAAAGTGCTGGGATTACAGGCATGAGCCACCGCGCCCAGCCCGTTTGTTTGTTTTTTGAGACGGGGTCTCACTCTGTGGCCCAGGCTGGAGTGCAGTGGTGTGATCTCGGCTCACTGCAACCTCCGCCTCCCGGGTTCAAGCGATTCTCCTGCTTCAGCCTCCTGAGTAGCTGACAGGCACGTGCTACCACGCCTGGCTAATTTTTTTTTTTTGAGACGGAATCTCGCTCTGTCGCCCAGGCTGGAGTGCAGTGGCGCGATCTGGGCTCACTGAAAGCTCCGCCTCGCGGGTTCACGCCATTCTCCTGCCTCAGCCTCCCGAGTAGCTGGGACTACAGGTGCCCGCCACTACGCCCAGCTAATTTTCTTTTGTATTTTTAGTAGAGACCGAGTTTCACCATGTTGGTCAGGCTGGTCTCTTCCATTGTTTGAGAAGTCAGGGTGAGTTTAATTGCTGTTCCTTTGTCTTTTATCTCTGCCTGCTTTAAATATCTTGTCTTTGTATTTAGCTGTTTGCAGTTTCACATCATGTGCTTCGACGTGGGTTATTGGTCATTTATCTTATTTATAATTGGTTAGATTTCTCGGATCTGAGGTTTGATATCTTTAAACAAATCTGAAAATATCCTCAGCTGTTATCTCTTCAAATATTTCCCCTCATACATTTTCTGTATTGTATTCCCAAATTAAAAGTGCGTTAGTCTTTTCCATCCCAACCTCAATGTCTCTTAATCTCTCTTTTATATGATTGTCTCTTTGTCCCTCTGGGCTGCATTTTAGGTAATTTATCTGGACCTGTCTCACAATTTGCAGAGTCTCTTTCCAGTTGTGTCTAACATGCTCTTTAATCCAGATTAAATTCAACTCATAATTCTAATATTTTTATTTCAAGAAGTTATATTTAAATCTTTTCCAAATTTTCTTGGTTATTTTAAAAAAGTATTATCCCCGCTCATATTTTCATGCCTTTATTAATGTCTTAAAACATCTCGAACATTTTTATATTAACCCAGTGTTGATAATTCAAGGAGCTGTGGTATGACGCTGCTGTCTTCTTGTTTATTCTTGCTCTCATTCATGGTGCCTTATCTCCCTGTGTGGTTTTGGGAGATTTGACCATGTGCAACTCCACTATTTGAGGCTCTTTGATCTGGAAATTCTCTGCAGCCTAAGTTGAAGCTCAGATTGTCCAGGAGAACCACACCAACCACAGACTGAGGTCTTTTGACCACTAACATACTTTGAAGCCTAGCTCTAAAACTGTCTGAAGAGTGGCTTTGACTTAAGAATTCTCGAGGAATTTTCTTCTTCCTCTACACAGCACCAATGTCAAGGCAGGCAAACTCCCTTGCTGACCCCTTCTGTAAGGTTAGGTTATCATTTACCTTTATTGTGAGAGTGTAACCCTTGCACACTCCAGCTTTATAGTGGTATCTCCATGACACTCTCCACTGTTGTGGATCTTTGGCTTCCTTTCCTCCCTCCCACATCCTGAGCGGCTGCTCAGATAGAGCTCATGGTCCCAGGACTCAGCAGCTCTGCTTGCTTACCTCCGTGGTTCTCACTGTCAGCAACATTTTGGCTTCTGTGTGTTGGTCAGTAAGGCTACATCCACAGTGGCCAGGGAGGGTGTGAAGCAAGCCATTGGAGGGATGCAGATCAAGGCTTCACTTAGGCCAGAGCCCTGCTTGATTGCCTTTACTTGCTTCCATTTCCAAGTAGGATTTCAGTGTCATAAGAGAGCTTTCTCTACTTAAAAACTGTCAAAATGGTGAAAATCATCAGTTGAGGTCCTCTGAAAGGCCCAATTCCACTATTATATTGTGCTGTTCTAAGAAGTTAGTCATAATTGGACACTGCTGCATTCAACATATGATTTTGAACCTCAGCTTGCCAGACTGTGGACTCAAGAACTCTAGGAAATGGTAAAGATGGCCTGGTGCCTCCTGGATGGGAGGTGGCCCCGGACCGTGCCCAACAGTTGCCGGTAGCGGAGCAGGTACAGGTATGGGAGCATGGCACGGGGAAGCATCATGAGTACCTCACTGTTAGCTGCCAGGAGCCATGTGTGAGTCCCAGAGTCAATGTGGCGGTACCTGGTCAGCACCATGTCCAGGGAGAACACCACCCCTGTGCTCATGTACAATGTGATCAGCACTGAGTGGATCAGCAGGGTGCCCCTGGCCCGGGAATAGCCCTGCCCCCAGATGCCTGAAGTCTTGGCCTCTGCATAGATCCTCCAGAAACAGTAGGCAATGAGAGCTGTGCAGAGGAACAGAACGCACAGAATGGAGGTGTAGGTAACAATGACCAGGAGGCCACATCCCGGCTGGGTGCCCATGCTCGGTGGTGGGATGCATGAAGCTCCTTGCTCCTCCAGCTGGATATCCTGCCACTTGCTGAGCCAAAGAAGGAATGTGGGGAAGCAGCAGGCCACCAGCCAGATGAGGGCCACTGCCTTCCAGGCAGCCCCATGGGACATGAAGGAGAGGTAGCGCAGAGGATGGATGACTGCCAGGTAGGTGTGCAGCACAACGGCCGTGAAGGACAGGATGGTGCTGGTGCAGGCGGCGAAGACAGCATCAGTGAGAATGCCACAGGCCATGCGGCCCAGCTCCCAGCCACCCAGGCTGCTGGAGGAGATGAGCACGTGGAGGAGAATGTAGGCCAGGTCTGAGAGCAGGATGTTGGCCAGGAGCAGGTAGTGGGGCTCCTGTCGCAGCCGTTGGTTCCGCAGGATGGTCACCAGCAGCAGGGGGCTGACAGCCAGTGTGGCTGCAGCCAGCAGGCTCGAGGGAAGGAAAAGCCAGTACAGCATGGAGCTGGGCACCCTGAGGTCCCCCAGGCCCAAGGAAGTGTTGCTGGCTGCTTGGGGCATGCAGGATGTCTTGCTGATAAGCTGGATCAGGGCCGGCCAAGCTGTAGTGCCCACAGGGCAAGGTGCCAGCTCATCCCCCATGCTTCCTGGCAGGAATGGCTGGCTTTGTCACAGGTTGTTGATTCTGCACCTGCCTTGAGTGTTGATCTGCCCCACAGGGGTCCTGATGGCACCACTCCTCTGTAGAGACGCCAGGCTCGGGCAGGCCTCAGGAATGACTGCTTAATAAAGATAAAAAAACCAGTATGAATTCAGACTCACACCTGGCTTCCTGCATTCACATCTCTGCAACTGTGCAGCTGCATGTGCGTGGGTAGACATAACAGATCATCCCACTGCCACCATTTTGCAGTCACTGACCCCTCCAGAAGTGTCCCCTATCTCAGTGGCCCCCAAACCTGTCTGCTTGGCTCACAAGGAGTGTGCAATGGATTCTCACCACACTGGATTATATTCAAGGCTGCCCTCCTAGAAAGGAAGGAGCAGCTGTCTGGAACTAGGATCGCTGGGCTGTAGACCTGGTCTGACCTCTGTCGAGCTAGAGGCTTAGCAAATTGGACCAGGCTGGAGGGGCCTGGGCGCACTCACATTTCCTCACAGAGCCTTGGGTATGGTCTCCAGCTCAGGGTGACCCTGTGCATGCGTGTGAGTGTGACTCCTACACCCCTTCCACTCAGGGCTCCATGTGAGTGTTCGGTGCCCCCAAAACCTCAGCTGACTTGTGGGGTCGCTGTGTGGTGGAAACGTCCCTTCCTCTGGGGAGGAGGAGGCCTGGCAGGCAGAGACCTCATAGGAGCTAGTGGAGAGGAGTGGAAGGCAGGTTCCCCAGGCACTTGGCTTGTTGGGGGTGGAGTGAGCTCAGTCAGGGCCAGTGGCCAGGGTGCCTGTTGGTGTTCGGGGATCCAGCTCAAGTGAACAAGCTCTCCCCCTCTCTCGAGGCGTTGGCTGCGTGGCCTTGAAAAGCTTTGTTCCGGTTTCCTTATCTGTGAAACACGAATGCCAACCACACTGACCTCAGGGAAACGTTGCGGAAGCCCAGAGATAAAGGACTCAGCACAGTGCATAGCCTGAAGAAAATGCTGAGTCAATGTTAGCTCTGCCACCTACAGCATCCTCCCAGGCTCGGTCCCCTCTGCCCACAGATTCCTGTCATCACTGCAGAACGGACTGCACTTGGCTGCTGGCAGCCTGAGACCCCTGCCCAACACCCACCGCCGGCCTAGCAGACTGCTCCAGAAGGCAGGAGCCACGTGGGAACAGGCAGGATATTTTTAGGGCCAGGAAGAGGCAGAAATTTCAGACGCTGGATGTGAGACCACGTCCACTGCTGCCCAGGGACCATGCTTGTCAAAGCCCAAGACCACGTCCACCGCAGCCCAGGGACCACGCCCAGAACCGCCCTGGGCCACGCCCATCGCAGCCTGGGGACCACCCCCGCCGCAGTCCGGGGCCACGCCCATCACAGCCCCGGACCACGCCCGCCGCAACCCGGAACCGCGTCCTCCTCTGAGGGTCTGTTACCGCAGCTGCCCGGAGCAGCAGCGCCTGCGCACTTTTGGCCGATTACGGTACGGAAACTAAAGATGGTTCTGAGAAAGCCCATCTCCCCTTCCAAAGAAACCGCGATGCCATAGGGCAGACCCCGCCTCCTTGCCCCAGCTGCCCTGGCCTGCACTCCCTAGGGACCCCTTGCACTTTACAGATGCCCTGACCGGTCTAATCGGCCCCAGGCCGGGAGAAGCAGCAGAGCCATTCGCAGGCCACGCTGTCTGCGCGGGTGCCCTGTGTGCTGCAGGGCTGAGGGCCAAGGCTGAGCCTCTCTCTGCCGTCCAGCCCAGCACAACGACCCTCGCCGGCCTTTCGCGTCTTAGAATGCAGATTCCCTGGGAGAGGGAAACTCGTTAAATGACAATCCCTCAGTAAAAATGTGGCTGTGAGCTAAATCCTTATAGCCGGTGACAGGGGTGACAAGCAGCAACTTCATGGAATCGGAAAGCGCGAAACTCCCATGGTGAAAAAGCCGCTAGGATGATACAGAGCCTGCCTCCTGCTGAGAATCGTCTTAGGAATTAAATAGCCCATAAAACAATCTAAGAGCACTATGCGGGTGCTGCCCCGAAGGGAACATCAGTTTGGTCTCACTTGCCGAGGTCCCCTATCCAGGCTGCCCTCCTGGGAAAATGCAGACGGGGGCCCCAGGGAGTGCAGGCCAGGGCGCGGGGACGGGGAGGCGAGGTCCACCCTATGGCATCGCGGTTTCTCCGAAAGGGAAGATGGGCTTTCTCAGAACCACCCTTAGTTTCTGCACTGTAATCAACCCCAGATGTGGGGTCACCCAGTGCCAGCTCTGGGGTCACAGAGCTGGCCTCCCTGGTTAGGACCCGCAGCCTTTAACTCCACTGCCCCGTCCCAGTAATCATTATGGGTCAGGACAGGCCTGCTGGCCTTGGGTACAGACGCAGGGTGGGTGTGCAGTACAGGCTAGTGAATCTGAACATAACTTTGGAAGTTGAATCTCAGCTATCCGTGGCACTTCAAGAGCCTGGGGATGCTGGAGTGTCCCTGCCATCTAGGAAGGTGGAGGTAAACTGAGGCTGTAGGCGTGCCTAATGCAAACATGTTTAAACCACAGAATGGACATGCTCCTGGGTCCTCCCACTGAGGTGAGGTAATAGTGACCACCCACAGCCTCATGGTGGAGCACCTTGTGTGCAGGCACTGAGCACATCTCACAGAAATGACATGCTGCTCTGTGGGAAACTGAAGCCCAGGGAGGTTAAGTGCCCTGCCTAAGGTCACCTTTTGAGAGAGTTTGGTGTTAGTAAGAAGCCATCTGTTGGCGGGGAGCGGTGGCTCACGCCTGTAATCCCAGCATTTTGCACTTTGGGAGGCTGAGACGGACAGATCACCTGAGGTCAGGAGTTCAAAACCAGCCTGATAAACATGGAGAAACCCGGTCTCTACTAAAAATACAAAAATTAGCCGGGCGTGGTGGCACATGCCTGTAATCCCAGCTACTCAGGAGGCTGAGGCAGGAGAATCTCTTGAACCCAGGAGATGGAGGTTGCAGTGAGCCAAGATCACGCCATTGCACTCCAGTCTGGGCAAGAAGAGCAAAACTCCATCAAAAAAAAAAAAAAAAGCTGTCTTTCCTGAGACATGCAGACCCTGTTGCTATGTCCCCCAGTGGTGGCAGCAGGACAGGAGTTACTCACTGTGGTGTCAGGTCGAGGCTCGGGGGGTCAGAGGGTGGGCAGTGGGCACTGGCAGAGGTGACTGAGACTCCCAGCTGGACCCCCCATCACACAGCAGCTCCCAAAGGCAGCTGGCAGCCAGGACTACCAGGTTGAAAAGGATTATCTAAACAGGGGCTCTTGGTTTCCTGGCAGCAGTGCAATGTCCCTCAGCAACTGGCCATGTCACCTGACCTAGCTGCAGGATCAGAGAAAATCTCCACCCCCCGGGCCCTCATCATTGCACCTGGGTACATGCATGTGTGGCAGAGGTAATACACAAAGAACTGATGTGGCAAATTCTGGGTACCATTTTACATTTCCTTTCATCCTCCAGAACCCTGCTGAGGATCAGGAAATTGACGTGCATATGAGGCCAATTAATTTTCCCAAGGCCACCTAGCAAATAAGTGAATAGGCATGTCTCACTCCAAATCCGGTGTTATTTCCATCCTCACTCCATCTGTTCCCTGGATGATCTTTCTACCTCTACCTTCTTGGCTGGCATTGTTACTGGACTCTTCATCATTATCATAATCTCCATCAATATCAGTCAACACATCTCTATTATCTTCATGTCTTCATCACTATCACCATCACCCTCACCCTCACCCTTATCTCATCATCATCACCATCACCATCATCGCATTACCACCATCACCATCACCATTGTCATAATCTGTTTAATGCTACTATAACAGAATACCTGAGACTGGGTAATTTATAAAAAACAGAGATTTATTTCTTACAGGTTTTAGGCTGTGAAGTTCAAGGTCAAGGTGCCAGTGTCTTGTGAGGGTCTTCTTGCTCGTCATGCCATGATGGAAGGTGGAAGGGCAAGAGAGCACATGTGAGAAAGAGAAGGGAAGGAGGCCAAACTCATCCTTTTATCAAGAACCCACTCCCAAGATAACTAACCCACTTTCATTTCCATTATAATACCATTAGTTCATTCATGAGGGCAGAGCCCTCATTATCTAATCACCTCTTAGAGGTCCCACCTCTCAACACTGTTGCATTAGGGATTAAGTTTCCAGTACATGAACTTTAAGAAACGCATCCAAACCATAGCAGCCATATCATCACCACCACTGTTGTTATTACCACCATCATTATCATCACTATCTTCATCACTGTTATCATCATCAGTATCATCAGCACCATCATCACTGTCAACATCATCATCATCACTATCATTAGCACTTCAACACCATCATCACTATCATCAGCACCATCACCACCATCATTATCATCATCACTATCACTATTATCAGCACCATCATCACTGTCAGCACCATCATCACCATCATTACATCACTATCATCAGCACCATCATCACTACCATCATCACCATCATCATCCTCCTCTTGACCATCATCATCACCACCATCATATCATGTTATGATGGTGATTATCCCATATTAAATCAAAATCCCCACCGATTTCTCATCACTCTTAAGATAAAAACCAAAATCTTGGTCTTAATGCACAAGCCCTGCAACAGCCCATCTGTGTCAGCCCATTCTTGCATTGCCATGAAGAAATACCTGAGGCTGGGTAATTTATAAAGAAAATAGTTTCATTTTGGCTCACAGTTCTGCAGGCTGTACAGGAAGTGTGGTACCAGTGTCCTCTTCTGGTGAGGGCCCCAGGATGCTAACAGTCATGGTAAGGCAAAGGGGGAGAAGGCGTGTCACATGGTGAGAGTAGAAGCAAGATGTGGAGGGAGGTCCTAGGCTTTAAAACAACCAGATCTCACATGAACTAACTGAGTGAGAACTCACTTACCACCAAAAGGATGGTGCCAAATCATGGGATCTGCCCCAGGATCCAATTACCTCCCAGAAAGCCCCACCTTCAACATTCAGAATCACATTTCACCATGAGATTTGGATGGGACAAACATCCAAACTCTATCACTATCCCTTGTCCCTCCCACATCAATCCTCTGTGCTCCAGCTCTCTTGCATCCCTTCTACTCCTTAAAGAATGCACAACCTTTGTTATCTGGGGACATTGCTACCCTCTTCGCACATTTCACTTCTGCTCAGCCAGATCGCAGTTTGAATGACTCTTCTGGAAAATGTCTCCTGATGCTTAGAATGGACCTCAGCTCCCTGCTTTATACAGGCATACCTCAGAGATAGTGCAGGTTTGGTTCCATACCAGCACGATAAAGTGAATATCACAAGAAAGCAAGTCACATGAATTTTAGTTTCTCAGTCCATATAAAAGTTATGTTTACACTCAACCAAAATGTCCATCAATGATAGACTAGATTAAGAAAATGTGGCACATATACACCATGGAATACTATGCAGCCATAAAAAGGATGAGTTCATGTCCTTTGTAGGGACATGGATGAAGCTGGAAACCGTCAGTCTGAGCAAACTGTCGCAAGGACAGAAAACCAAACACCGCATGTTCTCACTCATAGGTGGGAATTGAACAATGAAAACACTTGGACACAGGGTGGGGAACACCACACACCGGGGCCTGTCATGGGGTGGGGGAGGGGGGAGGGACAGCATTAGGAGATATACCTAATATTAAATGATGAGTTAATGGGTGCAGCACACCAACATGGCACATGTATACATACGTAACAAACCTGCATGTTGTGCACATGTACCCTAGAACTTAAAGTATAATAATAAAAAAAGTTATGTTTACACTATAATGTAGTCTGGTAAGTGTGCAATAGCACTATGTCCAAAAAAATGTATATACCCTAATTTTCAAATACTTTATTGCTAAAAAATGCTAACAATCATCTGAGGCTTCAGCAAGTGACAATCTTTTTGCTGGTAGAGAGCCTTGACTTGATGTTGATGACTGCTGACTGATCAGGGTGGTGAGTGCTGAAGGCTGGGGTGGCTGTGGCGATTTCTGAAAACAAGACAGTGAGGTTTGCTGCACTAATTGACTCTTCCTTTCATGAAAGATTTCTCCATGGCATGCAGTGCTGTTTGATAGCATTTTACCTACAGTAAATAGAACTTCTTCCAAATCTGGAGTCAATCCTCTCAAGCTCTACTGCGGCCTTATCAATGAAATGGATGTAATATTTCAACAATATTCACAGTATCTTCACCAAGAGTAGATTCCATCGTATTAAACCACTTTCTTTGCTCATTCATAAGAAGCAACTCCTCATCTCTTACAGTTTTATCATGAGATTGCAACAATTCAGTCACATCTGCAGACTCCACTTCTAATTCTAGCTCTCTTGCTAATTCCACCATATCTGCAGTTACTTCCCCCCCTGAAGTCTTGAACCTCTCAAAGTTATCTATGGGGGTTGAAAACAACTTCTTCCAAACACCTGTTAATATTGACATTTTGAATTCCTACCATGAATAATGAATGTTCCTATTGGCATTTAAAATGGTAAATTCTTTCCAGACGGTTTTCAATTTACTTTGCCCAGATCCATCACAGGAATCACTATTTATGGCAGCTATAGCCTTATGAAATGTATTTCTTAATAAGACAAAAGTTGAAATTACTTATTGGTCCATGGGCTGAAAAATGAATGTTGTGTTAGCAAGCACATAAACCTTAACCTCCTTATATACATCTCCACCAGAGCTCTTAGGTGCCTTGTCAATGAGCAGTAATATTTTGAAAGGAATCTTTTTTTCTGAGCAGTAGGTCTCAACAGTGGGCTTAAAATATTCAGTAAACTGTTCTGCAAACAGATGTGCTGTCACCCAGGCTTTATTGTTGCATTGATAGAGCACAGGGAGAGTAGATTTAGCATAATTCTTAAGGGACCTCTGATTTTCAGAATGATAAATAAGTATTGGCTTCAACTTAACGTCACCAGCTGCATTAACTCCTAACAAGAGAGTCAGTCTGTTATTTTGAAATTCTGAAGCCAGCACTGACTTCTTCTCTCTAGCTATGAAAGTCCTAGATGGCATCTTCTTTCTTGTTTTTTTGTTTTTTGTTTGTTTGCTTGTTTTGGCAGAGTCTCACTCTGGTCATGCAGGCTGTAGTGCAGTGGTGTAATCACAGCTCACTGCAGCCTTGACTTCCCAGGCTCAGGTGATTCTCCCATCTCAGCCTCCCTAGTAGCTGAGACTACAGGCATGCATCACCATGCCTAGCTGTTTTTTTTTTTTTTTTTTTTTTGTATTTTAGTAGAGAAGGAGTTTCTCCATGTTGCTCAGGCTGGCGGCATCTTCTTTCAATAAAAAGCTGTTTCATCTACATGGAAAATTTGTTGTTTAGTGTAGCCACCTTCATCAGTTATTATGGTACATACCTTGAATGCACTAAGGTATGCCTGTACTCATATATTGCCCTTTATTCCTCTTACACCATTTACTACAATTTTTCTTAATGTTTAATGTTATGCCTAACCTTGCTATCAGGATCAGCTCCATGAAGGAAGGGGCTGTGTCTGTCCTGCCCACCAGTGTACCCTCAGTGCCTATTGTGCAGAGAGGCAAATGCCAGATCGAAGATTATTAAATGGCTTGTCTTTAAGGCCAGCGGATTTAGATGGGGGGAAAAGATGAGGAGGAAATCTGAGGCCAAAGACTCAGTCTGAGCAGAGGCCATGCATTTCACATGGGCTTCTTTGGCTGTGACAGGAAGGTGGAGAGAAGCAACTTAACTTAAACTGCAGAGCAACAAGACTAAACTCAGCATCTGCAAGGATAGAGTGACCATCCAGGTAGACGATGGGCTAGAGGAGTCCTGGAAGCAGAGGGAAGTGTCCTTGTGATGGGCCAGAGGTAGGGAAGAGGAGTGCTCCTCCAAAGTCAGGTTCTAAATTGATCAGGAGTGTCAGAGGTATGATGCTTTTCTGGAACTCTCCTGGAGATCTGAGAGATCTTGAGCATACTGACATCTTTACAATTAGATTTCCAATCCATATCAAAGGATATTGGAATGTTGCTGCATCTCTTGGTTAAACCTGGATTTTAAAAAATAATTAAATAATATATACTGCTAAAGATAAACTAATTCTGACAGCTCCCATAGCCCCCCAATATTTCCCCCTCCTTTCTTTCAATTTCTGGCCAGACCCCCTCTACCACACTGGGTCTCTTTGGCCCCATGTCCCAGTCCCACTTCACATGGTGGCTGCTGGCTCAGAGCGGTGCCCAGTCAATTCTGGGAAGGATAAATATAATGATTGTGTGCACCTGGGGGCGCTGGCAAGGATGATAATGGCATTTGGTCCTTCTTCCTGGCATGCAACTGGCCTGCCTCCTGCTCCTCCTAGTGTGTGTAGGCTCTCCTCCTACACACACTAGCATCTCTATCACCCTTGTCCTCATGGCAGAGTGACTTTTTATTTATCCACTGACTTGAGTGGTGGAGTTTATTTTATTGGGTTTTAGCACACACGTGAAGCCTTTGAAAAGCCTCTTTAGTCAATGACTGTATTTCTCTTCTGACCCCCATGTCCACCCCCACTGAAGCCTCCCGAAGGTCCATGAAGTCTGGATGATAATTAAAGTCATCCCAGCTGTTGTCCTGGTCTGCAAAGCCCTGTGGCTACCCTCCCTGCAGGGCAGCAGCTGCCCCACCCACTGTCCTCTGCTCAGCACACCCCGCCCATACCCAGCCCAGAGTCCACCCACGCGCTGCCCCTCTGCCTGGAGCACTCCTGCCATGCAGGTCCCGGCCTGTTGCGTTCATTTAACTTTAAAGATTAATTGGCAGGGCGTGGTGGCTCACGCCTGTAATCCCAGCACTTAAGGAGGCTGAGGTGGGCAGATCACAAGGTCAGGAAATCGAGACCATCCTGGCCAACATGGTGAAACCCTGCCTCTACTAAAAATACAAAAATTAGCTGGGCGCGGTGGTGTGTGCCTGTAATCCCAGCTACTCCGGAGGCTGAGGCGGGAGAATCACTTGAACCAGGGAGTCGAAGGTCGCAGTGAGCCGAGATCACGCCACTGCACTCCAGCCTGGCAACAGAGTGAGACTCGTCTAAAAAAAAAAAAAAGATTAATTTACAGCAACGCTTTGTAAGCACTCTTTTATTAGCACTGTGACCTATCTGAAATATACTGAAAAGGCTGGGCGCGGTGGCTCACACCTGTAATCCCAGCACTTTGGAAGCCCGAGGCAGGAGGATCACTTGGGGCCAGAAGTTTGAGGTTATGAGTCTGAGAATAGCCTGGACAACATAGTGAGACTCTGTCTCTCCAAAAAAATTTTTAAAATTGAAAACTTAGCTGTGCCTGGTGATGCATGCCTGTAGTCCCAGCTACTTGGGAGGCTGAGGCAGGAGGATCGCTTGAGCCCAGGAGGTTGGGGTTGACTCCAACTTGGGCGACAGAGTGAGACTCCAACCTGGGTGACAGAGTGAAACTCCATCTCTAAAAAAAAAATTTATAGCAAACAATTTGTTCTTTTATTAGCACTGTGCAGTATTTGAAATACACTGAGGAATGCAGACTAAGATTAGCAGACGCTCATGGACCCACTATCCAGCATTAGCAAATGTTCACATTTTGCCATATTCGCTTCCAATTATTATTATTATTATTATTTGAGACAGAGTCTTGCTCTGTCACCCAGGCTGGAGTGCAGTGGTGCAGTCTTGGCTCACTGCAACCTCCACCTCCCGGGTTCAAGCGATTCTCCTGCCTCAGCCTCCCAAGTAGTTGGGGTTACAGGTGCGTGCCAACACGCCCAGCTAATTTTTGTATTTTTAGTAGAAACAGGGTTTCGCCATGTTGGCCAGGCTGGTCTTGAACTCCTGACCTCAACTGATCCACCTGCCTCGGCCTCCCAAAGTGCTGGGATCACAGGTGTGAGCCACCACGCCTGGCCTGCTTCCAATTATTTTTATATGACATTTTATGTTACATATAACTAGATATAAATATATTTACATGTAAACATATATTACATATTGTATACATTTTTTAACATAGCAAAGCCTCTCACATACAGTTACAGACCCCTTTGTAACTTTTGTCACCATCCTGTGGCCTATTCTCTCCCTCCCTGCACAGTATCCACCCTGAAGTTACCGTATCTTCCTCCCGCCCATATTTTTGAACTTTTGCTGCAAATACATGGTCCCTGAACTATATATAGCATTTATTCTATATTTGGTATAGTTGCTTCATTCTACTGCTGGCATTTTCCACTCAACATCCCACCTTCCAGACCAATGCTGTTGCCATTCACAGGCCTAGTTCATTCTATGAAAATGCTCTACAGCGTTCCCTTCCCTGAGTGCCTCACCACTTATTTTTCCGCTGCTCCTTGATGGATGTTTTTGCTTTTTTCCAGTCTTACAAGCAGGTGGAGTCTGAATGTTCACCTAGGATGTTTCTCTAGCAGGTGGAATCACATGGTCAGCTGTGCGAGATGCGCCATGTTGCCCTCCACAGCATCCACCCTACACTCCCCAGCAGCGTGTGAGAAGGCCCTGCTGGAGTGGCCACGGGACCCTCAGAGGAGCCTAGGCCCTACAAGGTGGGCCGGTCTCCCGTCAAGTGCTGTGAGGTTTGCTACGTTCATTCAGGCACCACTTGGGAGATGGACCCTCGGCATTGAGGAGGAGGCGGGTTCTTGTTTGGATCTAGATGTGTTGCGTTGTAGGTAGCATAAGGAGCTGTGTTCCCCACCTGGTCATGTGGTAGGACAGCCATCTGTTGTCACCATCCCTGTAGCACCAGCACATATGATGCCAGCAGGAGTGGAAGGCCCCACTTCTCCAGGTGTCTTCACCTGCCACTTACTGGAACCTGCTCTGTCAAGGCAGGCACTGAAGGTTTCTTCAAATATAGCTGAGACAGGGAAGGCATGCTTTGCCTTCAACATCAGTGACCCGAGTCCTCTGGAACTACCTCCAAAGAGTAAGAGCCCTTTCCTCTCTCAGACAACATGCAGGCAGGGTAGCGGCACCCCTCACTCCCAACATAGAATGGAACATAGTCTGCGCCCCTGTAGATGATCTGAAGGCATCAGGGGACCATGTGACACCAACCTCAGTCTCAGACGGGAGGCGCTGCACAGCGGTGCGCAGCGTGGGATGGCGCCTCTCAGCCCTGCCCCTCTGTTCTTCCTGATCCTGCAACAGTATCTCTCTGGAATGGCAGTCACTGCCTTCCGCCAGCCCCATCACTGTGGCTGGGGAGGAGGAGGCAGTCACAGAGGCCTCAGGGAGCAACATCTCCCACTGCCCAGGCCGTCAGCAACACAAGCGAGACGTGGCCTCTGCCCCAAGGGTGCTTGCAGAGCAGTGGGGAAGGTGAGTGTGGTGGTTAGTGGTTAATATTAAGTGTCAACTTGATTGGATTGAAATATGCAAAGTATTGTTTCTGGGTGTTTCTGGGTGTTGCCAGCAGAGATTAACATTTGAGTCAGTGGACTGGGAGAGGAAGACCCACCTATGATGTGGGTGAGTACCATCCAATCGGCTGCCAGCATGGCTGGAAAAAGTAGGCAGAAGGTGGAAGAAGCTGACTTGCTGAGTCTCCCGGCCTTCATCCTTCTTCCGTGCTGAATGCTTCACACTCTCGAACATCAGCCTCCTAGTTCTTCAGCTTTTGGACTCTCGGGCTTACACCAGTGGTTTGCCAGGGGTTCTCGGGCCTTCAGCCACAGAGTTAAGGCTGCACTGTTGACTTCCCTACTTTTGAGGTTTTTGGACTCGGACTGAGCCACTACTGGCTTCCGTGCTCCTCAGCTTGCAGACGGCCTATCATGGGACTTCGCCTTGTGATCGCGTGAGCCAATTCTCCTTAATAAATGCACTTTCATATATATATATCTCCTATTAGTTCTGTGCCTCTGGAGAACACTGATGAATACAGTGAGAGAGGTGGCTGGCACACCTGGGGACCCACAGAGGAAGAGAGGGAACTCGAAAGTCCCCACTGAGCGCTAAAGGGATTCCCAGAAAGTGAGCTTTCCCTCCCGAGGGGAGGAGGAGAAACAGGACGCTCCTGCGGGTCTGGGGTGTGTGGATGGCTTGGAGGGGATGCGGGAGCCACAGGTAAACTGAGGCTGCCAATGGAGGGAAGAGTAGGTACCAGCCCAGGGTTTCGGGGCTGTAATCACAGCCCCAAAGGTCCGGGGCCTACAAGCTCATTAGGTCCTTATAAAACAGTTTAACGCTGCCACCTCGTGGCAAGCTCAGAGCAACTTATTCCTGGAGAACAGGGACAGAGGAAAAACCATCTGGTGACGCGAATGCAATAAGAGGAAGGCGCTGTCTGGTCTGGCATGCAGGGCATGGCATGGGAAGAGCACAGTCCCTTGGCAACTTGAGCCTGTGGAGAGAGGCCGTGAGGGCAGTGGTCACTAGAGCCCTTCCGCTGAGGCGGAAGTAAAACTTAAACCTCACTTAAAATTTAAAACTTAAACCTCACTTAAAATTTAAACATAAAGTTATGGCAGTTCCTCAAAAAATTAAACAGAATTACCCTTTGGTCAGCAATTCCACTTCGGGGTATACACCCGGAAGAATTGAAAGCAGTGTCTTGAAGTGACAATTGTCTGCCTAGAAGCATCATTCATGAAGCCCAGAGGTGGAATCGACCTCGTCTGTGAGGGGGAGTGCAGGGGTGGCTGTGAGGCCTCAGGGCACTTGCCCCACTGGGTGCCCACAGCCTGCCTGGAGTCCCACCTCTGCTCACGCACTACAGGCTATCACTGGGAACCTCCTACTCTGTAGGCCCACCCAGCTTGTGACTGTGGCAACCCTGTCCCGTATCCAGACTGAACAATATCTGTCTTCTGCGCTCCCTTGGGAGCAGCTTGGGACAGGCAGGTGGGGTCATGCTTAGGGCCAGCAGCAGGACACAGAGGGGCAGGTGGCCAGCAGGCCTGCCCACGCCCATGCTCCCCACATGAGGTGGGTTTTCCTTGGCTGCAGGCTCCTCATCTCCAAACTGACAATGTGCATCATTGTGAGGTGACATGGTGTGGGAGGTGTAGTCCCTGGATGCCTGAGGAACAGCCCGAGGGTGGGCAGTGCATTCCAGCACCCCAGCTCTCCAAAGCCCCTTTGACCTCCCTGAAGACAGTGTTCCTGCAGCTTCCCGGGGCCAGGCCACCTTTGTCCTCGCCCAGCTGCCTAGTGTGTTTCGGCCCTGCCCAGTGTCACCCATCTTGTGTGACACCTCCACACCCCACTCCGGGCGCCTCCTCTGCGGCCACCCTCAGGCTTCTTGCGTTGCCCACCCCCTCCAGCTTCCCTATGCAATTCTCAGTCTCATCCTCTACACCTCTGGCTATATTGGGGAGGGGCACAATACTTTTTTCCAGTATTTTTTAAATTGTGGTAAGATATATATAACATAAATTTGTCATTTTAACCAGTCTTAAGTGTACAGTTCAGTGGCATGAGGTACATTCACACTGTTGTGCAGCCATCACCACCGTCCATCTCCAGGACTTTTTTGTCTTCCCAGACTGACTCTCTGTCCCCATTCAACACGAACTCCCCGTTCCCCCCACTCCAGCTCCCACCATTCTACTTCCTGTCTCTAGGACTCTGGCCTCTCGAGGCACCTCATGGGAGTGGAGCCCCATAGTGCCTGTGCTGGTGTGGCTGCCTTCTTTCACTTAACATAATGTCTTTAAAGTTCAGCCGTTGTATTATGTATGAGAATTTCATTCCTTTTCAAGGGTGAATACTATCCCACTGTGTGTTCATACCACATTTTATTTATCCATTCATCTACAGATGGACGCTTGGGTCGATTCCACCTCTGGGCTTCATGAATGATGCTTCTAGGCAGACAATTGTCACTTCAAGACACTGCTTTCAATTCTTCCGGGTATATACCCCGAAGTGGAATTGCTGACCAAAGGGTAATTCTGTTTAATTTTTTGAGGAACTGCCATAACTTTATGTTTAAATTTTAAGTGAGGTTTAAGTTTTACTTTTTAATTTGATGTTCAGTTGTTTGAGGAACTGGCATTCACAGCATCTGCACCATTTTCGATTCCCAACAGCAGTGTGCAGGGCTCCGGTTTCTCTACATCCTCAACAACGGTTTTTATTTTCTGTGTTTTTAATGGTAGTCATCCCAAGGGATGTGAAGTGGTATCTCATTGTTTTCATTTGCATTTCCCTAATGATTAGTGATGTTGAGCATCTTTTCATATGCTATTGGCTATTTGTATATCTTCTTTAGAGAAATGTCTATTCAAGGCCGGGTGCAGTGGCTCACGCCCGTAATCCCAGCACTTCAGAAGGCCGAGGCAGGTGGATCACCTGAGGTCAGGAGTTCAAGACAAGCCTGACTAACATGGTGAAACCCCGTCTCAACTAAAAATACAAAAAAAATTAACTGGGTGTGGTGGTGGGCACCTGTAATCCCAGCTGCACAGGAGGCTGAGGCAGGAGAATAGCTTGGACCTGGGAGGCAGAGGTTACAGTGAGCCAAGATCGCACCACTGCACTCCAGCCTGGGCAACAAGAGTGAAACTCTGTCTCAAAAAGAAGAAGAAAAAAAAGAAATGTCTATTCAAGTCCTGTGCCAGTTTTTGAATTGGGTTCTTTGATTTTTGTTGTTCAGTTGTAGAAGTTTAAAAAGAAAATATTCTGGATATTGACCTTTTATCAGATGTATGATTTACAAAGAAAAAAACAGTTCAGAGAGTATAAAAAGATGAAGTATTTTTTTAAAGAGTAGATAAAAGTAGATAAGTTAGAAATACATCATTGTTCCATATGTAAACTTAAGACTCTTTTGCCTATGTTTATTCTGGTTCTTTTCACAGTACATTGAAATCATCAATTGGTCAGGTGCAGTGGCTCACTCCTGTAATCCCAGCACTTTAGGAGGCGGAGGTAGGTGGATCACATGAGGTCAGGAGTTCAAGACCAGCGTTGAACCCAGGACCCAGGAAGCAGAGGTTGCAGTGAGCCGAGATTGCACCATTGCACCCCAGTCTGGGCTACAAGAGTGAAACTATTAAAAAAAAAAAAAAAGGGCTGGGCACAGTGGCTCATGGCTCATGCCTGTAATCCCAGAAGTTTGGGAGGCCCAGGTGGGTGGATCACCTGAGGTCAGGAGTTCGAGACCAGCTTGGCCAACATAGAGAAACCCCATCTCTACTAAAAATACACAATACAGCTGGGTGTGGTGGCACATGCCTATAATCCCAGCTACTTGGGAGGCTGAGGCAGGAGAATGGCTTGAGTCTGGGAGGTGGAGGATGCAGTGAGCAGAGATTGCACCATTGCATTCCAGCCTGGGTGACAGAGCAAGATTCCATCTCAAAAGAAATAAAAAATAAAAAAATAAAAAACGGAAATTATCAATTTACTTTTCTGCATCTTGTGTCTGAATTAGCAGAATCTGTCTCATAAGAGACTGCGGTAGGGAGAATTCTAAGATAACCCTCAACAACCCACATCCTATGTAATTCCTCCCCACAAGGGTGGGAGGGACTATGAATATAATGGGCTATCAGTCTCGTGACTGTGTTAACCATATAGCACTTTAAGAAAGGGAGATTATTGATTAAGGAAGGGTGATGTCCTTGAAAGTTCTGACCAAATCATGGGAGTCCTTTGTGTATGGGTCTAGAGGTCACAGACAAGAGAAGTCAAAGATTCAAAGCCTAGGAAGGATTTGATGCAAGAGACCCTGAGGCTACCCCTGAAGGAGGAAGCTGCGGTATTGTGAGAGGGCCTGTGGGAAGGAGCCAAGTGGCCTCTAGGAGTCGGCAGTGGCTCCCAACAAGCAAATGAGCGCCTCAGTCATTCAACTGCAAGAAACGGAATTTTGCCAACAACCTAAATGGGCTGGAAGGCAAATTCTTCTGCAGAGCCTTCAGAGAGCTTGCGGCCAGTCGACACCTTGAGTACGAGACCTTCAGCAGAGAACGAAGTTGGGCCATGCCAGATTCCTCACCCATGGGCATGGCGTGGTCATATATTTCTGTTGTTTTAAGCCACAAGGTTTGTGGTCATTTGTTGCACGGCAACAGAACACTAATAGGAATTTTGGCTCCAGGAATGAGGTGCTGCTGTAAGAAACATTTAAAAATATGCTGGTAGTTTTGGAACTGGGCAGTGGATGGAGCCAGGAAATATTTTGAGGAACATCATTTAAAAAACTTAAACTACCTTAGAGAAAGCCTCTATTTCCTTGGATAGACTGTGCATAGAAATCTAGAATTTAAGGCTTCCATGGTTGACAGCTCACCAGGTGGGGGGTATGCTACTGGAAATGGGGTAGGTCCTGATGACGTCACAGCAGAAATTGTGTCCAGCTGCTGTGCAGGGAGCAAACTTTCAGGGGCCTGTTTGCATGTATGTTTAATCACCAGACAGGTTCCTCCTGCCTGCTGCACAGATAAAATCAATCTACTGAGACTGTGCTGTTGCAGTAGAGAAAGACTTTCATTGACCAAGCCCAGCTCACACAGGAGAATTGGCATTCTCACTCAAATTGGTCTCCCTGAAGGCTCAGAAGCCAGGGGATTTTACGGACAATTGATGGGCAGGGGGTTAGGGAATAAGTGCAGCTGATTGGTAGGGGATGAAATTATAGAGGTGTGGAAAATGATCCCCGTGCACTGAGTCCACCTCTGGGTGGGGCCACAGGGCCATTTGAGTCATGAGTCGCAAGTCTAGGTGGGGTCAGTCTGAAAAATCTAACAACAACAACAAAAAAATCTTAGGTTCTACAATAGTGACATTATCTATAGGAGCAATTGGGAGAGTCACAAATCTTGTGACCTCTGGCCATATGACTCCTGAGCTGTAAGGGATTGTAGAAACTATGCCCGTCTTATCAGAATTCAGTCCCCTCCCATAATCCTATTCTTGTGGCCTTTCATTAGTCTTACCAAAGGTGTTTTTCAGTCCCTGAGCAAGGAAGGGATTAGTTTTAGGGAGGAACTATTATTATCCTTGCTTTCAAATTAAACTATAAACTAAATTCTTCTCAAAGTTAGCTTGGCTTAGCCCCAGGAATGACCAACGACTGCTTGGAGGTCAGAAGCAAGATGGAGTCAACTATGTCAGATTTCTCTTACAGTAATAATTTTGCAAAGGCAGTTTCATGTGGCTTAGGGGATTTCTAAGCAACCCTTTGAGGTGCTACCTGGTTTCATCTTGCTACTTATAGCAAAATGTGAAGGAAGAGAGATAAACTGAGGGAAGAACTGCTAAACCAAAAGGAACCAGGACTGGAGGGTTTCGAAAATTCTTAGCCTCTCCAGATGTCAAAAGATGCTAAAAGTCAGAGATGGTCACTGAAACCACAGCACAGAGAAAAGGTTGACACTAAAATGTTCTGCTAAGACCCCAGAAAGACCAAGAGGTCAGAATAGTCAGTCGATCAAAGGGCCCTTTCAAGACATTGAGGTATAGTCACAACAGAGGGCCCCAAGCCCGCTGCCATCTCAGCAGGAGGCCCTGGTGGAGGAGGGACTATCTCAAAAAGGTTGTGCATGTGACTTTATCTAATGAAGTGAAACTGGTGAAACACACTTACAAGGACTATGAGGTTCTTGAGATGTTTATGTCAGCAGAACATTCCAAGCTCATACTGACAGGGACAGAGAAAGTACGCAATGAAAGAAGGCCTCCGGAATTCCACTTACGGAAAGCAAGGCTACTTTGCATAAAAAAGGAAGGATGACCAGAGCTGAGAGCCACAGAGAATTTTCTCCCAGGCCTTGAAACCTAATGGAGTTTGTCCAGAAGGATATAAAAGCTGTTATGGACCAGTAACTGCTTTTTACTGTCCATTCCCCCAACCTCCTTTTGAGCATTATGCTATGCCCATCTTGTCATTGTATGTGCACAATGTTGGGGTAGGAAGTTTCTTTAATTTCATAGGTCCACAGGTGAGGAAGAATTGTGCTCAAGGGCTGTATTTAGCAGATTACAGCTGGGAACCTCATCCATATTCTATTTGGAGTATTTAAATGATGAGATTGTGGATTTTGAGCTGATGAGATAATTCTATTTAGATTTAGATGATGAGATTTTGAATTTTAAGTTGAGACTCTAATGAGATTGCCAGAGGCGTTTGAACCAGAGCACCTCCATCTTGAATAGAGGCTGGTAAAATGAGGTTGAGACCTACTGGGCTGCATTCCCAGGAGGTTAAGCAGTTTTTTTTTTTTTTTCTTTTTTTGAGATGGAGTCTCACCGCTCTGTTGCCCAGGCTGGAGTGCAGTGGCGCGATCTTGGTTCACTGCAAGCTCTGCCTCCCGGATTCACATCATTCTCCTGCCTCAGTCTCCTGAGTAGCTGGGATTACAGGCACCCACCACCACTCCCAGCTAATTTTTTTGTATTTTTTAGTAGAGACAGGGTTTCGCCATGTTAGCCAGGATGGTCTCTATCTACTGACTTTGTGATCCTCCCGCCTCCGCCTCCCAAAGTGCTGGGATTACAGGCGTGAGCCACTGCGCCTGGCCTTTTTTTTTTTTTTCTTTTAGACAAAGTCTAGCTCTGTCACCCAGGCTGGAGTGCAGTGGTGTGATCTCGGCTCACTGCAGCCTTTGCCTCCCAGGTCCAAGCTATTCTCCTGCCTCAGCCTCCTGAGTAGCTGGGACTTACCGGCACCCGCCACCATGCCTGGCTAATTTTTGTATTTTAAGTAGAGATGGGGTTTCACCATGTTGGCCAGGCTGGACTCGAGCTCCTGACCTTAGGTGATCCACCCGCCTCGGCCTCCCAAAGTGCTGGGATTATAGGCGTGAGTCACCGTGCCCAGGCCCCAGGAGGTTAGGTATTCTAAGTCACAGGATGAGATAGGAGGTAGGCAAAAGATACAAGTCATAAAGATCTTGTTGATAAAATAGGTTGGGGTAAAGAAGCCAGCCAAAACCCACCAAAACCAAGATGGCAATGAGAGTGACTTCTGGTGGTCCTCAATGCTGATTATATACTAGTTATAATACATTAGCATGCTAAGAGACACTCCCACCAGCGCCATGACAGTTCACGGCAAGGTCAGGAAGTTACCCTCTATGGTCTAAAAGGGGGAGGAACTCTCAGTTCTGGTAATTGTCCATCCCTTTCCCTGGAAACTCATGAATAATCCACCCCTTGTTTAGCATATAATCAAGAAATAACCATAAAAATGGGCAACCAGCAGCCCTCAGGACTGCTCTGCCTATGGGGTAGCCATTCTTTTATTCCTTTACTTTCTTAATAAACTTGCTTTCACTTTATGGACCTGCCCGAATTCTTTCTTCTGCAAGATCCAAGAACTCTCTCTTGATGTCTGAATCATGCCCCTTTCCAGTAACAGGATGAGGCGCTTGGTAACCTTGAGGTATGCTGAATGCATTTTGGGGATTGGGAGGGACATGCGTCACTGGAGGCCAGAGTTTGGGCTGTGTTAGGTAGAATTCTAAGATGACTCCCTGCCACCCAGCTGTTGTCTATGACCCTCCTGTTGAGTGTGGAGGGACCTGCGACTGAGATGGCACAGCCCTCTCATGACTGTGGTATGCTGGAGTTTAAGAAAAGGATATTGTATTGTCCCTGGTGGGCCTGACCTAATCCCATGAGCCGGCGTCCTTATGGAGGAGTGGGTTGAACTCCGAAAGCAAGCTGGAAATGCTTGATGACGTGATGTAAGCACTTGCCCTCTCATCATTACTGTATATTTCTGGGCTTGGGCCATAGTTGCCTTCATGTCTCCCCTGCACAGTGGAGTTCCTGGAGGGAGGGGCCCTGTGACGCTCTGGGGGTTTCCAGTGACCCCTGCCCCCTACCGACCTGGGCTCCCCGCACCCGCCGCGCGCAAGATCCGGTCTCAGCGCCCCGATGGACGCAGGCGGTTTCCTGGAGCCCCACGGTTGGCCACGCGCCGCGCCGCGGCCACCGGCCGGATGAGGGACGCAGGGGCAGAGCGCTCATGCCACGGCTGGCGGGGGCACTGCGCACTGGCTGCCTCCCTCCTCTGGCCAATTCTCCTGCTGCTGCGCGTCCAGTCCACCTCGTCCCTCTCTGCAGGTGAGCGGGCACGGGTGGCCTAGATAGAGCGAGGAGCAGAGGTCGCCTGCCTCTCGTGGCCGTCCCCCTCCGCCCGACGCCGACACCCGCCAGGAGGGCCCAGCCAGGCCAGGTCTGGCTCTCCGGCCCTGGGAGGAAGGTGCCTTTGAAAGGAGGGGAGAGGGCGGGGCGCTCCCCCGCTGGCTCTGCCGGGTTGCATCTCAGGCCTCTGCAGTCCAGCGCCCCACACACCCTCATTTCCAGGATGGGGAAATGCTACTGTAGACGGGATTGTGGGCGGAGTGTCTCTCGTTCTCTTCAGTCTAGGAGAACACTGGGCCGGGAAGGGAGGGCACAGCTGCTTGGGGGCCGCGCAGTGGAGCAGTGCATCCCTTCTGTAGCAGGCAGCTTCTGCGCCATCACAAACGGCATGGAGGCCTGGGAAAATTCGGGCCCAGTGGTCACCCCCTAGCCCCACGGGCCGTCGCCCCGACAGGGGGCCATGGGCTGTGTGCTTCCGGGTCATCCAGGTGGTGCTGTCACATGGGCCACGTGGCTTCACCCTGAGCCTTGGACTTGTCCCTCCTGTGAAGTGACAGGAGGGGCCTGGTGGCCCCGAGTCCTGTTGATCCTGACATTTAGGGGCACCAGGGGCTGGCGTCCTTCATGCAGGCACCTCATTGCTCGGCTGTCTCCACAGTGTGTGGGAAGACCAGATTCAGCGGGAATTCCTCTGGGAGGCCCACCGGGAAGATCTCTGGAGGCCAGAGGGCGGAGCCTGAGCGGTGGCCATGGCAGGCCAGTCTCCTCTACCTAGGCAGTCACATCTGCGGAGCTGCCCTTATCGACGGCAACTGGGTGGCCTCTGCTGCTCACTGCTTCCAAAGGTGCATCTTCCCTCCACGGGCCCCGCTGTGGGAGTGCATGCAAGAGGGAAGCCCAAAGAGAGGGCGCAGCCTTTTCTTTGTACCCTTTGTTCTGGGACAGTTTACTGCCCCAGGTGTCCTGCCTTTGACTCAGCAGTGCCCTGTGCCTGGAATGCTGTCCCTGCTCGTCACTCTGCTCCAGTCTCCTGACCAACTGTATGGCATCTCCCAAGCAGAGGCTCCTCCCTCATCTCTCGCTCTGGGGTTGGGCATTCCCCAACCCCATCCCACCCCACACCACATTGGTCAACCTGCTAAGATGGTGTGGTTGTCTCATTACATGCACATTACTTTGAAATAGCTAAATGGAGCCGGGTGTGATGGCTCACACCTGTAATCCTAGTATTTGGGAGGCTAAGATGGGAGGATTGTATGATTCCAGGAATTCCAGATCAGCCTGGGCAACATAGTGACACCTCATCTCCACAAAAAGTACAGAAATTAGCCAGGCCTGGTGGTGTGCGCCTGTAGTCCCAGCTACTTGGGAGGATCACTTGAGCCTGGGAGGTCAAGGCTGCAGTGACTGTGATCACACCATTGCACTCCACCCTGGGTGACAGAATGAGATCCTGTCTGAAAATAAGTAAATAGTTAAAAGTAAAAATAAATAGTTAAGGCCCGTCACAGTGGCTCACACCTGTAACCCCAGCACTTTAAGAGGCCAAGGTGGGTGGATTGCTTGAGCCCAAGAGTTCAAGACCAGCCTGGGCAACATGGCAAAACTCATCTCTACTAAAAATAAAAAAACTAGCCAAGTATGATGGGGCGTGCCTGTGGTCCCTGCTACTGAGGAGGCTGAGGCAGGAGGATCACCTGAGCCCAGGGAGGTTGAGGCTGCAGTGAAATGTGGTTGTGCCACTGCACTCCAGCCTGGGCCACAAAGCCAGATCTTGTCTCAAAAATAAATTAAAATAAAATAAATAGCTAAATGAAAATTAACTCACTCTAGTTGGGATTATCAACAAATAGAGGAAAACAGACTTTCGTTCTAAAGGGAACCACCTCCAGCCCACTCTCCGTCTGCTGTAAACTTTAAGAATCAAAATCCTAATGTTCCACTCAGGGTGAACTTTGGTTTCTGCATCTTGCCCAGCTCTAGGTCATCCACACAATCTCAGCGGGCCGCGGTTTTTCTTGTGTAAATGGTAGTGGGTGTGCAGCATCCCAGGCCACACACTTGACACACGCTTCAGGTGATAAGACAGAGTGACAGTCCCAGGGCTTCCCAGGACCAGGCATGCATGGTCGAGCACCTGGCCCCTTCCAGCCAGGGCTCATTGCAGGCTGTCCAAGGAACACCTGCCTGCCGGAGCCTCCCCTAAGTCCTGGCTACTCACATATGCTGGCACATTCCTCCCCAGAAGGGTCCTGCGACTCTGTATGTCCAGCCACCAGGGGGTTCTGTCACTTCTGGAGAATTATTTGCCACTGTCCCCACAGACCAGAGTGAGGGATGAAACAGATGGGCTCTGTCCCAGGAGGTGTGAGGCAGAGAGTCAGGAGACTGAGTTACTCCTCCGATGCTTCCTGGGCTTGCTGTGTGCCCAAAGGGAGTCGGGGAGGATGTCAAATTCTGATCCAGGAAGCCAGAGCTTTGGATATAGCTGGCTGTAGCATCCTCCTCAGGTCCCACTCATTTATTCAGCATCCACAGGTGCCAGGCCTCAAGTGAGGCCCATTGCATGGTACACAGAGATACAAGCCCCACCCTGAGGCTTCTCATCCTGTCAGGAAAGTGAGGCACAAGCCCAGGACCATGGTAGACCCTGCGCCAGACAGGGGCTCAGAGCAGGAGAGGCCTTGGGGGAGGTGGATGCAGGCATGTGTGGGGAGGAGAACCACACAGCCAGGACCTGTGGGTTGGTAAGTCACTCGTTTTCTGGAAACAAGAAGTTCAGTTCCATGAACTCCTCCATGTGCTTCACAATTACCTACTGAGTTCCTGTCACCAGCTGGGGCAGCCTTGGAGAAGGTGGTGTGTGAGAACTGGGGAGAAGTGGGTGGAGCATGCTGGCTGGGGAAATAGGGTCTTTGAGAATTGCTATAGGTCATGGGGCCTTGGGAGGGTTCTGGTCAGAGCTAGGAATGAGCCAAGTCTCTTCTATTCTGAAATGAAGAGGTGAAGTGTAATGCACCCCCAGTGTTTTCTACACTAAGATTCTCTACTCCTTTGAGTCTGGGGCATGCTGGGAAAGCCATCGGGAATCATCCAAGGCCAAGTGTCCTGAGGCTGTAGGCCCTCAAGCTTGTGTCAAGAGCAAAGCAGGGCTATCTGACACGAGGAAGGGAGGAGAGAGAAACCCCAGAGTGATGGTGGGGTCTGGGTGCCTTCCAGGTGGGCAGCTGGGGTGAGGGTGCTGGCCCAGCATTCAGAGGAACCTCCCCACAACAGGTCCACTGACCCATCTGATTACCAGATCCTGCTTGGGTACGACCAGCTAAGCCATCCCACGGAGCACAGCCAGCAGATGACAGTGAATAAGATCATGGTGCACACTGACTATAACAAGTTGCAGCGCATGGGGAGTGACATTACCCTGCTGCAGCTGCACCGTCATGTGGAATTCAGCTCCCACATCCTCCCCGCCTGCCTTCCGGAACCAACCATGTGGTTGGCCCCTGACAGCTGCTGCTGGATATCTGGTTGGGGAATGGTCACCGAGGATGGTGAGCAGTGCAGGGCAGGCAATGCAGGTGAAGGCGTGGGGGGCCATTTCGGGGCTCTGCCAGTCTTCCCGAGTGTCACAATTCCCCCTGACATGGATCAAGCGGCCTGAGCTTCTCTCACTTTTGGAGGCAGGCACTTGGGCTGTTTGACTCTGAGCCATTCAGGATTCCCTGGTGCTGAATGTTGCTGACTCCACCCTGACTACAAGGGCCTGCTGCGGTCTGACCTCCTCTGGGGCCTCACCAAACTCCACTGGAGCTTCCACGGCTGTGGAAGGTGCTGGGCATCAGTAGCAAGTAAGAGCAGGCCTGCGGGTATGGTGGCTCACGCCTGTAATCCCAGCACTTTGGGAGCCTGAGGTGGGTGGATCACGAGGTCAGGAGATCGAGACCATCCTGGCCAACATGGTGAAACCACATCTCTACAAAAAAAAATATATACACACACACACACACACACACACACACACACACACACACACAAATTAACTGGGCGTGGTGGCACGTGCCTGTAATCCCAGCTACTCAGGAGGCTGAGACAGGAGAATCGCTTGAACGTGGGAGGTGGAGGTTGCAGTGAGCCGAGATCGCGCCACTGCACTCCAGCCTGGCGACAGAGCAAGACTCTGTCAAAAAAACAAAACAAAACAAAGCAAAACAACAACAACAAAAAAACAAAGAGCAGGCCTGTCCTCCGGTCCAGGTGTTTATGGCTCAAGAACACTTACCTCTGTGAATGTGAACCTCACTGCTCACCCAGTATATTTGTCATATATTTGTATATTTGTAGACTGAGAGGGAAGAAATGTTAGTCAAAGACTCTAGCAAAAGAGTGAATGCTTTTGATTTAGGGAAATATAATGATGAGTGCAAAAAAGTAGAATGGCAATTTGGCATTATTTGTGGGGTCATGATCTGGCACAATATCTCAGAGGAGGCATTTTGGGACAGGACTTTCTTCCATGAACAGGCCAGAGCTGGCCTCCCTGCCCTGGCCACTGAATGTCAGTCACATGGCCCTAGTCATGAGAGCAGCCAGCCCTCCAAAGACAGCCTCCTGGGACTGTCATTCTCAAATCATTTTTTTTTTTTTTTTTTGAGATGGAGTCTTGCTCTTGTTGCCCAGGCTGGAGTGCAAAGGCATGATATCGGCTCACCACAACCCCCACCTCCCGGGTTCAAGTGATTCTTCTGCCTCATCCTCCTGAGTAGCTAGGATGATGGGCATGCGCCACCACACCTGGCTAATTTTGTATTTTTAATAGAGACGGGTTGCTCCATGTTGGTCAGGCTGGTTTCGAATTCCCGACCTCAGATGATCTGCCCACCTCAGCCTCCCAGGGACTGTCATTCTCTAAGAATCAAGGCAGAGAAGATTCTCCAGGTGGGAAAGGAGGAGCTAGGGCCTGGGGAAGTCACCAGTTAGTTGGATCAGCTACTGAGCAGAGAGCCACCGACCTTGATGAGAGATCTAAGCTCCAGTCATGCTTCTCTCTCCACACACCGGCAGCCCCCAAGGACACATGAGGCCCACACAGAGCAGGCATTGTGCAGGGGTGGGCCCCTGTCATCACACTGCTCCCATATGGGGACCCCAGGCCAGATCTGGGAGTGACATCTGGAAACAGAGCCCAAGTGTCCCCAGACCACTTGCTCCTTGAGGAAGGGCCGTGCCTGATTTGTCACACTGCTACACTGCTCAAGCCCACCCAGCACCTGCTAGGTATGCCACCAGCCAGGCTGGCACTCCAGCTGCCACCCTCCCTGCCTCCAGCTCTGCCTCCTCTTAGCAGCCAGAGAGCTTGTTTTTGACCCTTCTATTGTGTCCCAGTGTGCTTGGAACCACACCTCCAACACCACATCCTGGCTAGGAGGGCCCCTGCTCTGGGCCCTGAGGCGGCTGCACCTCACCCTTCACCCCACGCCTGCTCCCTTGCAGCCACATTGGTCTCCCTCCTGGTTCTTCTTACTGCAGGCCCTTCCCCTTTGCCTGTCCCCTCATCTTCCTGTGCTCTCCCTGGGCGAGCAAGCTGGGGAGGGAGGGCTTCCCTCTGGCTGCAGCTGCAGCTGCAGCCCACATCTGACACCTCCTCCCACAGTCTTCCTGCCTGAGCCCTTCCAACTTCAGGAGGCAGAGGTCAGTGTCATGGACAACAGTGTCTGTGGATCCTTTTTCCAGCCCCAGTACCCTGGCCAGCCAAGCAGCAGTGACTACACCATCCACGAGGACATGCTGTGCCCTGGGGACCTCATCACAGGAAAGGCCATTTGCCGAGTGAGTGGGCTCAACCTCTCTCCCCTGTGCTGCCCTGTGCCTCTGCCACAGGGTCTCCTCTGGACCCTGCCCGAGCCCTGACTTCTTCCTGAGCCCAGCCAAGCCTGAGGTGTCAGAGCCAGGACAGAAACTCCCCAAAAGCACTGGCCCATCTGTTTTCTTTGTATCTTTTAAGAAACGTTGTTGGTCGGGTACAGTGGCTCACGTCTGTAATCCCAGTGCTTTGGGAGGTCGAGGCGGGTGGATCACCTGAGATCAGGAGTTTGAGACCAGCCTGACCAATATGGGGAAACCCTATCGCTACTAAAAATACAAAAATCAGCCGGGCCTGATGGCGCGTGCCTGTAATCCCAGCTACTCGGGAGGCTGAGGCAGGAGAATCGCTTGAACCCGGGAGGCGGCGGTTGCAGTGAGGTGAGATCATGCCACTGCACTCCAGCCTGGGGGACAGAGTGAGACTCCGTCTCAAAAAAAAAAAAAAAAAAAAAAAGAAACCTTATTGAAGCACACCATGCACAGGAAAGGGCAAAAGTACAAGTGTCCTGTGGAGGAATTTTCAGAGACTGACCACTCACGTACCCAGCACCCATGGGTTTCATCCATGCCCATTCCTGACGCTAACTCCCCCAGGATAACTCTGCCTGCTTTCTAAAGCACCACGGCTTCATGTGGGGACTTTTAGCTGAGTGAAACCATATGGTATGCAAGCTTTTGCCCGGTCCCATCAGTCAATGCTGTGTCTGTGGGATGCATCCATCTGGCGTGCAGTCTGTATTGTTCATTTTTATTGCTGTATGCTATTCCACTGTGCAAAGACACTGCAATTTACTTATCCATTCTAGTGTGGGTGGCATTTGGGTGGTTCCCATTTGAGGCCGTTGCAAATGGAATTGCTGCAAACGTCCTGGTGTATGCATTTCAGAGCACGTAAGTTCCCATTCTGGTTGGCGGTCCCCTTGGCAATGGAATTGCCTTGCCATGAGACATGCACATGTTCATCTCTCCTTGAGATGAGAAACTCTGCAACCTGGTTGTACCAATTTGCATTTCCACCAGCTGGGGAGTGATAGTTCAGGTTGCACCTGTTGCTGCCACTCCGTCAAATTGTCTGCCATTTTCATATGAACTCCTGTGTGTGGTTTTTAACGTGCATTTCTCTGGTGACTGGTGAAGATAAGCCCTTTGTCATATGTTTATTGCCTCTTTTGTAAAGTGTCCGTGCAAGTTTTTTGCCAACTATGGGATTGTCTGCCTTTCATTCTGAATCATAGGAGTTCTTTATCTATTGTGGATATGAGCCTATTATTGGATATGTTCATATATTATGAATGTCTTCTCCCACTACGTGTAATCTTTTCATTTTATAGTGCAGGGAACTGAGGCCCAGAGAGGAAGTGTATCACCCCAACGTGAGGGGTCACAGCCACAGTCAAGCTTGGAAGGGCCCTGCCCTTCTTGGGAGCTGTGGGTCCCAGGAGGACTCCTGCAGGATCCTCTCCCTCTTTTTTTTTTTTTTTTGATACAGGGCCTTACTCTATTGCCCACACTGGAGTGCTGTAGCACAATCTTGCCTCACTGCAACCTCTGCCTCCCGGGTTCAAGTGGTTCTCCTGCCTCAGCTTCTTGAGTGACTGGGATGCACTACCACGCCCAGCTAATTTTTATAATTTTAGTAGAGATGAGGTTTCATCATGTTGGCTGGGCTGGTCTCAAACTCCTGACCTCAAGTGATCCGCCTGCCTCAGCCTCCCAAAACTGCTGGGATTACAAGCGTGAGCCACCGTGCCCGGCCTCCTCTCCCTCTGTTGTGCCTCCCTCTTTTTTTTTCTCTCTCTTTGGTCACCTCATGGTGCAGAAACATTCTTCGATGACTCCCATCACAAAATGCCCTACAGGCACCCTCCCTGCTCCCCACAACCTCCTTCCACCTGATCCGTCCCAGCAGGGCTCACCCCAGAGTGCCTGCCTGTGCCCTCTCTTGCTTCCTGGGCTCCGTCCTCACCACAGCCACGCTGTCAGGCGTTGGTGCAGCATTCCCCATCAGACGCCGCGGGCGGCCCCTCCTGCTCTCTGCTGTCCTCCTTGGAGGGGCCCTTCAGCCTCCTGACACCAACAGCCCACTGTGCACCACTGAGCCTGCTTCCCTTGCCTTGCCCCATTTCCTTAGATAGACAGAAAGGGTCAGATATGGCAAGTCCTGTCTGTTGACCATTTCCCGCCAGCCTCTGCCATCCCTTCTCCTGCAGTTGTGTCCTGATGGGGCTCAGGCCAGAACCATCCTATCAGACAGAATCTGCACCAGCTCCCATGGGTTCCCTGCCCACTGACGAGGCTGTAGGCTGGCACAGTCAGGTCCTGCCCCTCCTTCCTGTGTTGGCTCAGAGAAGCTCTAGGATTAGAGCAGCCCTTCTGGGGTCCTTCCAGGCCGCCCCGATCCACACGCCACATCTGCGATGCCTGTTCATGTGGAATGTCCCTCGGGGCCTCTTCAGTGCTGTCTGCACACAGAAGGGGCTTGGTCATGTTGATTGCACAGATGGCAGGAGGGTGCTTGTTTCCTTGGGATTCCCTTTCTGGCCTGTGGGATGGGGGTGCTCTGCCCATGATGTCAGGGACTTCCTCGCTTGGGGGCCCTGCCACACTCACACTCCCCCGTGCCCACCTGGGAGCCCCTGGCACTTGCCCTACCCCCAGGCTGGGCACAGGCAGCACCTCTTTTCCCCTCAGCACATCCCACAGTCTGGCATTTTCTAAAAAGCTCAACCAAGAAATGGAGGGAACAATAGAGACCTTAATAAGTCAAGGACATCTGGATTCAGGACTCGATTTAATCCCAGCACCTTGGAGGCCAAGGCAGGAAGATCACTTGATACCAGGAGTTCAAGATCAGCTGGTAACATGCAAGATCTCCATCTCCATTTTAATTTTTTTAAAAAAGTTTAAAAAAGAACAAAAATGGCCAGGCACGGTGGCTCATGCCTGTAATGCCAGCACTTTAGGAGGCCGAGGCAGGTGAATCACGAGGTCAGGAGATTGAAACCATCCTGGCTAACATGGTGAAACCCCATCTCTACTAAAAATACAAAAAATTAGCTGGGCGTGGTGGCGGGCGCCTGTAGTCCCAGCTACTCGGGAGGCTGAGGAAGGAGAATAGCATGAACCCAGGAGGCGGAGCTTGCAGTGAGCCAAGATCGCGCCACTGCACTCCAGCCTGGGCATAGAGCGAGACTCTGTCTCAAAAAAAAAAAAAAAAAAAAAATACTGGTGGGATGCAGTGCTTGGCAGAAGATTCAGGCCAAGGCACAGCCAGCCCTCCAGGCTGGCACCCAGCCACCCAGCCACCCTGGGGACCACAGGCGGTGCCTTCTCCCCACTGGGGTCCGGAGGGCTAGGCCTGGATGTCCATCTCCTAGAATCCCCTGCTTATTCTCATGGGTTTGTGACTGCCAGCATGGAGGCTCTGCCCAGGGTCTCCTTGGGAGCTTTGTGGAGTGAAGCTCTAGGGCCCGGTGCTCGAGATTTTGACCCAGGAGGTCCCTCCTGGGTCTAGACTTCTAACGTCGCCCAGGTGACTGATGAGCGCCACTCACTCAGGCAGTGGAGACACCTGCCGCACACCTTGCTTCCCACATTCCATCCTGGAGAAGCGTAAGGGCCCCTCCTGTGCCCTGAACAATGCGTGTCCCTCCCTGTCTTGGTCCCTACCACCCATGTCCTCTCTGTTCTCAGGGAGACTCCGGGGGTCCCCTCGTCTGCCCGTTAAATGGCACCTGGTTCCTGATGGGGCTGTCTAGTTGGAGCCTCGACTGCCTCTCACCCGTCGGCCCCAGCGTCTTCACCGGGCTCCCCTACTTCACCAACTGGATTAGCTAGAAGAAGAGGGAGAGCCCCCCTCCAGATCCCGCCGTGGCTTCTCCTCAGGAAATGCCCCCAGCCCTGGACAGCATGACCTGTCAGGGCACCGTCCACAAGACCGGGCTCTGTGCAGCCCTTCTGGCTGCTCACACCTTCCTCCTGCTGCTGATTCTCCTGGGGAGCCAGTGAAGGGCCAGGGCCCCTGGCTTCTTACCACAAGCGTGCCCACCTCAGGCTGGCTTCCTTGCTGAGCTCTGCACGCTCCTGACGTGTTTCCATCTCTGAGCTCTCCTGTCCACCCAAGGCCACCCCTGCCTCAGGCCTGACAAACTAAAAACCACCCAAGAAGCTTCTTGCTCTGGTTTCTGGCCAACTAGAGCCATTTCCCATGCTCCACTGTGTCCCCAGCTCCTCAGGGAGGGAAGGTCTCCCTCCTCCCTGGGCAGGGGCCCGGCTGACCATATGGGAGCCAAGTCACTCTCCTTGGGAAGTTGGGTCGCGCAGACTCAGGCCCCATTCCTGTCCTCCAGGGCATGCAGTCTTCCAGAAAATCGGGGCCAGGGCCTCCCCACATGGAAGAAGCCGCCTGTCCTCCTGGAGCTGGGTGCTGTGCACCGGTCACGGATGAAGAGGCATCTTCCAGGCGCACAGGTCACAGAGGCTCTCCTCAACAGCTTGCAAGTAAACTGTGAAGGGGGCTGAGGTCTTGGGTCAGCAGTACCAGAGCTGTGTCCCAGGGGTCAGCTCTCAGCTGACTGCCCCCTGTACCCACAGCCCTGCCCTCTCCCTGCCTCCAGAAACCCAGCCCCCATCCCTGTGGCTTACTCCAGCTTGTAGGGGTTGTGGCTTAGCTGACCCAGGACTTGCTGGTCCAGCACTGAGCCCATAAACCTGACTCTGAGTTGCCCCTGCAAACCTGTCTGAGTCAGGTTTGTATCCTAACGAGTCAGCAGGACTCTCCAAGGGCCTCACACCACAGCTCTCCTGCAACCCCCAACCTGAGCTCACAATAAAGAGAGGGCAGCCCCCAGTCACTGCAGGTGCACTGTGTCCCAAGTGCCATCCAGGTGTTCTGTGCAAATTATTTCCACTCCTGTTGTCACTCAGATAGCCCAGGCCCTCACCAGCAGGTGGCAACAAGTGAAGTCTCATGGGCACGATCGGCAGAATCTCTTGGTCTTGAAGCCCTCTGACACTAATGCAGACGCTTCCTTTCCAACTCAGAGCCTTCCTTCCCTCCTTCCTGGTGAGGTGCCACTGAGCCAGACGCCTGTGCCGAGCACAGTATCTGGCTTTACAAGTTCAGCAGTGTCTGGAAGCAAGAGAAAAGCATTTCCTCTCCTGACGGCAAACTCAGTTATGGGGCTGCAGAGTGGGACTGCTGGGCCCTGAGGTGGGAATTAGCACTTGATCAGTTCAGATTTAGAGCATTAGCCACCAGTGTCGCCAGAACTGCCACTTTCCCTCTGCCCATGGTGGCCCCATGTTGGCTGGGCTGGAGTTCCCTCACGTGGCGACTTGTGCTTTGTCCATCAGCAGGCATGTTCCTACGTGGAGCATGGAGTTACTTGATGGCCTGCCTGTCCATGAAGCTCCTCTGGCCTCCTCCGATTCTGTGGCTGCAAATCCACACCTAGGAGCTCTGCAGGCCTGCTGGTTTCTGTGCCTGTCGGTTTCTGCGCCTGGAACCCACCTCAGCACCGCAAGCCGCATTCAGTCTCTTTTTATAGATCTGGAACCCGAAGCCCAGCGTTGTTAGGAACTTGTCTAAGGTCACGTGGTAATAAATACTGGAACAGGGATTCAAACCCACATCTCCAGAGAGAGCTCAGAAACCTTGTGCTTCCCATGAGTGCAGCTGTTCCCAGAGGCCTCCGGCCCTGTCTCACCTCCCCAGACTGCCTTGAGAGGCTCTGGCTGGCCTGTCTCTAGTGTGGCCAGATTCTATCTGGTCAGTGGCAAGGGAGGACCCCAGGCAACAATACTGACAACAGGGAAGAGAACAGATCTCCAGGGCCAGTGAGTGGCGCTACGGAAAGGCTGGGAGTGGCCCCTGTGCGGTTTTCACCAGACCCATGGTCAGGGGCTCTAGGCCTCCATGTGTTGTGCTGCACGGGCTACTGGCTCCCTCTCCAAAATCGACCCTGGGTGAGCTGTGGAGGTGAGAAGGCAGTGTGCATTTCAGAAACTAACCAAAATTGGTGAGAAAATCTTGGAGAAACTGAAGTTACCCGGGGTGGCTGGAGCTGGGGATGGAGGATGGGGCAGCCAAGAGCCGGACTTAAGAAGGCTGTTCACACTTGGTTCTTGTTGCTTGCCTCCCACACCCCATGACAAACGCTGCCTGGTCCTGCTCAGGTGCCAGGATTGCAAGGTGGCTGTGTCAGCCAGTGTGAGGGCCCCACCAGTCACCGGTGTTGTATGCCCTCCATCCTCCTCCTGAAACCCCGCTGGGTGGGACAGTTGCTATCCAGGGAAATGGGCCCCTTCCACTGTCATCTCCTCCAGGGCTTTCACCGGAAGGCCTGCCTGCAGGAGTGGCTTGTGGGGTGGCAGGATGCAGGAGAGAGTGAGTGAGGTGCTTCATGCCGGGACTCTCTGCTCTGGGGCCACCCTCCTCGTTGACTCATTGGGAGCCTTCCTAGTGCAGACAGGGTGACCAGGAGCTGCTAAGCCCAGGGAATGCACACACGTGCACTGGAGCAGCTGCCTATCTTAAGAGTCCAATGCCCACTGAAACACAGTAGGCTGCACAGCACCCACTACTGGACGTAGAGTTGCTGGAAAAGACAGACCAAACATATTTAATAAGCACAATAAATATCTTTTTGGATACAGAAAAATATTATTAGCAATAAGACCCAAGAAAAAGAAACTACAGAAAAGAACCAAGTCAAAATATTACATATGCAAAATGTAATCTTGAATTAAAGACCACATTACCTTGAGCAAACAGGGTAAATGCAGATGAAAGAGGAAGCCAGTCTTTACTTTAAAGGTATGGCTGTCACAGTGTGGACTTTGGAGCTGGTCCACTTTAGTTAGGGTAATTTGTAGAGCATTTATTTACAGAAGTGCTAATCACCCAGGTATGTTTGGGCTGAAGGCTCCAGGAAAGCCCAGGGCAGGGGCCTGGCACAAGCAGCAGAAGCAGAGCTCTTGCCACCCAAGGCCTTGAAGGACCAGTGAAGTGGGAGCCGTGGGGAGAGGGTGCCCGAGAGGAGCAGGGACACTCAGCCAAGGGACACAGCCAGCCAAGGTGGCCTCACAAAGAGGGTTTTCATGGAAACAAATGCACTGACTACTTCATTCCCACATCTTCAGCTGAGGCTCCCAAGGCAAGTGGAAAGAGCAGCTGTGGGTGGCCTCGGTCACTTGGGTCAGCTCTCCTCCTTAAAACAAATACAGAAATCAATAAAAGTGTTGATTGTATTATTTAAAAAAAATCTTCGGCCAGTCGTGGTGGCTCACACCTGTAATCCCAGCACTTTGAGAGGCCCAGGTGGGCAGATCACAAGGTCAGGAGATTGAGACCATCCTGGCTAACATGGTGAAACCCCATCTCTACTAAAAATACAAAGAATTAGCCAGGTGTGGTGGTGGGCACCTGTAGTCCCAGCTACTTGGGAGGCTGAGGCAGGAGAATGGCGTGAACCCGGGAGGCGGAGGTTGCAGTGAGCTGAGATCGTGCCACTGCACTCCAGCCTGGGCGACAGACGGAGACTCCATCTCAGAAAAAAAAAAAAAAACACAAAAAAAAACTTCATGAAGACATTGGAAATGTAGAAAGAGATCTGCTAGGCCAGGTTCTAGAGGGAAGCCTGCCATGAGAATGGTCATCACATATCTGGGACGCACAGTGGTCTCTGCTGGGAGGGCCTTCTCAGAGCTCACAATTGGGCTGCACCTCAGCAGACCTTTGCAAAAACAGCAGAAGTCAAGGCCCAGGAGTGGAGCTGTGTTGGAGTTCTCCAGAGAAACAGAACTAATAGGATGTGTATATATATTATATAGTGAGACTTTTCATCTTAGGGAATTGGCTTATGAGATTATGGAGGTTGGCAGGCAGGCCAGCAGGCTGGAGACTCAAGGAGAGCTGATGGTGCAGTCCAAGTCTATGTTTATCATGTTTTTTATTTTCAGTATTTTTATGGACAGTTTGACATCTTGTAGGAGGTGAGGGGCCTTGCTGGCTGAGGAGAGGCTGCTTCTCCCAGGGCTAGCAAACTTCTGGAGATAATAAACAATCTGGCTGCAAACATACCTTACGTATGCAAACTGATCCCTAGTCCATCTCTGAAACATTACCTTTGTTTAATGCTCACACACCAATATTTTCCAATATTTTCCTTGGCCTAAATCACCCCAGGGCAACTAGAGACCACTCCGATAGCCCACAGCCTGCGGATGTTATTCCAGTGAGCCAATCCTAAGCCGTGGAGACCACATGAAACGCTTCCTGGGCTGGGCTTCCCCCTCACTCCTTTGGCTTCCTGACCAAACCGGGCACTTCCCCACAGGGGTCTGTGCGGTGTGGCATGGCCCCTCTTCTTGGAAACGTTTATAAAAACCTTTCTTCAATGGCACTAACTTTTTTTTTTTGAGACGAAGTCTTTTGTCCCTCAGGCTGGAGTGCGATGGCATGATCTCGGCTCACTGCAAGCTCCGCCTCCTGGGTTCAAGTGATTCTCCTGCCTCAGCCTCCCGAGCAGCTGGGAGCCACCGCGCCCTGTGGAGAAGCTATTTAAATCATACTGCTTTATATAAGCTCATAAAAACAAATTTTATATAAAATTTAATGACAGAAAAATATTGATGCTTGTATTAGTCCATTCTCACACTGCTAATAGAAACATGCCCGAGACTGGGTAATTTATAAAGGAAAGAGGTTTAACTGACTTACAGTTCAGCATGGCTGGGGAGGCCTCAGGAAACTTACAATCATGGCAGAAGGCAAAGGTTAAGTCCCAGCTACCCAGGAGGCTGAGCCAGGAGAATTGCTTGAACCTGGCAGGCGGAGGTTGCAGTGAGCCGAGATCCCACCACTGCACTCCAGCCTGGGGGACAGAGTGAGACTCTTTCAAAAAACAAAAAACAAACAAACAAAAACCCTCAAGGAAAGGAACTGTGAGCCGTGGATTTTATGCTTAGCGAAACTGACTTACAGGTAGAAAAAGCACTGATATTCCAATCACTTAAGACCTCAGGTGATATTGTTCCCATGATTCTTTAAAGGGGGTTGATCAAAATTAGAACACTGAAATGCCCAGAAAGACAATGACATAAGGCCAGACAGTGAATACGAAATTTGCAGTTACTTTGTTCAACTAAGATTAAATGAGGGGGCCCGGCATGTTGGCTCACGCCTGTAAGCCCAGCACTTTGGGAGGCCAAGGTGGGCAGATCATGAGGTCAGGAGATTGAGACCATCTTTGCTAAAATCGTGAAACCTCATCTCTACTAAAAATACAAAAAATTAGCAGGGCATGGTGGCGGGTGCCTGCAGTCCCAGCTGCTCAGGAGGCTGAGGCAGGAGAATCGGTTGAACCTGGGAGGTAGAGGTGGCAATGAGCCAAGATCATGCCACTGCACTCCGGCCTAGGCGACAGAGCCAGACTCCATCTTAAAAAAAAAAAAGAATAAATGAGGGTTGTGTGAATGAGAGGCAGAGGGGCCTTGGTGGTAATCACAAGGGTGGATTGCCTTGCAATAATTTATTAACAGCTATCTTTGTTTTGGATTCTCTTCTACATATTTGCTTCATTTTATGTAAAAATATTTTTAAACAACTCGTAATTTTCGTTGTATATAAAAACAACATAAAATGCAAAAAATATCACCAAAGCGAATTCGAAATCTATACCATTTGGAAACTAAATATCACCAAAGCGAATTCTAAATCTATACCATTTGGAAACCAAATCACTAAATTAGCTGATTTGAGAGACAGGTGTTCAGGGAGGAGCTGCATGGCAGTTGCTGTCCTTCAGCCAAGTGTCTGATTGAAGCTTCAGCTTCTCAGAGGCTCGGCCTTTGGCCTTCTGGTCATGGTCAGGTCACGGTCACAGCCTTCCCAGGGGTGAATCCCAGAATCTGCAACACAAATGCAGGTGATAGAGTTACTGGGGAGGCACAGATGTGGCTGGAGGAGGGGTGGCTGGGGTGGGTGTGTGGGACCCAGAAGGAACCTCAGGCTGTGAATGGTATGTCAGCCTTGAGCCCTGACATCCAGGCATCAAGGCCACAGGGTGCTGAGGTCTTATTTGTGCCTCAGTGCTGAGGATGTGGGCCATTGCACACAGAGGCAGTTTAACCCGGGCTTTCAGCTGGGCAGCTTGTAGCTGACTGGTCCCCTGGACAGTGAAACTGATGCAGAAGGAAGGGAAGGCCCCAAGACTCTGGGATGAAAAGTCAGAGTCCCACACACCTGGGCTGGGTGAGGAGCCGATTAGTCTCAGGTCTCATGGAATAGGGTGGAAGAGACAACCTTTTCCTTCCACTCCTCCACTCAATACAACCATGTCATGAGATCTTCATGTTAAAAATGAATAGCTCCTGCCTATAATCCTAACACTTGGGAAGGACGAGGCAGGAGGCTTGCTTGAGGCCTGGAGTTTGAAACAAGCCTGAGCAACAGAGCGAGATCTCATTGCTACAAAATATACAACTAAAAACTAAAAAAAGTGGCCAGGCTTGGTGGCTCATGCCTGTAATTCTAGTACTTTGGGAAGCCGAGGCGGGTGGATCACTTGAGCCCAGGAGTTGGAGACCAGCCTGGCCAACATGGTGAAATCCTGTCTTTACTATAATAACAATACAAAAATTAGCCAGCCATGGTGGTGTGCACCTGTAATCCCAGCTTCTCCGGAGCCTGAGGCAGGAGAATCTCTTGAGCCCAGAAGTTTGAGGCAGCAGTGAGCTATGATCACACCACTGTACTCCACCCTGGGTGACAGAGCAAGACCCCGTCTCCTAAAAATGAAGAGTTTCCAGGAGCTCTTTCTTTGTTCCCTATGGTAATTTTTCTTTCCATAAACACAACCACCAAAATTTCAATTTTAAAAACTTATGCTATGGTAAGAAAAACATAGTTCTATGTTTCATGTTCTAACATGAAAATGTTACAGAAGATGCTGCTTTTTAAATGTGAAAAATCGAGTTATATTGATTTTTATTTATTTATTTTATTTATTTACAAGATTGGGAAACAGATAAAAGGAACATAAGTAATGTCTTAGTCTGTTTGGGCTGCTATAATAAAATGCCATAGGCTGGATGGCTTGTAAAGAACAGAAATGGCCAGGCGTGGTGGCTCACGCCTGTAATCCCAGCACTTTGGGAGGCTGAGGCGGGTGGATCACGAGGTCAGGAGTCTAAGACCAGCCTGGCCAACATAGTGAAACCCCGTCTCTACTAAAAATATAAAAATTAGCTGGGCGTGGTGGTGGGCTCCTATAGTCCCAGCTACTCGGGAGGCTGAGGGAGGAGAATGGCATGAACCTGGGAGGCGGAGCTTGCAGTGAGCCGAGATTGCGCCACTGCACTCCAGCCCGGGCGACAGAGTGAGACTCTGTCTCAAAAAAAAAAAAAAGGAAAAACAAAACAAAACAAAAAACAGAAATAAAGTTCTCACAGTTCTGGAGAAGTGAAGTCTAATTTCAAGGTGCCGGCCGATTTGGTGTCTGGTGAGGACCCACTTCCATAGATGATGCCTTCTGGCTGTGTCCTCACTTGGCAAAAGGGGTGAGGCGTCTCTCTGGGGCAAACAATTCTATTTAAATACAATGTATTTCACACATATACATGAGCCAGAATGAAACTCAAACCATAATGTGTTTGAGGTTTTTTTTTTTTTTTTTTTTTTTTTAACAGAGTCTTACTCTGTTGCCCAGGCTGGAGTGCAGTGGGTCAATCTCTGCTCACTGCAACCTCCACCTTCCAGGTTCAAGTGATTCTCCTGCCTCAGTCTCCTAAGTAGCTGGGATTACAGGCATGTGCCACCACACCAAGCTAATGTTTGTATTTTTAGTATAGATGGGGTTTCACCATGTTGGTCAGGATGGTCTTGAACTCCTGACCTCGTGATCTACCTATCTCAGCCTCCCAAAGGGCTGGGATTACAGGAGTGAGTGCCACCGCACCTGGCCATCTGTGTCTTTATTTATTCATGTATCTGAGACAGAGTCTCATTCTGTCTCGCAGGCTGGAGTGCTGTGGTGTGATCACGGCTCCCTGCAGCCTCCACTTACTGGGCTCAAGTGATCCTCCCTCTTCAGCCTCCCGAATAGCTGGGACCACAGACGTGCACCACCACACCTGGCTAATTTTTAAACATTTTTGTAAGGAAGGAATCTCTTTATGTTGCCCAGGCTGGTCTCAAACTCCTGGGCTCAAGTGATTCTCCTGCCTCGGCCTCTCAAAGTGCTAAGATTACAGGGGTGACCCACTGTGCCTGGCCTCATTTTATATTTATATTTACTCAAAATGATAACCTCGACAGGTTTCCTTGCAAAGGCGTGCAGAGCACAGCAAGAATTTCAACGGGTAGACTGGGTAGACTGGGTGGACTCGGGAGGGGCGCGGCACCCCCTCCCCCATCCCCTGCGGAGCTTTTCTCAGCCTGCGCCTCCCCACGCAGGAAGAGGGCCATGTGCAGTCCTGACGCTCTTCCCTTAAGAAACCCTTATGAGGCCGGGCGCGGTGGCTCACGCTTGTAATCCCAGCACTTTGAGAGGCTGAGGCGGGCGGATCACGAGGTCAGGAAATCGAGACCATGGTGAAACCCCGTCTCTACTAAAAATACAAAAAATTAGCCAGGCCTGGTGGCGGGCGCCTGTAGTCCCAGCTACTCGGAGAGGCTGAGGCAGGAGAATGGCGTGAACCCGGGAGGCGGAGCTTGCAGTGAGCCGAGATTGTGCCACTACACTCCAGCCTGGGCGACAGAGCAAGACTCCGTCTCAAAAAAAAAAAAAAAAAAAAAAAAAAAGAAAAGAAACCCTCATGTCGATTTTCGTATTATGGTGTTTCTTGCTCACCACACAGGAATTATGGCGGGCAGGAGTGAAAGAGACAGACTTTCCACAGGAGAACGGCATTTCCTATTCTTGGCAACATTGTTTACAGCAAAATATTAGACCCCAAATGGTGAAACTTGGAGGAAGATTCCCCCAGCTCTGCCCAGTGGGCTCCTTTTTTCTGAGCTTCTCAGCAGCACCGGGCGGATGTGGCTACACCGAGGTCTGACTGCAGAAGGCAGGAACCCTGTCCTGCATTCGAGCTATTGAGATCCTGGGAGGGCTGACTGAGGCTGCCTGTAATACCAATGAGAATGAGGGAGGGGCTGGAGTGATGCCGCAGTGGTGGAAGTTTCTTTTATTAAAAAAAAAAAATTATTTAATTTTAATTTAAAAATTTTTCAGACAGGGTCTTGCTCTGTAGCTTAGGCTGGAGTGCAGCGGTGGCATCATATTATAGTTCACGGCAGCCTCTGCCTCCAGGGCTCAGTGATCCTCCTGCCTCAGCCTCCCAAAGTGTGGGGATTACAGGCGTGAGCCACTGTACCTGGCTGGAAGTTTTCATTTGATGCCAAAAGTGTCTGAGGGAGCAAAGACTCTGGGATGACTGAAGTCTCAGGCCTGGTAAGCACCCCACACAGGGAGGCTCAGGAACAAGGGTTAAAATGATAATTGACATCAAACTTGTAGTGGGGGTTTATAGTCTCTCCTAGACAGCAGAGAACGTGCCTGGGGGTTGGAATCAAGGGGCCAAACTGCAGTCCCCCAATTTCCCGTTTATTATTATTATTATTATTTTTGAGACAGAGTCTTGCTCTGTCGCCCAGGCTGGTTGGAGTTCAGTGGCCAAGCTCGGCTCACTGCAAGCTGCGCCTCCTGGGTTCACGCCGTTCTCCCACCTCAGCCTCCCGAGTAGCTGGGACTACAGGCGCCTGCCACCACGCCTGGCTAATTTTTGTATTTTTAGTAGAGACGGGGTTTCACCGTGTTAGCCAGGATGGTCTCGATCTCTTGACCTCGTGATCCGCCCGCCTCGGCCTCCCAAAGTGCTGGGATTACAGGCGTGAGCCATGGTGCCTGGCCTATTTTTTTTTATTTTTATTCTTAGTTTTTTGAGATGGAGTCTAGCTCTGTTGTCCAGGCTGGAGTGCAGTGGTGCAATCTTGGCTGACGGCAACCTCTGTTTCCCTGGTTCAAGCAATTCTCCTGCCTCAGCCTCCGGAGTAGCTGAGATTACAGGCATGTGCCACCACACCTGGCTGATTTTTTTTTTTTTTTTTGTATTTTTAGTAGAATCGGGGTTTCACCAGGTTGGCCAGGCTGGTCTCGAACTCATGACCTTGTGACCCACCCGCCTCGGCCTCCCAAAGTGCAGGGATTACAGGCGTGAGCCACCGTGCCCGGCCTGAGATTTATTATTAAATGAAGTCATTGATTCAGTGACGGATTCTGAAGCAGGGTGTGTCCGTTTAGAACCCAGTGAGCATTTTCTGGGTGGTGATGAGACTTCCCCCTAGGTTTCCTGAGGTGTCCTCGGCAGAGAGTAAACCTCAGAGGCAGCAGCAGGCTAATGAGCACAATGCTGGATCTGAGCAGATGCTTGTTACTCATCATCCTCGTCTCGGCTCTGGGCTGTGCCCCGCCAACGAGACAGAAAGTCACTCCACCAGCATCAGGGGAGCTTTAGCAAGGACAACCCAGGAGCAAGGCCTCAGTGGCTCCTTAGTCCATGGTGGTTCTAATGGTGTGAACAGCTCTTGCCTACTTGTTTTTAAATGTGGGTTTTATTTTTATTTAGGTAGGACAAGAATGAAGACGTGGAAATGATGAAAAGATAGTTTGTTATATTCACAGGGCAGGAGGACAGGCCACCCCACACCACACAGGGCCACATGGAGAGGCCCCAGGGTTGGTCAGGAAGCAAAGGGAGCAAGAGGAAAATGTACCAGGCAACTAGGGATAGCCCCTGTGCCCTGAAGCCTGCAGAAAGGACTCACTAGCCAACCCTACACCATCTGCCCCTGCCTCACCTACTCCTTCCCACAGAAGCCACAGTACAGGCTCCTGCCCACGGTGCCCACTCCCTCTGCCTTCCGGCCCACTCTGGGGCTGCCCCATGTGTCCCTGCATGACACACCTCCTGTTTCTAAGTAAGTCTACACGCTTTTTCCTCCTTGACATAATTTCCAGGTCTGCATTCTTACCATATCTGATTAAAACGTATCTCATTTGAAAACGAACTGATTCGGCAGATAAACCACTTGTGAACAAACGAGTAACGTTCTCACATATATAGTGCCGGAGTTTAGCTGTTTCAGGTAATTAACATAATTTGTATAAGGATTAGAAATAGCTCTACGGTAGATCACATTTCAGATTTCATGACAATAAATTTGTTGGAGAATCAGTGAGTTAGGATGCAACCTCACTTGTCAAATCATGGTTGCATCACAGCCATAGGTTTGAGTACAGATAGAAGATCTGATAAAAATCAACAAAAGCATATAGGTTGTATGGAATAAAGAGTACTGTATATTTTGTTATTACTTGAAATTCTGTGCTATAATGTACTTTATATCAGTAAAACTTATAATAAAGTGATATCAGCTGGGTGCAGAGGCTTATGTCTGTCATCCCAGGACTTTGGGAGGCCGAGGCAGGTGGATCACGAGGTCAGGAGATCGAAACCATCCTGGCTAACACGGTGAAACCCCATCTCTACTAAAAATACACAAAATTAGCCAGGCATGGTGGCGGGTGCCTGTAGTCCCAGCTACTTGGGAGGCTGAGGCAGGAGAATGGCGTGAACCCGGGAGGTGGAGCTTGCAATGAGCTGAGATTGCACCACTGCACTTCCAGCCTGGGTGACAGAGTGAGATTGCATCTCAAAAAAAAAAAAAAACAAAAAAAAACCAACAAGTGATATCAGCATACTGATGCACCTGTTTTGTTTCTGGAGAGCCAGTTCTTACACACTGAGCAGCACATCCTTCCCTGTGGGAGTGCTGCAGACATTTCCCAGCCCAGGGCCCCACTCAATTGGCAGCACTCAGCTCCTGAGGATCCAGCTAGCTCTGTGGCCACAAACTTCCTTAGTACGGTGTCGGGGTTCTGAAGGGGTCCAGGTGCTGGCCAGATCAATGTGAGTCGAGCAGCTGTAACCATGGGAGGCACAGCCCCTTGTTTTCCTTTCCCCGTAACAGACAGTCCAAGTGAGATAAGTGCCTGTGCATAGAAAGCTTATCAAATTTAATTTTAAATACTCAAAACTGAATTCCATGGAAAAGTCACTCCCAGAAACTTTTGTGGTGTGATGTATGGCTGTATGTGCCAGAGTGGCTTTGCAGACAACGGAAACTGGGAAAATATCCAGAGGCTGCTTTTGAACGCTCACAGCCAGAAAAGTCGATTTGGTTCTAGGCTAGAGTGGGGAAATTGTGATGTGGCTGAAAGGAACAAGAGCGCCCCTCAGCAGGCAGGCATTCGCTGGGGCTCTGAAGTTAAACCCCGACACAGGAACGGGCTGAACATACCAGCCCTGTGCTGGTACAAGTCCTTATGCACCCCCTGCATCTTCTTTCAGTGTCCCTGGTGAGTGGCTCCCTCAGAGAGGGGATGTGAGGATAGATTTTGCTCTTCTAGGATGTGTGGGGGATGAGTGAGCCAGGGCTAAGCTGGCAAGGAAAGGGCAGCTTCTATAAACACTGCAGAATGGACACAGCAGGGGACTGCTCTGGGAAGGGAGATGCCCTCCCTCCATCCGGGTGAGCAAACCCAGAGGTGTGAACAGGCTCTTCCCAGCAAGGGGTGCTGGCAGATAGTGGCCTGGGGGATTTCTCTATCTGTCCTCCTCAACTGCAGGGGACAGATAAGATCTGGGACACATTTATGTGAAGCTAACAGCCATGAGTCCAGCCTTGCTCTTTTCTCTCCTGAGAAGTTCCCATTTTTAACTGTCTCCCTGGACCCCTGAACTGCCAAAAGAAAATGCCTTTTATCTTCAAATTCTTCTTGTCTTTTCAGAGCTCGGTAATTAAAGGCTTCTCAGTTAGTTAGTAGACAGATAAATAGTAACTCTGGCTTTCTTGCTTATAATCAAGAATCATTCCACTAGAAGGATCCATTCTAGTATTCTAGTAGAGAAATCCATAGAACCTGATTTCTAATTTTCTAATTAATACGTATTTATACCCTAGATATTCATACTAATATTGAACAGTTCTGTTTTCCTTTTAACCACAACTGTCACCTCTCAAGTTCCATTTCTTAAGTGCACCTACTGAAAATAAGGCAGTGTCTTTTTTTGCCTGCCAATGTTGTAGAAAATAGGCATTCTGTAAACACAGATTTTATGAATAGCATATACATATTCATCAAGCTCTTAGACTAATTTGCAAAGTTCATCACTTGTTTATTCCTACAATAAACTGAAATAAAAGGCACTGCTCAGAACGCACTTGAAACTACCTTAAGACAACTTTGGTATAAATATATATATATTTTTGAGACGGAGTCTCGCTCTGTCGCCCAGGCTGGAGTGCAGTGGCGCAATCTCGGCTCACTGCGAGCTGCACTTCCCGGGTTCACTCACACCATTCTCCTGCCTCAGCCTCCCAAGTAGCCAGGACTACAGGCGCCTGCCACCATGTCCAACTAATTTTTTTTTTTTTTTTGGTATTTTTAGTAGAGACGGGGTTTTACGGTGTTAGCCAGGATGGTCTCGATCTCCTGACGTCGTGATCCGCCCGCCTTGGCCTACCAAAGTGCTGAGATTACAGGCGTGAGCCCCCGTGCCGGGTCTCAAAAAATATTAATGCCTAGAAATATTTATGTCTCAAAACTTGAATAATTATTTTTCTCATGAACCAGTGAACTCCAAGCCAGCCCTCTAATGAAGTCCTACTTTTTCTTTAATACTCATTTGAATGTTACGTTAAATTCATATTTTCATAGCCAATAGTTGAAAAGATTGAAAATGCCAATAAACTAATTGACAATATAAAATGTAAAATTGTGTCACACAGGCTTATGAACTACAGTGGATTTGAAAAGCTGAAGAGCTCAATGCAAGTGTCCTCTACCCGAAGTGTGTGCTCTTGGGGGCACATTCCGCATGGCCAAGCCTGTGTGGTGTCTCCGGGTCTGGCGTCCTCAGCTAGCGGCGCCCATCCCCCTGGACTGGTTGTGGACACGACAGCCTCCTCAGACTGGGAAGCGGCCTGAGAAGCGGTGCTCCGGAGACGGAGGCGGCTGGCCTGGGGCTCTTCAGGCTGAACTCTGCCTGCCTGCCTTGCCTTGCGGTGGGTTCCACAGCAGACGCTACCCCCTCAAGGGAGATGTTGTGAAAAGAAGGTGCTAACTGTCGGGGGAAGGTGGCGATGCCAGGCTTTCTGGCTCCAGCTTTGGCTCCTTCTCGCTGTTGTTCTGCTGTCTGTACCTACCGGTCACAGCGGTGCTGGGGACACACGTGTCCTTCTCCCAAGGATCTGGAGCCAAAGGCGCTTTCCTGAAAATATTTATTACCCAATAAAAATATTCACCCAGTGCTTCAGCTTATGGTAAACTAAACACATCTATTATTTACAACATAGAAAATTAAAGGCGATGCCCAAGTCCCGGCCTTCTGCAGGGGCGCCGCTCCCGCTGGAGGACGGAAGGGACGAGGGACCCAGGGTGCGCTGGCGCATCCGGGCGCAGGAGGCGGTGCAGGAGCGCGCAGGGCAGCAAGAGTAGCAGGCTGGGCGCGCCCCCGGCGCTCGGCCCGTGAGCGTGGGAGGCCAGGAAGTCTTTCGGGTCTGGAAAAACAGAGAAACCGGAGATATATGAGATAAAGTGTTCCGCCTCGGTTTGAGAGTGCAATAGAAACCCCTGCTCTCTGCCTTCTGCAGGCCCTTTTCTCCTGCTCCCTCACTAGGCTCTGCCCCTGGGACGCGCTGAAGGGTGAGGTATGCGGCGGCCAGTCCCGGCCGGCTGCACAGAGGGAAGCCTCTAAATGTTTGTAGAACTCGGAGAGCTGAAGGAGCATTACAGTACTGTGTTTAAAGGGGAACGAAGAACAGCCCTTCCGTCTTTTTTATTTGGCCCGTGACCTTTCAGGGAGTCCCGCTCCAGGTCATTGAGCGATGGGGCACATAGACCCGCTTTAAAACAGTGCTATAGTATAAATCAGCTCGCCTCCATCTGCTGCAATAAAGGTTCCACTTTTCCCCACATGAGTGCTCGAAATATTTCTTTGACGAGGGACAGCTGATGGAGCAGGAGGGTGCAGCCATCCAAAGTCTGGCTGCTGTTCTGAGGAGGCCTAGCCCTGTGAGTGGCGCCGCGCCCCATGGGAATCACCTGCCGGCCCCCTCGCCCACATCGCTGGTCACGGGAGGCCATGCCTGAACGCCTAGTCCCTGTGTCCCCTCCCCACCCCTCACAGCAGGCTTCATTCATGCTGAACCCTGAGGGTCCCTGAGCCTTGGTCTCTGTGTAGCTGGGACCCCAGCCCAGAACAGCGGAATGGGAATCTCTGGAGTGGTGAGGCTGGGCAGGGTCTTGGCTAATGCCCTGGGTGGTGATTGCCATGTGAAGCGGACAACTTTGCAGGCATGGCAGCCAGCACCACTAGAACATTCTCACAAGCGAGTCCAGGCCTGGCTTGGAGTGGGGTCAGGCTGGTAGAAGAGCATGCCCAACTACAGGGATCCTCTCCCCGGGGCCACTGAGCAAAGGCCAGCCACCTCCCTGCCCCCTGACCAGGCCTGCCCCGCCCTCTACTATACCTCCAGCAGATGTCCTCTGGACTTGGGAACCTGGCGTGAGCATGAAACTGGAAATTAACAACGAATGATGCAGACGAGCACCTGCAGCAAGAACCACTCTACACCTGTCCACAGGTGGGCTGTGGTGGCATTGGCCAGGTCAGGCTCACTCCAGGCTTGGGTGCCACCTCCCCATAGCACCCCACCTTGGGAGAGAGGATTGTTCCAGGGGTGCCAGAATCCCCAAACAGGAATGCTAACATCTAGGCTCAGACGAGGCTCCAGAGAAGCTGATGCTAAGACAGGCGCTCACAGCATGTGAAGCTATTCAGGTGAGAAAGGGGTCAGCAGTACTGGGTCCGTGCTGGCCTTCCCCTGAGGGAAGGAAACAGGAGGGCTGGACAGAGGGTGCATGCTTACAGGTTCAGAGCCAGCAGGTGCCAGGACCTGCGAGAGCCATTCCAATGGCATCCCAGAGGTCTGTAGACTGGGTCTGGCCCACAGATGTTTGTTTGCTTGTTGGTTGGTTGGTGGGTTTTTGCCAGAATTGCATTTTTAAAAATTAGTTTGCGGCAGTGAGGTGAGTCTTCACCTGGCCCCATCTCACTTCCGTGTTACCTGCCCATCTCTGAAGACACCTGAGTTGGCTACATCACTGCGTCATTCCATAGACTCTGAATTTTAGAGTAGTAAATTTGTCTCTTGATGCTTGTGAAAACTGATACTTGATGCTTTAGGGCCACAGTAGAAAGAACCACCGCCTTAGACTAACAAGGAGATCCTGGCTAGCTCAGGACTGCGCAAAAGTCCCTGCTACATGGAAGCTTTTCATTCTTGGACCCGCAGAGCACCAGACAGAACAAGGAGGGCTCTTGGAGATCCCCAGACAGAGAGTCCCTGCAGCAGCCAGGGGGCCATGCTTTTGTGGCAACATTCTATCTTCCACATACTCTTCAAAACCATCATAATCTCCCATTAAAGCATTTAAAACATTTACTTACCTATTACTGTGCTGTTGGCTTTGAAACATGACCAAATTTCCTATATTCTATACAACACTATAAAAAAATCTTCGTTTGTTTAATATTTATTCTTTCTTTTCTTTTTAAGAGACAGAATCTCGCTCTGTCACCCAGGTTGGAGTGCAGTGGTGCAATCATAGCTCACTGTAACCTCACACTCCTAGGCTCAAGTGATCCTTCTGTCTCTCAGCCTCCCAAGTAGTTGGGACCACAGGTGCTCGTCACCACACCTGGCTAATTTTTTGTAGAGACAGTTCTTGCTATATTGCCCAGGCTGTTCTCAAACTCCTGGCCTCAAGCAATCCTCCCATCTAAGCCTCCCAGAGTGCTGGGATTATAGGCATGAGCCACTGTACCCAGTCATATTGATAATTACTCGTATAGAAAGAGTACAAGAATGGGCCGGGAACGGTGGCTCACGCCTGTAATCCCAGCACTTTGAGAGGCCGAGGTGGGCGGATCACAAGGTCAGGAGATCGAGCCTATTCTGGCTAACACGGTTAGACCCCATCTCTACCAAAAATAAAAAATAAAAAAATTAGCCGGGCGTGGTGGTGGGCGCCTGTAGTCCCAGCTACTCAGGAAGCTGAGGCAGGAGAATGGCATGAACCCTGGAGGTGGAGCTTGCAGTGAGCCAAGATTGCACCACTGCACTCCAGCCTGGGTGACAGCGAGACTCCATCTCAAAAAAAAAAAAAAAAAAAAAGAGTACAAGAATGGCACAAGGTTAAGAATCAGATCCTGTTTACTATCTGCAGGAGTTGATCTCTCTGTGTCTCAGCTTCCCCAAATGTAAAAGGTGTACCTACTTCATTGGCTTTCATAAGAGTTAAATGGGATAATGGGTATATAAAGTGCCTGAAATACACTGAGGGCTCCTCTCATGTGGTAACACCCAGAAGAGCTTGCCCTACTGCAATGGCACCTGCCATGGAGGATGTTCCGTCTATCATCACTGTTGTCAACTTCAAGTCATCATAACCACCATCAGCACAGCCATCACCAGCATCACTGTAACTTGCCTTGAAGCAGGATGAATGGGTAAAAGAACACAAAGGTGTTACTGCCCTCTGTGCACCTGACAGATGACTCTGAAGGACGACTGCACTATTTGTCCAGCTTTGATGAACAGAGGTCACATTTTCAGAGCCATTATCATTGTCCTTGGCAAATAGCAGTCCCAGCACTGGATGTTTCCAAGAATGTAAAATCGTGACCAGATATCCTGGAAGTCATCACAGCTAGTCCCTTCCCCACATTCCTGCTGGGGCGGCCTAATGGCAGATGGGAACTGACTTCATCTGTGAGGACCACACAAGCACCCTCTGCGATTCTGATGCCTGTCCATGAAATCTGTGTCCTGTCTCTGGGGCATAGAGGAGCAGCTGGTGACTTCAGACGCAGAAGCCCAGCAAAAGGAGCACACATTGAAGAGGGGGTGCTTTGGGAAAATGTGGTCTGCACGGGGGGAGTGCTCTTCCCTGCTGGCACCATGCAGAGCTAGCTGAGAAGAAGGGAGCAGGGTGGGAAGTGGGGTTGGTGGCTGTGCCTCTATTAAGAGTGTCCCTTGACTGCTGGTCCTACCAGGGAGAGAAGAGAGGACAGGAAGGTGAAGGAGAGCTAAGCATGCATTGTGTACTCCTCCACTGTGGGCCTCCAAGAGCAAGAGGGAGGCTGGGGGGGCCGGGTTGAAGATCTTTGGGCCATTGGTGCTGCCCTCCACGCAGCCCTAGCAGGACAGCCTGAGAGCGACAGGTGGGAAGTGGGGTTGCCTTTTGACAGATGGAGGTGCCTAGGGCTGACTGAAGTGGAGGGAGGGGGCAGGAGAGTGGCTCAGGGGCCTTGGCTTCATCAGGTGTGCCTCTGGACACTGCACCACCAGACCACCCAGGCCTGGGAGAGGGCAGAGCTGGGGCTAGGGCCCAGAGGCTGGGCCTTCGCTAGCTGTGCCCTCCATTGCTAGCCCCAGCCAGTGCTCACCAAAGAGGAGAGGAGAGAAGGCACAGGATTCCAGAGGGAAATGCCGTGCCTGCCTGTGTCCCTGCTGGTCCCACAGCTGAGCAGATGGTGCTGGCCTAGTGCAGGGAAACCACCTGAGATTTATGCAGCTAACTTGTCTCCCAGCTTCCTCTCCGATTACCAGCTGGTTATCTCCTGAAATTCCGCTCACTGAAACGGACACGTGAGGACATTGTTTGGAAATCATTTTTAAACTCAGCAATCTGGATATGAGAACTTCAAAACAAAATTTAATTCACTATATGATTCCCAATGAATGCGACTTTCTTCAATCATGAATCGATCTAGTTTGCTAAATGCTATGTGGCCTGGCACTGGAAGATGCACTGTGGATCAGTATGGAGGGTGAGCTGCAAGGAAGGCGCAACCGCGTGCGGGGGTGAGCTGGGGACCGAATCACAGGGCCTCTTACCACAGCGGCCAGGCATCTGGAGGGCGAGGCAGTGCAGGGCCCCGAAGATGCACCTGCACAGGTGGCAGCCGCGGAGGGTCCAGGCTCCGTGCTCCAGGGCGCCGCATTCACTGAGAAGACGGGGACCTGCATCAATGCGGTGGCCCGCGCATCCCTCCCCCGGCGCCAACTCCCGCGCCCCCCAAGACCCGCGCCGTCCCTCTCCTGACGCCCACTCCAGCGCCCCCAGACCCGCACGTCCCTCACCCGGCACCCACCCCCCTCCCCACCCCGCGCACCCCTGTGCCCACCTGCGCCTCTGGTCATGCTCGCAGTAGCGGCCGGTGAAGTGGGCCGGGCACACGCAGAAGCTGCCCAGCACGCAGGTACCGCCGTTCCGGCAGCAGCGGGGCCTCGCGGACGCACCTGCGGGGTCACCCGGGCGTCAGCCCTGCGCCCCGCGGCTCGTGGCCCTCCCCGCAGGGGCGGGGCCGAACGTGGCCGCCCCGGGGAGGCAGTAAAATCAGCTCCCAGCCAAGTGTGTTTGCTCAGGTAAACCCTGCTTGTTAGGGATGTGAAACAAACTACCAGGGGTGCGGCCTACAAGCTGGGCTTGCTCTCTCCCTTCCTTTCACATGTTAACCTCTGGCTGTGGCTTCACCTGACAGTGATCAAGCACAGGCCTCCTGGGCGGGACCACCCACGGGTGTGATGACGCCAAACCCACCGGCGAGGGGCCTCCTGGGGACGCGGTGTCTGGGATAAGCCAAGCAAGAGTCCGCTGTTATCTTGGCTTGGGATATTTATTTTCAACACATTTAAATCACAGTTCTCTAGATCTGCAGCAAAATAACCATTGAAGAGCAAATACGTTTTACCAATGAAAGAGTAAAACTGTTTAGCACCTCACTAGGAATTGTCTCTAGCTTTATAGCTTTATAAGTGCATCATCATTTGAAGATAACAAAATGCTCTCCTTGGATTTTATCCTGAATTTATCCTACATATTCTCAGATCCTAAACTCTGAGTCCGCAGACTGAGATGACGCCCCGGATTTTGTGGGCAGCGCCGCAACTTACCCTCTCCGAAAGCCCGGGAGTAGGGGAGCGGCTCCTCCGGCCCCCAGCCCTCGGCGCTCCCAGTCACCTCTCCCAAATGACTGGAGGTCCGGTTGAGCGGTGACTGTTGGTGCTTCTGAGTGGCAACCTTGGTGACTTCCTCTCTATCGCCATTATGTTTCTCTCTTTGATAGCCTTTAAAAAATATTGAAAATGTGAGACTGATAATGATTAAGAAACAAATATTTTATGCAATTAAAACTGAAATTATGAATAAAATGTTTCTTACTGTTTCCCAAATTGATGATCTGTAATGCCAAACTGACCGTAAACAGAAGCCTAGAATATTTAAAGAAAATCACTGAAGTTGAAAATATCTTTAAAAGGATAAGCAGAAATTCACATATACATAAAAATACAATGCCATCATTATATATAAATATTAAATTGTGTAAAATAATTATAATGAATAAGGCAATCATTTTGTAACTTGTAGGTTTTTGTTAATTTTGCTATGGCTTAGAAAGATTTTGAGACAGAAAGTGTACACCTCCTTTAATGAACAGTGGCTCATGCACTACGATTTATTCTGAGGCTCTTAAGACCCCTTCTTGGCTCTAAGATCTCATGACCTCTGTCCTTACCTGACATGGTGCCTCCAGGTCATTTTTGGTTTGAGAGTCTCCTTCTCTTACTGCATTGAAGTTCAGTTTCCAGGAAAGCTGAATCTGAAGAGTCTCTGCATTTGAAGGTGTCTTTACTCCAGGCCCCGGGGACACAGAATGGACGAGTACAGAAGATGTGGATGTTCCCTTCTCTTCCTCAGCCAGGAGAAACGGGGGATGGTATCTTGAGTTCTGCAGCCCCTGAGCTAGGGTTGGGGGTGAGGTGACAGGCAGGCCCCTCCGAGCCTGAAGAACAATTCCCTCTATGAGACCTGGCTGGGGGGTGGGGACTTGGGCTGACTCCCCCCAGCAGTGTTTACAGTGCTGACAGCAGCAGGAGTGACCAATCCCTGATGTAAAACATTGGTATCCAAGGTGACGAGCCATTTTCTCACTGAAAAAAAAAAAAAAAACAAAAAAAAACCCAACATGAACAAAAAGCTTTCACAGGAAGGTGGAGATTTTCTATTGCATACTACTTGTACTGGGAGATGGTGAGGGGCCCGGCGGGAGAGGGAGCTGCTGTGTGGGGCACAGGCAACAGCCTGGGGTCCCAGCCGCCCTAAGTGGGGAACACGAGGATAAAGGAAAGCATGTCACCCCTGCTTTAAAAGAGGCCCCCTCACTCTGCAGATGGAGCCTCTTCTCTGTGCCCAGCAAGTGGGGGAGGGGCACTGCCCCCATTTACTATAGGACCCTTTAGGGTAGGCACTATTATTATCCCGCAGGTGAAAACACAGAAAGGGAGGCTTAGAGAGTTTAAGTCCCTTGGCAGTTAGATCTCTGAAAAACATGAACAGCACAGATATGATGAGGAGATACCCACAGGTATTTAAGGCAACTACAGGGAGCCCTTGGGAGCACAGGCGCAACTGCAGCGCCCGCCCATCGCCAGAGGAGCCTGCTGAATCCAAACGGAACCCAAGGAGGGAGTGATTTGGGGTATTTTCTAGCACCTTCTAAATCTGTTTTTCTAACTACCAGAATAGGGACTGAGCCCCTTCTATCAGCACTAAAGAAGACACTTTGCAACCCAGTGTTGCAAATTGTTCTGTGATTTTAATATAAAAACTCATTTCTAAAAATAGTATTCTTCCTCCAAGGCTGAAATAGTCTTTAATGGTGATTTAATTTCTTACATCTTTACATGTGAGGTTTATTAAAGAGGCTGTTAAATAAAGCAATAGGAAATTGGAGGACCACGCTACCCTGGGGGCCTCCCAGCAATGGGTCCTGTGGGCTGTGAGGACCAGGTCAAGGCCAGCAGACCTGAGTGGGCAGAGCACATGGAGGAAGGTGCCCCAGGACTTCATCAAGCATCTGTAAGTGGAGTCATGAGACAAACACCTTGTTAATTTTGTTTTTTAGAGGCAAAGTGTCACTCTGTCAGCCAGGCTGGAGTGCAGTGGGCGATCATAGCTCACCACATCCTCGAACTTCTGGGCTCCAGTGATCCTCCCACCCCAGCCTCTGAGTGGCTAGGACTACAGGCTCCTGCCCCTATGCCCAGCTAATATTTTTTTTTATTTTGTAGAGATAGGGTCTTGCTATGTTGCCCAGGCTGTCCTCTAACTTCTGGCCTTAAGCGATCCTCCTGCCTCTGCCTCCCAAAGTGCTGGGATTACAGGCACAAACCCACCATGCCCGGTGAAAAACACACTTTTTTTTTTTTTTTTTTTTGAGATGGAGTCTTGCTCTGTGGCCCAGGCTGGAGTGCAGTGGTGCGATCTCAGCTTGCTGCAACCTCCGCCTCCTGGGTTCACACCATTCTCCTGCCTCAGCCTCCCAAGTAGCTGGGACTACAGGCGCCCACCACCACGCCCAGCTAATTTTTTGTACTTTTAGTAGAGACAGGGTTTCACCGTGTTAGCCAGGATGGTCTTGATCTCCTGACCTTGTGATCCATCTGCCTTGGCCTCCCAAAGTGCTGGGATTACAGGCATGAGCCACCATGCCCGGCCGAAAAATACACTTTTAAACTCAGTGGTTACTACTGGTTAATTACATCATTTAATTATATGTAAAAGTAAGTACATTTTATGACTTTAAGTTAATAGAATCTTCTGCATGAGCTAAATTGTTTGTATACTAAAATGAAGATGTATATAAGCTAGATGATTGTATTTTTTGTATGAATAAGTTTTAAAACTGTTCATTTTACAGAGTGATGTTGAAACCAAACCTCTCTGACAATAGTAAAGCTTTAAAAGCAGCCTCTAAAAGCTAACTTTCCCCCACAGTTTATTTATTAAATTTTACCTTAGTGGACATTTCCAAACACACACAAAGGCTGGGAGAATGAGTCAATAAGCCCAGGTTCAACAATTAAGTATCAGCCTTTGCCAATTTTATCTCATTTGTTTCCTCCCTTTTTTCTTGAAGTTTTAAAAACTCTAATACATGATGACATTTCATATGTAGAGTAAGATTTTGAAAATCTGCACTTTATAAGTGGAAACTAGGAAAAAAAAATGTCTTGCCAGCAAGACAGAACTGAGAGGCAAGAAATAGCAGTGTGATGTGCTTAAGCTGTTTGCTTAAGCTCTGCAGTTGGCTCTGAGAAGAAGGGCTGATGGCCAGGCGATAAAGCTTCTGATGACCTATTTTCGCCAAACTGTCACTTGCTTTCCACACAAAGCGGTCCCAGGTTGCCGCATTGACTCAAAGGTCTTATAAAAGTGTTTTGCATTTTACTGCAGAGGAGCTGCCCTGTTTGCCATCGAGAGGCCCAGCTGGAAGAGTTGCCCTGGGAGCACTGGAAGGGAGGAGGTGGGTCCCTGCCAGGAAAGGGCCTCTTTCCTCCTTATCAGCTGTAAACAGATAAGGCTGGAGCCCACCCACCCATCAAAACTCCAGTGGAATGTTCTGGCTCATAGAGTGTGTGGGACTGGAACCCCGTGCCAGGACTGGAGGCCCTGTCAGTGTTCTCGGCACATCCGTCATGAAGGAAAACGCTCTGCAACAAATTAGGTGTGAAGGGATTCTCTGAGGAGGACTTTAAAGCGATGGCTGTCCAAGTGGGCTGCCCCCTGGCACCTGTGGGGAGTGAGAAACACCTTTCTCCACCCTCCTAGCTTCTTGGGTGGGGCTGCTTTCTGTCTCTACACATTTTCCTCATCTAGAGATTGCACGTGAGGGGAATCATGCAGTATTTTCCTTCTGCGTCCGGCCTATGCCACGTAGCATAATGTCTTAGGTCCATCTGTGCTGTAGCGCACATCAGAGCTTCACTTGTTTTGCAACTGAATGATATTTCACGAACACCCATCCACCACGTTTTGTCTATTTGTCTATGGCCTCCCCTAGGGCAGGAGGGAGAGGGTGAGAGAGTGGGAGTCCCCGACTTTTGTGACCTGCTGTCTGTTAGAGGTGAGTCCAGGGCCACTCTAAGGGTGGAGGTTGCACATGGGCATGAAGAACAGGAAGGACTCTTTGGGGCCCTGTCAGAGACTCGGCCACACCCATAGATTAAACTCGTTTTGCCATATTTGCTATTTTGTTTTTAGTGGAGAATTTTAAAGTAAATTACATACATCATGACATCTTCTTCTTCCTGAGTATTTTCATATTTAGGATGTCTGAAAAATGAGGCTGTGTTCCCACAAATCTGTATTAGATGGAACTGAATTAACAACAGTGCTCCAGGACCTTGGACCATCCAGCCTAAATTCCATTTGGGGATGAGATGCCTTTTTGTCTCAGAATCCCAAGCGGTAAGCACCATGAACCCCTCAGTTCGTATCTCAGTCTTCCTTTTTATTGGATTTTGTTCTCAATTTCTACCTTCTTATTAGATTATATCTCATTTAATTCTATTTGTTAAAGCTGATTTATTCTAAAATTTGATGAAGCAAAAGTCTGGGTTTTGCCCAATATAATAAGAACTACTTAATTATAAACATTTATGCAGGGCTTTGCTAACCTGCATTTTGTTCTTGGTATAGCCACATGTCTTTTGGGCCCCTTAAAAGGTAATCTTCTATATGAAGCACTTCTGTATGGATCTACAATAAGAATTAACTTTAAAGTTAGTATTTTATTGGGGGATGATGCCCTGCTGATGAAACTCTGTGAATCAACCTCATTTGCTCATAGATAGCACTTGATATATAAAGAGCTTAACACTAGTCCCTCCAGACTGCACACCAATGTTCTGGATTTCACAGTGAGACTCAGAGGGTGTGTGGGGGTTGTCACCTGTAGCTCTGGGATCCAGCCAGTTGGGCTGGGGCTTCCTCCCTGTTTAAATTTGAAAAGGAAACCAGTTTGGAGTAAGAAGTAGATTTTGCCTTGAAACAGCCAACCTACCAGTTTTAATGATTAACAACTGAGTTCATATAGAGAACTGAGCTCAATTCAAGAGTTAATAAAATGGGCCAGGCATGGTGGCTCATGCCTGTAATCCCGGCACTTTGGGAGCCTGAGGCAGGTGGATCACGAGGTCAGGAGATCGAGACCATCTTGGCTAACATGGTGAAACCCCATCTCTACTAACAATACAAAAAATTAGCTGGGTGTGGTGGCAGGCGCTTGTTGTCCCAGCTACTTGGGAGGCTGAGGTGGGAGAATGGCGTGAACCTGGGAGGCAGAGCTTGCAGTGTGCAGGGATTGTGCCACTGCACTCCAGCCTGGGCAACAGAGAGAGACTCTGTCTCAAAAAAAAAAAAAAAAAGTTAGTAAAATGAACAGCCTTTTTTGAGGGATAATTTCAAGGCTTTAAGATAAAAAGTAATAATTGGGCCAGGTGCGGTAGCTCACACCTGTAATCCCAGCACTATGGGAGGCCAAGGCAGGCAGATCACTTGAGGTCAGGAGTTGGAGACCAGCCTGGCCAACATGGTGAAACCCTGTTTCTACTAAAAATACAAAATTAGTGGTGGCACACGCCTGTAATCCCTGCTACTCGGGAGGCTGAGGCAGGAGAATCGCTGGAACCCAGGAGGCAGAGGTTGCAGTGAGCCGAGATCGTGCCATTGCACGCCAGCCTGGGCGACAAGAGCAAAACTCTGTCAAAACAAACAAACAAACAAAAAACAAACAACAACAACAAAACAAACCAGTAATAACCGTACTTTTACATAAAATGCAGAGACAGATTTTCTTTTCTTCAGGCCCAGGTCCAATAAGGGACCCAGAGGGGCTGTGTGGAGTAGAACTCTGCAGAGTTCTGAATGCCCACCCTGCTGGGAATAAGGTCATGCTTGATCCAAATGACTGCAGACCCAGCAAAGGACTCAGTTCTGATAAGACCTCAGCAATTTCCTGGGTGAATTTCAAGCCACTTCATTAATAAGTCAAAGCTTCACAATCACGAAGATATGGAATCGACCAAGGTGTCCATCATTGGATAAATGGATAAAGATAATGTGCCATATATACACAATGGTAAACTATTCAGCCATAAAAAGAATGAAATCATGTCTTTTGCAGCAACATGGATGGAAATGGAAGCCATTATCTTAAGTTCTTAAGTGAAATAAGCCAGGCATAGAAAGACAAACACTGCATGTGCTCACTCATAGTTGGGAGCTAAAAAATATGTATGCTGAAAGTAAGATGAGAGACAATGGAGACAAAGGGTGAAGGGGTGGCAAGGAGGAGGAGGAGTAGGAGAAATTGGTTAATGGGTGCAATGTACATTACTGTGGTGACGGATATCCTAAAAGCCCCGACTTGGCCACTATGCAATCCATGCATGTAACAAAATTGCACATGTACCCCATGAATGTGTACAAATGAAAAAATAAGCTTCCTATTTTCACAAAGACAACAATCCCCTCATGCCACATAGTTTATTAATTACTGACTTTGTGTTTTAGCTGCAAATAACTATTGTCACACAACTGTTTATGAACAATAGCTGCTTAGGGATTTCCTGAAATCTCTCCAGCAGGTGCACCTCTGGTGACATTGCTGCACACTCCCACCCTCCTAATTCAGTCGCCAGCACTCCTGAGAGCCTGCTCAGGCCCTGGCTCACTAAGTTAAGAAGAAGGCACCTTCCCTCTGCCAGCTCCGGTGTGAGGTGTGATAGAGGTCACGTGCTGGGAGACGGAAGGAGGGGTACCTAATTTGAACAGGAAGGAGGGGTGTGTGAGGTACGGCCATTCTGGCTGGAAGAGAAGAAGGAAGAGTGGGAGCCTTTCAGGAAGACTGGGTGGGACTCCTGAATGTGGCAGGGGGTAGGAGGCCTTGGGGCTTGTGCCCTGTGGCTAAGTTGCAGGGTAGGCTGGGGTCCCAGCCTGGGTGGCATGAGAAGAGGGGTGGCTATGATAGCAGTGTTTGTCCTGTCTGAAACTCCTGCTGAAACTGAATCCCCAGTGTGGCAGTGTTGAGAAGTTGGATTCTTTAAGTGGTGATTAGGTCCTGAGGGCTTCATTCTCACGAATGGACTCATCCATCATGAGTTAATGGATTAGTGCGTTATGATATCAATGGGACTGAAGGCTTTAAAGGAAGAAGAAGAAGTAGCATCAGCATGCTCCACCTCCTTGCTGTGGACTGTCCTACACTGCCTTGGGACTCTGCAGAGTCCTCACCAGCAAGAAGTTCCTCACCAGATGTGCTCCCTCGACCTTGGGAGAGAAATGAAAATTTCTTTTCTTCATCAATTACCCAGTTTCACGTTTTCTGCTATAAGCAGCGTATAACAGACTAAGACAGGTGCTGCTTGGGTTCAATGCTAAACACATGATTTCTCTAACTTAGCAAATCGCCAAAGGCTGGGGTTCAGTCCAGTGTCTCTGATGCAGATTCACTGTTGGTGGCATTGGGCAAGGGCTCAGGGTAGCTGGGCAGCCTCAGCAGGGTGCAGTGCCAGGTCTCTTTCCAGAGGTGGCAGGTGTGAATGCACAGAGGTAGGGACCTCACTGGCTTTGGCAGACCATTTAACCTCTTAGAGCCGGTTTCTTCAAGCACTACTTCAGCTTGTCTTAGACAAGAGGCTGCAGGGCTGAGCTTAGTGTGGAAGGGAGGGGAGATGAACACATCAATCATCAGCGTCCAAGAAAAGATGTGGAGGAAGGACTCTGGAAACAGAAAGCAGAGAGGACATTTTCTGCTTGGAAGAGCCAGCAAAGCTGGGCGTAGGACACAGAGTGGTGGAGAGAGGGGCTGAGGTCAGCAGGTATAAGGTCAGCATGAGCAGTGTTAAAGAAAAATTACTCAACGTTACTAGCATGGCAGGTGGACTTGATTCCAGACCACTGAGGTAGGTATAGGTGGATCGACATAGATCAGGTTCAACTCAAATACAGCATGGGCAAGGGGGAGCTGATAACCAAGGAGCAGGGTTGGGGGCAGTGGGTGGAAAATGACTAAAAGGTGATTCAGAGTAAAAAGGACTCTGGCTAATCTGGCCCAATAGGATTCTTGCTGAAGACAGGCCATGGCGGTCAGACTTCACCTTGGGGAGGATGGAGGATGAGGAGCCTGATCAGATATGGAGGGCGATGAGGTATTGAGGGTAGGGGCTTCTTGCTAACCTGACTTACCAAGGTTCTTGGTGAAACTGGATTTTACGAGGACGTGCACAGATGGACGTAGGAGGACGTTCAGGAGCCGGACTACCGTTTGGCCAAGCAGAGAATCTTTGTTAGCAGGAAGCTGAGGGCCCGTTGCAGGGCAGCAGAGTGATAGGTAAATAGGGGGAGCATGTTCATTCATTCTCTCAACAATTAAATATTAAATATGTCTGTGCTACCGGGGATACAAAGGCAAACAAAGCAGGAAAAAAAGTTTTGCTCTTATGGCCAGTACATTCTGGTAGGAGAAGAAAATAAACAACATAAGTAAATAGTATATTAGAGGAAGAAAAATGCTATGGAGAGTAAAAAAATTAGGGCATAAAGGGACATTTGGAGTGTTTTACAGAGAAAGTGACACGCTGGCAAGTCCTCCTCCGCTGAGGGAGCCAGGATGCCTGCAAAGAGTGCGCTGGGCCCAGGAAGGAGCGGGGAGAGCCGGCCCCTGCTGTAGCCTCGAAGGCCTGCTCTCTGGTGGAGCCAGAGAGGCGCGATCTGACTCTTGAGTCTGTGTGGAGCATGAACCGCAGGGCGCAAGGTGGAGGCGGCTGCGAGGGCCCGCACCCTGGGTCAGGGCGGTGGAGGCTGGAAGCGTGCAAGAGTCGCGGGGATTAATGCTGGGTTAGCTCTGGTTGTGAGAGAAAGAGCGCACGGGGAGGACTCCGGGTTTTCCGTCCTAAGGAGCCATTAACTGAAACGGAGACAGTTTTGTTTGGAGCTGTTTGTGAAGGAAGGGCGAGAGGTGGTGTCTATGAGCATCAAGTGGGAAAACGCAGGAGACGCTGCTAGCCAGGGAGAGGCCTGGGCGGGGCGCGATGAGCAGGCAGGTGGCATTTGGAGCTGTGGGAATAAATGCAACCCCAGGAAGCAGGTGTGGACAGAAAACGGAAAAGCGGCCTTGGGCAGCCAGGAGTCCCGAAATTTGCGCGGAGGAGGGGCCTCGGAGCGGGAGAAGAGTGGTCCAGGAAGCCACGTGCAGGGGGTGCTGAGGAGCAGCAGGGAGGGAGGCCCCCTGTCTTACAGCTGGGGGCTGCACTTCTCCATAGGCCATTGCTGCCGGCAGGAGCAGGTTCAGGGCAGTGCAGAGGCGGAGAGCTGGATTGGAGTAGCTCAGATAGCGAGAGGGAGGAGGGGTGTTCAAGGTAAGTCGAGACCACGTTTTGGAGCCATTTTGCTCTACAGGGGAACAGAGAAATGGGATGCAGCTGGAGAGCGAAGCATGAAGAGGATGTTTTAAAGATGGGCCAGGAAAAAGCACGTTTGTACAACTGACTAGAGAGGAAGATGTGGGTGATTCAGGAGTGAGGTGGAAGGCAGAGGTATCCTTAAGAGGTGTAGTCCACCAGGGCAGGGGGTGTGGCAATCCTTCGGCAGTAATGCAGGGAAGACACGTTGCTGTGAGGGGGCAGCCTGCAGATTTATTTTATTTTGTTATTTATTTATTTTTGAGATGGAGTTTTGCTCTTGTTGCCCAGGCTGGAGTGCAATGGCAGTATCTTGGCTCACCACAACCTCTGCCTCTCGGCATCAAGTGATTCTCCTGCCTCAGCCTCCTGAGTAGCTGGGATTACAGGCGTGCACCACCACGCCTGGCTAATTTTGTATTTTTAGTAGAGACAGGGTTTCTCCATGTTGGTCAGGCTGGTCTCGAACTCCCAACCTCAGGTGATCCACCTGCCTCGGCCTCCCAAAGTGCTGGGATTATAGGCATGAGCCACTGCACCCAGCCAGCCTGCAGATTTATTTTAATGAGAAAATCAAAGCAAAAGCAGGGGCATAAGTGGAGCATATGGATGGGACAGAAAACGTTGGAGGCTTTAGCAGAGAAAGGAAAGGGCAGGAAGGAGTCATCCACAGGAGGGGAGAGCGCTGTCCTGTGACTGCTCCTCCAAGCCCCCTCTTGCCGGCCTGGACACAACGGCCTGCACCTTGACCCTATTGCATGCCAGTGGAGCAGAGTCCCCCAGGCAAGAAGCCCCACAGCTGTTGGCCCTGGCTCGGACAGCGGGCAGGGGGCACCGGGGCAGGAGCTGACTGCGATCCTGTGGTCCCAAATGCCCCCTCGCTGATGGCCTCGTGTTCTGGGTGCAGAGCAAAGAGGAGCAGGTGTCGAAGGCGCCTCAGGCAGGCGCTGGGCTCGGTGGGCGTCTTGTGCTCCATGATTTTTTTTTATTTTATTATACTTTAATTTTTAGGGTACATGTGCACAACGTGCAGGTTTGTTACATATGTATCCATGTGCCATGTCGGTGTGCTGCACCCATTAACTCGTCATTTTGCATTAGGTATATCTCCTAATGCTATCCCTCCCCCCTTCCCCCACCCCACAACAGGCCCCGGTGTGTGATGTTCCCCTTCCTGTGTCCGTGTGTGCTCATTGTTCAATTCCCATCTATGAGTGAGAACATGCTCCATGATTTCGAGACCATTTGTAGCCAGCTCCGCCGGCCCGTGCTCCGAGCTGCAGCAGCTGCCACGCACAACAGCACCGCCAGGAGTGTCCTGGGGGCTTTCTTCAGAGGAGGCTGTCAGCATCCTCAAGTTCCAGCCGCTTAGCCCCAGTCCTGCAAGAGGTTTTTTCACCAGAGGCTTCTCAATGGCTTGAAAGCTCGGCTGACTCCCAGGAAGTTTGCCGGGAACACCAAGCTGTCAGTGACATTCGTGGCGCCAAGACTTACCCGGGTTGCACGCATCGGCCACTGTCTGTGCCACGTGCACTGACGCCACCTGAGATGTGCACGGTCCGCACGCCGCACGCGCACGCCGCAACGCGCAGCGGCTGGCTTGTAATGCTTGCACGGCACGCGCGCGCATAATGGTTTGGCTGGCGTGTAACTGCACGCGCGTGCCGCACGTGTGTAACGGCTTGGCTGGCCTGTAACGGCTTGCACGCGCACGCTGCACGTGCGTAACGGTTTGGCTGGCGTGTAACTGCACGCGCATGCCGCACGCGCGTAGCGGCTTGGCTGGCCTGTAGCGGCTTGGCTTTGCGTTGGTCGCTTGGATTGACCTTTCCTCCTTGGATTGACGGTTTCTCCTTGGGCTGACGTTTCCTCTCTCACGTTCTTTTACTGGGCTTGATCTTTTCTCTGCTGGGTTTGGCATTCCCTTGGGTGGGCCGGGTGTTTTCTTGGGGGGGGTGGCCCTTGCTGGGGTGGGCGTGGGGTCACCCTGGGTGGGTGTGGGTTTTCCCTGAGTGGGGTGGGCTGGCCTCCCCTGCTGGGGTTGGCAGGTTTTGGCTGGGATTGACTTTTCAAACAGATTGGAAACCCGGAGTTACCTGCTAGTTGGTGAAACTGGTTGGTAGACGCGATCTGCTCGCTACTACTGGCCTCTCCTGGCTGTTAAAAGCAGATGATGGCTGAGGTTGGTTCAATGCCGGCTGCCTCCTCTGTGAAGAAGCCATTTGGTCTCAGAAGCAAGATGGGCAAGTGGTGCTGCCACTGCTTCCCCTGCTGCAGGGGAGAGGCAAGAGCAACGTGCATGGCCAGCGTGCAGGAGAGGCAAGAGCAACGTCAGCACTTCTGGAGACCACGACGACTCTGCTATGAAGACGCTCAGAAGCAAGATGGGAAGTGGTGCTGCCATTGCTTCCCCTGCTGCAGGGGGAGAGGCAAGAGCAACGTGGGCGCTTCTGGAGACCACGATGACTCCGCTATGAAGACGCTCAGAAGCAACATGGGCGCTTCTGGAGACCACGATGACTCCGCTGTGAAGACGCTCAGAAGCAAGGTGGGCGCTTCTGGAGACCACGATGACTCCGCTGTGAAGACGCTCAGAAGCAACGTGGGCGCTTCTGGAGACCACGATGAGTCCTCTGTGAAGACACTCAGAAGCAACGTGGGCGCTTGGGGAGACTACGATGACAGCGCCTTCATGGAGCCCAGGTACCACGTCCATCGAGAAGATCTGGACAAGCTCCACAGAGCTGCCTGGTGGGGTAAAGTCCCCAGAAAGGATCTCATCGTCATGCTCAGGGACACTGACGTGAACGAGAAGGACAAGCAAAAGAGGTAACCAGGCCTGGGCTGGGAGGAGGTGGGACGTGGGGGGATGATGGGGACATACCCTCCTGGCGGGGGAGGAAGGGGACCTGGCTTTCTCGCCTCCGCAGGCCTCACACCACCCTGGATGTGGAAACCTCAGAGAGGTCAGGGCCCAGGCCCCTTTATGAGCTGCAACGCAAAAACAAAACTTTAGCTGATTTCCAATCAAATTATAATTTTCCTCGTAGAACACTAATAGACTGTTTTAAAGTGATTTAACTCGCAAAATTGTTGATGCAGCAGATTATTTTTAATCTACAGATTTTAAAACAATGTTCTATACGTTATAGAAAAGTGTATATTGAGAACTAAGAAGGAAGCCCCATAACACATCAACTTCAGGGCTAAATATTCTTCAAATAAAATCCAGTATGGGTTTTATATAAATGTACACTGTGTAAATATGTTCTTTACTGAGGAAACTTAGAAGGAAACTGAAATGGGAAGATGGTTCCTGTGCTCGAATAGGAAGATCGAATTTTCTTAAGATGTGAGCTTTTTGGCTGGGCGGGGTGGCTCATGCCTGTAATCCAGCACTTTGCGAGGCCTAGGTGGGCGGATCACGAGGTCAGGAGATGAGACCATCCTGGCTAACATGGTGAAACCCCGTCTCTACTAAAAAATATAAAAAAATTAGCTAGGCGCGGTGGCAGGTGCCTGCAGTCCCAGCTACTCAGGAGGCTGAGGCAGGAGAATGGCGTGAACCTGGGACGCGGAGCTTGCAGTGAGCCAAGATAGCGCCACTGCACTCCAGCCTGGGAGACAGAGCGAGACTCCGTCTCAAAAAAAAAAAAAAAAAGATGTGAGCTTTTTCTATTTATCACTTTCACCTAAGCCAAATAAAAATAGCAGTTTTAGCGTTTTTAAATTCCACATGCTGTCTTTTATTATTGTGATAAATTTTTTTGTAACAGAATGGTAAAAGGCTTGCTTTTCCAGATATCAAAATGTGCATGTTATTTATTTCCACAAATTGTTTACTAACGGCTGAAAAGACATCAATGAATAAAACAGAATAGGAAATTTAGAAATACCCAAATATATGTAAGAATTTAGCACTTGATAATGGTGATGTTTTTTATTATTTAAAAAAGATGGATTGTTCATAATTCATTTTTGGAGAAAACTATCTAGATGTTTATATCACAAAAATAAGAGTATAGATTAAAAATTTTAAATATTTGAAAAGAGAAACATACCAGAAGAAAACACAAATGCCTATTTATATATTTTTTTGATGGAGTCTCTCTCTGTTGCCCAGGCTGGAGTGCAGTGGTGCGATCTTGGCTCACTGCCACCTCTGCCTCCTAGCTTCAAGCAATTCTCTGCTTCAGCCTACTGAGTGGCTGGGATTACAGGCACCTGCCACCACGCCTGGCTAATTGTTTTGTATTTTTAGTAGAGATGGGGTTTCACCATCTTGGCCAGGCTGGTCTTGAACTCCTGTCCTCGTGATCCACCCATCTTGGCCTCCCGAAGTGCTGGGGTTACAGGCGTGAGCCACCGTGCCTGGCCTACATATGCAGATACGATAAAATAAGCACATTTTAAAATTGGGCAAAGTACTTTTTTGCATATCTACCAGTGACCTATGCGCATAGGAAAAGATAGCGTTCCTGGTAGAAGAAGGAATTAAGTTAGAAGAGGAATGAAATACTGTTTTCTATTTAAGTTAGAGGAGGAATGAAAGGCCGGGTGCAGTGGCTTATGCCTGTTATCCCAGCACTTTAGGAGGCTGAGGCAGGTGGATCATGAAGTCAGGAGTTTGAGACCAGCCTCGCCAGTGTGGTGAGCTCCCATCTCTACTAAAAATACAAAAAATTAGCTGGGCATGGTGGCACACACCTGTAATCTCAGCTACTCAGGAGGCTGAAGCAAGAGAATTGCTTGAACCAGGGAGGTGGAGGTTGCAGTGAGCCGAGATCATGCCACTACATTCCAGCATGGGTGACAGAGTGAGACTCCATCTCAAAAAAAAAAAAAAAAAAAAAAAAAAGAAATACTGTTTTCTATCCACAAAGTTTGTGAGGATGAAGAACAGTGGTACTTATATAGTTGTTTAAAGTTTAAATTGCTGCAGGTTTTCAAACAGACACTTTAGTGGTAAGAATCACATTTTAAAAATGTTATGCTTTTTACTCGTCAATTCCATTATACTGAAATATCTTTACCAAATAGATGTCTGTTTTTCTTAGTATTGTTTAAAATAGCAGTGTATTTAGAAGAACCCATATAAAGATTTCATGAACAAATTTCAGTGCATCCATAGGATGGAATAATATGTAACTATTGAGGATGTCAGTAGATACAGAGATATGTTGACATGCAAAGATGTACTTTGCTATATCAAGTGAGAAAAAAACCAGTTTGTTACACATATACACGAACAGAATCTGCTCTTGTGTTAGCTGAAAATATGTAGAAAATATAATCAAACTTGTTTCTGGGGATTTGTAAGTGAAGTTTTTCCCTTTCTCTTATCTGTGATTTCTGCAGTGAGCATCTGAAGTTTTAGTTAAGGTTCATTAGTAATGAAATAATCCTTGGGAAGAGAAGGAATATGCTTCTTGCGTAGATGCAAATAATTTCTCACATTCTATTATTTATTTTTATTTCTGTGGTTAGCTATCTTCTGTGAACTTTTACCCTCTTCAGAAGTAAAGGGATTGTGTTTACCTGTTCCTGTAGATTTTATTGTATATACATTTTATTACATAATTACCTTTTCATTATATATAGATTAACATGTAAAAAGTATGAATTAATCATTTTACTTGAGTTATATATTTATGAAAATTAAAATAGCAAATATAAAAGATTATTACTATTGCACATGTATTGCCCTACTCTACAGGAGTTTTCTTTAAAAATATTGAACTCCCAAGCTGTGTTCTTCCATTTTTTCAATCCATTTAGTCATCAGACATAAGCCAGACACCTATTATGGGGCAGGCATATTCTACTATCTCTCAGGATCCTTCCATCTTTGAAAACTTCATGTTTACCTGCTAGGCTTAAGCAAGCTGAGAGATTTAAAATTGGGGCATTAGGACTTAATCTCAATTGAAGCTTTTCCTCCCTCCTTTCAAACAGAAGCATTTCTGAAGGTAGAAAATAGTAAAAGGCAACCCTTAACTGCCCTTTTGAAAATTTATAAGTCTTGGGTAAAGACTGTTTTAGTTGTTTTAAGTACTAAAATGTGGTACATACACAGCATGGAATACTATGCAGCCATGAAAGAAGGAACGAGAGCATGTCCTTTGCAGGGACATGGATGGTGTTGAAAGCCATTATCCTTAGAAAACTAACATAGGAAGAGAAAACCCAATACTGCATGTTCTCACTTATAGGTGGGAGCTACATGATGAGAACACGCAGATACCTAGAGGGAAGCAACACACGCTGGGGCCTATCAGAGGGTGGAGGGTGGGAGGAGAGAAAGAAGCAGGAAATAGAACGAACAGGTACTGGGCTTAACACCTGGGTAATGAAATAGTCTGTACAACCAACCCCCTTGGTGCACGTTTACCTATGTAACAAACCTGCACATCCTGCACATGTACCCCTGCATGTAAAAGTTGAAAAAAGCTCCACAAATAGTTTCATAAATCCTTTGTAAAAAGAGAAAATTTATAAGTCTTGAATCCGAATATGAATCATTGGAAATATCTGATGTACATACATTGTATAAATCTAAGTATTGAAAAAAATAAGCCCATGCTATGCATTTCAATTCCAAGTTTTCTTTGGCTTAAAGTTTATTGAAAACCAAAGTAAAAATTGGTTTATTTTAGAAATTTGTTGTTGTTTTCACCTCAGCTCTCTTATTCCATAGTACTTAAAAACTAAAATTTATCTAAATGCTGGTCATCTGAGTGGAACGGCCCCAGACCTGTTATAACATATTCTACTTAATGTAAGGCACCAGGGATTGTATGATGCCCCATTATTTTATATCTCAATAAGAGAATTATTTAAATGCCGCCAATTATAGTAAATCATGAATTGTAAGTGGTATTTCAGTGGAGACAACATGGAGACAATGATCATCTTAGAATCACTAAAATACAATGTTACCTGCAATATTTAAAACATACCTGAAAGTGTAGGTATAATTGTATCATCTCACTTAATTCTTTAGTGGTATTAGTAAAAATTATAATATCTAACAATTATTGAGCTGTTGTTAGGAACTATTCTATATCTTTTGTGCAGAGTCTCATTTAAGAATTACAGTGGTTTCCTGTGAGAAAGCTACTATTTTCATTCCTATTTTATTGACGAGGAAACTGAGACCCCAGAAGGCTAAGCAACAGCCAGGAAGTGACAGAGCTTCAAGTAGGATTCCAGCCCAAGTTGAATGTCATCCAAGGGCTATGCTCTTTGTATTCATATAGGCTGCTCTTTCATTAATACAGCGAGTAATGAGAGATAATAAATAGTGTGGTTTTTTCATGGGAAAGTTAAATGTTTGTTTTGAAGGCAGAGTAATAGCAGGGTATTCAGTGTTTGCAATTACGTAAATCATTGATACGGCTGTAGCTGGTGCACTACAATTTCCTAAAAAGTCTTCTCACTCTCATAGGACTGCTCTACATCTGGCCTCTGCCAGTGGGAATTCAGAAGTAGTAAAACTCCTGCTGGACAGACGATGTGAACTTAATGTCCTTGATGACAAAAAGAGGACAGCTCTGACAAAGGTATGCAGTAGCCAACTATATCAGCGTGAGGTGGGTTTGATTTCAATACATAGCATAAAAATGAGTTTTCTCCTTTAAATATAAGTAGTTGGTGAAAGCTGTGGAATGTTTATTTTGAATTCCTAGGATTTGTAATTTGTTTTTGGTCTAATACTGACAGGCCGTACAATGCCAGGAAGATGAATGTGCATTAATGTTGCTGGAACATGGCACTGATCCAACTATTCCAGATGAGTATGGAAATACCAGTCTGCACTATGCTATCTACAACGAAGATAAATTAATGGCCAAAGCACTGCTCTTATACGGTGCTGATATCGAATCAAGAAACAAGGTATAGATCTACCAATTTTATCTTCAAAATACTGAAATGCATTCATTTTAACATTGACCTGTGTACGGGCCAGTTTTCCGTATTTGGAAGCTCAAGCATAACCTGAATGAAAATATTTTGAAATGAACTAATTATCTAAGATTTTATTTTAAATATTGTAACTTTCAAAGAAGCATTAGAGGGTACAGCTTTTTTAAATGCACTTGTGGTAAATACTTTTTTTGAAAACACTGAATTTATAAAAGGTAATACTTACTATTTTTCAATTTTTCCCTCCTAGGATTTTTTCCCCCTAATGAATGTAAAATGGCAAAATTTGCCCTGAAACAGGTTTTACATGAAAACTCCAAGAAAACTTAAACATGTTTCAGTGAATAGAGATCCTGCTCCTTTGGCAAGTTCCTAAAAAGCAGTAATAGACACGAGGTGATGCACCTCTCAGTGGCAAGGCTTAAGATATTTCTGATTGCTCATGAGGCAGAAGTGGAAAGGGAAAAAGAGCAATCCGAAATATCAGGGCCAATTTGGAAATTAGGTAATAGAGGGAAAAGACCGTGAAGAGGTTGTGTGTGTGTGTGTGTTGTTGTTGTTGATTCATTTGTTTCCTTTGTATGGTGAGACAAGGTTCTCTTCAATTTTAGAGAATGACAGTTTTCAGTTTGGGAGAGGGAGTTAGTGGGTTGTAAACTGCCTAGAGATCAATTTTAGGAGGCCTCTGAGGAACCAGATTGGCAGTGAATTGGTGTAATGTAAGGGGAAACCCTTGAGCAGAGGGAATATCAAGTAATTAACTGACTTAGTATCCTATTCTGGTAGAAATGGCCAATTAGAGTCTCAGCTCTGCTTTCAAATCTAGAGTGTCTGGATGAGAAGGTGGAAGATAAATAAGTAACAAGATCAAGTTGGATTTTGAGTTGACTAGACCCTGTTCTTCTCTTACTGGGAACAATCATGTGGTGTTTTCAGCAAATGGGTCTCTCTCCTCCTCCTTACTCTTTTTGGCCAAATCTTCAAATGAGAAAGGGAATTGGTCATGTGGGTGAGAAATGAGACTGAAGTAATTGTCTATTACACTAGCTTTCAGCTAGAATTGTGCATCCCAGTAACCTGAGGAAAGTGTTTAAATAATCAACAAGTCTAGGCTTTTTCCTGAAGATTTTGATACAGTAAGTCTAATAAAGCCTGGATATGTATATTTGAAAATGTTTCCTTGAAGCCAGGCATGGTGGTGCATGGCTGTGGTCCCAGTTGCTAGGGAGGCTGAGGTGGGAGGATTGCTTCAGCTCAGGAGTTCGAGTCTAGCCTGGTCAACATAATGAGACCAACAACAACGACAACAACAGCAATAACAACAACAATTTTCTCAAAATCTGGATACACTCCTGCTTAAGAACCACTGAATACAGAAATGTAATATGTAAATTCTTATATCTCAGAAACTTAAGGTAGCTCTAGAAGAGTTGGAGTTGGATATGTGCTGATTTCTTTAAATCTTTCCTTTCCAGTAACGTTAATCTGACTTTTTTTTTTTTTTTTGAGATGGGGTCTCACTCTGTTTCCCAGGCTGGAGCGCGGTGGTGCAATCACAGCTCACTGCAGCCTCGACCTCCCCAAGCTCAGATGGCCCTCCAACTTCAGTTTTTTTTAGTAGAGATGAGGTTTTTGCCATGTTTCTCAGGCTGGTCTTGAACTCCTGGGCTCAAGCGGTTCACCTGCCTCAGCCTCCCAAAATGCTAGGATTACAGGTGTGAGCCACCATTCCTGGCCTAGTCTGTCTTTTATCTCTGTGGTTGAGACATTAAAATGAATATTGTTGGTAGTATCTATCAGGTTACAGAATAATACATTTTCCTTTCTACCATCAGTTATTCACTGCCATTCAGAACGTCTTTAGAAATTTGCTGTGAGTAGTCTTTCAGTAAGTAGAGGATGGCCCTCTCAGCATTTTGTGTCTCTTTGTTCAATCATTCAAGTGCTTAGGTCAGTAAGTCGTTAAGGGCAGAGTTTTCTCAATTAGAATTATAGCAAATTCTAAACCATTTTTTGCCAATTGCAGTTGTATTATGGACTATCCAGTGCGTCTCAAGTATGTAGAGCTTTGGCATAATCGGCAGTTTTAAACACTTAAAACCATGGAGTTACTAAGAATACAGATAGGAATTCTGTTAATTTAGTTTCAGTAGTCCTACGAACTGATGATTTAGTTAACAATCTGGGAAAATTAAATACAGATAGATTTTAAATAAATGAATGTTGGAAAGTTTTTTCAAATGGGCAGTATGAGTTTTAATAGCAATTTTTGTTGCATGTTGGAGGTTGAACTTTCGGTAAAACATGAAACTAAAGAAATATTTTACATGCAAATTCTTGCTTTATACACAATTTGTTTTAGGGTTGAGGATATACAGACAAAAGATACAGCTCCTGCCCTCAGGAAGCTCTTTGTTTAGATGGGAAAAATATTATCATCCAATAATGCCATACCAAATGCTGGGTTAGAAGTAAAGAGTCTTGGAAGCAGTAAATGTTTAAAGTGAGTTTTTGAGTTGATTAGAGTTAACGTGGTGAGGCAGAGAAGGGGTGTTTCCAAGGGAAGGAGCAGTGTGTAGGAAAGCACAGAAGAGTGAGAAGGAAGCGACTACAATTTATTTACTTTCTATGCATGTAAGTCCATAAGATCTTATATAAAGTTTCTACTTCAGTTGAGGAATATGTACTTTTTTGAATTACATAAGTTTTCGCTTTATATTGTTTTGCAGCTTGGCCTCACACCACTGTTACTTGGTGTACATGAACAAAAACAGCAAGTGGTGAAATTTTTAATCAAGAAAAAAGCTAATTTAAATGCACTGGATATATATGGAAGGTATAGTTGTTTCTTTTAATCTGTGTGTTCTAGATAGCAGTCACTCAAGTCATAAATATTAAATTAATAAGATTATACTTACTGGGATATAGTGATCAGTATGAACACAAATCAGTTAGGTAGAAAAACAGTTATTTGGACTGGGCAACATAAAGAACAGTTTTAGTAGGATTCATCTTTTATTATATTGACTGATGTTATTTGTTATGTGACATTTTTGGTTACATGATCTTATGTTAGCTAAAGGGATTTCATATTAATATTATGAAGTTTGAACTTTAACTTTCAGTTAAAGTTATGACTCAGTATTGAACTTCTTAACGCTTTCTAATAGTTTTTAACCTTTGTGTCTTACATGCTTTTCCACTAAATACGCTGTATTAAACATAAATGGGGTAGAAAATCCTTTTGTCTTTTCAATGACTTTGCCTTAAGTTGCTTTCTTTGAAGAATATTGTTAGCTTATCCCTACATGACACTTAATTGCTGTTCCCACATACTGTGGGTTCAACAGCTTTTTTCCTTTTTTATTTCCAGTGTATTTTGATGTTTTTATTTTTAATTGGTATGGAGAGAGGGAGTGAAGATAGTTTTAAGTGGATACACTTTTCCTTTAATGAAGGGAAGCCATAGGTGGGTGATAAAGAGAAAAGAGCTAGACTTTGGATTCACACAATACTGGGTTGAATTCCTAACTTTCTTACTTGCTAGGTGTGTGACCTTGGGAATGTTATTTACCACCAAATATGTTGTCATATATGAAAAATAGGAGAATATATCCTTCAAAGTTGGCTGTGCATAAGAAAGAAAGATATATGTGGCATTTAATTCAGTGCCTAGCACATGCTTATTGGCATCATTAACTGAAACTCCTGTGACTACTATTCTTACCATTATTATTAATCTTACTGCTTTCAGCATGCAGAGAGCTCTTATTTATTTTACCCCCTAGCTGATTTTCTATTACAGCATATGAGTCTAGGGAAGCTGTGACAAAATCTTCACTTAAATCTTTGTTCACTTCAGATAAGTGTCCCTAACATTGTTTCTTGCCCGTCAAAGGACTTTAAATTAGTAGCCTCTGCTATGCAATACCCCACTGAGATAAGAGGGGTTTGTTTTGTCCCTTCCTGTTAACCTTGGTGGTATTTTACAAAGATGAACACTTGAGCACTGAAGATGCTTATGTCTTTTAGTGCATGTAAATGTTTGATTCTGCACAGACAGGCAAGAAGTTAAATTGGTAACGTATATCAAGTTAGCTTTTAAAATAACTTTATTACAGTTCCTATCTCTGTCATTTTAGAACTGCTCTCATACTTGCTGTATGTTGTGGATCAGCAAGTATAGTCAGCCTTCTACTTGAGCAAAGTATTGATGTATCTTCTCAAGATCTATTTGGACAGACGGCCAGAGAGTATGCTATTTCTAGTCATCATAATGTGTAAGTGTTTACATTAAAAGGCTAGTTAATGCTAAATTGAGGTTTAAAATAATTATAACAGTTGCATCTTACATATCAAGTGAGATGTCATAGTTTGGTTCAGGTAGTTTTAGAGTGGCAGTGAGTTAGTCCCCTGCGTCAGCCAGAAATCAGACAAAAAGCAAGACAAGTTAGAAGTACCAATGGGTGCAGGATTCTTTATGTCAAGACTTTTAAGACCTTTATCCTTAGAGATCCCAACATTGTTCATTTCATCCAAGTGTAACACCTATGCATGGGATAAAAAATAGTGTCACATCTTTGATTTTTCTGATTAGTTATTTGGGCCTGCAAATGTCCAGTTTATCAGCAAGTCTTGTACTGTCTTCTGGGGACTATGTCCTATATACTCCTTGAATTTTTCAGGAACCGAAGGGGTTCACTAAATCCAAGGAAGACAGTCCCTTTTATCAAGTCAGGAGGAGGAGAAAAAAAAAGGACATTGCAATCATTCTGTTGTTTCCATTGATTCTGTTGCTGCATTGTTGCCACTCAAACTGGCCCTGCTGCCTTAAGATGAATCGGTAGATTCAGGTCCCTCAAGTCTTCATGGCGATTCATACAGTGACTTTGAAGTACAACGTTTTTTAGTTCCCATACCTATGCTTATATGCTCAGCCATTGTTCCCAAAGCACCAGCCTCCTGCTCTGGCCACTGGGCATCCTGACTTTATAAACCACACACAAAGTGAGCAAATTGGCCCTTCCCCCCATATTCAGAACCTAATGTGGAACCCACATCTTAGCCAAGAATTAGCTGAGACCTTCATGGTAAGAGATCCTTTGAGGCTGTTGTTGGTCTTTTCTCTAGCAGGTATTGGGTGGGCTTGTTCTAAAGGGTCAGAGGGGTTGAAATAATGTGGCAGAAAGAGATCAGTGTTTGTTTCTTCTTCTTTGCTACCAGATCTGTACTGTGAGGCACCTTTATATCCTGTATAGAACCTTGGGCAGTAGAAAATCCCATATGAACCTTCCCTTGAGCAGTGGCTCCCAGCTGTGGTTGGCCCCTTGAGTGATCTGATTTACATGATAATGAAAATCGTCCAAGCTACTTCCATCTCTAGCTCAAGATTTTAAAATATTTTCAAATTCTAGCTCACAGGAAGCCATTGAAGAGAATTCTCAGAATCTCAAGTAGGTTAGTTGGACTTAACAGAGCCAAGCCTTGTCCATGACTCGTCACTAATCATGTGTAAGAGTAGGGCTTTGTGCTTGCTTCGGCGGCACATATCCTAAAATTGGAACAATACAGAGAAAGTTAGCATGGCTTCTGCATAAGGAGGCAGCACAAATCTTTGAAGCATTCCATATTTTGTGCAGTCACTGGAAGGTCATTTGACTATTTGCTGACTAGCTCTAAGGAAACAGTGTGAATCAAAGCAAAATGGGTGCCACCAAAATATTGAAATTGTGATTTGCACTGCAAAAATAGTCATGTAAGATGGTCTATGAGATGACTTTGAGCTGAATAACGTGTTCGGTGCAAAATACATTGTTAGTATGTATGTCGAAAATTACAGAATGTCAACTTGCAACTTCTTCATGGAAACTAAAAAAAAGAAAAGTAGACTTTTGGTCTCCCATGTCAGCTGGAATTGAACATCAGTATAAAGCATTATCCTCACAAACATCTGCTGGCTGAGAGTTTGAGTCTGTAGAGAAGGATCGTTGGTCCAAACCAGGTCTTAACATCCATTGGTTTTTCTGCCCTTGGTGTGATTGATCAACTCCGTAATAGTGGACAATCACATTACCTACTTTAATGAGATATTTATGAATAAATTTAGTTACAAACTGTGACATAGTTGAGATGCCCTGAATTATAAGCCATAAGGAGTAGGACAACTAAGAGGCAAAATTAGGACTCAATAACATTTTCTGAAAACTACAACATTTGCATATTAGAACCTATGAACAAAATACGCATTGGGTTTTATTTGGGATTCCAAGATAATTTTAGTCATAAAGTTTAGGAAGAGATTATTCCATTGCTTTACTATTTCTCTGAGCATTTAAAAAATATTATCTCCTTAAATTTTTATAACAACCTAGGGAAATAAGGCAGCAAAGTCCTCACTTTGTTGAAGAAGACATTGAGCCTAAGAGAAGCAAGTTGTCCAAGAACAAATAGCTGTTCATTATGCAGCTAGGACTTATGCAGAGTTGGGACACTTTTTATTATGTCATGCTAATGCAACCTAATTTACTGGGTCACATGCCCTCGATTTATGAGTATTTCACCCTACATTTTTTTCTTCTTTAATTAGAAGCTTAAAGAGAAGTTTGCAGAATGTACTCATAAGTGGATGGGATAATACTGTTAAGTTCTGATATTCTGATATTGTTTGAAATACTCTTAAGAATTTTACATTTGGTAAGTATTTTTTATATCAGTATTAAAATAGTAATTTGGTTTATTATATTTTTATACATAGAATTTGCCAGTTACTTTCTGACTACAAAGAAAAACAGATGCTAAAAGCTTCTTCTGAAAACAGCAATCCAGGTAAGACTTGTGACAGTGAATTACTTTAGGTCAGTTGTCCCCAACGTTTTTGGCACCAGGGACCAGTTTTGTGGAAGACAATCTTTCCATGGGCTGGGGAAAGTGGGGATGGTTTCAGCATTATTCAATCATGTTACATTTATTGTGCTACTTTATATTATTATTACATTGTAATATATAATGAAATAATTATACAACTTACCATAACGTAGAATCCGTGGAAGCTCTGAGCTTATTTTTCTGCAACTAGATGGTCTCATCTGGGGGCAAAGTGAGACAGTGACAGATCATCAGGCATTAGATTCTCATACAAAGCACACAACCTAGATCCCTCGGATGGGCAGTTCACAACAGGGTTCATGCTCCAATGAGTATCTAATATTATCACTGATCTGACTGGAGGCAGAGTTCAGGTGGTAATAGGAGCCATGGGGTGTGGCTGTAAGTACAGGTGAAGCTTCCCTGGCTTGCCTACTGCTCACCTCCTCCTGTGTGGTGTGGTTCATAATAGTCCATGGACTGTTACGAGTCTGTGGCCTGGTAGTTGAGGACCCCTGCTCTGGGTGGTTCTACCATAGATAAAAAAGTAAAAGTAAGGAATTTTTGATCACAAAAGAACACTGAAGCACAAGTCATGTTACATATGCTTGTCCCAATAAGGTCTCACTATTACTGACTTCATTCCTCCTCATTTGAAATTGGAAAGGGATATATTTACTTTGTTGGTACAAGATGTGTTTTACCTGCTGGTTAATTGTCATGATAACAGTAATTTTGTTAGAACAAGATGCTCTGCTACCATTTGCCAAAAGATTGTCATAATAAATATACAAATTGCCCAACTCTAGGCTCAGCAGATTATAATAAAAGTAGAAAAATGTTTCACACTAACAAAAATGCTAGTATGCTACCTGGTTGTGGACACCTAATAGATTGTATAGTCTAAACTGTATGAGGACACCTTTAATTTAGCCATCTATTTATCAAAGAGCTTCTGTAAGTTAGGTTTTATAAGTTGCAGGAGACAAAGATGGAATAGATGTAGTTTTGATCTTTAAGGTGCTCGTAGTGGAGCTGTCTCCATTTCTGTGCTTTTTCAACAGAATTTACAAAGAAAACATTTCTATTTATGTTTTCACTTGTCTGCTTAACAAATAACTATCAAATGTCTTTTAGATACTAACCATTTTTCTGATGCTAAAGAACACAAACAAAAATACAGACAGGAGCTTGTTATTATCATTGTCATTTTCATTATTTTACTACTTTATTCAGTGCTTACTGTGTGCTAGATGCCCACTGGAAGCTTATAATTATGATTTATTATATATTGATTATGTGCCAGACATATGTAATGAGGAATGAAAATTTTGGAAAAAAGTAGGTATGATTTAAGGTAAGCATGCAGAGAAAGAAGAATTTTTCTAGGTAAAGAAGCAGAAGAATAATGTTTGGCAGAAGGAACATGCAGCAAGGTTGTGTGTTTGCCAGAAGGAACATCTAATGAGATTGCCTCTTTGGCAGGAAGAGCAGCAAGTGCAAAAGACAAGATGCTTGAGTGAACTTTGCAGGGTTTCTGAGCAATTCACTTTTGCTAGTACCAAAAGTGTGAGATACGAGAGGTTGGGAATGAGGTGAATATTTAGCTAAGGCAAGTTTATGATAGACTTTTTAATACTATAGAAATGAGTAGGTCTTACCTGTGGGCCATGGGAAGTTTACCAGGTAGAATGCTTTGGACTGCAAATACTAGATGAGCAGTGGCTAAAACAGTAGGAACCAGAGTTGTTTTGTTTGTTCATTGATATCCTAGGGATCCCACTTGTCCCTCTTTCAGCTGTGCTGTTGGCACTGTTTTATTCACGTCTCCTTTCGTGGTTGGCTAATCCGCAGCAACTCCAAACATCTTGTTCTCCCAACACAACATCGCGAGCGCTGCTTTTCTTCACATGTGTCTTTTAAACAAGGAGAAAACTTAGAAGCATGCAAGGGGCTTCCTGTAGCATTTCATTGGCTGGGTCACACCGCATGCTCCTTCCCAAACCAGGCACTGGGAAGGCAAATACCTGATTAGCTTAGAATAAACATTTCTCTTTCTGAGGCTGAGGAGGGGGATTGGGATAATATCCCAATAGACTTGTGTTTCTTCTGCAAGAAAGGATAAGGCATGGCTATTGATAGGGAGCCAACAGTGTGTGCTGCAGGGGCTCATTGGAGAAATTTGAGCAGGGGAGTCACAAGATTAAATTTGAGTATTAAGGCATTCTGGTTACGGTGTAAAACGGGTTAGCAAGCTTTTTCTGTAAAGGACCAGGTGGGAAATATTTTAGACTATGTGGTCTGTGTCATATCTGCTTAACCCTGCTGTTGTCTGCTTTGTAGCGTGAAATCCTGATTATACGTAAGCAAACAGGCATGACTGAGCTCCTATAAAACTTTATTTACAAAGGCATAAGGCAGATTGGATTTGGTCTGTAACCTATAGTTTGCTGGGATTGATGGAAGGTTCTTTACCATGTAAAGAAACCAGGAGACAAAGGAAGCTTTTGCAGTAGTCAGCTGTAGTTTCCATGTCACACATCCTTGGACTAGTATCAATGTATTATAAGGCTTTCACCCATCCATGGTGAAATAAATAACGTTAGGAATCTCAGTTACTCATTTTAATGTGTTGGCCCTTGTTATGCCTTTTTCATTTGTTTGGCTTAATTTTTTTTTCATGTAAGAAATAACATTAATAGTTGCGGTTTTCTTTTAAATAAAAGCCATTTTGTAAATGTTTATGTTCCCAATGGCAGTGGGAATGCAAAACGGAGGCAGAGGAGAGGTATAGTCAATATGATTTAGTGATAATTGAATGAGAAAGGCTTGGGGGACAGAGAGAAATCTCAGACGATATACAGGTTTCCAGGTTGTACACCAGTATTTAGCCTGGATGTGAGGAAGGAGTAGGAAATTTTCTGGTGAATACAGAAGAGCAAAGAGCAGCAGGTCAGCAGGAATGACTAATGTTTTTCTATGCATGTTTAATGGAATATTCGTGTAGGATATTTTGAGTAGGTAATTGGATAATCAGCATTTATAATTTGCATCCTACTAGTTTGACTCTCAGCAATAAGACTTGTCAAAGATCCGAGAATCTGAAAGTTGATGATAAATGTCCATGTGTATCACCATCCGTGACCGAAAGTCAGCATCCACAGAACACAGAATTGGGACAGATGAACTTAATAGATAAAGATGCATATCATGGCTGTTCCTCTTAGGGAATGATACTCTCCATGACCTGTGTGAGTCACAGCTGCCAGAAAAGAAAGAGCAAGGAGCGTATGAAGGAAGCACAGCAAATTCAGTCCTAGAGTGCCCTGCTTGACTTCACGTCATAGTTCTGACTTCTAAAAAATCATTTTCTGCAAAACCTGCTTTGTGTTTTTCCCTCTTGCAGCCTGCAGCCAAACAGAATCCCTTTAGCAGGGCATTTTTGTGTTCTTCTTTTAAACAAGGCAACATATAAATAATTAAAAGAAGTAAGAGAAAGAGGGTTTTTTGTATGGGATAGTATTTAACGTAAACTTGAGAGTGAGTACCAGGATTATACTTAGAATTTATGGACTGGATGGGAAGACTGGATAGAAATCTAAAGATTGCTGACTCAAACACAATGTGGTTTCTTTGCTGTATTGTCACAGCTCTGAATTCACAACTCTTAGTTGTATTCATATGCACTATAACTTTACAAAGCATCTTCCCAAACCAAATATTTACTGATTTATTATAATTTGTATGACTTTATTGTAGAACTGACTTTCCAAGTGTTCATGGGAATTGTTGAGAATTTGCTACATAATATCATCTCAGCTGTGTCCACATGAGCTATGTGTCACCTTGTCTTAATGAATAATTGTTCACTAGGAATATTGGTTTTGGCATTTAAAGTGATCTATATCTAATGCAGATAGGATCAGGGACCACTCTTGAACATTAATGTCTGGGCATCTTAAAATTACACATAAGGCTTTCATAATCTGATTTCTGCCCCACTCTCCATCTTTAGCCCTTTTCCCTGTGTGCCCTTTCTCTGGCATTACTGAGCTGCTGGTAATGTCCTACTCACTCATCCTTCTATTGTAGGCAAATACTTTTAACTCTTTCAGGCCTCGCTCCCGCTCTTGCTGCTGCCTGGCATGCTGTCACCCTTTCCTGCCCTCTACCCCTTTTAATCTGGCTAGCCTCAATATTTAAGTCTCTTCTTAGGCATGTGTTCTAGAAAAGCCATCCCTGACATGCTTTATTTTCATTCTTTTTAGACCGTAACGTCTAGCTTGTATTTAGCAGGACTCAATAAAAAATTTCTGAATAAAACAAAGGCTGTTTTTACAAAGATGATGTGTAAGACTCTCCCCTGCAGTCTTGGAGCAGAGGGGACAGACATGTGGAGGAATAATGCACAGTTTAGGGGGTAAAGGTGCAGTAGAAAAATCAGTAAAGTACTAAGGCAGCCTCAAGGAAGGAGGTACCTGTTTATTTGGGGAAAGACATGCAGAATCAAGGAAGACTTCACATAGGATTATTTCAAAAGATCAAAATAAGGCCAGGTGTGGTGGCTCACACCTGTAATCCCAGCACTTTGGAGACCGAGGCAGGCGGATCATGAGGTCAGGAGATCGAGACCATCCTGTCCAGTGGTGAAACCCCATCTCTACTAAAAATACAAAAATTAGCTGGGTGTGGTGGTGCTTGCCTGTAATCACAGCTACTCAGGAGACTGAGGCAGGAGAATCGCTTGAACCAGGGAGTGGGAGGTTGCAGTGAGCTGATCGCACCACTGTATTCCAGCCTGGCGACAGAGCAAGACCCTGGCTCATAAAAAAAAAAAAAAAAAACAAAGAAAGAAAATAAATTTGTCAGAATAGTGGAGGGAAACATTTTAGATATTAGGAAGATGTTGTACAGTAATAAAGGTGTCAGCAGTGATTTTGGAAATCATTTATAAGGTACTATTAGGAAGTGCAGAACAATATACTGTGTCACCTTATATGTTTCTTTTTTAATTTTTATTTATTATTTATTTATTTATTTATTTATTTTGAGACAGAGTCTCGCTCTGTCGCCCAGGCTGGAGTGCAGTGGCGCAATCTCGGCTCACTGCAAGCTCCACCTCCCAGGTTCACGCCATTCTCCTGCCTCAGCCTCCTGAGTAGCTGGGACTACAGGTGCCCGCCACCGCGCCCGGGTAATTTTTTTTTTGTATTTTTAGTAGAGACGGGGTTTCACCGTGGTCTCGATCTCCTGACCTCATGATCCGCCCGCCTCGGCCTCCCAAAGTGCTGGGATTACAAGCGTGAGCCACCGTGCCTGGCCTCACCTTATATGTTTCTACTGTATTTTAAAGCTGTGTTTATGGTGGTTTTGTTCATTGATGTTGGGTGGATGAATTTATGAGGGAATTTTTGACATGTTTGTGTGTCTTCAAACTGCTGACATCTGGTGTCTCCCCAAGTGATTTTTTGAAGTTTTTGAGAATTATTTCATAAATGACAATTTCATGAAAGATTAAACGCTCAGTTTATGAAATAAAATAAAATGTTGTCTTAAATCTGCTTTTAAAAGGCAATAGTTTTTAACTGTTCTAAGTGGTTGATTTTAACTTATTATATGGATTTTTCAACAGAACAAGACTTAAAGCTGCCATCAGGGGAAGAGTCACAAACGCTTAAAGGAAGTCAAAGTGGCCAGCCAGAGGCATGGAAACTTTTAAATTTAAACTTTTGGTTTAACCTTTTTTTTTTTTGCCTTAATAATATTAGATAGTCCAAATGAAATTACCTTTCAGACTAGGCTTTGAGAATCAATAGATTCTTTTTTTAAGAATCTTTTGGCCAGGTGTGGTGGCTCACGCCTGTAATCCCAGCACTTTGAGAGGCCGAGGCGGGCAGATCACAAGGTCAGGAATCAGACCATCCTGGTAACATGGTGAACCTGTCTCTACTAAAAATAAAAACTTAGCTGGGCATGGTGGCCGGTGCCTGCAGTCCGAGCTACTCGGGAGGCTGAGGCAGGAGAATGGCATGAACCCGGGAGGTGGAGCTTGCGGTGAGCTGAGATCCGCCACTACACTCCAGCCTGGGCGACAGAGCAAGACTCCGTCTCAAAAAAAATAAGAATATTTTAATAGATTCTTAAAATTTATCGTAGTAAAATCAGCAACCTTATTAACAGAGGAATCAATAGATTCTAATTTAATATTTGATATTTAACTTCAACATAACCCACTATAAAATTTAAAATACTCTTATTTTCAAGTATTCTTATTTGCCTTCTTGATTAGCTTACAGCTAATCTTTCCTTTTGGAATAGAGGCAAAAACAAATTTCAGAACTTTGTTCTTTTATTTTTACAACACCGTAACATGATAAAGTAACATCGATTATTGAATCATATTATTAAGCAATAGGAATTATGAACAATGTAACACTGATGGTCCCTGAGCTGGATTCATGGTTAAAGAGTAATCATGGCCAGTGATTGAAAATCTGCAGTTTTATATTGTCAGTCACTGATACCAAGGTTAAAGATATATTCTGCCTTGTGGTCTCTTGTTGACCTCAGCGTTTCTGTTCAGGGAGGGAAACAGGTCATAAAAGCAACCGAACTGCCTTTTACAAGAATCTTATCTTGCTGAATGGGACCTTTGGTGTTAGTGCACAAACACAATAACATTCTAATTTCTTTCAGTTGCAGAAAATCAGTACAGATTAAAATTTTTTATCTACTGTCATTAGTACACATTAGAATATATTAGAACTGGACTTAAGCAGATAATCTGGATACATAACACTATCATATTACAGTATATAATTTCAATTAAAATTTGAGAATTTGTATTTCTTTCTGTTTGGTGTTGATTTCGGCTCCTAATAGTTTAAAGGGTGCCTACAATCCAGTTAGGAATCTTTTAGAAAAGCACTTCAGTGCACTGTAGGGGCTCACTAGTTAGGGTTTTGTGAGGTAAACTCTTTTCAAGTGAGGAAGATTTTGCAACACTACAAATCTTCTGCTGATTCATTTTTGGTAGATTTAAGTCATAACAAATTAAGTTTAGTCCAAACAAATAGTGACCAAGTTAAGTTTGCTGGTTCATGTTTTTCTTCTTCCTTTGTCTAAGGTGAATTATTTTTCACATGTTAGAAGCCAGTGATGTGGCAGTAGCTAAACATAGATTAAAAAGTTAATTCTTAATTTTAATTATTATTTATTTTAACAGTTTAATTTTAATTATTTTCTGATTTTTATTGTCCATACTTGATTACTTAAGAATAAAATTATTTTAAAAACATGTGCTCCAAAAGAGGAGACATCACAGAAATACAACAAGCAAATTAACCTACTGTTTTTGCATCTGCAGAAAATGTCTCAAGAACCAGAAATAAATAAGGATGGTGATAGAGAGGTATACCTTCGTATTCAAATGTTTCTGTTGAACTAGATTTTTACGTTATGTTGTTTAACAAAGTGTAGTAAATGTAGGCATACATGATCCTCTCAATGTAAGTAGCATAAATCATCAGTGAAAAATTTAATACTTAACTCAGAATTCTGTACATTGAATTTTAAAGAGATACAAACCCTAGAGATATTCTTTCATTTTTATGGAATAATCCCGAATGGTGCCATAAAATGCTAGGTAATGCCACTTTAGGAGCTTTGGACCAATCATTTTATCTTTCTTGGTTTTAGTCTGATTATCAATAGATAATGTGGCTAAAGTAGGTAATTTCTTATTCTGTTTATTTTCCAGCTAGAAAATTTTATGGCTATCGAAGAAGGAATGAAGAAGCACGGAAGTACTCATGTGGGATTCCCGGAAAACCTGACTCATGGTGCGGCTGCTGGCAATGGTGATGATGGATTAATTCCTCCAAGGAAGAGCAGAACACCTGAAAGCCAGCAATTTCCTGACACTGAGAATGAAGAGTATCACAGGTGAGCCTACGGCAGCATTGAACAGGAGGTAACTATGTGCTGTCAAACTAATCCTAATTTGGGTAATATTCATGATGAACAAATTTTATACTTTTACTAGGATATTCAGCCCTTGCCTATTAATCAGAAAAATGAAAATCAGCAAACAATGAATTACCTTTTTTTCCAGTCATTAATTTATTTGAAAAATAACCAGTATTGGCAAATGTGAGGGAAAAGGCATTTTCTTTTCAGTGAACTTTTATTTTAGCTTCGGGGTACATGTGCAGGTTTATTATATAGGTAAACTGTATCATGGAGCTTTGGGGTACAGATTATTTCATCAGCCACATAATAAACAAAATACTCGAAAGGTAGTTTTTTGGTTGTCTCCCTCCTGCCACACTCCACCCTCAAGTAGGCCTTAGTGTCTGTTTTTCTCCTCTTTGTGTCCATGATTTCTCATGTTTAGTTCCCACTAAAGAGTAAGAATATGTGGCATTTGATTTTCTGTTCCTGCATTAGTTTGCTTAGGGTAATGGCCTCCAGCTCCATCCGTGTTGCTGCAAAGGAAATGGTTTCATTGAAAAAGACATTTCATACACTGTTGGTAAATACATTTTGAACATTAATTTAGTAGCATATTCACACACACACCGAGATGGGACCATCTAGTTGCAGGAAAACAAGCTCAGGGCTCCCACTGATTCTACATTTTGGTGAGTTATATAATTATTTCATTATATATTAACAATAATAGAAATAAAGTGCACAATGAATGTAATGTACTTGAATCATCCTGGAACCATCCCCCACCTCAGGTTCTTGGAAAAATCATCTTCCACAAAAGCAGTCCCTGGTGCCAGCATGGTTGGGGACATCTGGTTAACAGATGTGAGACCCCTTTGCCTTGTCTTGGAATAATGTGCAGATATACATTGTGTGAATGACATCTGATGGCGCCATCTTGCCCTGTAGATCATTTTAGGGACACCTCCAGTATTTCATGAAAATTAAAATTTCTTCTAGTGACGAACAAAATGATACTCAGAAGCGACTTTCTGAAGAACAGAACACTGGAATATTACAAGATGAGATTCTGATTCATAAAGAAAAGCAGAAAGAAGTGGCTGAAAAGAAAATGAATTCTGAGGTATTTTTTTAGTTATTTTCAAATGTTTTTATATGTGTATATATTTTTAAAAACTACGTATTTTGGAAATGTAAAGGATTTTTAAGTCATATATATGTGTGTATGTATTCTATATATCCTTCGTCATATATCTGTATATGTACATACAGGATGAAGCCATGTTCTTAATTCAGCTCCATTTGCCTGCAACAGTCAAGTAGTGACCTGCACAATGGCCTCAGTCCAAAGGAGAAGCAGTTGATATTTTCATAAGAATTGATGATCTTTCCATATCAAAAATAAGTTTTGCTACGAAAAACACATTTTCTAGTTTTTGGACATCAGTTTTTTAAAAAATGTTAATAGAGAAGTCAATTGATTATTTTCACTGATAGGAAAGTAGGAAACGTATAGCTGGGTCAGAGGCCACATGGTGGATGTCATTATCCTTCCTTTCGCGGAGAGGAACAGTTTGCTCCAAGTAGTTTCTCATTTCAATGTAAAGAGGCTTGAAAACAATGACATGCCATGATACACATTTAGTGATCATTTATTGATAAGTATTTTGTTCCAAGAGAAATAGTATATTTCCCCTATTTCACACTTACTACTGTTTCCAACATTATAAAGAGGAAATGAAAGTTATTGCAATGGCAAATAATCTCATGATTTCTAAGAAAATCTTTATAAGTTTTATTTACCATTCGTATTTTGAAACAATAGGCTTCTTTTGTATTTATATATTTACACCACAGAAGTAACTGTGGTTTTGTGGAGCATCACTAGAAGTAGCATCAGAAGACCTGGGGAAAATCCTGCATCGTTTATATATTTTTTGATCTCTCCTTTTAAGAATCATTATCTTAAATGAGTTCAGTATTGTATGTAGAAGTGCAATGCTTAGATACAGATGTGTACAGTGTAGAAGGGTACAGTGCTTAGATTTAACAGTTATAAATAAATGTAATTCTTATAACAGTATAAAAATATTAGAAATGTAGAATATCGGTAAAACATTCTTCAGTAAAAGAAACTTAAAGAACTTTGAGAAATTGCTTCTGTCCAAATATATATGCATAGCTAAGGCTCTTAGGATGGTGTGGTTGATAGGTTAGATATCAGAGTGTAAAGCTAATCTTAAAAATATAGTCAAAGGTATCAATCTGATATTTTATTCCTCTGGGTTTTTTGTAACTCAGAGAAAGGCTTTTTTAATTCTGAGATTCTTAAAAATCCTCTAGTGATTTATTTTTCATAGTCTTTAAATAAATATTTAAACTTTTAGGAATTCAGGAGCAGATTCCTAAAAGTTTAAATATGTATTTAAAGACTATGAAAAATAAATCACTAGAGGAATTTACACTCTTTTAGGTTTGAAGTTTTGTCCAATTTTTTTCCAGTTAAATATCCACTTTGGGGATTCTTTCATTATACAAATACACGTTATTTTTTAATTTCAGAAGAAATCATGATATGTCAATCTATTGAGTGCTAACTAAAAGTTCCCTTTGTTTACTTAGCTTTCTCTTTGTTATAAGAAAGAAAAAGACCTCTTGCATGAACATAGTAGGTTGCAGGAAGAAATTGCCATGCTAAGACTGAAGCTAGACATAATGAAACATCAGAGCCAGCTAAGAGAAGAGAAATATTTGGAGGAAATTGAAAGTGTGAGAAAAAAGAATGATAATCTTTTAAAGGCTCTACAATTGAGTGAGCTCATCATGGATGATGATACCGCCATGCTCGTCATTGACAACGGCTCTGACATGTGCAAGGCCGGCTTTGCGGGCGATGATGCCCCCCGGGCTGTCTTCCCTTCCATCGTGGGGCACTCCAGGCACCAGGGCATGATGGGGGGCATGCGTCAGAAGGAGTCCTATGTGGTCAACGAGGCCCAGAGCAAGCATCCTGACCCTGAAGTACCCCATGGAGCAAGGCATCATCGCCAACTGGGACGACTGGGCTAAAAGCCACTCCACTTCTCTCTAAGGAGAATGGCCCAGTCCTCTCCCGAGTTCACACAGAGGAGGTGATAGCATTGCTTTCGTGCAAATTACGTAATGCAAAATTTTTTGAATCTTCACCTTAATACTTTTTAATTTTGTTTTATTTTGAATGATCAGCCTTCGTGGCTCCCCTTTTTTGTACCCCAACTTGGGGTGTATGAAGGCTTGGATAAAATTGCATACCTTAAAAAAATTGAATGAGGAAGCACAGTATTTCAGTACAGTGGACAGCTTAGCAGGTTGACAACTGAGAATAAAATTCTCAGTTCTGAACTGTACAATGTAAGACACAACAAGGAAACACTGGAAATGGAAATTCAGTTACGTCATTGTAGACTGGCTACTGCTGTACATGATTGTGACCAAAGTCAGAGAGCTGAAAGAGACTTCTTTCCAGAGAACAAGACATGAACAGGTTTATTTACAGAAGACAATGAATTCTCATTTATCTTCCTCAACAAGTCTAATGTAGACAGTAAAATCAACAGGCTAAAAATTAAGCTCCATGAAACAAGATAAAACTCTGAGCGAAAAGACGGGGCAGGCCGCCATCTTTCCCGTTCAGGCAACTTAGTCATTCCAGCCTGCAGGCTTTGGAGAATACAAACCGACCGGGGACAGAAGAGATCCCACAGCACAGCATAGCTGCTTTACCAAATCATGGCCAGACTGCTTCTGTAAGCAGGCCCCTGATCCTGTTCCACCTCACTGGACAGGACCTCCCAACTGGGGCCTCCAGCTACCCCCACCAGCATTCCTTGGCCAATGGAAATGTGAAATGTTCCTGGGACAGAGCTCCTGGAGAGAGGGGCAGGCCCCTACCTTTGCTGTTTGGGTGACTAGCCGTTCTGGCCTGCGGGCTTTGGAGAGCCCAAGCTGACAAGGGGTGGAAGAGGTACCTCAGCTCAGCACAGCACAGCCACGCTACTAAAACGTGGCCAGACTCTTGTTTACATCAGTCCCCGACCACATTTCTAGTCAGCGGGTGAAGTCTTTCACCCAGGGTCTCTGGCTACCTTGACTGCTGTTCTCTGGCCGACAGAGGTCTCAGGCCTCCCTGAGTCAGAGCACCCAGCGGGAGGACCAGATTGTCATCTTTGCTGTTTGGGTAACCCAGCCATTTCAGCCTTAGGGCTTCAGAGTGTCTGAGGTGACCAGGGGCTGAAGTGAACCCCCAGCACAGCACAGCTGCTGTATAAAAACGTGGCCAGACTTTTTTTTTTTAAAGCAAGTCCCTGTTCTTGTTCCTCCTGACTAGGTAAGACTTCTCAACTTGCCTCCAGCCACATCTTATAGGTGTGTTCAGATTGGCAACAGGTTCATACCTCAGTGGTACAGAGCTCCCTGAGGAAGAGGCAGGCTATCATCTTCCCTGGAAAATATGAGGCAATTAGGGACTGGAGGGGACACCCAGCATACCACAGCAGCCTTCCAGAAAACTGGCCGGACTCTCTACTTGATGGGCAGGTCCTCCTGGCCTGGGTGTCTAGCCAGCCCACCACCAGAGCTATCAAGCCAGTAGCAACTCGGCAGTTCCTTGGACAGAGCTTCCAGGAGCAAATGAAATCCTTTCTGCCACTGCCTCTACAGTGGAACTGCCCTTGCTACCCTCAGAAGATATATCAAGGGAGCAAAGACCCTAAGTGCCATATCAACACCTCCAGTAAGTTACAATTGACCCAAAGAACAAGCCAGTCCATTTCCCACGGGTACCACACACACTCCACTACTCATCATCAGACAGGGAACCCTGGCTTGGGCCCACAGCACAGACCCTCCATCCTGGGCTGATTACACTAAGTGATCGCTAACTCACATGTCTCTGGGATGGAGCACCCAGGAGACAAGCAAAGTGGTGGAGCAGCAAGTCAGATGATGTGGAGCCCAGAGGGCAGGGACAGCTATCTCTCTCTAGGGTCCACTTGCCCTTGTGAGACACTTTATCCCAGCACTTTAGGAATGCTGAGGTCGGACCAGCCACATCTCATGTGCAAGATTGCCCAGCAGAGATGCAGTCCGAGAGTTCCTGTTTTAGAAAAGGGGACTTGCTTAAAAAAGAAGTCTAGCCACGTTTATGTAGAGCAGCTGTGCTGTGCTGGGGGTTCACTTTTGAGAGAGTTCTCCTCTGAGACCTGATTCTGGAGGCTGGGCAGTCCTGCACATGAGATAGGGCTGGTCTGATCTCAGCACTCCTTAGTCTGCTTGCCTCTCCCAGGGCCCCAGCCTGGCCACACCTGCTTACAGGGCACTCTCGGATGCCCACACCATGGATAGCTTCCATGCTAGTCGACCATACCATATCAGTGGAGAGCTGCAGCAAGGTGGCCCCTACAGCCACACACCAGCCTGCACATTACCTCTCCATACTGCAGCCCTTTATATGGAAACTTCCTACATCACTTTGCTGTGTGTGTTTACACAGGTGGGTTTTGCTCTACTTGCCCTGACAGCACACGGGAGTGCAACACACACCCCAACCCACATCAACTGCCATTAAAGAAAAGAAATTTCAGCCCAGAATTTCATGTCCAGCAATTAAGCATCATAAGTGAAGGAGAAATAAGATCCTTTTCAGACAAGCAAATGCTGAGGCAATTCGGTATCACCAGATCTACCTTACGAGAGCTCCTGAAGGGAGCACTAAATATGGAAAGAAAAGACCATCACCAGCCACTACAAAAACGCACTGAAGTACACAGTCCAGTGATGCTAAAAACCAACCACATACACAAGTCTGCAAAATAACCAGCTGACAGCATGATGACAGGATCAAATCCACACATACCATTACTAACCTTAAATGTAAATGGGCTAAATGCTCCCATTGAAAGACACAGGGGGCAAGCTGGATAAAGAACCAAGACCATTGGAGTATGCCGTCTGCAAGAAACCCATCTCACATGCAGTGCCATACATGGGCTCAAAATAAAGGAATAGAGGAAAAATATTTCAAGCAAATGGAAAACAGAAAAAAGCAGGTGTTGCACTCCTAGTTTCTGACAAAACAGACTATACCAATAAAGATAAAAAAAGAGAAGGACATTACAAAGGTGGTCCTGACCTTTGATAAATCTCATTATTGCTTGATACCAACCTGGACTATTTTTATTGCCCAAACCAATAGGATAATTTGCTGAGGTTGTGGAGCTTCTTCCCTGCAGAGGGTCCCTGATCTCCCAAAATTTGGTTGAGATGTAAGGTTGATTTTGCTCTACAACTCCTTTTCTGAAGTTTTACTGATTTCCAACAAGGAAGGCAAGTTTTCCTGCTTCCATGACGATGGAGAGCAGGCACCTCCTTTCCTGAGTTTCAGCTTGCTTCTGACAGGGAAGGTGAGGGTAAGTTTTTGCCAGCTTCTATGATGGCAGAGAAGGATCACCAGCCTGAGCCTTATTTCCAGGTAAGTAGCTGAATTAGAGTTTGGTCTTAAAATTTTTCCTTAATGACTAAAATTTAAGATTTACCCACCAGCTCCTTTTAATTTCTCCTTACCATTAGAACACTCAGTAATCATATGAATTGTGCATTTGTTTGTTTTGCTTAACTCTTTTTGTTTATGTTTGGGGTTTTATTGTTGCTGTTTCACTTTTCTCCCATCTCTTCCTGACTTGGTCAAATCCAAAGGAATGTTCCAAATTGTGGGGAGCAAGGCATCTGAATTGGCTAAAACTCCTGTGGCTGCAAAAGAAAAACCAAAAAACAAAACAAAAAACTAACAAAAAAACACAAAAAAGCCAAAAAACCAAAAAAACCAAAACAAACAAAAAACAAAAAACACACAAAAAAACAAAAAACAGAAAAAAATCCAATTGGAAATTTTTAAAAACTTTTTGAAAAATTTTTTTATTTTGTTATTATTATACTTTAAGTTTTAGGGTACATGTGCACAACGTGCAGGTTTGTTACCTATGTATACATGTGCCATGTTGGTGTGCTGCACCCATTAACTTGTCATTTAGCATTAGGTATATCTCCTAATGCTATCCCTCCCCCCTCCCCGCACCCCACAACAGTCCCGTGTGTTATGTTCCCCTTCCTGTGTCCATGTGTTCTCATTGTTCAATTCCCACCTGTAGGTGAGAACATGCAGTGTTTGGTTTTTTGTCCTTGTGATAGTTTGCTGAGAATGATGGTTTCCAGCTTCATCCATGTCCCTGCAAAGGACATGAACTCATCCTTTCTTACGGCCGCATAGCATTCCATAGTGTATATATGCCACATTATCCAGTCTATCATTGATGGGCATTTGGGTTCATTCCAAGTCTTTGCTGTTGTGAACTGTGCTGCAGTAAACATAGGTGTGCATGTGTCTTTATATTAGAATGATTTATTATTTTTTCAATATATACCCAGTAATGGGATTGCTGGGTCAAATGTATTTCTAGTTGTAGATCCTTGAGGAATCACCACACTGTCTTCCACAATGGTTGAACTAATTTATACTCCCACCAAGAGTGTAAAAGCGTTCCTATTTCCCCACGTCCTCTCCAGCATCTGTTGTTTCCTGATCTTTTAATGATGGCCATTCTAAGTGGTGTGAGATTGTATCTCATTGTGGTTTTGATTTCCATTTCTCTAATGACCAGTGATGATATGCTTTGCTTCACGTGTTCTTTGGCTGCATAAATGTCTTTTTGGGAAGTGTCTGTTCATATCCTTTGCCCACTTTTTGATGGGGTTTTTTTTTTCTTGTAAATTTGTTTAAGTGCTTTGTAGATTCTGCATATTAGCCCTTTGACAGATGGATAGATTGCAAAAATTTTCTCCCATTCTGTGGGTTGCCTGTTCACTCTGATGATAGTTTGTTTTGCTCAGCAGACACTCTTTAGCTTAATTAGATCCCATTTGTCTATTTTGGCTTTTGTTGCCATTGCTTTGGGTGTTGTGATGAAGTCTCTGCCCATGCCTATGTCCTGAATGGTATTCCCTAACACAAGGACATTTCTGTGCCTGAGTGCCATACCACCCAAAGTGATTTATGGATTCAGTGCTATCCCTATCAAGCTACCATTGACTTTCTTCAAAAAATTAGACAAACTACTTTAAATTTCATGTGGAACCAAAAAAGAGTCCACATAGCCAAGACAATCCTAAGCAAAAAGAACAAAGCTGGAGGCATCACAGTACCTGACTTCAAACTATTCTACAAGGCCACAGTAACGTAAACAGCATGGTACTTGTACCAAACCAGGTATATAGACCGATGGAACAGAACAGAGGCCTCAGAAATGACACCACACATGTAAACCACCAGATCTTTGACAAAACTGACAAAAGTAAGCGCTGGGGAAAGGATTCCCTATTTAATAAACGGTGTTAGGAAAACTGGCTAGCCATACGCAGAAAACTGAAACTGGGCCACTTCCTTACACTTTATACAAAAATTAAGAAGGATAAAAGAGTTAAACGTAAAATCTAAAAGCAAAGAACGTAGAAGAAAACTTAGGCCACCAACCTCAGGGGAAATGTACTTGTAGTGAAATGCATGGTACAAACATGCATTCCCTGCTTCCATGAGTGGGTGAGGTTGGTGGCTGGTCCACCTGCTCCAGGAGGACCCTTACAGACGTGGCTGGTTGCTCTTTGAGCCAGCTTGGCCTTGCCCGGCATGCACAAGATTCAGTGCAACAACTGTGCTATAAATGGAGCCACAGAGAGGAAACGAGCAGCAGGCTCAAGAGGAGGGTGTGTGCTGCCTTTGGGGCTCCAGTCCATGCCTCAGGGCTCATACGGGACTGTGGGCTTCTTGGTTGCCAAGAGGCAGACCACAGGCCATCTTGAGGAGGACTTTATGTTCAAGTGCAGAAAGCAGCCGGGATTACCACCCAGGGGACTCAGCCTTCTGTGGCCCTGGCCAGACTTAGAATTTGTGTCAAGGCAGGACAAGCTCACTCGGAGCAGCTGTTAGTACCTGGGGCCTGTGCATGCCAGGCAAGGCCAAGCTGGCTCAAAGAGCAACCAGCCGCCTCTGCAAGGGTGCGCCTGGACCAGTGGGACCAGCCACCAACCTCACCACTCAAGGAAGCAGGGATGGCAGGTTACAACAGCCTGAGTGGCTGCCACCTGAGGCTGATGGAGCAGAGGCCTGAGGAAAATCAGATGACACATTTAACTCTTTAAAGATCTTAAGTCAATTTTTCTATAAAGCAGGTGCACAGTCCATGCCTCAGAGCTCGTATGGCACTGCAGACCACAGAAGGCTGAGTCCTGGGTGGCAATCCTGGCTGCTTTCTGCACTTGAACATAAAGTCTCCTCAAGACAGCCTGTGGTCTGCCTCTTGGCCCTACCTTTAGGGTAGAA